>NC_133139.1:2381680-3110846 GCF_048418815.1 Hemitrygon akajei | reverse complement strand
TTGTCCGTGTCCTACTCCACCGAATTTCAGTCTTTAGTACTTTGTGTCTGTTCCCTGCTGGTGTTGTCGCCTGTGTTGAGTGGTTGGAGTGGAGTGTTGACCATAACATTATGCATAAGACATAGGAGCTGAATTAGGCCATTCAGCACATCAGATCTGCTTTTCCTTTCCATCATGGCTGACTTTATTATCCCTCTCAACCCCATTCTCCTGCCTTCTCACCGTAACCTTTGACATCCTGAATAAACAAGAACCTATCAACCTCCACCAAATATACCCAAAGACCTGGCCTCCACAGACGTCTGTGACAATGAATTCCACAGATTCACTGGCTAAAAATATTCCTCTTCATCTCTGTTCTAAATGAAAATCCTCTACTCTGAGGCTGTACCTCTGGTCCTATACTCCTCCACTGTAGGAAACACCCTCTCCATGTCCATTCTATGAAAGCCTTTCAATATTTGAATGGCTTCAATGAGATCTCCCTCATTTTCTCTAAACTCCAGAGAGTACAGGCCCAGAGGCATCAAACTTGCATTGTGTATATTGCTATGTGCTTTTTAATAATAGGCAGAGAACATCAGAAACCACAATATTAGATGAACAATTATTAATAATTTTTCAATAAGCTGACAACAGTAAAAGTAGCTGCTTCTAAAAATAATTTTGTGAATTAAATTTACCTTATCATTTCATATTTTTATAAATAGGAAAATTTCCGTGATTTTTATAAATTACCTGGATGAGGAAGTGGGGGGATGGGTTAGTAAGTTTGCTGATGACACAAAGGTTGGAGGTGTTGTGGATAGTGTGGAGGACTGTCAGAGGTTACAGCGGGACATTGATAGGATGCAAAACTGGGCTGAGAAGTGGCAGATGGAGTTCAACCTAGTTAAGTGTGAAGTGGATCATTTTGGTAGGTCAGATATGATGGCAGAATATAGTATTAATAATGGTAAGACTCTTGACGGTGTGGAGGATCAGAGGGATCTTGGGATCTGAGTCCATAGAACGCTCAAAGCAGCTGCGCAGGTTGACTCTGTGGTTAAGAAGGCATACAGTGTATTGGTCTTCATCAATCGTGGAATTGAATTTAGGAGCTGAGAGGTAGTGTTGCAGCTATATAGGACCCTAATCAGACCCCACTTGGAGTACTGTCCTCAGTTCTGATCACCTCACTACTGGAAGGATGTGGAAGCCATAGAAAGGGTGCAGAGGAGATTTACAAGGATGTTGCCTGGATTGGGGAGCATGCCTTATGAGAATAGGTTGAGTGAACTCTGCCTTCTCTCCTTGGAGTGACAGAGGATGAGAGGTGACCTGACTGAGGTGTATAAGATGATGAGAGGCATTGATCGTGTGGAAAGTCAGAGGCTTTTTCCCAGGGCTGAAATGGTTGCCACAAGAGGTCACAGGTTTAAGGTGCTGGGGAGTAGGTACAGAGAAGATGTCAGGGGTAAGTTTTTTACTCAGAGAGTGGTAAGTGCATGGAATGCGCTGCCAGCAAAAATGGTGGAGCCGGATACAATAGGGTCTTTTAAGAGACTTTTGGATAGGTACATGGAGCTTAGAAAAATAGAGGGCTGGGGTAAACCTAGTAATTTCTAAGGTAGGGACATGTTTGGCACAACTTTGTGGGCTGAAGGGCTTGTATTGTGCTGTAGGTTATCTATGTTTTTATATTTTGTTTATAATTTGTAATCACAAATTTGTAAAATGTTATTTCTGGTAAATAAAATCAGTAGAAATAATAACAACACCACAGTGCACAGGCAGAAAAGATTCTGCAGATGCCAGAAATATTGAGCAAAACACACACACACACACACACACACTAGACAATAGACAGTAGACAGTAGGTGCAGGAGTAGGCCATTCAGCCCTTCTACCTAGCACCGCCATTCACTGTGATCATGGCTGATCATACACAATCAGTACCCCGTTCCTGCCCTCTCCCCATATCCCTTGACCCCCGCTATATATAAGAGCTCTATCTAACTCTCTCTTGAATGCATCCAGAGACTTGGCCTCCACTGCCTTCTGGGGCAGAGCATTCCACATATCCACCACTCTCTGGGTGAAAAAGTTTTTCCGCATCTCTGTTCTAAATGGCCTACCCCTTATTCTTAAACTGTGGCCTCTAGTTCTGGACTCACCCATCAGCGGGAACATGCTTCCTGCCTCCAGCGTGTCCAATCCCTTAATAATCTTATATGTTTTAATCAGATCCCCTCTCATCCTTCTAAATTCCAGTGTATACAAGCCCAGTCGCTCCAATCTTTCAACATATGACAGTCCTGCCATTCCGGGAATTAACCTTGTGAACCTACGCTGCACTCCCTCAATAGCAAGAATGTCCTTCCTCAAATTTGGAGACCAAAACTGCACACAATACTCCAGGTGGGGTCTCTCCAGGGCCCTGTACAGCTGCAGAAGGACCTCTTTACTCCTATACTCAATTCCTCTTGTTATAAAAGCCAGCATGCCATTAGCTTTCTTCACTGCCTGCTCTACCTGCATGCTTGCTTTCATTGACTGATGTACAAGAACACCTAGATCTTGTTGTACTTCCCCTTTTCCTAACTTGACTCCATTTAGATAGTAATCTGCCTTCCTGTTCTTGCCACCAAAGTGGATAACCTCTCATTTATCCACATTAAACTGCATCTGCCATACATTTGCCCACTCACCCAACCTATCCAAGTAACCCTGCATTCTCATAACATCCTCCTGACATTTCACACTGCCACCCAACTTTGTGTCAACTGCAAATTTGCTAATGTTACTTTTAATCCCTTCATCTAAATCATTAATGTATATTGTAAACAGCTGCGGTCCCAGCACCGAACCTTGCGATACCCCACTGGTCACAGCCTGCCATTCCGAAAGGGACCCATTAATCACTACTCTTTGTTTCCTGTCAGCCAGCCAATTTTCAATCCATATCAGTACTCTGCCCCCAATACCATGTGCCCTAATTTTGCCCACTAATCTCCAATGTGGGACTTTATCAAAAGCTTTCTGGAAGTCCAGGTACACTACATCTACCTCTCCCTTGTCCATTTTCATAGTTACATCCTCAAAAAACTCCAGAAGATTAGTCAAGCATGATTTTCCCTTCATAAGTCCATGCTGACTCGGACTGATCCTTCTACTGCTATCCAAATGTGTCATAATTTTCTCTTTTATAATTGACTCCAGCATCTTTCCCACCACTGACATCAGGCTAACCGGTTTATAATTCCCTGTTTTCTTTCTCCCTCCTTTCTTGAAAAGTGGGACAACATTAGCTACCCTCCAATCAGCAGGAACTGTTCCTGAATCTATAGAACATTGGAAAATGATTACCAATGCGTCCATGATTTCTAGAGCCACCTCTTTAAGTACCCTGGGATGCAGACCATCAGGTCCTGGGGACTTATCAGCCTTCAGACTCAACAGTCTATCCAACTCCGTTTCTTGCCTAAAATAAATTTCCTTCAGTTCATCCTTTAACCTAGTTCCTTTGGCCACTATTACAACTGGGAGATTGTTTGTGTCTTCCCTAATGAAGACAGATCCAAAGTACCTGTTCAACTCATCTGCCATTTCCTTGTTCCCCATAATAAATTCACCCATTTCTGTCTTCAATGCCCCAATTTTGTTCTTAACTATTTTTCTGCTATTCACATACCTAAAGAAGCTTTTACTATCCTCCTTTATACACTTGGCTAGTTTACCTTCGTACTTCATTTTTTCTTGGCATATTGCCTTTTTTGTTATCTTCTGTTGCTCTTTAAAAGCTTCCCAGTCCTCCGGTTTCCTGCTCATTTTTGCTATGTTATACTTCTCTTTTATTTTTATACTGCCCTTTACTTCCCTTGTCAGCCACAGCCACCCTTTACTTCCCTTAGGATCTTTCTTCCTCTTTGGAATGAACTGATCCTGCACCTTCTGCATTATTCCCAGAAATACCTGCCATTGTTGTTCCACTGTCTTCCCTGCTAGGGTATTGTTCCATTGAACTTTGGCCAGCTCCTCCCTCATAGCTCCATAGTTCCCTTTGTTCAACTGTAATACTGACACATCCAATTTTCCCTTCTCCTTCTCAAACTGTAGGTTAAAACATATCATATTATGGTCACTACCTCCTAATGGTTCCTTTACCTCAAGGTCCCTGATCAAATCTGGTTCATTGCACAACACTAAATCTAGAATTGCCTTCTCCCTGGTAGGCTCCAGTACAAGCTGTTCTAAGAATCCATTTTGGAGGCACTCCACAAACTCCCTTTCTTGGGGTCCAGTACCCTTCTGATTCTCCCAGTCTACCTGCATGTTGAAATCCCCCATGACTACTGTATCATTACCTTTGCGACATGCCAATTTTAACTCTTCATTCAACTTACACCCTACATCCAGACTGCTGTTTGGGGGCCTGTAGATAACTCCCATTAGGGTCTTTCTACCCTTAGAATTTCTCAGTTCTATCCATACTGACTCTACATCCCCTGATTCTATGTCGCCCTTCATAAGGGACTGAATATCATTCCTCACCAACAGAGCCACTCCACCCCCTCTGCCAGTCAGTCTGTCCATTCGATAAGATGTATATCCTTGAATATTCATTTCCCAGGCCCTGTCCGCTTGAAGCCATGTCTCAGTTATTCCCACAACATCGTACTTGCCAATTTCCAACTGAGCCTCAAGCTCATCTACTTTATTCCTTATACTTCGTGTATTCATATATAATACTTTTAATTTGTTACTCCCCTCTCCTTTCATATCAATTCCTATCTTACTTGGCCATATTGTATGATCTCTTCTTGAGCTTTCTACTCCATTGATTCTGTTGTCCTTTTTAACTTTTCTTATTTTCACTTTCCCTTTAACTCCATCCTTATATTTCCAGTTCATCCCCTCCCCCCACTATTTAGTTTAAACACATCCGTGTTGCAGTGGCAAACCTGTCTGCCAGAATGCTGGTCCCCCACCTATTAAGGTGCAACCCGTCCCTTTTGTACAATTCATCCCTACCCCAAAACAGATCCCAGTGGTCCAAGAATGAAAATCCTTGCTTCCTGCACCAGTTCCTCAGCTACACATTCAGATCCATTATCTCCCTGTTCCTGCCCTCTCCAGCATGAGGAACTGGAAGCAAACCAGAGATAACCACCCTGGAAGTCCTGCTTTTCAGCCTTCTTCCGAGTTCTCTGAAGTCCCGCTGCAGAATGTTCTTCCTCTTCTTCCCGATGTCATTTGTGCCGACATGCACTACCACTTCTGGCTGTTCACCTTCACCCTTGAGGATTCCCTGCAATCGGTCCGTGATGTCCTGGATCCTAGCACCAGGGAGGCAATATACCATCCTTAAATCTCGCCTGTTGCCGCAGAAACCCCTTTCCGTACCTCTTACTATGGAGTCCCCTACTACCATGGCTCTTCCTGATGTCTGACTCCTCGGCTTTGCTTCTGCACCAATTTTCGCTCGCAGACCTGTCCGCCTCTCAGACTGGCAGTATCTTCTGTCCTGACAGCTTCCAAGAGGGTGAACCTGTTTACGAGAGGTACGTCCCCTGGGGTCTCCTGTACTTCAAGCATCCTTTCCTTCCTCATCGTCGCCCCCTTTCTCTCTTCCGGTATCCTCGGTGTAATGATCTCACTGTAGGTCCTGTCCAGAAAACCCTCGTTTTCGCAGATAAACCTGAGGTCATCCAGTTCTTTCTTCAGTGCTGCAACATGCTCCTTCAGAAGCTGAATCTGGACACACTTTCCACAGCTGTAGCAGTTGGGGGCACCATCAGTGTCCCTGACCTCCCACATTATGCACTTAGTACACTGAATCAGCTTAGCGGTCATGTCTTCACCCTCTGCAATTGTGCCTGGCGTAGTCTCCTCCCTCAGCCTCCTCGCCGAAGACTCTCGAGCCAAAGACTGGCACTTTTCACACCAGGCACTTCCCTCGACCAGGCCGCTTCCCGACACACGTACACACTCACACATGCACTCACACACTCACACACACAACACACACACACTCACACACACAACACACATAGACACACACACACACACAAAACACACATACACTCAGACATACACACACACAACACAAACACACACACATGCACAGTCACACACACAGACACACACACACACAACATACATACACTCAGACATACACACATGTACACACACACAAACACGCACACACACACTCACACATACACAACACACACATGCACACAAAATTCTGGAGATACTCAGCAGGTCAGTCTGCATCTATGGAGGGTAATGAACAGTCAATGTTTCAGAGCGCAGTCCCTCATCAGTATTCAGCATTTCCCTCCACATATGCTACTTGACCTACTGGGTTCCTGCAGCACCTTGTGTGTGTTACACAGGGAGTGGCCGGGTGATGTTCCCTCCCTGACAGTGTCTGCTTCAGACCACTCCTGGTCCTGGGTAATGTTTTGTAGTCTGCTTTCAATGGGGACTGACTGCAGTTGTACTCTGTGAGCACCAGGGTCCTGAGTGGGGCTTCTCGCACTGGTCCTTCCAAGGTCATTACTGTCAGGAGACACTTGTTCCAATACTGAGGATCGTGCTTGTACACAGACTGCAGAGACGGAACATAACTATAATCCACTTTGCTGCGAAACTAATTGAAATCCCAATTTAAATGAGTTTCCAACTGAATGACCAGGATAGCAGAATGGGATTTAAGCTTTCATTAACAAACCACTGAACAACTCCTCCAAAACCTCTAACTAACCTGATGCAGGGTTTCAATCTAAAATAATAATTTTTATTATAATAATTTCTCTCCAGTTTGAGCTAGTTTTTAGTAAAAGACAACCATGTTCCTTGTCATTTTCTTGAGTTGTTCTTCACTTCATAAATACCCATGACCAACAGACTTCCAGACAGTAGCCAGGATGTGGGCTACAAATTACAGTGGGCGATAGAAAAGGCATGTCAACAAGGCAGTGTTACATTAGTCATGGAAGATTTCAATTTGCAGACCGACTGGGAAAATCAATTTGATGCTGGATCTCAAGAGAGAGAATTTGGGGAATGCCTCCAAGATAGCTTTTTGGAGCAGTTTGTGATTGAGCTCACTAGGGGATCAGCAATTCTGAATTGGGTGTTGTGTAATGTACCAGAAATGATTAGGGAGATGAAGGTAAAGGAACACTTACTGATCATAATATGATGGAATTCACCCTGAAATTTGAGAAGGAGAAGCTAAAGTCAGATGTATCAGTATTACAATGGAGTAAAGGGAATTATAGAGGCATGAGAGAGGAATTAGCCCAAGTTGATTGGAAGGGGACACTGGCAGGGATGATGGTAAAGTAGCAGTAGCTGGAGTTTCTGAGAGCTAATCTAAAGGCACAGTATAGACACACGCCAAAGAGGAAGAAGTAAAGGCAGGATGATGCAACCCTGACTGACAAGAGAAGTCAAGGCCAGCATAAAAGCAAATGCGAGGGCACATAATTTAGCAAAAGTTAGTGGGAAGTTAGAGGATTGGTAAATTTTTAAAAACCAGCAGAAGGAAACTTTAAAAAACCACAAGGGAAGAAAAGATGAAATATGAAGGTAAGCTAGCCAATAATATCAAAAGTTATACCAAAAGTTTTTTTTCAGATATATAGAGTTAAAGAGAGGCGACAGTAGATATTAGACCATTGGAAAGTAATGCTGGAGAGAAAGTAATGGGCAGCAAGGAAATGGCAAATGAACTGAATAAGTATTTTGCATCAGTCTTCACTGTGGAAGACACTAGTAATATGCCGGAGGTTTGAGAGTGTTGGGGCAGAAGTGAGTGCAGTTGCTATTACTAGAGAGAAGGTGCTTGGGAAACTGAAAGGTCTGAAGATAGGAAAGTCACCTGGGCCTACATCGCAGGGTTCTAAGAGAGGTAGCTAAAGAGATTGTGAAGGCAGTAATAATGAACCTCCAAGAATCAATAGATTCTGTCATGGTTCCAGAGGACTGGAAAATTGCAAATATCACTCCACACTTCAAGAAGGGAAGGAAGCAGCGGAAAGGAAATTACAGGCCAGTTAGCCTGACCTTGCTGGTTGGAAAGATGTTGGAGTCAATTGTTAAAGATGTGGTTTCATGGTACTTGGAGGCACATGACAAAATAGACCAAAGTCCACATGGTTTCCTTAAGGGAAAATCTTGCCTGACAAATCTGGTGAAATTCTTTGAAGAAATAACAAGCAGGATAGACAAATGAGAATTGATTGATGTTGTGTACTTGGATTTTCAGAAGGCCTTTGTCAAAGTGCCGCACATGAGGCTGCTTAACAAGATACAAGCCCATGGTATTACAGAAAAGATCTTAGCATGGATAAAAGAATGGCTGATTGGCAGGAGGCAAAGAGTGGGAAATAAGGGGAGACTTTTCTGATCGGCTGCTGGGACTGGTGGTGTTCCACAGGAGCCTGTGTTAGGACCGCTTCTTTTTATGTTATATGTCAATGATTTGGATGATGAAATTGATGGCTTTGTTGCAAAGTTTGCAGACGATATGAAGATAATTGGAGAGGCAGGTAGTTTAGAGGAAGTAGAGAGTCTGCAGAAGAACTTAAACAGATTAGGAGAATGGGCAAAGCAGTGGCAGATGGAATACAGTATCAGGAAGTGTATGGTCATGCACTGTGGTAGAAGGAATAAAAGCATAGATTATTTTCTAAATGGGGAGAAACTTTAAAAATCTGTGGTGCAAAGAGACGTAGGGGTCCTTATGCAGGATTCTTTAAAGGTTACCTTGCAGGTTGAGTTAGGGGTGAGGAAGGTAAATGCAATGTTAGCATTCATTTCAAGAGGACTGGAATATAAAAGCAAGGATGTACTGCTGGAGCTTTATAAGGCAATGGTGAGGCCTCACTTGGAATATCATGAACAATTTTGGGCCCCTTATCTAAGAAATGCTGACATTGGAGAGGGTTCAGAGGACGTTCACGAGAATGATTCCAGGAATAAAAGGATTATCATATGAGGACTGATTGATGGCTCTGGAATTCTCACTGTAATTCAGAAGAATGAGGGGGGATCTTGTTAAAAGCCTATTGAATACTGAAAGTCCTTGATAGAGTGGATGTGGAGAGGATTTTTTCTTTGGTGGGAGAGTCTAGGACCAGAGGCCACAGCCTCAAAATAGAGGGACGTCAATTTAGAACAGAGAGGAAGAGAAATTTCTTTAGCTAAAGGATGGTGAGTCTGTGGAATTTGTTGTCACTGGCAGCTGTGGAGGCCAGGTCAATGGGTGTACTTAAGGCGAGATTGGTAGATTCTTGATACGTCAGGCATGAAAGGTAATGGGGAGAAAGCAGGAGAATAGGGTTGAGAGGGAAATGGATCAACCAGTGTGATGTAGCGGTGCAGACTTGATGGGCCAAAAGGCTTAATTCTGTTCCTATGTCTTATGATATTATGGTCTAAAATATCAGCAATTCCTTTCCTTCCACAAATGCTGCTCAACCCATTGAGTTCCTCTAGTAGAAAAGGCCAATAGACATAGGAGCAGAATTAGGCCATTTGGTCCATTAACTCTGTCTAGGGAACTATGGAGCTATGAGGGAGGAGCTGGCCAAAGTTCAATGGAACAATACCCTAGCAGGGAAGACAGTGGAACAAAAATGTCAGGTATTTCTGGGAATAATGCAGAAGGTGCAGGATCGGTTCATTCCAAAGAGGAAGAAAGATCCTAAGGGGAGTAAGGGGTGCCCGTGGCAGATGAGGGAAGTAAAGGGCAGTATAAAAATAAAAGAGAAGAAGTATAACATAGCAAAGATGAACGGGAAACCGGAGGACTGGGAAGCTTTTAAAGAGCAACAGAAGATAACAAAAAAGGCAATACGCCAAGAAAAAATGAGATACGAAGGTAAACTAGCCAAGAATATAAAGGAGGATAGTAAAAGCTTCTTTAGGTATGTGAATAGCAAAAAAATAGTTAAGACCAAAATTGGGCCATTGAAGACAGAAACGGGTGAATTTATTATGGGGAACAAGGAAATGGCAGATGAGTTGAACAGGTACTTTGGATCTGTCTTCACTAGGGAAGACACAAACAATCTCCCAGATGTAATAGTGGCCAAAGGAACTAGGGTAAAGGATGAAATGAAGGAAATTTATATTAGGCAAGAAACGGTGTTGGATAGACTGTTGAGTCTGAAGGCTGATAAGTCCCCGGGACCTGATGGTCTGCATCCCAGGGTACTTAAAGAGGTGGCTCTAGAAATCGTGGACGCATTGGTAATCATTTTCCAATGTTCTATAGATTCAGAAACAGTTCCTGCTGATTGGAGGGTGGCTAATGTTGTCCCACTTTTCAAGAAAGGAGGGACAGAGAAAACAGGGAATTATAGACCGGTTAGCCTGACGTCAGTGGTGGGAAAGATGCTGGAGTCAATTATAAAAGAGGAAATTACGACACATTTGGATAGCAGTAGAAGGATCAGTCCGAGTCAGCATGGATTTATGAAGGGGAAATCATGCTTGACTAATCTTCTGGAGTTTTTTGAGGATGTAACTATGAAAATGGACAAGGGAGAGCCAGTGGATGTAGTGTACCTGGACTTCCAGAAAGCTTTTGATAAAGTCCCACATAGGAGATTAGTGGGCAAAATTAGGGCACATGGTATTGGGGGCAGAGTACTGACATGGATTGAAAATTGGCTGGCTGACAGGAAACAAAGAGTAGTGATTAACAGGTCCCTTTCGGAATGGCAGGCTGTGACCAGTGGGGTACCGCAAGGTTCGGTGCTGGGACCGCAGCTGTTTACAATATACATTAATGATTTAGATGAAGGGATTAAAAGTAACATTAGCAAATTTGCTGATGACACAAAGTTGGGTGGCAGTGTGAAATGTCAGGAGGATGTTATGAGAGTGCAGGGTGACTTGGACAGGTTGGGTGAGTGGGCAAATGTATGGCAGATGCAGTTTAATGTGGATAAATGTGAGGTTATCCACTTTGGTGGCAAGAACAGGAAGGCAGATTACTATCTACATGGAGTCAAGTTAGGAAAAGGGGAAGTACAACGAGATCTAGGTGTTCTTGTACATCAGTCAATGAAAGCAAGCATGCAGGTACAGCAGGCAGTGAAGAAAGCTAATGGCATGCTGGCTTTTATAACAAGAGGAATTGAGTATAGGAGTAAAGAGGTCCTTCTGCAGCTGTACAGGGCCCTGGTGAGACCCCACCTGGAATATTGTGTGCAGTTTTGGTCTCCAAATTTGAGGAAGGACATTCTTGCTATTGAGGGAGTGCAGCGTAGGTTCACAAGGTTAATTCCCAGAATGGCAGGACTGTCATATGTTGAAAGATTGGAGCGACTGGGCTTGTATACACTGGAATTTAGAAGGATGAGAGGGGATCTGATTAAAACATATAAGATTATTAAGGGATTGGACACGCTGGAGGCAGGAAGCATGTTCCCGCTGATGGGTGAGTCCAGAACTAGAGGCCACAGTTTAAGAATAAGGGGTAGGCCATTTAGAACAGAGATGCAGAAAAACTTTTTCACCCAGAGAGTGGTGGATATGTGGAATGCTCTGCCCCAGAAGGCAGTGGAGGCCAAGTCTCTGGATGCATTCAAGAGAGAGTTAGATAGAGCTCTTATAGATAGCGGGGTCAAGGGATATGGGGAGAGGGCAGGAACGGGGTACTGATTGTGTATGATCAGCCATGATCACAGTGAATGGCGGTGCTGGGTAGAAGGGCCGAATGGCCTACTCCTGCACCTACTGTCTACTGTCTATTGTCTGTTTCACCATTCCAATGTAGTTGATTTATTGTCCTTCTCAATCCCATTGTACTACCTTCTCCCCGTAACCTGTGACACCCTGACTTGTCAGGAACCTTATCAACCTCCACTTTAAATCTAGTCAATGACCTGGCCTCAGCAGCTGTCCATGGCAATGAATTCCTCTTCACATCCTCTCTATCAATTCCTATCAACGTTTGATTGAAATGTTCAAACAAATTCAATTGAAAGTTTGTTTGTTACCTTTAACTTTTCAAACTGGATCTTTTGATGGAGGGTTACTTATTCCTCTGAATTACCCAACCATTTTAATTCCTTGTATCATGATATTGTGTTCATCCTTCATTTTAGGCTGTCAACAAAGCTATGCAGAAGCCATACGAAGAATTCAGTGTTGGAGTGCTGGATATTTACGGGTTTGAAATTTTCCGGGTAAGATATAAAACTTCAATCCCTCGCTTCTCCACAGAAATCTTGAAGTTGCTTTCTCACTGAGCCTCTGCTTCTCCCGATTGTAGTGTGTAGTGTGATCACTCTGATGTTCTCCTAAGGGGTTGTCAGGTGGCTGTAGGTGCCGATCCAGGATCCAGATGCTCTGGTGCAGTGTGCACGTGCGTAAGCAGTGGTTGGGAGTTTTGGACATTGAACCTCCTTTCACTGCTGCCACTTGTTCTGTGTGGCACAGTGAAGGTCGATCTCTTGCAGCACAGATCCCTCTTGAGCAGATTTCCTCCAGGTGTATCTATGGAGTCCAATGTCTTCCCAGTTTTTAAATTTAATGTGGAATTTCTGTACAACACTCACAAAATGCTAATTTGATGTTATCTTTGAAGCATTTCCTTTGCCCACCAGGGGTTCGCTGACCTTCCTTAAACTGGGAGTAAAGGACCTGTGTAGGGAGATGTGAGTTAGACATCTAGATGACATGACCTATCCATTGGAGTTGTTGCTTTATCACAGTGGAAATGCTGTTCACCTTGGCCTCCTCCATTACTCTGGTGTTAGTGTGTCTGCCCTTCCAGTGGACCCGCAAAATCTTTCATAAGGATCCTTGTTCCCGGGCTTTCAGGTGTCTGCTGTAGGTGGCCCATGATTCATCTCCATACAGTCATGTAGAAAGGATGACTGCTCTATAGACCAAAAGTTTTGTTTGGAGCTGTAGGTCACGGTCTTCAACAACTCTTTTCCTTAATTCTGTATGGACTCCACTTGCTCTACTCAGGTGCTGCTCGATCTCTTTACTTATTGTATGAATTGCAAATAGCAATGAAATTGGAGGAAATTCATTGAAATTCCATCCCTAACTCATTGCCAGGACAGAGGACACATGTTGAATGGTTGGTGGTGAGGATCTATAGCTTTTGGTGAGAGGGTGTGTGATTTAAATTGTGGGGTCTTTCAGAGTGGTCATTTTAATAGTTATAAACCAGCAAAAACAGGCATATGGTTAGAGAGCCAGATGTTATCCATGGGTCTGACCTGCCATAATCTTCCTGCAATACTTCTCAGTAGTAAAACATGGGATTGGATGAGTTCTATACAAAGAGGGACTGGACAGAATATCCCATCTTCCCTACTGGGGCATAGGCTGCTGACTGTAGCTCACCAGTGCCCTCTGTCCTGGGCCAGTCTTTCACGTTGTCTCGAAGTGTAGCCCATCTGTTTGCTGTATCCTTCCTCTCCCAGGGATGAAGTCTTTCGAGCTTCTGTTGGTGTTTCTGCAGCTCTTGGATTTTATGGGGTGGGGTTGCTAGACCCACAACGAACCCTCCTCCTTTCACAGCCAGGTTTGAGACTGTCCATGGAGGAGTCAGAATATCCCATAAGAAATGTTTTCCCAAACTTGGATTGGCGTACCCAATCTTTCAACCACAAGGTCCTCCAGCATCCTTTCTATCCCTCTTTGAAAGCAATTCCCTGCCCCTCACTACACTGTCTCAGCCAATCAAGTCCTCTCTCAGAGTGAGTGTACAAGTGCGTGGGGCAATTTAAAACCTCCCTGACACACACTGCCCGGATGGAGACACACTGGCACATTGGTTTCACTTTTACCCGGGTTCCATTTAAACCTGTCACTGACACTTAACTTTTTCTGTAAGAACAATGATAAGACCATAAGACATAGGAGCAGAATGAGGCTTTTCAGCCCATCGAGTCTGCTCCACCATTTCATCATGGCTGATTTATTATCTATCTCAACCCATTCTCCTACCTTCTCCCCATAACCTTTGATGCCCTGACTAACCAAGAACCGATCAACCTCCGCTTTAAATATACCCAATGACTTGGCCTCCACAGCCATCTCTGGCAATGAATTCCACAGACTCACCACATTTTGGCTAAAGAAATTCCTCCTTATCTCAATTCTAAATGGACATCCCTCTGTTCTGAGGCTGTGCCCGCTGTTCCTAGACTCCTCCACTATAGGAAACATCCTCTTCACATCCAGCCTATCCAGCTCTTTCAGTATTCGATAAGTTTCAATGAGATCCCCCAATAATGATGATAACACCAGTCAAATCCTGGGGAGATTTATAGTAAGACACTGGCTCAAGGTCCTAAGGGACATTTTTTTGTGGTTGAGACCCAAGAGACTGCAGATGCTGGAATCTGGTATAGATAGGATGGGCCGATTGGATCTCCAGTGTGCCATGCCAATATTTGAGGTTCAGGAACAGTTACTACCCCTCAGCCAACAGGCTTCTCAACCAGAGGGATAACTTCACTCAACTTTACTCAATTTCACTCACCTCAACACTCCCACAACCTATGGACTCACTTTCATGGACTCTTCATCTCATGTTCTCGGTATTTATTGTTTATTTATTAAATTATTATTTTTCTATCTCTCTTTTTGTATGTGCACAGTTTGTTGTCTGTTGCATATGGGTTGTTTGTCCATCTTGGGTGTGGTTTTTCATTGATTCAGTGGTTTTTCTCTGTATTTATCAGAACCAGAATCAGGTTTAATATCTCTGGCATATGTTATGAAATTTGTTGTTTTGAGGCAGCAGCACAATGCAGTACATAATAATAAAAAAACTATAAATTGCAATAGGAAGTATATATAAAAAATTAAATTAAATAAGTAGCTCAAAAAGAGAGGGGGAACAATGGTGAGGTAGTGTTCATGGGTTCATTGTTCATTCAGAAATCTGATGGCAAAGAAAAAGAAGCTGTTCCTGAAACACTGTGTGTCTTCAGGCTCCTGTACCTCCTCCATGATGGTAACATTGAGAAGAGGGCGTAATCTGGGTGATAACGGCCCTTAATGATGGGTGCCACGTTTTCAAGGCATCGCCATTTGAAGATTTCCTCAATGCTGGGGAGGTAGTGCCCATGATGGAACTGGCTGAGTTTACAACTTTCTGCAGCTTTTTTCAATCCTGTTCAGTGGCTGCCTCCCCCACCCCCATACCAGACAGTGATATAACTAGTTAGAATACCCTCCACGGTACGTCTGTATAATTTTGCAAGTGTCTTTGGTAACGTAGTAAGTCTTCTCAAACTCCTAATGAAATACAGTCACTGCCATGCCTTCTTTGTAATTGCATCGATATGTTGGGCCCAGGATAGATCCTCAGAGATGTTGACACCCAGGAGGTTGAAACTCCTCACCCTTTCCATGAGGGCACGTTTGTTCCCTCGACTTACCCTCCTGAAGACCACATTCAGTTCCTTGGTCTTATTGACATTGAATACAATAGTTATGTCACTTACAAATTTATAGATGGCACTTGAACTGTGCCTAGACACATAGTCGTGGGAGTAGAGAGAATAGAGCAGTGGGTTAAGCACACATCCTTGAAATGCGCTGGTGCTGGTTGTCAGTGAAGAGGAGATGTTATTTTCGATCCACACAGACTGTGGTCTCCCAGTGAGGAAGTCGAGGATCCAGTTGCAGAGGGAGACACAGGGGCCCAGGTTTTGGAGCTTTTTGATTAGAACTGAGGGTATAATTGTGTTGAACACTGAGCTGTAATCAATAAACAGCAGTCTGACATGGTATTACTATTGTTCAGGTGATCCAAGGCTGAGTGGAGAGCCAGTGACCTATTGTGGTGATATGCAGATTGCAGCAGGTTCAGGTCCTTGCTTAGGCTGGAGTTGATTTTAGCCATGACCAACCTCTCAAATCACTTCGTCACAGTAGATATCAGTGTCACTGGGTAATAGTTATTGAGGCAGCTTACCCTGCAGTGATTGCCCACAAGAAAATTAATCTCAGGGTTGTATATGGTGACATATATTTACTTTGATAATAAATTTACTTTGAACTTTGAACTTCTGATGTTTAAGAATAATATTTTCCTTGTCTGTCACAGAAAAATGGGTTTGAACAATTCTGCATTAATTTTGTGAATGAGAAGCTCCAGCAGATTTTCATTGAATTAACCCTGAAGGCAGAACAGGTAAGAAAGTCATGACAGGCATTGTCAATCTATTAGTCAGTGTTAACGTTACCTGAGTAAAATTTTTGGGGTTCTATACTTTGCTTCTAAAGGGATACTCAACTTTTAATTAAAAGTGTTACAAATCATACAGTGTTGCAGAGTGTTTCTGATCCGCTCATGGCCGAGTTCTGGTGAAAACAGAGTGAGGATGCAGAGTGCCCATTGCCCACTGGTAGGTTCTTGCACCTTTCCAAGTGAGTTTGCCTGTGGGGTGTCTGACACACTGGTGCACAGACGGCCAAAAACAGGCAGATTCTCAGCTTGCTGAACGTGGACTCTGATTGAGTGTTCAGCTTTGACGTCTAGAATCCAGGAACCTCTCCCCCTCCCAGCCTCATCCCATATGAGCCAGAATCAGAATCAGGTTTACTATCACCAGCACATGTCGTGAAATTTGTTAACTTAGCAGCAGCAGTTCAATGCAATACATAATATAGAAGAAGAAGAAGAAAGAAAATAATAATAATAAATAAATAAATAGATAAGTAAATCAATTATAGTATACGTATATTGACTAGATTAAAAATCATTCAAAAACAGAAATAATACATATTTAAAAAGTGAGATGGTGTTCACAGGTTCAATGTCCATTTAGGAATCGGATGGCAGAGGGGAAAATACTGGTCTTGAAAAGCTGAGTGTGTGTCTTCAGGCTTTCTGTGCCTCCTACCTGATGGTAACAGTGAGAAAAGGGCATGCCCTGGGTGCTGGAGGTCCTTAATAATGGATGCTGCCTTTCTGAGACACCGCTCCCTAAGGGCGTCCTGGGTATTTTATAGGCTTCTACCCAAGATGGAGCTGACTAGATTTACAGCCCTCTGCAGCCTCTTTCAGTCCTGTGCAGTAGCCTCCCCCCCCATACCAGACAGTGATGTAGCCTGTCAGAATGCTCTCTACAGTACAACTATAGAAGTTTTTGAGTGTATTTGTTGACATGCCAAATCTCTTCAAACTCCTAATAAAGTATAGCCTCTGTCTTGCCTTCTTTATAACTACATCAGTATTTTGGGGCCAGGTTAGGTCCTCAGAGATCTTGACACCCAGGAACTTGAAAATGCTAACTCTCTCCACTTCTGATCCCTCTATGAGGATTGGTATGTGTTCCTTCGTCTTACCCTTCCTGAAGTACACAATCGGCCCTTTCGTTTTACTGATGTTGAGCCAAGACCCCTTCCTGGTCGTGCTCAATAGCAGAGTGTGTGACGAAAAAGAAGGCAGGTGAGTGTGCACAAGCACCCTGACTAGTGAGTGTGCAAGAGCATCCTGGCTGGTGAGTGTGGGAGAGCACCCTGACTAGTGAGTGTGCGAGAGCATCCTGGCTGCTGAGTGTGCGAGAGCATCCTGGCTGGTGAGTGTGCAAGAGCATCCTAGCTGGTGAGTATGCAAGAGCATCCTGGCTGGTGAGTGTGCAAGAGCATTCTAGCTGGTGAGTGTGCAAGAACTTCTGACTGGTGAGTGTGCGAGAGTATTCTGGCTGGTGAGTGTGAAAGAACATCCTGACTGGTGTGCAACAGCATCCTGACTAGTAAGTGTGTGAGAACATCCTTACTGGTGTGCAACAGCATCCTGACTGGCTGTGTCATGTCCTGGTGCAGGGATTACAATGTGCAAGAATGCAGGAGGCTGCAGGAGAGTAGTGCACACAGCCCGTTCCACCACAGGCAGTCATTTCCACCAGTGACAGCATCTACAGGATGCAGCAAAGACCCCATCTTCTAGGTCATTCCATCTTCTCCCTGCTGCCATTAGGCAGGAGGTACAGAAGCCTGAAGCTGCAGACCAGCAGGTTCAACAACAGTTACTTCCTACAACCATGCCCAACCCTCCTCCTTTCACAGCTAGGCTTGGGATATCCATGGAGGAGTTTGTGTTTGTGCAGCTGACAATAAATTCAACTTGCCTTGAATTGAGGCATGTCCTGCAGACGTGTGTGCACGCAGAGGAGAGCCCATTGCCCACTGCTAGGTTCTTGCACCTTTCCAAGTGAGTTTGCCTGTGATGGCCCAAACATGGTAATGAAGACTGGGCCAAATTCCCAAGGCCTGTTGATGCATCCAATGTCTTTCTGGTCAACAGGAGGAATACGTACAAGAGGGGATAAAGTGGACGCCTATTGAATACTTCAATAACAAAGTTGTATGTGACCTGATTGAGAGCAAGGTAAGCCATTTTGCCAAGTAAAGACAAAGAATGGTGGAAGTACTCAGCAGATCAGGCAGCGTCAAAGGTTAATTTATTATCAAAGTATGTATGCAGAGTACAACTCCGAGATTTGTCTTCTCCAGATAGTCATAAAATACAGAAAACCATAGAAGTAGTTATAAGAAAAACATCAATTCCCCCCTCCACCGCACAAAAAAGAAAAGGAATCTAAAACTAGCAAATGCCTACCCCTCCCTCACATAAAAACTAACAGATCACCAACACGGAGAAACAACAAGAACATCAAACCCCAGCCCACCAATCAGCAACAAGAATATCAAACCACAAGCCCCTAGTCCACCAATCGGCAACAAGGACATCAAACCCCAAACCTCAGCCCACCAATGGGTGAGAACACAAAAAAAATATAGAACTGAAAGAGGCCAATAGTAACTACAGTCCATAAATCTCAGAATTTCGGTAACAGCTCTGAGAGCATCCATTCCCAGTAGCCTCTCTGAAGGAAATGACACGAAACAGCAGTCTCGCCAAGGGTAGTGACATGAACCAATGGCCTCTTCAAGAAACACCTGCTCTCCTCCACATTTGCCTCGATCTTTCAATCGAGATGCATCAGTGTAGAGGAAAACAGTTAATTTCAGATGCTATCTCTACATTAGATTCAACATAAAGATTCTGGATTGTTTAATGTCATTTCTAGTACACAAGTGTAAAGGAGAATGAAATAATTATTACTCCAGCTCCAATGCAGCACAAAAAAACACAATAAGATAAAGAACACATTAATAATTAAAAAACACATAAATATAAATACCTAAGGTAGCTTATACGTACACATAAATTGACTGTCTGTTCATAAAGTGACACTAGGCATAGGAGTGTCTGTACATAAGGTGACTGACAGGAAATGATAAAGTAGTAGTGGTTGGGGTGTGGAGGGAGGGTTAGTGGGTGGAGGTGTTGATCAGCCTTACTGCTTGGGGGAAGTTACTGGTTTTGAGTCTGGTGGTTCTGGTGTGAATGCTGCGTAGATGGGGAGTGGGACAAACTGTCCATTAGCAGAGTGGATGGGATCCTTCATGATATTACTGACCCTTTTCCAGCACCTTTTTGTATATACAGCACTGTGCAAAAGTCTTAGGTGCATGTAAACAAATTCTGTAAAGCACAGATGCTTTCAAAAATAATGAAATGAAAAGTTTCTAAATATCAGAAATGTCTATAAAGAGCAGTGAACAGTAAAAAAGTAAATCAAATCAATATTTGGTGTGACCACCCTTTGCCTTTAAAACTGCCTCTGTTCGTTTAGGTACGCTGTTGTGCAGTTTTATAAGAAAATCAGTTAGTAGGTTGTTCCAGGCAACTTGGAGAACTTGCCACAGTTCTTCTGCAGACTTTGGCAGTCTCGCTTGCTTCTCTCTCTCCAGGTAATCCCAGACAGCCTCAATAATGTGGAGATCAGGGAGGCCATACCATCTGAAACCATATAAATACTCTAGGGTGCGCGGTACTGTGTGTCCTTGATGGCAGGTATGCTGGTGCTGGTGTGGCGTTGGGCAGTTTGGACTACTCGTTGTAGAGCCTTCCTGTCCACCATAGTGCAATTTCCGCACCAAACAATGATTAAGACCATAAGACATAGGAGCAGAATTCGGCCGTTTGGCCCATTGTGTCAACTCTGCCATGTCATCCATTTTCACTCTTAACCCCATTCTCTTGCCTTCTCTCCATAACCTTTCACGCCCTGACTAATCAAAAAACCTATTAACCTCTGTTTTAAATACACCCAATGACTTGGTCTCTGGCAATGAATTCCATAGATTAACCACCCTAGCCCAGGGGTTCCCAACCTTTTTCATCTATGGGTCCTTACCATTAACTGAGGGGTCTGTGGAGCCCAGGTTGGAAATCCCTGGTCTAAAAGGACACTTCTCTATTCTGAGGCTGTGCCCTCTGTTCCTAGACCCCACCACTATTTGAAACATCCTCTCCACATCCACTCTATCTCAGCCTTTCACTATCCAATAGGTTTTTAAATGAGATCACAACCCCCCCTCCCCCATTCTTCTAAATTCCAATTCCAATTCTAGTGAGTACAGGCCCAGAGCCATCAAACTCTCTTCCCACGATAACCCTGTCATCCCTGGAATCATTCTCCTGAACCTCTTCTGAACTTTCTTCTATGTCAGCAAATCCTTTCTTGGATAAGGGGCTCAAAACTGCTCACAATACTCCAAATGTGGCCTCACCAGTACTTTATAAAGCCTCAACCTTAAGTCTTCTCGAAATGAATGCCAACATTGCATCCTTCCTCACCACAGACTCAACCTGCACTATAGGGAATTTTGGGGAATTCTGGAATTGGGAACCTTTAGGGAATTCTGCAGGTAGGCTGCCAAGTCCCTTTGCACCTCAGATTTTTAAATTTTCTGCCAATTGAGAAATTTTTGTGGACCTTTACCAAATCTCCACTCATTTTCCTACACTCCAGACAATAAAATCCTGACCTGTTCAACCTTTCCTTAGAGCTCAGCTCCTCAAGTCCCGACAACATTTACTCTGTACTTCCTCGTCACATTGATGACCAATATTGTGCAACAAACGAGCACAGGACGAGGCCACTCAGCTCAGTATACCTACGCTTTCATTTCTTCTGTCAAAGTGCATGATTGTACGCTTCCCGACACTGTATTCCATCTACCACACCTTTATCATTCTCTTAATCTGGCTGTCCTTCTGCAGTCTCTCTTTATTACTTCAATACTACGGTACCTGTCCCTCCATCTATCTTTATAGATTAAGCTGTAATACACGTGCAAACAAATGCCCTTCAAAGGGAGTCATACAGAAGAGATCACAAACCAGTGCTCAAAGATCAGGTTTAGCAGCAATGAGGGGTCTCACGAAGGACTGCAAACACTGGACTCTGGAGCAATAAACTAAATGCTGGAGGAACTCAGAGGGTGGGTCAATGTTTCTGAACATTTTGGTGTTCACAGCTCTTATCCACTCTTGAGATTCTAATGGAATTAATGTGTAATTTAAACAATTTCCTTCTGGATCTTGTGAGTTAGAGTCATAGAATACTACAGCACAGAAACAGGCCCTTCAGCCCATCTAGTCCATGCTGAACTATTACTTTGCCTAGTCCCATCGACCTGCACCTGGACCATAACCCTCCATACCTCTCCCATGCATGCTCTTATCCAAATTTCTCTTAAATATTGAAATCGAAATCTCATCCATCCTTTGTGCTGGCAGCTCATTCCATACTCTTATGGACCCTCTTAGTGAAGAAGTTTACCCTCATGTTCCCCTTAAACTTTTCTCCATTCACCCTTAACCCATGACCTATGGTTGTAGTCCCACCCAACCTCAGTGGAAAAGGCCTGCTTGCATTTACCCTATCTATACCCTTTCTAATTTTGTATACCTCTATCAAATCTCCTTTCAACCTTCTACACTCCAGGGAATAAAGTTCTAACCTATTCAACCTTTCCCTGTAACATGGGTCCCTGTAAAGTGTTAAGTACCGTGTTGCCCCCTTTGGATGCTGGAAATATCATTAATCCAACCAAGAGTTTCTAGTTCTCGCTAGTGGGAGTCTATAAGACAAAGGAGCAGAATTAAGCCATTCAGCAACATTTACTCTATACTTCCTTGCCACTCTATAATTCATTTCCTGATGACCAATATTGTAGAACACATACCTACCCTACCATTCAATATGATCACGTTCTCAACATCTGTTCCAGCTCCGCATAACCCTCAATTCTTCGATCTTTCAAATATTGATCAATTTCCACCTTAAGTATATCCAATGATCCAGTCTCCACCACCCTCAGCAACAGAGAATTCCAGAGATGAGAGGAGTTATCAGTTTGAAATGACTTGACCCCCCTTGTTTTCAGTTGATTACTTGTGAATATTGAAAGGTCTGGATAGAGTGGACATGGAGAGGATGTTTCTCATAGTGGGGAAGTCTAGGACCAGAGGGCACAGCCTCAGAATAGAGGGATATCCATTTAGAACAGGGATGAGGAGGAATTTCTTTAGCATTGTGGAGGCCCAGTCATTGAGTATATTTAAAGTGGAAGTTGGTAGGTTCTTGATTAATCAGGATAACAAAGGTTATGGAGAGAAGGCAGGAGAATGGGGTTGAGAGGGATAATAAATCAGCCATGGTGGAATGGTGGAGCTGACTCAATGGGCCGAATGGTTTAATTCTGCTCCTATGTCTTATGGACTCCCATTAGCGAGAACTAGGAGCTCTTTGTTGGATTGTTGTTATCTCAGGCATCCAGAGGGGGCATCACGGGAGCGTAATACTTTACAACACCAACTGTGAGATCAGGGTTCAATTCCCACCACTGTCTGTAAGGAGTTTGCACATTCTACCTGTGACCGTGCAGGTTTCCTCTGGGTTTTCTGATTTCCTCCCACATTCTAATGGCGTACAGGCTATGATTAGTAAATAGTGTCGGAGCTTGCTGACTCTTGTGGGCTTCCTCCAGCATATCCTCGCTGATTTGATTTGATGAAACCAGCACATTTCACTGTGTGTATAAATATACGCGTGACTAATAGAACTTATCTAATTAAATCGAATCTAGTCCTCCACGTGCACTGTGCAACCTGTGTTCCCATTGGCAGAGTCCGCCTGGAATTATGTGCGTCCTGGATGATGTCTGTGCCACCATGCATGCCACGGGAGAAGGGGCAGATGCAACGTTGCTGCAGAAGCTCCAGGCTGCAGTAGGAGGCCACGATCATTTCAACAGCTGGAACCAAGGATTTATAATCCACCACTATGCTGGAAAGGTAATCCCAATTCTTGCACCATCCACTAATTCCATTGAACTAATCTTCCTCTATGGCATGAGTTCCCAAGCTGGGATCCATGAACCCATTGGCTGATGGCATAAAAATAAAGGTTGGGAACCCCTGCTCTATTGGCATTTTTACTGGGACGCTGCCTGGATTAGAGAGCGTGCCGTATGAGGAAAGGTTAAGTGATCTAGGGCTTTGCTCTTTGGAGAAATGGAGGATGAGAGATCTGGCCCCTCAAGGACTTGAATGTTTTGTAAACAATAGTAATCATATTTTAATCTGAAATTGTTAATAGTTTTGTGAACCATTGATTATTGTTTGTATTTTTGTGAGTGAATAACCATTTGAATGTTTGTGAAAAAAGGAGGATGAGAGGTGACTTGATAGAGCTCGGCAAGATGATAAGAGGGTTAGATCAAGTGAACAGCTAGAGACTTTCTCCTAGGCTGAAATAGCGAATGCAGAGGCTCCCAAACGTTGTTATGTCATGGAACAATGCCATTAGACAAGCAGTCTTGTAGACCTCAGGTTGGGAACACCCAGGCTTATACAACAGGGCATAACTTTAAGGTGATTAGTGAAAAGTATAGGGGAGATGTCAGAGGTGGGTTTTTTTGCACAGAGAGTGATGGGTGTGTGGAATGCCATGATCAGTGCAGGTACATTAGAGGCATTTATAAGATAGGCACGTGGATGATAGAAAAACGGAGGGCTATTTGGGAGGTAAGGTTAGATTGATCTAGGAGTGGATTAAGAGGTCAATACAGCAACATGGGCCAAAGGACCTGTACAGTGCTGTGCTGTTTTATGTTCTATGAATATCATGTTTCATCCACTTCCAACTTGTTTTCTTAACCCATCACAAGCAGAGGAAATAACCATTGTAAACCCCTGTTAGCAATTCATTCCTCTAATCTCAAACCAAAGGAAGTTCAGCTGAAGTGAAAACATAAGAATTACTCAGACAATGAACAAAGGAAACAACAAAGAATATTTGAAACCCAAGCCCAAAAAGTGTAAATTTCAATACCACAATATACAAGGTTTTGTCTGAAGTTTGATTGGGTAATGCGTTTTACTGGGTGACACCGAGTAATGTTCTCTACACTCTGCTGTGCCCAACCACTCAACCGCCTTGGGGTTTTCTGTTCACTTTAAAACTTCCGAGCCAGGGATACAGTTCATTATCTTGGTTTCCGCTCTTCATCTTTACATGCTGATCTTTAAATGTGTGGAAACGGAGAAGTAGTCAGATCAAGTAAGAATAAGCTTGCTTCCACCACAACAGAGCGAACCAAATGAAACGCCTTTTTACTAGGCGTCTCTAGTGATGCAGCTCGTTTGCCCCTCACTAACAGCCACCGGACTCAGCAGTGAGAAAAACCACCTTTCTCAGACTCTGGGCATCTAAGGTAGATATGACTTGGGTCCCACCAAAACTGGGAAGTAGGGAAGTCTTGAACCCCAGTAGGTGTGAATACTGTGTAAATACTGCCCCCAGGCAATTAGCCGTCAGCAAGAAATAACAGATCGTACACTGCATACAATTATAAAGAAAGCATATTTACAAATTTCAAACAGTTGATAGGAAAAAGAAAAGAAAGATAAATTAAAAGGGTCCATTATAGTTAACCAGGTACAAATGTGCACACAAGTTGGGGTTCATCTTGAAGTTATCTTTAACTCATGCTCTGGACTCAAAGTCTGCATGAAAGCATACAATACCTTCCAAATGTTGCTTGAAATCCATCTGAAATAAATGGGCTCTCCCACAGGAATATTGGCCCTTCCTACGGGAAGCCATTCATCTGCACAAGCTCCTTGTGCAACAGGGACGGCATCCTCAGCCACCTTCCCTCCTGTCCTCTCCCAGCTCCCACCAAAAAGACTTTAACCCATGCTGGTGTTGTTCACAAAAACCTCTACATCCAGCATTCTCTAGAACCATCTCCCAATTCCACCATCCTGATTGGTTGACACAACATTCCTAAGTTGTACAACATAGCCCCTTATCTTTAGCTGAAATCCAAACATGCTAAAGGCAGAACAGACTGCTCTTATGGAACTGCTAAAATGAAATACCCACAGCATAGCAGTAAAAATCTGCACCAGACTTTATATGGAGATCACACGTGAAAAATATTCACACGGATGAGACACTCACAGTTTCCACATTTACAGAATTTGGGGCAAAGTGAAAGGACTTGTGTAAAGAGAGAAGTTCCATCATGGCTACTAGTCTCCCAACCATCTTCAAACTGTGGCACCTCAAGAAAGTGGCATCCATCATTAAGGACCCTTACCATCCAGCAAAGCCCTGTTCTCTTTGTTACCATCAAGGGGGTGCTGCAGGAGCCTGAAGACACGCACTCTTCTTCTCTTCCACCATCAGATTTATGAATGGTTCATGAACACTACCTCACTATTTTTGCTCTCATTTTGCACTTCTTAAATATGTGTGTGTGTGTATATTTATAGTCTTATTGTAACTTATGATGATTTATTGTTGCCACAAGAAAAATAATTTTACAACATATGTCAGAGATGATACACCTGATTGTGATTCTGATCCTGATATAAAGTTTCTTAGCCAAATGTGATGCGAAGGGGTTATATTGAGAGTATGACTCTGACAAGATGTACATTCCAACAGCACTGGGTTCAGTGTTTTAATTTACTTGGGCAGACAGGGCTCATGGTTGGCAGCTCAGCTAGGAGAAGGAAAACTCAGATCTCAAACCTCTGCTGCCTTGTGGCTCTACCCACTCATGGAGAAGGATTTGGGAGCAAACCCAGAGGAAAAATCCAGAGATGGAGTCCCCAAGACAGTCCTATATTGAGTTCAATGCTGACTGGCAACTCCTGCAATGCCACCGGTGCCGAACTGTAACGGTCTCTGCCATTCCTTTGGATTCATCAGCTGTGTGGAGAGGGAAAGCCTGCTGCATAGGCAGCAGTTTGCTCTCCATATCCTACTGCCTCGGCTTGCGTATGCATAGAAAGCTAGGATATAACATCATGGTCGTACCCAATCAACGGAGGGCCTCAGTTTACTGATGATTTCAGACTCAGCTGCAATTGTTGTTTTGCAACAGTAGTATATTACAATACATAATTTTTAAAAACTATAAGCTATAATAAGAAATATACACATAGAGTATATAATTCAATAAGTAGTGCAAAGAGAGAGCAACGAAAAAAGAAAAAATATTGAGGTTCATGGGTTCATTGTCCATTCAGAAATCTGATAGCAGAGGGTAAGAAACACTGAGTGTGTGTCTTCAGGCTCCCATACCACCTCCTTGATGGTAGCAATGAGAAGAGGCATAATCTGGGTGATGGGGTCCGTAAGGGTGGATGCTGCCTCTTTCAGGCATCACCTTTTGGTGTCTTCAGTGTTGTGGAGGCTGGTGCCCATGACGGATCTGGCTGAGCCTACGCTCCCCTAGAGCTTTTTCCGATCCTGTGCAGTGGCCCCTCCGTATCATACGATGATGCAATCAGTTAGAATGCTCTCCACGGTACTTCTGAAGAAATTTGCGAGAACCTTTGGTGGCCTACTAAGTATCCTCAGACTCCTAATGAAATATAGCCACTGTCGTGCCTTCTTTATAATTATAATCAATGTGTTGGGCCCAGGATAGATATTCAGAGATGTTGTCACACAATTTATCAACCACCTATTTACACTAAACCTACCTGAATTCCTTTTTTAAGTTCTCCCAACATGATCTATTTTATTTGATTTGGAGATATAGCAAGTTAATAGGCCCTTCTGACCCAATGATCTCACACTGCCCAGATACACGCATGTGACCAGTTAACCTACTCATCTATACGTCTCTATGAGGCCACCCCTATTCCTCCGCTCCTCGCAGATCCACCACTCACTTACCACTTAGGGGCAATTGTACAGTGGCCAATTTACCTAACCAACGCGCAGATCTTTGGGATGTGGGAGGGAACTGGAACACCCAGGGGAAGTCCATGCGGTCACAGGGAGAACGTGCAAACTGCACACAGGCGGGACCTACGGATAGGATTGAACCTATGTCTGTGGTGCCGTGAGGCAGTGACTCCACCAGATGTAACTCAGTGCCACCTCTCCCTCTGTCACCGTATTCCACCGAATGTCCATCATGGCTTAGTCACCTTGGTGGATCCCTCTGTTTAATTCTTCAATTAGGCTGCTTAATTGATATTTTCTTTGCAAGTTAACAATTAATTGTCTGCATGTATTTTATATAATTGCCTATATCCAAATAACTGCCTAATTTGCTTCCTAGTGGTTATTGTATATATGTACCTGTATATGTAAGCTCAGTGTGTTCCCCTAGTGCAGAGGTTCCCAACCTGGGGTTCATGGACCCCTTGGTTAATGATAGGGATCCATGGCATAAAAAAGATTGGGAATCCTTGCCCGAATGGTTATATAGGTATGATTCTGGAAGCTTATTTTGGTACTGCGTTGTTTGAATAACAGCTATCTCTTTGGTTGACTCTTATCTACATATTTGGACTGTGTTACCTCCTCGTATTGAGGGGACATTCTAGGAAATCTACACACCCAAATCTACATCCCAATCCTATTCAGGTTTCCTGAAGGTGCTCTTAACCGAACTCGTCTACCAATGAGAACAGCAGAGGCAGAATATCCAAACCCTCAATACTCTGCAGCATTATGTTAGCTTCCTACCCAGCTCCCACAATTAGTCCATAAAGCATGAAACCACTCTGCTGCCTGTTTCATTGTTGATGGTTACCCCGAATAGAACAAAGAACATACCCTCAGAACACTGAAGGTTTGGAGAGCCGGGGAGCGAGAGTAAAGACAATGTTTTATTTCCTGGAGATCTGACGTCTGAGTTTTGTTTAACCTGTTTCATTGCAGGTATCCTACGATGTTAACGGATTCTGTGAGCGCAACAGAGATGTCCTCTTCACCGACCTGATAGAACTCATGCAAACCAGTGAATTGTAGGTTATTGACATTCGTCCTCTTGTTAGTTTCCGCTTTTGAAAACTCTCTAAGTTCACGTTGGGACTGCGGTTTCTCTTAGGGTGTGTCAGTAGTTTTCCATACCTGTACCGAAGGTGATAGCTTGAGCCATCAGGAAGGGGTGTAGGACAGCTGCATTGGGTCTGGTTCGGATTGGGATTGGAGCTTGGAGGGAGATTAGGGTTGGGGAAATGGGGAGCTGATGGCTGAAGAGTATTGGTCATAGGTGTAGGGGTCGGGGGTCTCATGGAACCAACTCGAAAGAGCAGTGGAGGCCTGACACAGGTCAGCTGTGATCACACTGAGTGATGGGACAAGCCAGAGGGACAGCTCTAGTGTGACGGTTAGTGGAATGCTTGGCAAGGTCAGTGATTGTGTTCATTTCCCATCACTGTCTGTGAGGAGTTTGTACATTCTCCCTGTGCCCACATGGGTTTCTTCCCACATTTCAAATAGGGATGTCTGGGTTAGGGTTAGTAAGTAGTGGGTATGCTATATTGGTGCCAGAAGCATGGTGACACTTGTGGGCTGCCCCCAGCTCATCTTCAGACTGTGTTGGTCATTGACACAAGCATCACATTTCACTCTGTTTGTGTTTGGATATTCTTGTGACAAATGAAGGGTATTTATATCTCTGTGTTTTCTCAATCTGATCCGTGTGTGATTCTTCTTCCAGCCCCTTCATTCAATCCCTGTTCCCAGAAAATCTACAGAACGAGAAGAAAGGTCGACCAACCACAGCAAGCACGAAAATTAAGGTACTTTCCACATGATAAAAAGCAAAGGTGTTTCACACGCACTCGGTGAGAATTAATGAGACCATGTTGCAGATGCAGTCACATTAAACCACTCAGATCTTTCTCAGACCCTGAACTACTTTAATGTCTGTTGCAGATTTCTCATCCCCAGTGTCATATGTTCCTGCATTACAGCAGAATATGTCTGAAACACACAGTGAACACAGAACATAGAACAATTCAGCACAGGAACAGACCCTACAGCCCACAATGCTCTGCTGAAACAAGTAATTTAGTAATCCAATTGCCAACTGAACTAACCTCCCAAATCCCTCACATTCATGTGTTTATCTAAACATCTCTTAAAAATTCCTAATTGTCTGTCTCTACCACCACCTCAGACAGCGCATTCCAGGCCCCTCTGGCATCTCTTTTAAAATTACCCCATCACCTTAAATACATGCCCTTTGGTATTAGATATTTCAACCCTTGGGAAAAGATACCGTCTGCCTATTTATCAGTGCCTCTCATATTCTGATAAACCTCTGTCAGATCTCCACTCAGCCTCTGCCAGTTCAGAGAAAACAACCCAAGTTTATCCAGCTTCTTGTTAGATATCACACGCCCTCTAATCCAGGTAACATCCTGGTAAACCTCTTACGCATATTCTCCAAAGCCTCAACATTCTTCCTATAGTGGGTGACCAGACTGTAACGAATATTCCAGATGCAGCCCAACTAGAGTTTGATAAAGCGGCAACGTAATTTCCTGACTTTTAAACTCAATGCCTCAGCTAATAAAGGCAAGCAGGCCATATGCCTTCTTAACCACCTTATTGACCTGTTTAGCTATGAATATACGAAGCAATTGCAGAATAATATAAGAAAATATGTTTCAGAATTTGAAAAATATAAGAAATGCCTCAGTTTTAAATTTCCGTTCCCTGAGCTTAGTAAGGACCCTCTCCAAAGTGGGTACCGATGTCCCTGTCAGAAGAATCTCTTCACTATGGCCAGAGACATCAGACTTCAGTATCATCCATCAGGGAGAAATCTGTCCCTTCACCAATAATGTGTTTTTAAGAAGACCATAAGACATAGGAGCAGAATTAGGCCATTCAGCCCATCGAGTCCTCTGCCATTCCATCATGGCTGATCCCAGATCTGACTCAACCCCACACACCTGCCTTCCCGCCATGTCCTTTGATGGCCTGACCAATCAGGAAATGATCAACTTATGCCTTAAATATATGCACAGACTTGACCTCCGTTGCAGCCTGTAGCAGAACATTCTTCAGATTTACTATTCTCTGGCTGAGAAGCTCTTGGTAAATTGGTTTATTATTGTTAATGTATCGAGGTACAGTGAAACTTGTCTTGTGTACCGTTCATAAGCAGAAGAGGTTCTGCAGAAATTCCACTTTCCCTTTTTCCCAGGGTACACTCTCCTCTCCAATCAGATTCCTTCCTCTCCAGGTCTTTTCCTTTACCTCCTATCACCTCCCAGTTTCTTACTTCATCCCCCAGCTTCACCTATCACCTTGTAACTTGTTGTAACTCTTTCCTCTTCCTCCCCCCCCCCTTCTTCTGTCATCTGACCCCTTCCTTTCCAGTCCTAATGAAGGTTTAATATCACTGGCATACAATACAGCATGTTGTGAAATTTGTTCTAAAGAAAGGTCTCAGCACAAAACGTTGACTGTTTATTCATTTCTGGAGATGCTGCTGAGTTCCACCAGCATTTTGTGTGTGTTACTCAAGAGTTCCAACATCTGCAGAATCTCTTGCTTTTAGGTTCTGCAGATGCCGGAAATCTAGAGTAACACACACAAAGTTCTGGAGGAACTCAGCAGTTCAGCATCGATCCATAGATTCCACCTGACCTGCTGAGTTTCTCCGGCATTTTGTGCGTGTTGCTCTGGATTTCCTCGGTTCTGGGCAAGTCCACAAGACCGCATTCCTTTACCCGGTCTGCCACCTGGTGGCTGCAGAGATCACTGCTCCCTCTGACGGTGTAATAAATGTATGTTTTAAATAGTCCCAGACATAATTAGTTTAAAAATATTAGATAGGCGATGAATAACTTCAATAATTTCTTTATTAAAAAGTCAAGCATTTCTGAAATGTATGATTATTAACTTAAGGCTCATTTTAAAAAATACATCTTCTCCACTTGTTCCATTGAAGGTTAAAAGCGTGTTGTGACTATTAACACATTTAATATTATTTATTTGAATCCTTTGCTCCAGAATTTAATGGTAAATAGACCAATGTAGATATTAAAGAAGTATTGTGAACAAATGGAAGAGCAGACTTGATGGGCTGAATGGCGTGATTCTGTTCCTCTGTCCTAAGCTCTAAGTAGATATATATCTGAAAGATCTGGGTCATGGGGAAAAGAGGAGATAAGGCCTTGGGTAGACCAGCCTCAGCAATATCGAACAGCTGGCCTGGCTCAATGGGCTGAATGGCCTAATTTTACTCCAATGTCTTATGGTCCAAGTAGATATATATTTGAAAGCTCAGGGAGTTGAGGGTCTTTAGGAATTGGTACAGCAGAGGTAGATCAGCCTCAGTGATATTGAACACAAGGACTGGCTTGAGGATCCAAATAGCCTATTCCTGCTTTGACTTTCTCTCTGAAGCCGATGCACATTACAAGACTTTGATCTGTTCCCGTGACCTGAACTACTTGTGGAAGGCTATTCTCACTCCTGCCCTTTCAGCTTTTACAGTAATGTCCATCACAGAATGAACCAAGCTGCCCACTATCGAACATCTCCACATCCTGCACGTCTCAGGTCCAGAGGCAGAGCTCTGATGTGTTGACACTGCTGGAGAGTTAACCTGCGAGGACTGTTTGATGGCCCTGGGCCTGTAATCACGGGAGATTAACAGAACGAGGAGGGATCTCATATAAAACCTGTTGAATATTGAAAGGCCGAAGTGGAGAGGATGTTTCCCATAATGGGGGAGTCTAGGACCAGAGGGCACAGCCTCAGAGTAGAGTGATGTCCATTTCAAACAGAGATGAAGAGGAATTTCTTTCGCCAGAGGGTGGTCAATCTGTGGATTTCATTGCCACAGCCAAGTCATTGGGTGTATTTAAAGCAGAGATTGATAGGTTCCAGATTACTCGGGGTGCCAAGGGTTAAGAGGAGAAGGCAGGAGAATAGTCTGATGGAAAGGGCTAGTAAATGAACAGTGGCTCCTATCAACAGAAAGAGGAGCTAACCATAGCAGCACATTAGTGTTGAGGTTAGTGGAACACTTTTCAGCTACAGTGACCAGGGTTCAATTCCTACCACTCTCTGTAAGAGCTGTGTACATTCTCCTGTGACTGTGTAGGTTTCCTCTGAGTGCTCCAGTTTCATAAAACCATAAGGCATAGTAGCAGAATTAGGCCATTCAATCAGATTCATCTCTGCCATTCCATCGTGACTGATTTATTATCCCTCTCAACTTCATTCTCCTGCCTTCTCCCCACAACCTTTGAAGCCCTTACTAATCAAGAACCAATCAACCCACATTTTTAATGTACCCAATGACTTGGCCTAAACAGCCATCTATGGCAATGAATTCCATAGATTCATCACCCTCTGGCTAAAGAAATTCCTCCTCATCTCTGTTCTAAATGGACATTCCTCTATTCTGAGACTCCCACATCCCAAAGATGTACAGGTTTGGATTTGTTAGTTGTGAACATGCTATGCTGCTTCCGCTTCAGTCCTGAAGAAGAGTCTCGGCCCAAAACATCAACTGTTTATTCATTTCCATAGAGGCTGCCTGAAGTGCTGAGTTCCTCCAGCATTTTGTGTGTTACTCCTTGTGTGTCTCTCCCTTCACATGGATGTTTCATGAGTGAAATTTAAGATTGTTAATTCTTTGCTCTGTGTAGAAACAAGCGAATGATCTGGTCAGTAGGTTAATGAAGTGTACCCCTCACTACATCCGGTGCATCAAACCCAATGAGACGAAGAAACCAAGGGACTGGGAGGAGAACAGGTCAGTTTGCCTGACAATTTGTCATTACGTAATGTATTTCTTACATTTTATCCAATATCCATACCAACACTCCTGTGCCCTAGCATCACTTTATGGACATACGATCTATGTACAGTGCCAATAAAAAGTATTCATCTCCCCCTCCTCCCGCCCCTGGAAGTTTTCATGTTTTTTTTTACAACATTGAATCACTGTGGATTTAATTTGGCTTTTTTGACACTGATCAACAGAAAAAGACTTCCATGTCAAGGTGAAAACAGATCTCTACAAAGTGATCTAAATTAATTACAAATATAAAACACAAAATAATTGATTGCCTAAGTATTCACCTCCTTTAATATGACACATCAAATAATCACTGGTGCAGCCAAACTGGTTGGAGAAGTCACATAATTAGTTAAGTGGAGATCACCATGTGCAGTCAAGATGTTTCAATTGATTGTAGTAAAAATACACCTGTATCTGGATGGTCCAACTGCTGGTGAGTCAGTATCCTGGCAAAAACTACACCATGAAGTCAAAAGAACACTCCAAGCAACTCCACAAAAAGGTTTTTGAAAAGCACAAGTCAGGAGATGGATACAAGAAAATTTCCAAGTCACTGAATATCCCTTGTAGTACAGTTAAGTCAATCATCAAGTAATGGAAAGAATATAGCACAGCTGTAAATCTGCCTAGAGCAGGCCATCCTCAAAAACTGAGTGACTGTGCAAGAAGGGGACGAGTGAGGGAGGCCACAAAGAGACCTGTGACAACTCTGGAGGAGTTACAATCTTCAGTGGCTGAGATAGGAGAGGCTGAGCATACAACTGTTGCCCAGGTGCTTCACCAGTCACAGCTTTATGGGAGAGTGGCAAAGAGAAAGCCACTGTTGAAAACACCTCACATGAAATCTCAGCTAGAATTTGCCAGAAGGCATGTGGGAGACTCTGAAATCAGCTGGAAGAAGGTTCTATGATCTGATGAAACCAAAATTGAGTTTTTTGGCCATCAGCTATGTTTGGTGTAAGCCAAACACAGCACATAATCAAAAACACACCATCCCTATTGTGAAGCATGGCGGTGGCTGCATCATGCTGTGGGGATACTTCACTGCACTGGGCCCTGAAAAGGTTGTGAAGGTAGAGGGTAAAATGAATGCAACAAAATACAGGGAAATCCTGGAGGAAAACCTGATGCAGTCTGCAAGAAAACTGCAACTTGGGAGAAGATTTGTTTTCCAGCAGGATAATGACCCCAAGCATAAAGCCAAAGCTACACAGGAATGGCTTAAAAACAACAAAGTTAATGTCCTGGAGTGGCCAAGTCAGAATCCAGACCTCAATCCAATTGAAAATTTATTTTCGGGCTTGAAAAGAGTTGTTCACTCGTGACCCCCATGTAATCTGACAAAGTTTGAGCAGTTTTGTAAAGAATAATGGGGAAAAGCTGCAGTATCCTGGCGTATAAAGCTTATAGGGACCTATCCACACAGACTCGAGGCTGTAATTGCTGCCTAAGGTGCATCTACTACTAAATACTGACCAAAAGAGGGTGAATACCTATTCTGTCAAATATTTTGTGTTGTATATTTGTAATTAATTTAGACCAATTTGTAGATATCTGTTTTCACTTTGACATGAAGGAGTCTTTTTCTGTTGATCAGTGTCAAACAAACCAAATTAAATCCACTGTGATTCAATGATGTAAAACAATAAAACATGAAACTTCCAAGGGGGATTAAATACTTTTTATAGGCACTGTATAAAAGCTATCTTATGTGTTTATACTTATTGTGCTTTTTTATTATTGTGCTCTTTATCTTATTGTGTTTGTTTTGCCATTGCATCAAATCTGAACTAATTATTCTTTTGATCTCCTTTACACTTGTGTACTGGAAATGACATTAAACAATTCTGAATCTTGAGTAACTTCATTTTTAGAAATTCTTTATAATTGTTGAATGTTGTTTTTGTTGCATTGTCACACCAACATACCACAGCAAATTCCTAATATAGGTAAATGGTGAATGAAGTTGTTCATTGATGTGTGGGAATGTCTCTCACTCCCTGCATCAGCCTGGGGTCTGGCTACACAGGACATTAGTACAGTCTGTGGAACCCATCCCACATGATAAGGTTTGATTCTTTACATCCAATGAATAAATAGATAACCAAACTGAAAGTCATTCATGGAAAAGCCCTCCCCACCATTGAGCACATCTACACAAAGCACTGTTGCAAGAAAGCAGATTCCCTCATCAGGGACTCACACCCAGGCTACGCTCTCTTCTCACTGCTGCCATCAGGAAGGAGGTACAGGAGCCTTAGGACTCACACCACCAGGTTCAGGAACAGTTATTACCCCTCAACCATCAGGCTCATGAACCAGAGGGGATAACTTCACTCACCCCAACTCTGAACTCTTCCCACAACCTATGGACTCACTTTCAAGGGCTCTTAATCTCATATTCTCAGTGTGGCTTATTTACTTATTTTATTATTATTATTTGGGGGTTTTTTTGTATTGCAGTTTGTCTTTTGCACATTGGTTGTTTGTCAATCTTTGCATGCAGTTTTTCATTGATTCTGTTGTATTTCTTTGTTCTATTGTGAATGCCTGCAAGAAAATGAATTTCAGGAAACGATGTGAAGGCATATTGATAATAAGTTTACCTTGAAATGTGAAAAATCAAGCATCTAGGACCCCACCATTCAGGCTATGCCTTCTTCTCACAGCTACCATCAGCCAGGAGGTGTAGGTTGAAGAATAGCTACTTCCCTTCAACCACTCAGTTCTTGAACCTGTGGAAAAATCCTAGTCGGGCAATTGAACCAGAAGTGGATAACTTTGCTCAGCTTCACTTGCCCCATCATTGAAATGTTTGCACAACCAAAGGAATCACTTTCAAAGACTCTTCATCTCAATATTTATTGCTTATTTATTTATTTTTATGATTATTTCTTTCTTTTGCATTTGCACAGTTTGTTCTCTTCTGCACTTTGGGTGGTCTTTCATTGATTATGTTATGGTTATTATTCTGTAGATTTATTGAGTATGCCCTCAAGAAAAAAGAATCTGAGGGTTGTATATGCTGACATAGATGTACTTTGATAATAAAATTACTTTGAACTTTTGAACTTAAATCATTGCAGTTTAGCAACACTGATCACTTTGTGCTACAGTGCACTTTGTTTTTGCTCTATTTATGTGTGGTACTTTGACTGAGGAACTGACAGTGCTTCTTGCCTCTGTTTTCAATCCAATCTCTCCCAGGGTAAAGCATCAAGTTGAATACCTGGGACTAAAGGAAAATATTCGAGTACGGCGTGCTGGATTTGCCTATAGAAGACCTTTCCCAAAATTCCTCCAGAGGTACTTTATTATTTCAGGCTGTTCACTGACACAGTATCTCCACTCGTAGATGCTTAGTGCAGAAACTAAATGGGACTTCAGATTACCTCTTTTTCCTTGCGTACAATTATATAGGATTGCAGATTCCCTCATTATCTATACATATGAACATAGAAATCTACAGCACATTACAGGCCCTTCAGCCCACAATGTTGTGCCGACCATGTAACCTACTCTAGAAACTGCCTAGAATTTCCCTATTGCATAGCCCTCTATTTTTCTAAGTTCCATGTACCTATATAAGAGTCTCTTAAAAGACCCTATTATGCCCACCTCCACCACTGCTGCTGGCAGTGCATTCCACGCACTTACCACTCTCTGTGTGAAAAACTTACCCATGACATCCCCTCCGTACCTACTTCGAAGCACCTTAAAACTACAGAAACACAGAAAAACTACAGCACTATACAGGCCCTTCGGCCCACAATGCTGTGCAAAACATGTACTTACTTTAGAAATTATCTAGGGTTACTCATAGCCCTCTATTTTTCTAAGCTCCATGTACCTATCCACGAGTCTCTTAAAACACCCTATCGTATCTGCCCCCACCTCCGTCGCCGGCAGCCCATTCCACGCACTCACCACTCTCTGCGTAAAAAAACTTACCCCTGACATCTCCTCTGTACCTACTTCCAAGCACCTTAAAACTGTGTCCTCTCGTGTTAGCCACTTCAGCCCTGGGGAAAAGCCTCTGACTAATAGAACAGAGAAAATTGAAAAATGGACAATGATAGAGGTCCAGTAAGTGAAGGGAGAGAGAAGTGAATTTCACATGATTGGCTCTTCATGTATTCCATAGATAATTAATATTCCATTCAAATTTGCAGATAAGAGTTAACTAATCAGAAAGTCCATATTCAAATAATGAAGCACCGGAGAAGCTTCCAGAACTTTCCAGAATCATACAAATGTACCACTAGGAGACAAACTGAACAACTCCATATACATTGCCAAGCTAGTGCTCTGACTGAAGTTTATGTGCCATTGTTTAAAGGTATGCCATCCTGACACCGGAAACCTGGCCCTGTTGGCGTGGTGATGAGAAACGCGGGGCTCAGCATCTCCTTCAGTCAGTCAACATGGACGCTGACCAGTTCCAGATGGGAAAAAGCAAAATATTCATAAAGAATCCAGAATCGGTAAGTTATTGCTGTGGATTAACTTCATACGTTTGAAAGACCATAAAACATATGGATCAGAAAGTTATTCTACTAATTCCATCTTGGCTCTCAACCTCACTCTCTTGCCTTCTCCCAATAACATTTGACACAATGACAAATCAAGAACATATTGACCTCTGCTTTAAATATATCCAGTAACTTGGCCATGACAGACATCTGTGGCAATGAATTTTGGATTCACCACCCTCTAGCTCTTGAAATTCCTCCTAATCTCTGTTCTAAATGAACGTCCCTCTATTCTGAAGCTGTGTCCTCTGGTCCTAGACTCCCCCACTATAGGAAACATCCTCTCCACATCCACTCTATCTGTACCCACTGGTCCTAGACTCCCCCACTATAGGAATCATCCTCTCCACATCCACTCTATCTGTGTCCTCATGTCCTAGACTCACCCACTATAGGAAACATCCTTTCCACATCCACTCTATCTGTGTTCTCTGGTCCTAGACTCCCCCACTATAGGAAACATCCTCTCCACATCTACTCTATCTGTGTCCTCTGGTCCTAGACTCCCCCACTATAGGAAACATCCTCTCCACATCCACTCTATCTGTGTCCTCTGGTCCTAGACTCACCCACTATAGGAAACATCCTTTCCACATCCACTCTATCTGTGTTCTCTGGTCCTAGACTCCCCCACTATAGGAAACATCCTCTCCACATCTACTCTATCTGTGTCCTCTGGTCCTAGACTCCCCCACTATAGGAAACATCTCTCCATATCTACTCTATCTGTGTCCTCTGGTCCTAGACTCCCCCACTATAGGAAATATCCTCTCCATATGCACTCTATCTGTGCCATCTGGTCCTAGACTCCCCCACTATAGGAAATATCCTCTCCACATCCACTCGATAGAGTGGACCAGTGGGTACAGATAGAGTGGATATGGAGAGGATGTTTCCTATAGTGGGGAGTCTAGGACCAGAGGACACAGATAAACATCCTCTCCATATCCACTCTATCTAGGCCTTTCAATATTTGGTAGGTATCAATGAGATCCCCCCGCGCCCCCCCCCCCAATCATTTTTCTAAATCCAGAGCTGAGGTTCGATGGGCACACTTGATTGGTTTGTAAGATACAGTGGGGTGGGGGTTGTGTGGATGAGCTTTGACTGACCATTCTAACCAGTTGCCCTCTCTGTCACCTTGTTGGTAACCACCCATGTGCTGAAATTCCAGCTCTTCCTCCTGGAGGAAATGAGAGAACGGAAGTTTGATCGATACGCAAGAACCATTCAAAAAGCATGGAGGAAGTATGTCGCATGGAGAAAGTATGAGCAGATGAGAGAAGAAGGTAAAACATTGGCACAATTAAAGTTGGTCAATTGCTCCAGTTTCATCAAACTTTTATCTGTCCAGTCTGCAACATTCAAACATTAGATTCAGCTTTCAATTCCGATTCAGATTCACCCCATCAAAACGTACAGTGAAATGTGTCAGTTGTGTTAGCGACCAACACAGCCTACGGCTGTGCTGGGGGTAGCCCACAAGTGATGCCACACATTCTGGCACCGATGTAGGATGCCCACAGTATTCAGCAAAACAACACAAGCAACAGCAACAATTGAGTATCAGCTTCAGTATCACTGGCATGTCGTGAAATTTGTTGTTATGCAGGTGTATAGTGCAACACTCAATAATATAAACTACATTTCGGTAAGAAAAAGTACATATAAATTAAATAAGTAATCCAAAAGGCGAATATAAATAGTGAGGTAGTGTTCATGGGTTCATTGTCCATTCAGGAGGGGAGAAGATGCTTCTGAATCACTGAGTGTGTGTCTTCAGGCTCCTGTACCTCCTCCTTGATGGTAGCAATGAGAAGAGGGCATGTGCTGGGAGATGGGCATCTTTAATGAGGGATGCCACCTGTTTAAGGCATCACCTTTTGAAGGGTGTCCTCCAGGCTGGGGAGGTTAGTGTCCATGATGGAGTTGGCTGAGTTTACAACTTTGGAAGGGGTAATCAAACTTCAGCTATGAGGATCCCTACAGCACCTGGTGACCCTGTGATCTCTGACTCGGAGGCCAACGTCGGGCAGTCTTTCAGGAGGGTGAACTCTCACAAGGTGGCACGTCCCAAAGGAGTACCTTTTAACGCTCTGAAAATCTGTGCCAACCAGCTGGCGGGGGTATTCAAAGACATTTTCAATCTCTCATTACTATGGTCAGAAGTACCCACCTACTTCAAAAGGGCAGTAATTATACCAGTGCCCAAGAAGGGCAGTGCGAGCTGCCTTAATGACTATCGTCCAGTAGCACTCACATCTACGGTGATGGCTATGGCTAGTTATGGTTGGTTATGGCTAGAGTGAACTCCTGACTCAGCAAGGACTGGACCCTGCAACTTGCCTATCTACATAGACCTATCTATAGGTCTACAGCAGACACGATCTGAATGGCTCTCCACTCAGTCTTGGATCAGCTGGACAATACAAATACCTATATCCCGATGCTGTATTGACTATAAGTGTTTTACACTCATTCCTATTGTCCTGAACTTGGACCTCTGTATCTCCCTGTGCAACTGGATTCTCGACTTCCCAACTGGAAGACCATAATCTGAGCAGATTGGTGACGATCAACACTGGTGCACCTCATGGATGTGTGCTTAGCCCACTGCTCTACTCTCTCTACACCCATGACTGTGTGGCTAGGCATAGCTCAAATACCATCTATAAATTTGCTGATGATACAACCATTGTTGGCAGAAACTCGGATGGAGACAAGAAGGCATACCAGCCAGCTGAGTGATGTCACAATAATAACTTTGCACTTAAGGTCAGTAAGACAAAAGAGCTGATTGTGGACTTCAGAAAGGAACACACCAATCCTCATAGAGGGATCAGAAGTGGGGAGAGTGAGCAATTTCAAGTTCCTGGGTGTCAATATCTCTGAGGATCTATCCTGGTCCCAACATATTGATGCATTACTTTACTTTTATTGTCACCAAACAATTGATACTAGAGCGTACAATCATCACAGCGATATTTGATTCTGCGCTTCATGCTCCCTGAAGTACAAATCAAAGTAAATATAATAAAAATTTAAATTATAAATCATAATTAGAAAATGGAAAAGGGAAAGTAAAGTAGTGCAAGTCAGGTCCAGATATTTGGAAGGTACGGCCCAGATCCTGGTCAAGATCCGTTCAGCAGTCTTATCATAGTTGGAAAGAAGCTGTTCCCAAATCTGGCCATACGAATCTTCAAGCTCCTGAACCTTCTCCTGGAGGGAAGAGGGACAAAAAGTGTGTTGACTGGGTGGGTCGTGTCCTTGATTATCCTGGCAGCACTGCTCCAACAGCATGCGGTGTAAAGTGAGTCCAAGGATGGAAGATTGGTTTGTGTGATGTGCTGGGCTATGTTCATGATCTTCTGCAGCTTCTTCTGGTCTTTGTCAGGACAACTTCCATACCAGGTTGTGATGCACCCCAGAAGAATGCTTTCTACGGTGCATCTATAAAAATTAGTGAGGGTTTTAGGGGACAGGCCAAATTTCTTCAGCTTTCTCAGGAAGTGAAGGTGCTGGTGGGCCTTCTTGGCAGTGGACTCTGCTTGTTTAGACCAAGTCAGGTCATTTATGATATTCACCCCAAGGAACTTAAAGCTTTTGACCTGTTCCACCTGCGCGCCACCGATGTAGATGGGGTCGTGCGGTCCACTACTCCTTCTGAAGTCAACAACCAATTCCTTCGTTTTGCTGACGTTGAGGGATAGGTTATTGTTTTTGCACCATGCCACCAGGTTCTTAATTTCCTCTTTGTACTCAGACTCATCATTACCCAAGATACGGCCTACAATTGTGGTGTCATCAGCAAACTTATATATTGAGTTTGATGGAAACTTGGCTACACAATCATGGGTGTACAGTGAGTACAGCAGGGGGCTGAGTACACAGCCTTGTGGGGCACCGGTGCTCAGAGTGATTGTAGAGGAGAGCTTGCCCCCTATTTTTACAGCCTGGGTCCTGTCTGTGAGGAAGTTGAAGATCCAGCTGCAGATCTGAGTGCTAAGACCCAGGTTCCGGAGCTTAGGAATCAGTTTATTTGGAATGATGGTATTAAAGGCAGAGCTGTAGTCAATGAAAAGGAGCCTTACATATGCGTCTATAAAGAATGCAAGATAGCAGCTATATCTCATTTGGTGATTTGGTTTGTTACCTAAAGCACTTGAAAACTTCTATAGATGTACCGTGGAGAGTATTCTGACTGGCTGCATCACTGTCTGGTATGGGGGGGGGGGGGGGGGAAGGTGGTGACTGCCACACAGGATTGTGGTAAGCTGCTGAGAGTTGTAAAGTTAGTCAGCTCCGTCATGAGTACTAACCTCCATAGTATCCAAGACATCTTCAAAGAGCAGTGCCTCAGAAAGGTAGTTTCCATCATCAAGGACCCTCATCACTCAGGACATGCCCACTTCTCACTGTTACCATCAGGAAGAAGGTGCAGAAGTCTGAAGGCACCTTACTCAGAATTACTCAGTAATTCAGGAACAGTTTCTTTCCCTCTGCCATCTGATTTCTAAATGGACATTGAACGCATGAACAGTATGTCACTACTTTTTTTTTAATTTCTGTTTTTTCACTACTTATCTTAATTTAACTATTTAATATACATATAAACTTACTATAATTCTGTGTTTTTGTTTATTCATCATGTATTGCATTGTACTGTTGCCACAAAATTAACAAATTTCACGACATATGCCACCTGATTCTGATCTTTCTGCAGCTTTTTCCAATCTGGTGCAATGACCCCAAATGTCAATAGCAAAACAAGCCCCTTTCCCAGCCTCCCAACGATTTTTGTTTAGCTGATGGAGTGGAGTCTCCATGTCCCATGGCATGTTCAGCTCTCCCTGCCTGAATATCCTTCCAGCCTTTCCCGGCCAACATTTTCTCCCACGATGCTTCAGTCAGCATAGCATCAGCTTGTCTCCAGGGCTACAAAGTCTCAGAAACTCGAAGGCATGCTCGTCTTTTAGGCCGCATCTCGGGATTTCAAAAAATGGCCAGCTGGTGAGCCCGGGATTGAGTTCCATCACTGTAAAGAACTGAAGCTTGAGTGTAGATCTAGATCAGTCTCCAACAGAACCTCATCCATCTTGAAAAGGAGAAAGAGACATAAAAGGTAGAAATTAAACTGTTTCCAGAGATGAGCTGGAAGAAGTCATTGTTGAACACCATCATAGCTCTGCCCCAAATATACTCAAAGACTTGGTCTCCACAGCCATTCTGAGCATGATTTCACAATTCGTGTTTCCAAAACTGTCAGCCATAACATTTCTCTGCATTAGATTTGTGTACTTTGCCTGTGGTGCTCTACCTGTAGCATTCTACATGTAGTACTCTGCCTGTAATACTCCACCTGTAGTACTCTGTCTGTAATACTCCACCACTGGTGCTCTGCCTGTAATACTCCACCTGTAGTACTCTGTCTGTAATACTCCACCACTGGTGCTCTGTCTGTAATACTCCACCTGTACTACTCTGCCTGTAATACTCCACCTGTAGTACTCTGCCTGTAATACTCCACCTGTAGTACTCTGACTGTAATACTCCACTAGTGGTGCTCTGCCTGAGGTGCTCCGCCTGTCTACTCTGCCTGTATACAGAAGTGTGGATTTAAGATAAAATTGCACTCTCACTCTTGTAGTTGTGAAATGATTGTGTTTTTACTGTGGTTATCCCAGCCTCCAGCATTCTCTACAACTTCAAAGAGAGGCGACGGAACAGTATTAACCGAAACTTTGTTGGTGACTATCTCGGCATCGAAGACAGACCAGAGCTACGACAGTTTCTCCACAAGAGGGAACGGATAGATTTTGCAGACTCTGTCACGAAGTTTGATCGAAGATTTAAGGTAGGAATTGCTAACTGCAGCTCTCAGTAGAGGACAGGAGGAAAACGACCATGTGTCCCCTGTCACTTCGTTCATTGTCTGACTCAGCAAAAATTCACCATCTTTGATATTAATTCATAATTAATTGATATTAATTCATTTATATTTATCATTATTATTGTTATGAGCAGAGAGACAACATCTGCCGGAAGTAAATTCCTTGTATGTGCATAGGCACTGGCGATTAAAGTCTGATTCTGATTCTGATAATTCATTCACTGTTTTTCTCAGGGAATAAAGCGAGATCTCATCTTGTCTCCAAAGTACATTTATCTAATTGGTCGAGAAAAGATTAAGAAGGGTCCAGAAAAGGGCCAGATCAAGGAGGTCATGAAGAGGAAGGTTGATATTCAGAACATCACCGGTGTGTCAATGAGGTGCGGTAATCTCACCTTGTGGTTACCTATTTACCATCTCACCAGGGCCTCTGGAACATCCCTAGCTCGGGTATTTACTGCTAGGCAGCCAGCAGCCCTGGCACACCTACCTCACATGCCACATGTCAAGGAAATAGTTTTCCTCCGGAACCGTCCCCGGGGAGTTGTTAAAGGCAGCGAGCAGTTATCCCATTCCTTTCCTACCACACTGCCAATGTTCATAACCACACTTCCTCCCCACCTTCACAGAATATTACAGCACAGAAACAGGCCCTTTGGCCCATCTAGTCCATGACAAACTATTAATCTGCCTAATCCCATCTACCTGCATCCAGACCATAGCCTTCCATATCCCTCACATTCATGTACCTATCTAAAATCCTCTTAAACGTAGAAATCAAACCCACATTCTCAACTTGCACTGGCAGCTCCTTTCACACTCTCACCAACCTCTAAGAGAAGAAGTGCCCTTCATATTCTGCTTATGTCACCTTTCATCCTTAACCCATGACCTCTAGTTCTAGTTGTACCCAGCCTCAGTGGAAAAAGCCTGTTTGCATTTACCCAATCTGTACACTCATAATTTTGCACACCTCTAGCAAACCTTCCCTCATTCTCCTATGCTCCTGGGACATGTGGAATGATTCCATGTGTTGGGACCATGACGTGTGGAATGATTCCGAGTGTTGGACGATGACGTGTGGAATGATTCCGTGCGTTGGGACGATGACGTGTGGACTGATTCCGTGCGTTTGGACAATGACGTGTGGACTGATTCCGTGCGTTTGGACGATGACGTGTGGACTGATTCCGTGCGTTTGGACGATGATGTGTGGACTGATTCCGTACTTTGGGACCATGACGTGTGGACTGATTCCATTTGTTTGTTGGTTTTACTTTAGTACCAGACAAGATGATTTCATTGTCCTGCATGAACCAGAGTACGACAGCCTCCTGGAGTCCATTTTCAAGACTGAATTCGTTAGTCTTCTATGCAAAAGAATTGAAGAACTCACACATCAAAAATTAAAGCTCAACTTTTCTGACTCGTAAGAACACATTCTGTTTACATTCCTTTCTCTGCTTGAGATAAATATTGGGATACAATACAACCTGTTACAAAGCAATGAGCTCCTAGAGCTCCTGTTGTGATTTTCCTTCAATGTCAATCAACAAAATTAGACATAATTATTTTGCCTTTAGTTTGTTTTTTCTCTCACATTAAGTCTGTGAGAGTGAATTTTTAAGATTCAGATTCATTTATTCATAAAGGTTTATGAAATTACGAGGGGCACAGATAGAGGAGATAGTTTCTCCCCATAGTGGCACAGTGTGGAACTAGAGGGAACAGGTCTACGAGGAGCTGGAGGAGGTTTGAAGGGGATCTGAGGGGAAATTTTTCACAATAAGAGTAGCTGGTATTTGGAATGACACAGGTGACACAAGATTCCTTGATTGTGAAGTTGGCGAGCAATGGGTTTTGAATTTTAAGATTCTGCTTTGGCCGCTAGCTGTAAAATGCCCCAGATCTGATCCTACTGGTCTTCAGTGCAGATATACTTGAGGACCATAGCTAAAATGGCAGCATGGTAGTGTTGCAGTTGGTACATCACTTTACACGTGTGCTCACCGTTTGCGGTTCAATTCACGGTGTTCTCTCGCAGGCGTCTGTACGTTCTTCCTTTGAGCAAGTAGGTTTCCTCTGGTTGGTCTGGTTTCTTCCCACAATCCAAAAAGGTTAGGGTGGGTAAATATGGGTACAGTATGTCGGCACCAGAAGCATGGCGATACTTGTGAGCTACCTCAGCACAATCCTCAGACCGTGGTGGTCATTGTCGCTGTGTGTTTTGAAGTACACATGACAAATAAAGCTAATCTAATCTAAATGTAAATCTCATGAAATTGATTGCAAATTAATGATTTCATTGGTTAGGTGACAGGAAAGAAAGAATAAAGAGACTGAGGTCTGTGACACAATCACTAGTGCACAGTACAGGCCCTTCAGCCCTCGATGTTGTGTCGACCCATATATTCCTTTAAAAAAAGTACTAAACCCACACTACTCCGTAATGCTCTATTTTTCTTTCATCCATGTGCCTGTCCAAGGGACTCTTAAATACCCCTAATGTAGCCTCCAACACCATCTCTGGCAAGTCATTCTGGGCACTCACAACCCTCTGTGTAAAAAAACTTACCCCTGATGTCTCCCCTAAACTTCCCTCCCTTAACTTTGTACATATGCCCTCTGGTGTTTGCTATTGGTGCCCTGGGAAACAGGTACTGACTATCCACCCTATCTATGCCTCTCATAATCTTGTAGACCTCTATCAAATCTCCCCTCATCCTTCTATGCTCCAAAGAGAAAAGACCCAGCTCTACTAACCTTGCCTCATAAGACTTGTTTTCCAATCCAGGCAACATCCTGGTAAATCTCCTCTGCACTCTCTCCATAGCTTCCACATCCTTCCTATAATGAGGTGACCAGAATTGAACACAATACTCTTAAGTGCGGTCTCACCAGAGATTTGTAGAGTTGCAACATGACCTCTCTACTCTTGAACTCAATCCCCCTGTTAATGAAGCCTAGCATCCCATAGGCCTTCTTAACTACTCTACCAACCTGTGCAGCGACCTTGAGGGATGTATGGGTTTGAACCCCAAGGTCCCTTTGTTCATCCACACTCTTAAGTAACTGACCATTAACCCTGTACTCAGTCTTCTGGTTTGTCTTTCCAAAATGCATCACCTCACACTTATCCAGATTGAACTCCATCTGCCATTTTTCTGCCCAATTCTGCAGCCTGTCTATATCCTCTTGTAACCTTCGACAACCTGCAGCTCCATCCACAACTCCTCCAATCTTCGTGTCATCCACAAACTTACTCACCCATCCTTCCGCCTCTACATCCAGGTCATTTATAAAAATCACAAATAGCAGGGGTCCCAAGACAGATCCTTGCAGTACTCCACTAGTCACCGACCTCCAGGCAGAATACTTTCCTTCCACTACTACCCTCTGCTTTCTTCCTGTGAGCAAATTTTTTATCCAAACAGCCAAGGTTCCACTGATCCCAAGCCTCATGACTTTCTGGATGAGTCTCTCGTGGGGGACCTTGTCAACCCTTGGGTGTGAACCACATAATGGACAACCCTGGCATACTCCCTGTTGAGGTTCCACCACAGCAGGTGACAGAGTCCAAGAAAACAGCTCTACTCCCTCTCCCTGTGTCACAACCCAATCCCAAACTGAGCTCTGGCCACTTCTTAGCGATAAGATGTGCAAAGTGAGCAATATGCTCTCTTCATCTACTTATAGACAGAATATCAATCAGCTGAAAAGAGCACAGAGAAAATTTACAAGGATGCTGCCAGGACTTGATGACCTGAGTTATAGGGAAAGGCTGAATAGATTAGGGCTTTATTCCCTGGGTCATTGAAGAATGAGCGGAGATTTGATAGAAATGTACAAAATTATGAGGGATATAGTTAGGGTAAATGTAAGTAGGCTTTTTCCGCTGAGGTTGAGTGAGACTACAACTAGAGGTCATGGGTTGAGGGTGAAAGGTGAAATGTTTAAGGAGACCATGATGGGGAACTTCTTCACTCGGAGGATGGTGTGAAATGAGTTGCCAGCAGAAGTGGTGGATGTAGGTTAGATTTCAACATTGAGGAGAAATTTGGGTAAGTACATGGATGGAGGGGGAATAGAGGACGATGGTCTGGGTGCAGGTATAGGGGACTAGGCAGAAGCTCAGGTTGGCATGGACTAGATGGGCCAAAGGGCCTGTTTCTGTGCTGTAGCGTCTGGTCCTTTGACCCTGAATGTTGCCAGATTTGAGGGCTGCTTCACTATTCAGTACATGCTCTCCTTGCTTACGTAGCTTTATGTGTTTGTACTGAACAGCATCCAGTTCAAAATCAAGAAGGAAGGCTGGGGTGGAGGCGGCACTCGAAGCCTCGTCTTCAGCAGGGGCCAAGGAGAGCAGGTGGTGCTAAAACCTGCCGGGAAAACACTCAATATTAGCATTGGAGATGGATTACCCAAGAATTCCAGTAAGTTCCTGTGGATCTCCTTTGTCGGCGTCCTGTCATCACCTTGCTCCCACATTCCCAAGACATACGGGTCAGTAGATTAATCGGTCTCAGGGGCATAATTGGGTGGCCCAGGCTCAGTAGGACAGAAGGGCCTGTTACTGGACTGCATTTCTCCATGAATAAAAGAACGCAAGGTTTTAAGTCTGCACTCTTGGCTGGATCTCCCTTCTGCAGGCTGGAAGAGACGGTATGCCACATGAACAAGCAGTCTGTGAGGCTGCAGCCCCCATTCACCGTGGTACTGTGGTGCGACAGTCACGTAGCAGCTAGCGTGGTGCGATGACAGCTCAGGGTGTTCCGGAATTCAGAGTTCAGTTCCAGCACTGTCTGGATGGAATTTGTACGTTTTCCCCGTGACCGTGTGGGTTTCCTCTGGGTGCTCTGGTTTCCTCCCACAGCCCACAGACATAACAGTTGGTAGGTTAATTGGTCATTGTAAATTGTCCTGTGATTATGGTAGCGTTAAATTGAGTCTGTTCTGCATTCTATCTCTAAAGGAATAAAATAAAAATTCACACATCTGAAGGGGCCACTCCTCGCCTTCTGATTTTATGTCGTATTTCATCACAGAATGCAGAGAGGGGTCAGAACAGAGAGAAGAGAGAATGTCCTGGCAAATGTGCTCCCGGGGGTGGCAAAGCTAACAGCCTGCAGTTGGGCAGCTGAGGGCTCCGCCCAACTTGACTGCCGGGCAATCTTCCGGAGATATGTTCATGTCTGGGTATCCCTAAGAAAAGGGCACATGGGCTCCGTGGGAACCACCAAGGTGTTCAGGCACTGTTGGGCACCGCAGGAACTCCGTTCCATCCCAGCTGCGGATGGGAATATTTGAATCCAGTTGCTGTTTGATTATTGTTATCAAAGTTCAAAGTAAATTTATTATCAAAGTACAAACGATATGTCACTATATATGACCATGAGATTTGTTTTCTTGCAGGCATTTACAGGAAGATAAAGAAATATAATTTATGAAAATTATACATAAAGACTGACAAGTAACCAATGTGCAAAAGAAGACAAATAAATACTAATTATAATTAACATTATAAATAAATAGATCAATAGATGGGAGGATAGTTAAGTGAATAAATAGATGTTTGTAAGGTCTTGTAGTATTGTGATATTTATAGTTAACAACTTTTTTGTTAAAAAAGTATTTACTTCTCTCACTGAACAGAGCCAACAAAGAAAGGAGCTCCAGAGAAAAGAGGGTTGAAGAAACATTCTCCTGCCAGATCTGCTCCCCCAGCACCAACAGGTAAACAGTCTCGGATTCACGGTTATCACACGGACACTCACCCGTACACCTGCTCATTAATGTAAATATCTAATCAGCCAATCATGAGGCAGCATCTCAATCCATAAAAGCATGCAGACATGGTCAAGAGGTTCAGTTGTTGTTCAGACCAAACAGCAGATTGGGGAAGAAATGTGATCTAAGTGACTTTGACTGTGGAATGATTGCTGGTGCCAGACGACTATCTCAGAAGCTACTGATCTCCTGGGATTTTCGTGTACAGACTCTGGAGTTTACAGGGAATGGTGCGAAAAACAAAAACATCCAGTGAGCGGCAGTTCCACTGGCAAAAATGCCTTGTTAATGAGAGGTTAGAGGAGATGGCCAGACACGTTGAACCTTGAAGTGGATGGACTACAGCAGCAGAAGACCATGAACATACAGTCAGTGGCCACTTTATTAGATACAGGGGATATCAAATAAAGTGGCCAGACAGCGTACGTTGAAACATACAGTGAAATGAATCGTTTGCGATGTTGACCAACACAACATAAGCATGTGCCGGGGCAGCCCACATGTGTCACCACACATTCCAGCACCAACAGAACATGTCCACCATGTTTAGCAAAACAACACAAACAACAACAGAAAAACAAGCCCCTTTTTTACACACACACACACACACACACACACACACACACACACACACACACACACACACACACACACACACACACACACACACACACACACACACACACACACACACACACACACACACACACACACACACACACACACACACACACACACACACACACACACACACACACACACACACACACACCGCCCCCCTTTTTTTGGGCCTCCAGGTTTTAACAATGGACTCAGGGACATCTCACCTCTGACCTCCAAACACACTGACTTTGGCCTCTGACCTCTCTGGATCATTGACTGACGTAGATAAAGAGCTACCTCATGGTGATGGGTGAAGTCCATCAATCATTTCTCCTCATGTTAGACCATAAGAACATAAGACAGAGGAGCAGAATTAGGCCCATTGAATCTGCTCTGCCATCCATCACGGCTGATTTATTATCCCTCTCAACCCCATTCTCCTGCTGTCTCCCCTTGACTTTTAATGCCCTGACTAATCAAGAACCTATCAACCTCCCCTTTAAATATACCCAGTGACTTGGCCTCCTTAATGATGGATGCTGTGTTTTTGAGGCACTGCCTTTTGAAAGTGTCCTGGATGATTGGGGGGACTAGTCTCTGTGATGGAGATGGTGAGGCAGGGTGTCAGTGAGGGGAAGGTTCTTACTGCCAGGTTGAAGGTGATCAAGTTCAAGTTTATTATCATCTGACTGTAAATGTATACCACCAAATGAAACCACGTTCCTCCGGACCACAGTCCACCCTCACAGCATACAGCACATAAACCAAAATATTACCATCAATAAGTTAATGAAATATAATTTTTCAAATCCCTTGCCCACCCAAGCTCTCAATCTCTGGGCAGAGTGCATGATCTCCTCTCCTTGTCACACCCACCCCCCTCACAGCTCTGTACCGGAGAATTTCATGGGAAAGGGCAGCACTCAACTTGCATCAGAACCTGACTGGGAAGTCAGGGCAGATGTCCAGTGAACGTAATGGACAGAACAGATCGCAGGCTCACAGAGAAACAAACCAGAGATCCAGGGCAGGCCAGCCCGAGGACTCGTGCCTCGGACTGACACAAGTTCAGCTTCAGTTTATCATCATTCAACCATTCACACGTGTACCTCCAATCGCAATGTTCCTCTGGACCGAGGTGCAAACACAGTACATATAACTCACACACACACAACTCAAGAAGTATTCCAGAAGATTGGCATTTAGCTCAAGCTGCTAAATATCTAGCAGCGTCCTGCAATCATACGAATGACGTAAAGGATGATCAATTATACCGTTAGTTGGAGTTGGCGTGGCCGCTGCAACAGTGCACGCCACCATCTTGATGGGTGATTATAGTTTACAAGGGTTGTAACAGGCTTTGTGGGAGCAGTCATCATAAGTGGAAGGGGAATTTCTGACATTCCTGACATGTCAGTCTTGATGAAAAATCTCCAACTGAAACGTCAACTGTACTTTTTTCCATAGATGCTGCTGAGTTTCTCCAGCACTTTGTGTGCATTGCCATGATTTCCAGCATCTGCAGATCAGTCCTGACGAAGGATCTCGGCCCGAAACGTCAACAGTGCTTCCCCCTATAGATGCTGCCTATCTGCTGTGTTCTACCAGCATTTTGTGTGTGTTGTTATCTGCAGATTTTCCCTTGTTTGTGATTTCTGACATTCCCTGTTTCTCTTCCTGAAGGACAGTATGGAAATGGTGTTCCACGATCCTCACAGGGTTATCACATGAAGCAGGAACAAATGTACTCCACACCTATGAAAGGCATGGCAAAGTCTGGCAGCATTTCCGAGAAGCCCTCGCTGCCAAAACAGGGTGCTACGACTAAAGCAAGGAAGTCCACAAATAGCAATGTGAACATGGAGTTTATGAGAGTTCCCGATGAAGGCATCGCAGGGTGAGTCATGATAACTGCAGTCCACCCACCTCCGCTAGTTCCACGTGTTTACTCTCTGCCGTTACTGCCACTTCCCTTTCGGAATCAGGGCCAATGGCTTTAGGGCCTGGCCTGGGTCAGCCCCACGTGATCCTGAGAGAAAGCAGCACAGCTGGAGCACCCTCCTGCAGACAAGATCCGTCTCTCACTGTGGCACATTGGATCAAGGCATTGGGATCTGAGTAAACTTTTAAAAGTATATTTGCACAGATTTGAAAATATCCACAGGTGCAGGTACTGAGGAAGATGTATTGAGCATGGAAGAATTAGTTTTAACGTCAGGTCAGGAAATGGACTGTTCACCAGTTATTGTAGAAACTGACAGTGAAAGTGTGAAGTTGAGAGCAAGGATACAGGGCAGTGGAGATTGAGGGGGGATCTTATTGAAACATATAAAATTCTAAAGGGATTGGACAGGCTAGATGCAGGAAGATTGTTTCCGATGTTGGAGAAGTCCAGAATGAGGGGTCACAGTTTAAGGATAAAGGGGAAGCCTTTTAGGACCGAGATGAGGAAAAACTTCTTCACACAGGGAGTGGTGAATCTGTGGAATTCTCTGCCACAGGAAACAGTTGAAGCCGGTTCATTGGCTATAATTAAGAGGAAGTTAGATATGGCCCTTGTGGCTAAAGGGATCAGGGGTACGGAGAGAAAGCAGGTACAGGGTTCTGAGTTAGATGATCAGCCATGATCATACTGAATGGCGGTGCAGGCTTGAAGGGCCGAATGGCCTACTCCTGCACCTATTTTCTATGTTTCTATGGAGGCAGCCTGACTACCTGCAGGAGTCCAATACATTCATAGAACAAGAGAGCACAGGATACTACAGCACTGGGCAGGCCCTTTTAACCTACTGCATGATCAATCTGACCCTTCCTTCCCACACAGCCCTCCATTTTTCTTCATCCATATGACTCTCTCTTAAATGTCCCTAATGTATCTGCCATTACCGCCATCTCTGGAAGCACATTCCACCCACCCACCACTGTGTGTTAAAAAAAACATACCTCTATTGTTAGAGTAAGAGGCCATTCAGCCAATCTAGCTCATGAAGAATTATTAATCTTAGTCCCATAGCCCTCCATACCCCTCCCATATACCGATCCAAATTCCTCTTAAATGTTGCAATCAAACCTGCATCCACCACACCACTTCTGCTGGCAGCTCATTCCACACTTTCATCAATGTCTGAGTCAGGAAGTTCCCCTTTCATATTCCCCTTAAACATTTCACCTTTCACCCATAACCCATGACCTCGACTTCTAGTCTCACTCAACCTTGGTGGAAGAAGCCTGCTGGCATTAACCCTATCTGTACCCCTCACATACAGCACCTGATACTTTCCTCCCAACACCTGAAGGTTCTGCTGGCTTTTTTCTCTTTCTCTCTCTCTCTCACTCTCACTCTCACTCTCTCATATTAACCTGCCGCTGACCAATGTTCTGCTCCAGGGATGGGTCTAGTGGAGCAAGCCATTGTTTGGGAGAGGTACGTTTTGTGGAGGGGCAACCTCAGGGAATCGTGCAGAGGAATTTTATCGACCCTTTCGTTGAAAGTAGAGTCACAAGAAAACAGGGTGGTGAAAATGGTGTTCAGCACACTGCCACTCATCAGACATGGCACTCTCTGTAGGATTTGGGACATTGCCTTCTTGGTGAGAGTTCACTTGGTGTACCTACTCCAGGCAAGATGCTGCTTGAACTGCAAAGTGTGCTGAAGAGATGTATGGGGATGTTGCTGCGATGAGAGGATCTGAGTTACAGGGAGACGTTCGCCAGACTGGGTCTTTCTTCCTTTGAACATCGGAGAATGATTCGCAACTTTCTAGAAATGCTTAAAAGCCTGACAGGCATGGACAATGTGGTGGAAAACAGTTTTTTTCCCCCCAGGCAAGAGAATTCCAGAATGAGAGGGGAACTGTTACCTTGTAGAAGGTGCTGACCATATGGAAGGAGCTGCCAAAACAAGTTTCTCACATTACGTTCCATCTGCCAAAGTCTTCCCACTCACTTTTCACATCTCAGTCCAGTTACAGTCCTTCTCTCTCCCCCTCACACCCTGTCAATGTGACGTTTTCAGCACACAAGCAAAGACAGACAAACAACCAATGTACAATAGAAGACAAACGGTGCAAATACAAAGAAAATAATATTGAGAATGTGAGTTGTAGAGTCAGTGAAAGTGAATGCAGAGCTTGTGGAATCAGTTCAGAGGTGAGAAAGAACCCCCATCCCACCAACCAAAAGGTCCTAGAGAGTGAACCGAGAGTGTGAAGGAATTGGGAGTAAGGTTAAAGGGAATTTCAGTCAATCAGAAAGTGTGAGGGGGGCTGGAACTCACCAGAAAAGGAGACAGAACCAGCCAATCTCATCAATATTACAAAGTGCTGATTGAGCACTGAAGATGACATAATCTGCAAGGCTGTGTGCCGTCAGCTAAGCCTTGGGAGAACAGGAATCACTCTCTTTTGGCAGTTGTAGACACAGTGGTCAAATCGCCACCTTGCTTACATAGAACATACAACAATCCAGCACAATACAGGCCCTTTGGCCCACATGTTGTACTGACCTTTTAACCAGCTCCAGCATTAATCTAACTCTTTCCTCTCACATCTTCTTCATTTTCTTATGTCCATCATCCCTGTTGAGGTGTACAGTAGCTCGCCAGAGTTCCCTCTCCTGGGCCACTCTTTCATCTCATTTTTTAAACTGCAGTGCATTTGTGGTTTTTAAATGACAATAAACTGAATCTGAAATTGTCCCCAGGTGTAGCCCATCTTCTAGGATCCTTCCTGTGCCGGTGATGAGATCTTTGGAGCCTCTGTTGGTGTTTCTGTAGCTCTGGGCATTTACAGGATTGGTTTACTAGCCCCATGCCCAACCCTCCTCCTTTTGCAGCTAGGCTTGGGATCGTTCATGATGGAGTTTCCCTCCCACATAGCCCTTCATTTTTCCATCATCCATTTGATTATCCAAGAGTCTCTTAAATGTATCTGTCTCTACCACCAACCCTGGTAACATGTTCCATGCACCTACCACTCGTTGTAAAGCATTGCACTGTTACTTGGATGTGGTGAATTAGTTTTGGACAAGAGATCAGGCATCTGAAAACCTTTCTTGCAGGGTCCAGAGAAGACGGAGTGTATCACGAAGAGCTCCGCCAGCAGTGGGACATCCAAAACCACAGCCACGAACTCCCAAGTGTCGGGCCCTCTATCAGTATAACGGTCAGGATGTGGATGAACTCAGCTTTAACGTTAATGATGTCATTGATGTACTTCTGGAAGGTAAGGGTTTCATAGCTGATGAGGCTGTTAATAAATACAGTGACCAGTACACTTTGGCCCAGTTAAGTTGCTTCCCCAATTAGTCAAAATTTCACAGAAGTAGTTAAAAAAGTATAAAAAGACAAACTACCATTTAACTGAATAACAAATTATTTATTTAAATGAAACACAGAACAAATCAGAACACTACCAATACTACTACAGTACTGTAAAACTGTGTATTAGTTCCTAATAGTTATTGATAGAGGAATTCATGCTGTGTTCTTTTGATTGACTGTAAATGAACAAAATCAGTGCAGACATCTAGTGTAGATAACGGACTGCCTTCATACAATGCTTTCATTGTATGAAAGGGAAGAAGAACACCATATATTCCATCTAGTTAGCCTCCAATCTGAATTTCTACCACTTTCCCCTCCTCTCTTCTCCCACCCCACGTCTCTATTTTTGCACTCCCCATTCTGCTTTCTCCCTCAACCCTTTTTTTCTTACTCGCTCTGGTGCCCTTCCTCTTTTCTGCCTACTCTCTTTTCCAAACAGATTCCTCCTTCAGCCCTTTATCTCTTCCACCTGCTCACTTCATCCTTCGCCCTCACCTACCACCTGCCAGCTTGTACTTGTTCCCCTCTCCACACCTTCTTATTCTGGTTCCTTCCTCTTTCCTTTCCAGTCCTGAAGATGGGTCTCAGCCAGAAACATTGACTTGTTTAGTCCTCTCCATAGATGCCGCCTGGCCTGCTGCGTTCCACCAGCATTCTGTGTGTGTTACTCTGGTTTTCCAGCATCTGCAAAATCTCTTGTGTTCTTGTAGACAGTCAAAAGGCTTTGGGGAGTTTGAGGACACATTAATTAGTACATTTCAGCATAACTGTTTTGAGAGCTGTGGATCTGGAATGTATAGAGAGAACATGTTTCACAGAGACACCAACTCAAATCTGACAAAATTGTTGAATCTTCCAGATTCATCAGGATGGTGGAAGGGCCGTTTACACGGAAGAGAAGGACTTTTTCCAGGAAACTACGTGGAGAAGATTTGAACCTTTCAGGCTGGATCTCAGGTTGCAACGTTGGTAAAGTCAGAAGCACAAAATTACTGAGCAGTTGATGGTGCAACAGAGCATTCAGATCAATGGGGCTTTATTCAATAAAATCTCTCCTGTCAACTACTATCACAGGAACCTGTCCACTATGAAATTAGATCCTATTCAATTTGTATACCCCATATTTTGCAGACATAGTTGCCTATAGATCCACTAAACCTGGGATCCAGTGAACACAATTCACAATCAATAAACAATAAGGTATCAAAGATCATTTTAAATGAAATCAATAATCTTTGTACAAAATAAATTTGATGATTGACGGGTTTTGTTATTTTGATAAAATGAATGAACAAAATTGTTAAGATTTGGTAAGTTATTTGCTTTACCAAAGGAAAACAATTAAGCATTTCATTCTTATTCCTTCAATGGCTGTTGTTGTTTTGCTGAACATTGTGGACATGCTCTGTTGGGGCAGGAACGTGTGGCAACACTTACGGGCTGCAGTCCTTGAGGTGTGGTTTATACCCACTGCGCTGAGAGAATCCCAGGACTTTGACCCAATGACAGTGCAGGAACAGCAATCTATTGGCAAGTCAGGATGATGAGTGGCTTAGAGGGTAACTTCCAGGGGGTGGTGGTCCTCGTGCTTTTTCTGCCAGCTAGTAGAGGTGGTAGGTTTGGATGGTGCTAGCTAAGGGTACTGTTGAGTGAGGAGAGATGGTATGAATACTGCTACTGTGTGTTGCTGGTGAAGTGAGGGAATATATGTGGATAGATGCTTAATCAAGTGGGCTTCTGTGTCCCATATGGTGTCAAGTTTCTTGAGTGTCATTGAAGCCGCACTACCTCTGGCTGGTGGAGAATGTGCCATCACACTCCTGTCGAGAATGATAAGACCACAAGACACAGGAGCAGAATTAGGCCATTCAGCCCATCGAGTCAGCTCCAGCATTCCACAAAGGTCGATTTATTACCCCTATTAACCCCATTCTCCTGCCCTCTCCCCATAACCTTTGATACCCTGATCAATCAAGAACCTATCAACCTCTGCTTTAAATATACTCAGAAATTTGGTCTCCATAGCCATCTGTGGTAATAAATTCCACAGATTCACCACTCACTGGCTAAAGAAATTTTTCCTCAAATCTGTTCTAAATGGACATCCCTCTATTCTGAGACTGTGCCCTCTGGTCCTAGACTCCCCCACTATAGGAAACATCCTCTCCATGCCCACTCTATCTAGGATTAGTGTTCAATGAGGATCCCCTCATTCTTCTAAACTCCAGAGAGCACAGGCACAGGGCCATCTAATGCTTCTCATACATTAACCCTTTCATTCCCGGAATCATTCCTGTGAACCTCCTCTGGACCCTCTCCAATGCCAGTAGAACCTTTCTCAGATAAGGGGTGTAAAATGATTGGATTTAGATGAGTTACTCTCACAGGATTTCCAGCCTCTGAAGTGTTCTGCATTCCACATTGCGTTTGCGGTGACTGCAGTTCAGTGAACTGGCTGAAGAATGGCATCTCCTGCTGAGGCCTCCAGAGGAGGCTGAGATGGGCCACACACTTGGTATCTCTGCTGGAACTTCTAGCAGAGGCTTTGGCTTCCTTGTTACACAGATGGATTGGGCTGTGACGTTAACGCATATGAATGGAGCCTGCTCCTCCAAGTTGTGTCATTGTCCAATTGGATGTGGCTTGACGAGATGTGATCTGTCGGATCACTTGGCTTTGCCAGTCCATGCTACTGAGTAGCACAGTGAGAAGCTCTCAGTTTGTCTAGAGTGTATGTACAGTCTGAGGTGTGCAATCTTGGGCACTTATTGGCCTGGATTGGAGGGCATGTCCTATAGCTAGAAGTTGGATAAACTTGGGGTTATTTCCTCTGGGTATAGGAGCCTGAGGAAAAATCTGATAGAGATTTATAACATTATGAGATGCAAAGGTAGAGTAGACAGACAATATCCCTTTTTCCCAGGATTGAAAAGTATAATACCAGAAGGCATGCTTTTGGTGAGAGGTGATAATTCAAAGTAAGAGGCTAGTCATTTTACACAGAGAGTGGTGAAATACGTTGCCCAGCATAGTGGTAGAGGCAGAAACATCAGAGGCTTTTAAGAGACATTTAGATAGGCATATGAATGTGAGGTAAATGTGAAGATATGGACGGTGTAGACAGAAGAGATTAGTTTAGTTGGCTGTTTGATTACTAATTTAGTTGGTTCACTTTGAGCCTGTTCATGTGCTGTATGGTTCCATATTCTATGTGCTATATTGAAGTATCAGCACTTTAGTCTTTTCCTATTTAGTGCCTGAGAAGATGGAACACAAGCTTCAAGCAGAAATATTGATAAGCAATCGTTTCACTTTAAGAGACATCCTCAGGACCTGATTCAGTAAACTGGGTGTGTTATGTGCATCATACATTGCATGTAAACCCTGTCCTTGGGTAGCATGATCTGTAGACAGTGCAGATGATGCTCCACTCTACCTCAGTAACTTCTCCTCACCACACATTGCCTCTGACTGCAAAGGGGTAACACTTATACTAAAAGAAGAATTCTGTCATGGACATGTTCCCTGCTACCATGTCCATCTTTCCTCTGGATAGTCTGAAGCTGAATGAAACCATTCACAACTTCATTCCAAAATCTGCCTCCAGTGCCTCAATAGCATCACTACGAACACTTCATCCCTCCACCAAAGCATCAACTCCACACCCCCTTCCCTTCCTGTATTGATGGAGAGTCTCACCTCAAAACATTGACTGTTCATTCCCCTCCATAGATGCTGCATGACCTGCGCTTTGTGTGTGGAGCATGGACTCACATCTGCCTCAGCTCACTGTTACTGGAACTGCACCTAGATGTGATTTACAGTACCTCAACACCTTTTGTGACAGATTGTCAGATTTGAACCTCTGATTCCCCTGTACCCCCACTGTCTCCCTCCCTGCCCAAACTCCTTTGGTTTAATGGTGATCTGTAATTTCTACAAAACAGGCCGTACGCCGGGTAACACTTAGTTTTTGTCCATATGGCTATCCAATCAATCGATCTCTGTCTTAAATATACCTCAAGACGGCCTCCGCAGATGCCTGTGACAATGAGTTCCACAGATTCACCACTCTGGCTAAAGAAATTCCTCCTCATCTGTTCTAAAAGGACGCCTCTCTATTCTGAGGCTCTGTCCTCTGGTCTTAGACTCTCCCACCATAGGAAACATCCTCTCCACATCCACTCTTAGCAAGGACTTTCACTATTCGACAGGTTTTAGCGAGGTCACCCCTCATTCTTAATTCTAGTGAATTGCTTTTGCTGAAATCTGAGCTGCTCCCCTGCTGTCTTCTGACAATCCAAGTACACACATCAACCAAATATCCTTTGTCTATCCTTCCTATAGCCCATATGTTTTTGGAATGTGGGAAGAAACCAGAGCATCTAGAGGAAATCCACACAGTCATAGAGAGAACATTCTAACAGCTTACAGAGAGCAGGGTGGGGGTGGGGGGTGGAGTTGAACCTGTGATGCTGGCCCTGTAAAGGCCTTACACTAGCCATTACACTGTTGTGATGGTCCAAATGCTAACAACTTCCATGATATTGTAATGGATGCATCAAACGCACTTAAAGCTGATGAGAAAGAACTGAAGCAAAAACAGAAGGGAAACTAGTTATGCCATTCTGTATGTACATCAGACCTTCGTATTTAATATTACAGGAACTCATTGTGTATAGAATGACCATAAGTTGGGTGTCTTAACACGGTGTGACATGTGTGGCTTCTCCGTGTACCAATTTTAATCGTGTTCTGATGCTTGGAATTAAACAAAGGAAATGCCTCCCTATAACTCTGAGCCTGCCTACCTTCAAAGGACTCCTTTAAACTCACCTCTTTGATTAAACAGTTGGTCATTGGCATTAACATCTCCTTACATGGCTGTGTCAGATTTTTGATTGTGCTTCAGAGCTTAAACAGTAATTTATGGGGGTTTTAGCTGGTTCGGCACATTTTGAACCAAAGACCCCGTTCCTGTGTTGTACTGGTCTATGTTCTATGCGTATTTTGCGAAAGTTGGCGGAGGTTTTAAATGGATGCTGCGCGTCCTGCTGACTTCCACCAGCAGACTCTTTGCTGTTCCCACTGTTGCTCTCCTGTTACCACGATCTGGCAGCCTGCCTGCCTGCCTGCCGACCCTTTACGCTTCTTGCACTGGGATCCTGAGTCACTGGTATAGATGTAAATTGAATATAGACCATTACAGTACAGAATCGGCCCTCCTGCAAACAATGTTGTGCTGAGCTTTTTACCAACACTACGATCAATCTAACCCCTCCTTCCTACAGAGCCCTCCATTTTTCTATCATCCATGTGCCTATCTAAGAGTCTGTTAATCATTCCCAATGTATCTGCCATGACCACCACCCCTGGCAGTGAGGCAATTGTTGAGGCTAGAGCACTGCTCACTATGGACCCCATTGGTTGATGATCATCAAATGAACCATTTGTCCCAATTCTCTCCACATCCTCTCCATAACCACTCTATCTTAACCTCTGGTCCTAGACTCCCCCACTATAAGAAACATCCTCTCCACATCCACTCTAACTGTGCCCTCTGGTCCTAAACTCTCCACTATAGGAAACATCCTCTCCACATCCACTCTATCTGTGCCCTCTGGTCCTAGACGCCTCCACTATAGGAAACATCCTCTCCACATCCACTCTAACTGTGCCCTCTGGTCCTAAACTCTCCACTATAGGAAACATCCTCTCCACATCCACTCTATCTGTGCCCTCTGGTCCTAGACGCCTCCACTATAGGAAACATCCTCTCCACATCCACTCTCTCTGTGCCCTCTGGTCCTAGACGCCTCCACTATAGGAAACATCCTCTCCACATCCACTCTAACTGTGCCCTCTGGTCCTAAACTCTCCACTATAGGAAACATCCTCTCCACATCCACTCTCTCTGTGCCCTCTGGTCCTAGACTCCTCCACTATAGGAAACATCCTCTCCACATCCACTCTATCTGTGCCCTCTGGTCCTAGACTCCTCCACTATAAGAAACATCCTTTCCACGTGCATTTCTGTGCAATTCATTGCTTATTTTATTTCTCTTAATGGTAAAGCTCTTTTATAGATCTTATTTGCAAAGTAACTCACAGGTTTAAGGGACTGTAGTGATTATCAATAGAAGTACAATTAGTATTTATATAGCTCCTTTGGTAGTATTACACTTTCGAGGCACTTACTCAGGCTCAGAAGAAGATAGGGAGCACAGAAAGGTGTGTTTGGATGGAGACACAGTATCGCTCATTCATAGTCAATGTAGAAAACAAGAAATAAACTTTCAGGAGTAAAGCATCAACAGCAAAATAGTGAGTGAATATTTGCACTGAAATCCAAAAGAATGTCCAGGTTTGTTTTCCAAGCTTACACTCCAGCTATATATCTGCTTTCTCCGAGGTGTATGCACAATTGTGTGTATGTGATTAAAATTCTGTTCTAACATGCATATTCTACAGTAAAACTGATAATCAGCCACGCTCAGGGGTTATTGGTGTCGGACTGACTGTGAATGTTCCGATTAATTCCCCCACATACATCGAATACAGATTTTAAATATTACAGAATAGTATAACAATTCTTTTCAATTAATGACAGTAAAGAAGAAATTTTAAAGGTGAATTTAAAGGGTGCTTGGGAACAAGGCTCTGTGACTCTATGAAGAGCATAGGGATGTGGGAGATCAGAAAACATCACCTAGAGAGTCAGCTGCTGAATGATCGAGATCTCTGAGCAGATTTTCATAGTTTTACCCCATAACTTAACTTAAGATGAGTTTTATCACATTATAAATCATTCTCTTTAGACTTGATCATAATTCATGATATTTTTCACTTAAACTTATACAGTTCTGCTGTGGTGCTAATTGTTGATTGCTCAATGCTCTTTGCACTATAGTATTCTAAACTGTTGTATTGTCCTGTGTTTTATGTTTGGCACAGAACCACAATCAATAAAGCCATTCTGATTCTGAATTGGAATCATGCGATTAAGACAATGGTTTTAATATTGCCACCTTTGTTCCAAATGAAATTATTAACAACATAATGTTTATTGCACATAATGAATTATTTTAAGATAATTGAATATTGCATCTGAATAACTTGATATCAAACTATATAAAACATGTTCTATGCAATTACTGTGATAAAGTATAAAAAATACTGTTTTATCAACAATATTCTTATTCTGTTGCTTAAAGTTGGAGAAATTGTAACATTTAGTACGTAACGATGAGTAAATATTCACCATGTTTCAATTACTCAACATCCTAACATGAATATTGTAAAATACAGATAATAAAAAGATTGTTTGTTGCGATTAATAATGATTTCATCTGCACACAATTCAACCAGTAAGTAAGTACATCTATCTGCCTATGTGTTTGTCTGTCTGTCCGTCCATCCGTCTGATTTTGGGAAACATGGAATTTCAATGCACATCAAGTTCAAATTCCATTCCTACCTGCATGTGGAGATTGTACCAGAGGTGGTCTGCACCATTTTAAGGAGAGGTGAAGGCCACATTGTTTTGCAAGTTCTTTGTAATTTGGAAGCAGTGGGTACAGGTACCCATACACACTGGGAGAAGTCCAAATATGTCCAGCATTAAAATTCAAGAGGACTAGGAGGAGTGCAGAGATGCAATGTAGCTTCACTGGAGAGGAAGAAAACACCCTCCTCGATGAAAGGATCTCAGAGCCACGGTTCATAAACACAAGAAGTTCTGCAACGGCTGGAAATCCTGAGCATCACAAGGGGCTGGAAGAACTCAGCAAGTCTGGCACCATCTTTTGAAGGGGGTGAACAGTCAATGTTTTGGGCCAACATCCATAATCAGGACTGAGAGTGACAGGCACAGAAGTCTGCAACCTGAGAGCATGAACTTTGATTTATCTAACCTCCAATGATTCCTTCCCCCTCCCCTTCTCTCATTTTGCACTCCCCATTCTGGCTCCCCTCTCTTCTACTCGCCTGCCTATCACCTCACTCTGGTTCCATACCTCCTTCCCTTTCTCCCACAGTCCACTCTCCTCTCCTATCAGATTCCTTTCTTTTCAGCCATTTGCTTTTTCCACTGAACACCTCCCAGCTTCTGACTTCATTTCCTTTCCCCACCCACCAATCTTAAACCATATGACCATAAGATATAGGAACAGAATTAGCCCATTTGGCCCATTTAGTATGCTCCGCCATTTCATAATGGCTGTTCCAATTTTCCTGTCACCCCAATCTCCTGCCTTCTCCGCGTATCCCTTCATTTCCTGATCAATCAAGAATATATCAACCTTTGCCTAAAGACAGCCTCCACAGATGCCTGTGGCAAACAATTCCACAGATTCACCACTCTCTGGCTAAAGAAATTCCTTCTCATCTCCATTCTAAAATGAGGCCCCTCTATTTTGAGGCTATATTCTCAGGTCTTAGACTCTCCCACCACGGGAAACGTGCTCTCCGCATCTACTCAATGCCTTTCACCATACGATAGATTTCAATGAGGTGAACCCCTCATTCTCCAGAATTCTAGTCATCAAACGCTCTTCATATGACAACCTATTCAATCATGGAATCATTTTCGTGAACCTCCTTTAGAGCCTCTCCAGTTTCAGCACATTCTTTCCAAGATAAGGGCCCCAGACTTGCTTACAATCCTCCAAGTGAAGCCTCACTGGAGCTTTATAAAGCCGCAACATTACATCCTTGCTTTTATATTCTCGTCCTCTTGAAATGAATGCTAACATCGCATTTGCCTTCCTCACCACAGACTCAATCTGCAAATTAACCTTTGGGGAATCTTGTACAAGGACTCCCAAGTACCTTTATGTCTCAGTTTTTTGTATTTTCTCTCCACTTAGAAAATAATCAACCCATTTTTTTCTTCTGCCGAAGTGCATGACCATACACACCTGACATTGTATTCCATCTATTTCTTTACCCATTCTCCTAATCTAAGTCCTTCTGTAGCCTCTCTACTTCCTGCCCCTCCACCTATCTTCAGATCATCTACAAACTTTACAACAAAGCCATCAATTCCATCATCTAAATCATTGACACATAATGTAAAAAAAAATCAGTTATAACACAGACCCCTGTAAAACACCACTAGTTACTGGCAGCCAGCCAGAAAGGCTCCCTTTATTTCCACTCTTTACCTCCTGCCAATCAGCCACAGCTTTATCCATGCTGGAATCTTTGGCTCGTTACCATGAGCTCATAACTTGTTAAGCAGCCTCATTTGTAGCACCTTGTCAAAGGCCTTCTGAAAATCAAGTAATCAACTGATTCTCCTTTGTCTAAATTTTAGAATGCATCTCTTTTCAAAACTGTTTCTATGTTGGAAGGACTGTTTGGGACCCTGAATGGTAGTGAGGGAATGGTAGGGGCAGGCATAGCATTTGTTCTGCTTGCAAGGATAAGTGCCAGGAGGGAGTTCAGTGGAGAGGGATGAATTGAATGGACAGGGGAGTCACATTAGGGTGTGATCTCTGCAGAAAGCAGAAAGTGAGGTGGGGGGAGAGCGGAAGATTTGCTTGGTGGTGGGATCCTGCTGGAGATGGCGGAAGTTACGAAGAATTATGTGTTGGATGCAGAGGCTGGTGGGGTAGTAGGTGAGGACAAGAGGAACCCTATCCCCGGTGGGGTGGTGGGAAGATGGGGTGAGGGTAGGTGTGCCCAAAATGGAAGAGGTGCGGTCGAGGGCAGCGTTGATGGTAGAGGAAGGGAAGCCTCTTTTTTTGAATAAGACATCTCAGTTCTGGATTGAAAAGCCTCATCCTGAGAGCAGATGTGGCAGAGATGGAGGAATTGAGAGAAGGAGATGACATTTTTATAATAAACAGGGTGGGAAGAGGTCCAGTCTAGCTGTGAGTGTCAGAGGTTTACAGTAGACATCAGGAGATAAGCTGTCTCCAGAGATAAGAGACAGAGAGATCAAGAAATGGAGGGAAGTGTCAAAAATTGACCAAGTCAGTTTGAGGGCAGGTTGGAAGTTAAAGACAAAGTTATGAACTCTGCATGGTGAGGAAACAGCATCAATGCAATCATTAATGGAGAAGTTGGGAAGTGGTATTAGTGTAGGTTTGTAACATAGATCATTCCACATAGCCGATAAAAAGGCAGGCACAGCTGGAACCCATGCAAGTGCCCATGGCTATACGTTTTGTTTGAAGGAGGTGGGAGGAGCTGAGGGAGGAATTATTGAGAGTGAGGACAGGTTCTACCAGACAGAGAAGAGTGGTGGTGGTGGAGGGGAACTGGTGTCCAAAGAGAAACTGAGATCTCTGAGGTCTTCCTAGTGGGGCATAAAAATGTATAGAGTCTGGACATCTACAGTGAAAATAAGATTATTGGGGCCAGGGAACTTGAGATCATTCAAAAGGTCAAGAACATATGAAGTGCCACGGATGGGAAGGGAATGAACCAGGTGAGGGGAGGACCTAGGTTGAGGAATGCAGATGTAAGTTGAGTGGGCAGGAACAAACAGAAACAATAGGTCTACCTGACAGGCAGGTTTGTGGATCTTGGTTAGGAAGAAGAAACAGGAGGTGTGAGGTGAGGTAACTACGAGGTTGGTGGCAGTGGATGGGAGATTCCCAGAGTTAATAAGGTCGGTGATGGTGTGGGAGACAATGGCCTGGAGCTCCTTAGTGGAGCCCTATTCAAGGGGTAGGTAAGAGGAGCTGATGCCAGGCCTCAGTAAGGTAGAGGTCAGTCCGCCCAGCGACTACACAGCCCCAGTTGGCTGCCCTGACTGATGGGTTTGGGGATTTAGACCTAACTGGATGCACTACTCCATTTCTGAGTCTGAATATTATATGAAGAGCATAATTTCTTTTTGAAAGAGGTGCTCAGATGAAGATAGTCAGAAAAGGAATGGATGTTGGAGTAAGGTGTAGAATTGTTATTTTTCTTGAAGTTTAACTTTCCTGTGCTTGCTTGCATACTTACTTCTATCTATTACAGAGATGCAGCATGGAATAGACCTTTCCAGCTCTTTGAACTGCACCACCCAGTAGCCCAATTTAACCCTAGCCGAATCACAGGACAATTTACATTGACCAATTAACTTTCTACCTGGTATGTCTTTGCACTGTGGGAGGAAACCACAGCACCCAGAGAAAACCTAAAGCATTCCACAGGAGGGTATACAGATTCCTTACAGTCAGAATTGAACTCTGAACTCCAATGCCCCAAGCTGTGATAGCATCACACTGACTGCTACACTACCGTAGCACCCATTTAATTACCTGTATATGTGTAATTGTTCAGTGAATTTTCCAGTAATTGTAGTATATCTGCTTCTGGGTTTTTTTTAGAAGATTCTCAGTTTTCCTGTATCACGTGTCACGTCACTTGAGTCTGACTATTGCATAGGCTAATTGTATCATGATAATGTTATCTTCTTAGTCAGACCTCATTTGGTTGGATGAGACGACAACATCTTCTTTGATCATTATACTTTTATGTTCATTCTTTTGGTTCTCATAAAGTGGCCACCATAACCATCAAGGTATATGCATTAATATTGACTTCTGAACCTTTGATCACAAAATCACCCAGCTCTAACAGTGAAAACTAGTGGAAAGTCAGGGAAACTTCAGAATGCATCTCTTTTTAAAACAGTTTCTGTGTTGGAAAATGGTGGGGTGAATGTACCAGATCACAAGTAAATTATGCTGCAGTTTTAGAGAGGTTTACCAGGATACTCCCTGGATTAGAAGGCATGTGTTACAACAAGAGACTGGACAAGCTTGGGTCGTTTTCTCTGGAGCTGCAGAGGCTGATAAAACATCTGATAAGGTTAATAAGATTATGAGCGGCATAAGATAGAGAGAGCAAACAGTATCTTTTTCCAAGGGCTGAAATGTCTAATACCAAAAGCCATGCATTTAAGGTGAGAGGGGGTAAATTCAAAGGAGATGTGAGGGGCTAGGTTTTTACAGGAAGTGGTGGGTGTGTGGAAAGCGCTGTCTGGGGTGGTGGTAGTAGTAGAGGCAGATACATAGGGATTTTTAAGAGATTTTATATAGGCATATGAATAGGAGGAAAATGACAGAATATGGACATTGTTTAGTCAGAAGAGATTAGTATAGCTAGGCATTTGAATACTAGTTTAATTGGTTCAACACAATACTGTGGGTTAAAGGACCTGTGCCTGTGCTGTACTGTTCTATGTTCTATGTGGATGGCTCTAATGCACAATGAGAGAGGTGCAAGACACGGAGGGTAATCACAAGGAAATCTGCAGATGCTGGAAATTCAAGCAACACACACAAAATGCTGGTGGAACGCAGCAGGCCAGGCAGCATCTATAGAGACTAACTGAAAGGAAAGAAAGTAAGAGGTGACAAAGGGTCTCGGCCCAAAACGTTGACAGTACTTCTTCCTATAGATGCTGCCTAGCCTGCTGCGTTCCACCAGCATTTCATGTGTGTTACATGGAGGGTAATGGTGGTCTGAGAACTGACAGAGAAGGGAATCAACAAGGGCTCCACTGTAGGTGATGGAGTGTCACCTCTTTGGAGTGACAGATGAAGAACCCTTCTTCCGGAGTTATGTTCATGCCGAGGTGTCCTTAGAGAGGGAAAATGTGATCTCTATGGGTACAGTGGGGGCTTCCGAGAACAGGTAACAGAGTGCTTTATAGATAATTGCATTTTAATTTGAAATTATTGCCAGTTTGGTAAACATGACCATTGTATGAATTTTGTATTTGAATAAACATTTGTATGTTTGTAAGAAAAATGTGTAGCAGACAATAAGAAGCTTCTTGATAGAGGGGCATAAGATTACAAGAGTCATAGAAAGAGTGGACTGCCAATTTGGCAAAGACTAGTACCAGAGAACAGCTGGTCAAGATGAGTATATAGAGAGATGACACAGGTAGTTTTTTTTTTAAACAGAATGGTTGTTGTGTAGAATGCACTGCCAGGGCTGCTGGTAGAGGCAGATATATAAGGGATACTTAAAAGACTTTCAGATAAGCACATTGACGTAAGAGAAATGGCATGTTATGGACTGTACAGGAAGGAAGGGATAGATAGATCATGGAGTAGGTTGAAAGTCAGCTCAACTTTGTGGGCTAAACAGCCTGCACTGGGATTCAGCACATCCCATGCATCATCAATATATAAGCTACAACACTCAGGGACTTGGGACAATATACTTTTTGTAACTTTTTCTGCTAGCTTAATTATATGTACAATATGATCTGTGTGCTTTATGTGACTGTTGATTGTGTGTTTTGCACCTTGGCCCTGGAGGAAAACTTTCATTCAGCTGGTTTCATGTGTATGGTTGAATGATAATTAAACTGGTATGGAGGGGCTACTGCACAGGACTGAAAGAAGCTGCAGAAGGTTGTAAATCTAGTCAGCTCCATCTCGGGCACTTGCCTACAAAGTACCAAGGACATATTTAGGGAGCGGTGTCTCAGAAAGGCAGCATCCATTATTAAAGTCCTCCAGCACCAGGGCATGCCCTTTTCTCACTGTTACCATCAGGTAGGAGGTACAGAAGCCTGCAGGCACACACTCAGCGATTCAGGAACAGCTTCTTCCCCTCTGCCATCTGATTCCTGAATGGACTTTGAAGCTTTAGACACTACCTCACTTTTTTTAAATATACAGTATTTCTGTTTTTGCACATTTTTAATAAAATATTCAATATACATAATTGATTTACTTGTTTATTTATTATGTTTTATTTTTATTTTTCTCTCTCTGCTAGATTATGTATTGCATTGAACTGTTGCTCCTAAGTTAACAATTCACGTCACATGCCAGTGATAATAAACCCAATTCTGATTAAACTACAGATCTCAGGTCACCTTTCTAATTGGTCTTTCAAATGAGTTCAAGCCAGCAATCAGTCTGTCTTTCAGATGGAGATAATCTGATGCCAATTATGGAACAACAGGGGAGATCCCCAGTTTCTGATCATCATTACATTGTTCTGTGAGAGAACTTAAAGAAATTCTCTCTTGACAACAAAGGGTTCAAAAATATTCACCAGGCATAAAGCAGTATTTGACATTCTGAGATTGTGAAAGGCATAATTCTTTCAATTTACTTACTAACCTGTTTCTTAAAATTAAGGAACAGAGTCTGCCAAATATATACAAGTTTTATTAACAATTCCACACACAGAGGAGATTTTATGGAGGGGACACTCTTCAGGAGTCCAGACAGCTTTGCAGCATGCTCACACGTACCACTGGAACCCGTACTTCACTCGGAGGTACTCCTCCCGAGGCCGAAGGTTAAACAATTCCTCCACCGAGGGCGTAAACCAGCGATCGGAGCGGTAAACGCTCTCACCCACCTGTAACAGGTGATGCAATTAAACCACTTCTGTAATCAAACATCACCCCACCAACCAATGTTGATTTAAATCAATGTACAGGACGGGCCATACGTAGGTGTAGTGGTTAGCGTAACATTATTACAGTGCCAGTAACTTGGGTTATATTCCTGCGGCTCTCTGTGAGGAGTTCATACATTCTCCCTCTGACTATGTGGGTTTCCTCCAGATGCTCCAGTTTCCTCCCACAGTCCAAAGGCATACGGGTTAATAGGTTGAGCAGCACTAGGCTCGTGAGGGTTGGAAGGACCTGTTACCACACTGTATACATCTCCAAATAAATAAAAGGGAATCCCACATCACCAAGGACAGATTGGAAGTGAAGGAGTGTTACAAACACATTCCCACAATAATTCCAGGTTTAAGGGTGAAAGTAAGAGTACACATTTCATTCCATTATTGTTGTTAATAAAGTGTTAAGTAAAACCCTTTTCTTTTGGTTAGGGAACTCACCAGAGATTGCGGCGATTGCAAGGTAAGGATCTGCAACAGGGACAGGTAAATGAAGAAATGCACCCCCCCCCCCCCCCCAGCTGTAATTGGATGCAAAGTAGACCACAGGGTAGCTGCCAAAGCTTGTTGTGGTGGTTAAGGAGGTAGTGAATGTCCACTGTTCTGTTCTCTTCTCATAGGCAAGGTGGTGAAAACAGTAAGTGCCCTCCAGCCCTGGCCTTGGCACAGGAACCAGTACAGCATCAGTACAACGTTCTCCATAGCCCCTACCCAGTTTTCCCCAACCTCAGCCTGAATTGCTGTTGGCCCAGGCTCTCTGGGACTGTTGCGAGACTCACTAGCCCTAACTTTTATTTTTTATTTTGAGTTATATCACACTAACAGGCCATTCTGGCCCAACAAGCCTGTGCTGCCTAATTACACCCATGTGACCAAACACCCTTCTAACCGCTATGCTTTTGGAATGTGTGAGGAAACCCACATGGCCATGGGGAGAGTGTACAAACTCCTTACAGACAGCAGCATGAAATGAACACAGGTTGCTGGTGCTGTACGACGTTGTAAATGGATAGAAGAGTGGCCAGTAGCCTGGGCAGGTTTGGATCAGAACACAAGTGTTTCAGAAAGCAAAGCAAAGGCAGGAAATGAGCCTGGTTACCTTCCATCCAGGAACATCCTTCATGATTTTTGCCTCCTCCTCAAGATTCTCCCGTAATAAACGTAGGTACCTGAGGGGGAAAAAAGTGTCAGAAATGAGTGACAAAACTGAAGTATGGAGGGACAAATCTGCACACGTTTACAACTTTATTTTCATAGGGGTAGAAAGGTCATTCCCAGATACGAAGGAAGGAGCTCTTGTGATTGTCTTGGACATTTCATTGGGATCACAAGATCCTGCTAGACATTGGTAATGTGGAATACTACAAGTCTGGTTCACTGGCGAGACTGACAGTGGGGAGCTGCACTGCCTGTGTTGTGCGAGGACAAGGCCCAGAATGCAGCTCGTCAAACAGGAGAGGAGAGAATGGAGCAGTATGGGAGAGCCTCTGTACTGCTGGACTCTGTACCAGGTTGGGGGCTGGTCCTTCCCATTGGTACTGCCCTCCAGTGTTCACTGGTGGAAGAACAAGCTGGACCATAAATCTACAATCATGTACTTGGTCACTTTCTTTTGTGACTGCATGTTTTTTCTGAAATCGTAACCATGTATTATGTGCTGTTAGTACAGTGTTTTGCACCTCGGCTCCACAGGAACAAGATTTTGTTTGGCAATATGGCTGAATGATAATTAAACTTAACTTCCTTACTTGCCCATTGCCTCCCTCTGGTGCTCCTCCCCATTGTCTTTTCTTCCCTGCCCTTTAGTCCTCTCCTATCAGATTCCCTATTCTTCAGCCTCTATCTCTCACCAATCAACTTCTCAGCTCTTTAATTCACCTCTCCCCCCTCCTGGTTTCACCCATCACCTTGTGTTACTTCCTCCTCTCCCCTCACCTTCCAACTCTTGACTCTTCATCCATCTTCTCCAGTCCTTGGAGAAGGGTCTCAGCCTGAAACATTGTCTATATTCTTTCCCATGGATGCTGCCTGGCCTGTTGCGTTCCACCAGCATTTTGGGTGTGTTGTCTGGATTTCCAGCATCTGCGCATTTGCTTTTGTTTGTGACTGAACATGTACTATGTTATTCCAAATGATACAAAATTCCCTCACACCTATCTCCTTACCAAGTCCTGAACCAATGAAGAAACTCTGTTTTAAATATATTCAATGACTTGGCATTGAGAATATTCAAGGTCACCTATGGCAATAAATGTCACAGTTTAACCACCCTCTGGGTAAAGAAATTTGGTCTTCAGGAAGGGCAAGACGAAGGAACACAAACCAATCCTCATAGATGGGATAAGAAGTGGAGCAGTTTCAAGTTCTTGGGTGTCAAGATCTCTGAGGACCTAACCTGGTCCAAACATATTGATGCAGCTACAAAGAAGGCAAGACAGCATCTATACTTCATTAGGAGTTTGAAGAGATTTGGCATGTCAACAAATACACTCAAAAACTTCTATAGATGTACTGCAGGGAGCATTCTAACAGGATGCATCACTGTCTGGTGGGGGGTAGCTACTGCACAGGACCGAAAGAAGCTGCAAAGGGTCTTAAATGTAATCAGCTCCATCTTAGGTACTAGCTTACAAAGTACCCAGGATATCTTTAGGAAGCAGTGTCTCAGAAAGGCAGCATCCATTATTAAGGACTCCCAGCACCCAGGGCATGCCCTTTTCTCACTGTTTTCTGTAGGAAGTACAGAAGCCTGAAGGCACACAGTCAGTGATTCAGGAACAGCTTCTTCCCCTCTGCCATCCGATTCCTAAATCAACATTGATCCTGTGAACACAACCTCACTTTTTAAATATCTATTATTTCTGTATTTGCACGATTAATCTAATTATACAAATACTATAATTGACTTTTTTTAAAGTTTTATTTTAATTATTTTTTTCTTCTTCTATATTATGTGGGCCAGTGGGACTAGGTGAGAGTAAGAAGGGCCGAGATGGCCTGTTTCCGTGCTGTAATTGTTATATGGTTATGTATAGCATTGAACTGCTGCTAAGTTAACAAATTTCATGACACATGCTCGTGATAATAAACTGACTAATTCTAAATGGACATCTCTCTATTCTGAGGGGTACCCTCTGGTCCTAGATTCCCCCACTATAAGAAGCATCATCTCCACATCCACTCTTTGTAAGCCTTTCAATTTGCAATAGGCTTCAATGTGATTTCCCACTCTCCCATTCTTCTAAATCCAGTGAGTATATCAGCAGTGCCATCAACCCTTTAACTCCCTGAATCATTCTCGTGAGCCTCCTCTGGACTCTCGCTAATGCCAGCCCATCTTTTCTTAGATAAGGGGCACCAAACTGTTTACAATATTCCAAATGCAGTTTTACCAATGCCTTATGAAGCCTCAGTGTTACATCCTTACTTAAATATTTAACCACCAATAATTAAAAATACTCAATGCAGCTGGTAACTGAAAAGATGGCCATAGAAGTACTGGTCAGTAGCATCTCAAACTTCAAATATGTGCCCATTTATGTAGAGCCACACAGGTACGCACACAGTCACCCACCCAATGGCAGACCAACACTCCAAAATATATTTCTACAAATGTACAAATATCCTGATCCTTATGCTCGCCTACAACACCACATTCAGGTTTTCCCTCACACAGGACTTGAGTGTAAAGGATAATGATTGATTGTTACTGTGGATCTGATGCAGGTTATAAAACATAATTAAAAACAGAAACAATAAATCTAAACATAAAAGCAATCTCATAAAACACCATGTATAAGAAACTATTAGACAGTAGGTACATAAAGTGACGCTAGGTGATGTGGATGTAGTGGTGGTGTTTGAATATAGAGTGATCTTCATGCAGAAATATCTGATAATGAGAGTTTAAACAATAAAAGGATGACCCACTTTGGGACTGAGGTAGGGTCGGCAGACATTTTAAACTATGGAGTCAAGCTTTCAAACCATTTTCCCCCTGAAAACCGGCAAGTTTGAAAAATTTACACTCATATCAAGAGGGTAATATATTTCAGTTTTGTTCCCCATCTCTACAACCACCCCACTCTCCCCTATGCCATATTTACCCCTCTCCCTATAAAGAACACAAGCATTTCCAATTCATTAACATAAGATAATCTGCCTTTGCTTGGTTTCACCACCTCCTGAGATCTGTAACCCTGGCTGGCTGTTCTGTAGATGTCTAACGATGGAAATAACATTGAGCACGAGACAGAATGAGACAGAATTAAGACAGCAAGGAAACAAGCCCTTTGGTACCATCCAAGATGTGCCTCTAAGTTATAAACACAAGCCATGCTACAGATGCTGGAAATGCTGAGATTATTTACTCCTCTCCACTGAGGCTGCACAAGCCTCAGCACTAAACTGACTACGTGGCTGTGGACCTTTTTCCCCAGGGAATCTGCAGTTCAAAGTAAATATATGTCACTATTTGCAATCCTGAGATTAATTTTATTGTGGGCATTCACAGTAAATACAAGAAATAATACAATAATGAAAAACTATAAAGACTGACAAACAACCAATGTGAAAAAAAAAATGCTACAAATAGAAATACTAACAACAATATACAAAATAATACTGAGAACATGAGTTGTAGAGGCCTTGATAGTGAGTCCACAGGTTGTGGATCAATTCAATATAGTAGTTCAGAACTATTCTTGAACCCAGTGTTGTGGGTTCAATGGCTCCTGTACCTCCTGCCTGATGGCAGCAGCAAGAGGAGTGTGGGGCCAGGAAGGGAACTTCAGCCCCATTACATTTAACTCATCCCACTGACTGCAATTTTGCCCTATCATCTGCTTATCCTTTCTCACAGTCTCACTACACTACATCTAGTTGTATACCAACTGTCCCATCCTCAGCCCCATCATTCAGGTTCCCATCTCCCTTCCAAATGCCAAGTTAGCTTAAAACCTCCCCAATAGCTCCACCAAGCCTGTTCACAAAGATACTGGTCTCCCTTAGGTTTAGGTATAACCTGTCCTTTTTTAACAGGTCATACCTTCCCCAGAAGAGATCCCAATGTTCTAGACATCGGAAACACTGTCCCTACACCAATTCCTCAGCCATGCTTTCATCTGCCAAATCATCCTATTCTTACCCTCATTGGCATGTGGCACAGACAGCAATCCAGAGATTGCTATCTTGGAGGTCCTGCTTTTCAGCTTACTGCCTAACTCATTATATACTCTCTTCAGGACCTTCTCCCTTTTCACTACCAAAGTCAATGGTATGAATATGTACTACGGCTTCTAATGTTCACCCTGCCTCTTTAAAATGCTGTGGACCTGATTCAAGACATCCCTGACCCTGGCACCCGCGAAGCAACATACCATCCTGGTGTCTCTTTCACGTCAACAGAATCTGCTTTCTGCTCCTCTAATCATGAAATCCCGTATCACTCCTGCACTCTTCTTCTCCCCCCTTCCCTTCTGAACCACAAAGCCAAATGCAGTGACAAAAGACCCAGTCACTGAGGCCTCTCCCTGGTAGATCGTCCCTCCCAACAGTATCCAAAGCGGTATACTTATTATTGAGGGGAACAATCACAGGGGTACTCTGCCCTGGCTGCCTATTCTCTTTCCTTTTTCTGATAGTCACCCTGGTACCTGCCTCCTGTAACTCAGGGGTGACTACCTCCCTGTAGCACCTATCACCCATGTGGAAGGATATTCAGCAGCACATGTAGATATATAGTACGTAACTTGATGATAAATTTATTTTGAACACATTGAAATATGTGCTCTTTATTATTTCATCCAACCTCACAGTATTCCTTCAGCTGCAAGCTTTTGTACTGAAGTATCCACAGTGAAACTTGACCCCACAAACTTCTGATCTAGAGCAAGAGCTCTGCCTTTATGTCCCACAGTTCTGCACCATTGGGTGGAGTTGACCATGGATGTTCTATCCTAGCTATCATGCGCCAGCCAGGACAGTACAATATGGAGAGCAAGCTGTTGCCCATGCAGCAGGCTCCCCTCTCCACACAGCTGATGAATCCAGCAGAACAACAGAGACCAACACAGTTTGGCACCAGCAGCATCACAGGAATTGCCAATCAGCGTTGAACTCAACATAGGTCTGCCTTCGAGACTTCAGCTCCGGATTTTTCACTCGGGGTTTACTCCCAAAACCTTCTAATGAGTGGGTATAGCCACAAGGCAGTGAAAGTTGGAGATGAGTTTCCTTTCTGCTAGATGAGCTGCCACCCACAGCTGATGAGCCTCATCTGCCCGAAGTGACTGGTTTTAAGGCACCAGTAACTCACCTTTGCATGGAACCAGTAGAAGCAGTTCCTCTGGGCTTTGTAGCTAAGCCACACGTGAATGCCAGGAGCTGGACTTGCTTGTCAGAGGCTATTTGAGTCGCACTCCATTGGGAGTATTTAATAGGTTGCAGGAGCTTATCCCCATTAACCCACCCCACTATGACAATCTTAAGGAACCAATTATAAAGCCAGGACATGATTAAATGGCAAAACAGATGAGAACTGAAGGCATTCTCCTCCTCTTCATTCCTCTGCTTGTATATGGGACCCTCACTCATCTCATGTACAGAGTATAAATGAAAACTGTATTTCATTTAATGTTTACATTCTACCTTTATCTTAATACTCTAAATCATGCACTGGATGAGTGAAGGTCTAAATTATGCTAAGACCAGGGGGCAAAATTTTAAAGTGATTGGAGGGAAGTATAGGGGCAATGTCAGAGGTAGTTTTTTTTAAAAAACAGAGAGTTGTGGATGTGTGGAACGTGCTGCCAGGAATGCTGGTAGAGGCAGATACATTAGGAACATTTTGTAAACTCTTAAGACAGGCTTGTGGATAAAAGAAAACTCTAGGGTTATGTGGGAGAGAAAGGTTAGATTGATTTTAGAGCAGGTTAATAAGGCACCACAGAAGTGTAGTGTCAGAGTTCAATTCCAATGTCATCTGTGGAGTTAATACGTCCTCCCCATAAAATGTGTGGGTTTCTCCCAAGTGCTCTGGTGTCCTCCCACAGTCCAAAGACATACCAGTGAGTTGGTTAACTGGTCAGTATAAATTGTACTATGATTAAGCTAGGGTAATATTAGGGGCTGCTGACCGTGCAGCTCAAAGTGTCAGAAGGGCTTGTTCTGTGGTGCATCTCTAAATAAGTAAACAAGGTTGGTGCAACATTGCCGGCAAAGGGCCTGTACTGTACTATGCTGTAATGTTCTAATTACTCTCTTTTGCCTTGATCCTCTGTTGATTTTCTGAAGAAGCGTTTTGGCCCGACATGTTGCCTGTTCATTCATTTCCATACAGGCTACCTGATCTGCTAACCTCCAGCATTTTGTGTGTTTTGCTCTGGATTTCTGGCATCTGCAGACTTGGTGTTGATTCTACAATTTGTTTTTGTTGCTAACAAAAACCTAACTGCATACTAACTAGCACTGTTTAGTGACATGCTGCCTCTCAGTTTAGTTACAGTAGAGCCTCTCCACTTACCTCCTATCCTGTTCAGCTTGCAACAAAGGCATCATTGCAATACGGGCTTCCAGATCTTCAATTTGGAGGCGCCTGGGGAAGGAAAAAGGAAAAGAAACAGAACAGAAAACCAAATATTAATACAACAATTCTATAAGGAAAACAAGCCAAAACTGATTAATGAAAGTATCGTTTCACAATTAAGGTATAAATGTTGATTCATACCTTGTTACTATGGTTTCCAAGTTAGCTGATTTATTTAGACACACAGCATGGTAACAGGCCCTTCCAGCTCAATGAGCCTTGCTACCCAGTTAACCAATTAACCCATACCTCCTTGCAATGTGGGAGGAAACCAGAGTACAGGCAGTCCTTGGGTTTGTACGCGTTCCGTTCCTGACTCCGTCTTTAAATCGGATTTGTATGTAAGTTGGAACAAATACATATGGTATTATATAGCGTCAGTTTGTCAAACGTTTGTCTTAGTATATAGTATATATTTTACCTTTCTATGCATATAAAGCACAAGAAATGTATGTATTTCAATAATTAAACCACTGCGTTGCTTAGTAATAACTGTAGCTTTCATCGGGGCAGGGCCTTTCACATGCTCCATTATTCTCACTTTATCTGTTATCCTTTAAAATTGTTCCGATCTTTGACCGACTGTAACCTAACGCTTTTCCAGTGACTGATGGCATTTCTCCTCTTTCCAAATGCTTTATTATTTCCACTTTATTTTCAATCGCGATCGCTTCCCGTCAACGGAACAGAAACAGTGCGGGCGCTGGCTCCCAAGGTCCGCTGGGGTCCTAAGGACCACTGCACTGAATTCCCCAAGTCCTAAATTTCACCGCACTGAGACAGGCTAAATGGGACAAGTGGGGGCTGTGCTGGGTTTGGGTATTTGATCCTCCACAATATTCCGCATGGGAATTTAAACTGGAAGTGGCAGTGTTTTTTTTTTACGAGGTCGAGTAGCGAGCTCAACATCAACCCGGTATGGGAATCACCGGATCGACATCAACCCGACACGGGAGCAGTCTGTCACTAGATCGAACTCGGGAACCTCTGTTCTCAAGCCTGGCGCTGATCTCACGGCACCACCAGCCGACCTGAATGGGGCTGGGTGGTCAGGGTGAATCTAACTAAGAAAAATTTAAGCCAAATACAGAGTTAAACACTCAACACAGTGTCAACTGCAACAACTTAAAATGGCTGACGGCGTTGCTATCTGACTTAAAATGGCAGACGGCGTTCTCCTTCCTTGGTTCGTAAGTACGAGTTGTCCATTAAGTCCGACGTTCATAACTCGGGGACTACCTGTACTCAGGAAACCCACATGGTTACATGGAAAATGTACAAATTCCTCACAAAATGCACTGTGAAACAAACCTGGATTGCTGGCGCTATAACAGTGTCATGTTAACTGCCAGGCTACCGTGATACAGTAAGGAGCAGGATTTAGAAAGGTTTCAAAGCAGTGAGGGAGCAAGAATATGACACATGGAATGCTATGTGGAAATGTGACATCAACCACTTTAGTCAAAAAACATTGAAAAAGAATATTTTTGAACTGATAACAGTTCAGGAAATGGTGATGATCAAAGGGACCCTGTGTAAAAATCGCTGGAAGTTAACTGGCTGGTGCCGCAGTGGGAAAGTCAGATGGGTCGGTGGTTGATGTTTCCAAAGGCTTTGAATGCACAATTATTTATGAAATGACACTGGGCTTCACTAAAACTACATAGGATCATTGTTACAATTTGACCTCCTTTCCCAAAATATAATACTGCTGTATACACAGCTGTTCTCAATATTTCATAAAACTTACAAGGCTCAACAAGGTGGATGTCCTGAAGAAGGGTCTTGACCTGAAACGTTGACTGTTTATTCCTCTCCATAAGAGGCTGCCTGATCTGCTGAGTTTTTCCAGCATTTTGTTTGTGTTGATTTGGATGAAGGGATGATGACTCCCTTCGCTGGAGTCTATAACCAGAGGTCCAAAAATAAAGAGACTACTTTGGATTGTGACAAAAATCAAAATGCAGCTGTTAACCTTTGGAATTAGGGTTAGGCAGAGGCTAAAGAGCAAAGCTCCAGAGATCAGGCTAACAAAGAGGTGGGACATGCTCTCTTCTCGCTGCTGCCACCAGGAAGGTGGTACAGGAGCCTCAGGAAGAACCACCACCAGGTTCAGGAAGAACAGTTATTGCCCCTCAACCATCAGGCTCTTGAACTTGGGGGGGGGGGGGGAAATAACTTTAATTAACTTCTTTTGCCCCATCTTTGAGATGTTCCCACAACCTTTGACTCACTTTCATCTTGATATTTATTATTTATTTATTACTTCTTCATTTTTGCATTTACAAAGTTTATATCTATTGAATACCAGTTGAATGCCCAAACTGGTGTGGTCTTTATTGACTCTATTATGATTATTATTCTATTATGGATTTACTGAGAATGTCTGCAGAAAATGAATCTCAACGTTATGCATGGTAACATACATCTACTTTGATAATAAATTTACTTTGAACTTTGGAATGCTCTGCAGTGGTGCTTCAGTCACTGATTTTATTCTAAACAGTTTCTTGAATATTACGTTAAATAGTTAGTTACCTATTTATTTAGTAATCCAGTACAGAACAGGCCCTTCCAGCCACACCACCCAGCAACCTACTTCCTGAACCCTAGCATAATCACAAGACAATTTACAATGACAAATTAACCTACTAACTGGTATGTCTTGGGACTGTGGGAGATCACAGCACCTGGAGGAAACCCATACATTCAAAGGGAGAACACACAAACTTCTTCAGACGATGTCAGAATTGAACTCTGAAGTCTGGCACCCCCAAAGCTGTAACAGCACATGTCAACCGCTATGCTACGTGGCTTTCTGGATATTGTGGAAACGGTGCAGGAAGAATCTTGTAATGACACAGGAGTCTGTCCAGCCCTTCAGATCCATTCTAGCTCCCCACAAACAAATCCCTTACCCCCATTTCCCATATTTAAACAAAAGTTATTCTCTCAGTGTTGGCAAGTGGCCAAGTGGTTAAGGCATTCGTCTAGTTATCTGAAGGTCGCTAGTTTGAGCCTTGGCTGAGGCTTGCGTGTGTGTCCTTAAGCAAGGCACTTAACCACACATTGCTCTGCGACGACACCGGTGCCAAGCTGTATGGGTCCTAATGCTCTTCCCTTGGACAACATTGGTGGTGTGGAGAGGGGAGACTTGCAGCTTGGGCAACTGCTGGTCTTCCATAAAAAAAACCTTGCCCAGACTTGCGCCCTGGAAACTTTCCAAGGTGCAAATCCATGGTCTATCAAGACTAACGGAGGCCTATTTATTCTCTCAGTAACTGCCTTGGTGTTGATTAAATACAAAATAAACTTCCCTTTGGTAAGTTTTAGTCATTAACCAGCATCATGGAGTAAGTGGTAGGAAAGCAGAGCACAGAGAGGAGACCCATAGAGATTGTGAAGTGTGTCTTGATCCTGAGGTAAAGCAAAGGCATCAATCTCTGAAATAGAAATGAGGAATGCTTCCACCGAATCCACAAAGCCAAATTATGCTCCTCTTTGTAAATACTGCTTTTCCTGAAGTTGGTTGAGTTTTCGAGGGTGGCGCAGTAGCATAGTAGTTAGACATTGGCAGACTGCCGTTGTGTTGGTTACTAGTGAGAAAAAAAACGTATTTCACTGCATGTTTCAATGTGCATATGACAAATAAAGCTAATCTTTAATTAATTTAAACATTAAGCATTGATTTTAATAATATTGATTTCAAGCATTGCCTCCTTAAATGAGCTGCCATCAGAATTGGTGGATGAGGGTTCGATTTCAACATTTAAGAGAAATTTGCCTAAGTACATAGATGGGAAGGGTATGGAGGATTGTGGTCCCGATACAGGTTGATGGGACTAGGCAGAATGGACTGGATGGGCTGAAAGGCCTGTTTCTGTGCTGCAGTGCTCCAAGTCTCTAAACAACCATGTAACACAGTGCTGAGGGAATGTTTAATATCTACAGATGCAACATGAGCAGAGAGAAATGAGGCTGGGGACATGGAAATGGGATAAACTGAGAAGGTGAAGAGGAGGAGGCAGAAGACATACCGTCGTTCTCTGTTCCACTTGAAGAGCCGCCAGTAGCCAAAGATTAAAATCCCGACTCCAATCCCAAACATGCTGTAACCTACAACATAACAACAAACGTGGAGTCATTCCTTGTGTAAGAGATGCCCCAGTTTAAAAAAAATGAACAAAACTATATCTTCTCCTTGAAGGGTCTCAGCCCAAAACATTGACTGTTTATTTTTCTCCACAGATGCTGCCTGACTTACTGAGCTCCTCTAGCATTGAGTATGTATTGCTCAAGATATTCAGTATCTGCAGAATCTCTTGCATTCTATCTTTGAACCAGGGTTTGGGTTGGGATACAGGCATTACTGGCAAGGCCAGAATTTATTATCCCTCAGCTGAACAGTAAATTTTATTTGCCAGTTCTCACTAATGGATTAGAGATGGAGAGAGTCAGCAACCTACAGCTCCTGATGTTAACATCTCAGATGACAAGTCCTGGTCCCAGACAGAATGAGATGCTATCCAGGCTACCGTTTAGACAAGCGGTTTCAGATCAGTCCTCCCAACGTGCTTGCTTTGAGAAGTTTCTGAGAGGGAGCAGGGTGAAAAAAAACAGAGCTCTGATGAAAGGTCATCGAACAGAAATGCATCTCTCCACAGACAATGTTTGGCCGCTCTAACAAAAGGGCTGCAGATCTGTAGCTATAATGGCCCAAGGTCTGCAGTAGGAGGAAATGGCTGGTGGGCCCGAGCGGGTGAAGGGCGGTTGAGTGAGTGATGGGAGCTGAAGGCTTGTAGGGGATAAGCAGAGAAGGCAGATGGGACGGGGAAAGGGAGCGTGGAGGAGGAGACTGGGGAACGATAAAGTGGCAGAAAGCACTAGGACTCGCGCCACGGGCTGAAGGTCCTGAAGGAGCACTACGTGTTGAGACTTCACTGCTCTAACGACACAGCCGAATTCAAGGAAAGAGTTTGGACCAACCTGAGAGCCCCCTTCGGGGGATGTTCCTCTTATAATCCACCGGACCGTAGCCCCCGGGGGGAGGCAGATCCTGCGTCACCTTGACAGAGGCCATTTTCTCTGCCCACTTCTACTTCCGTTACTGTCGTGCAACCAAACCCGGAAATCCCGCCCCCGTCTTATGCAGGACTTGAAGCCGCGGGCTGTCAATCAGGTGCCAGCAGGTTGTTGTCACACTTGCCAAGGAGTTGCAGGTCTTGCGGAGGGGTCTCGCCTCGTCTCTACCTTTTCCCATCGGCCTGGCCTACTGAGCTCCTCCGACACGGAGGGCTAAATTAATTCATGCTTGGTTTCGGTTTATTGTTCCGTACTCTGCTTGCAATTTATTTATTTATCCTTACTGCAATTAGTTTGCCTTACTATCGTGTCCTGAAACACTGTAAACATTTTGGTGAATAGGAATTTGACAAGCTTCGTTGGGCCGAATGGCCTGTTCCTTTCAAAAACATTTCTAACGTTGTAATTCACAAATAAATTACAATTTAATAAATCACAGTGTCATTACCTTTCATCCTCTCCCCTCATCCGAATGCCTATTCGATTTCATTTTGAAATTCTTGATTGACTCGGTTCAAAAAAAATCTGTATTAAATGGCATATTCTTAATCCGGGGAAGTATGATATAAATACAAGTTCAAAGTACATTTATTATTTATTTGTCACCATATACTACCCTGATCACTTTCTTGCGGGCATGCTTAGTAAGCGCAAAGAAACACAATAGAATTAATGAAAACGAGCGCTGAGTGCGACGCTATTACAACTCAGAACTCACGGAGTTCGGAGTTCAATACCGGCGCGGTTCCGTAAAGAGACTCTGTACATCCTCCCCTCCAAAAATGCACTAGTTTAGTAGGTTAATTGGTCATTATCAATTGTCGCGAGATTAGGTTAGGGAAAAATCAGGGTTATCATTGTGGATCTCACAACAAAGACTGAGAAGCAATCAATATACGAAAGGCAACAAACCATGCAAAGACAAAAAGGGGATAAAATTAAATAAGCAATAGAACATAAGTTGTAGAGTCCTTTAAAGTGAGTCCATAGTTGTGGTACCAGTTCAGTGTCGGTGTTATGTAATTCAGCAATTAATTTCGTACTCTACTTTTTCCACTCTTCTTATCAACGTGTGACAGAGTCACAGCGAAGTACAGCACAGAAACGGTCTATTCGGCCCATCAAGTCCATACCGAACCATTTAAACTGCCTACTCCCAAAGATCTGCACCCGGACCATAGCCCTCCGTACCCCTAACGTCCATCTACCTATCCAAACATTGAAATCGAGCTCACATGCGCCACTTGCGCTGGCAGCTTATTCCACACTCTCACTTCTCTCTGAGTGAGGTGTAAATCTCATTTTCAGTATCTGATAACTATTTAATTTCTGTGATATCTTTGCCCCTCGGTCTACACCTGTCCGTCTGCCCAGTTCATAGGCCTTCCCATGACGTCACCGGGCACCCCAAGTCCCGCCCCCACGACGCCAGCTCTCGGGCCGCTGCCACCTCTCGCGATGTTTGTCGCGGATGCGGGTAAAATGGCGGCGGTTGGCGCTAGCGGCCCACACCAGCAGCCACCGCAAGCACAGCCTCAGCCCCAGGCTCCGCAGCAGCCGCCTCAATATACAGACGCCTGGTATTTGGCCTTGCTGGGCTTCGCCGAGAACTTCCGCACGGCCAGCCCGCCCAAGATCAAATTGTGCGTGCATTGCCTGCAGGCCATCTTCCAGTTCAAGCCGTCGCAGCGCATCGAGGCCCGCACCCACCTGCAGCTCGGCAGCGTCTTGTATCACCACACTAAGAACACGGAGCAGGCCCGCTCGCACCTCGAGAAGGCGGTGAGCAGTGGGGAGGGTGGCGCAGAACGGTGTATGAAGCAAGGATCAGTGCAGAGATCCGCCCTCTGCCCCCTGATCCTCAATCCCCGATTCTCCTGCCTCCTGATCCTCTATCCCCGACTCCTCTGCCTCCTGATCCTCTATCCCCAACTCCGCTGCCTCCTGATCCTCTATCCCCAACTCCGCTGCTTCCTGATCCTCTATCCCCGACTCCGCTGCTTCCTGATCCTCTATCCCCGACTCCTCTGCCCCATCCTCACCCCTGCTCCCCTGCCCAACTTCCACTCTTTAGTTCCTTTCTGTCCTCTATCCACTCCTAGACGCTCTGCACAGCCAATACCTGTACCCTCTCCCAACCCTACTCGCATCTGCCGGCACTATGTCCCTTCGTTCTCCCTCCCTCTCGGCACTCTGCCCTACTCTCACAGTCCTGGTTGTTTTCACATTTTCACTTAGCCCCAATACCGTCATTAGGAGTACTTTTACAACAGTTGTCTCGGATGCAGGGCAGTACACTTACTGAATGGCGTTTTATTTTTTCGCTGACACCATTCAATCTGCAGTATAATTAAGAAGAGTTCCACTTGCAGCAGCTCTTGACTTGTGTTGATAGTGCATAACAGCCAAAGATTTACTCTCCGTACCCTTCGGAATGTAGTTTCGCAGTTGTCAATTTGCTAAAAATAAGATTGAGCAGCAATAATGACCGATATGCACAACCAGGTTGAATTTGTCAGTGATTGAGTGTTCACATTGATCAGGATTTTAGGATAATTTTTATGTCAACAATATCAAAAGAAAGTTTATAATTGAAGGAGACCCAAAATGTTATCTTAATGCATTGTCACCTAGAGAGGTAACATAGAAAACCTACAGCACAATACACGCCCTTCGGCCCACAGTGCTGTGCCGAACATGTACTTACTTTAGAAATTACCCAGGATTACCCATAGCCCTCTATTTTTCTCTCCATGTACCTAGTTTAGGGTCTCTTAAAAGACCCTATCATGTCCTCCTCCACAACTGTTGCCAGCAGCCCATTCCACGCACTCACCACTCTCTACATTAAAAACTTACCCCTGACAACCCTTCTGTACCTACTTCCAAGCACCTTAAAACTGTGCCCTGTCATGTTAGCCATTTCAGCTCTGGGGAAAAAGCCTCTGATTATCCACACGATCAATGCCTGTCATCATCTTAAACACCTCTATCAGGTCACCTCTCATCCTCCTTTGCTCCAAAGAGAAAAGGCCAAGTTCACTCAACCTATTCTCATAAGGTATGCTCCCCAATCCAGGCAACATCCTTGTAAATCTCCTCTGCACCCCTTCTATGGTTTCCATGTCCTTCCTGTATGAGGTGACTAGAACTGAGCACAGTACTCCAAGTAGGGTCTGACCAAGGTCCTATAAAGCTGTATTATTACCTCGCGGCTCTTGATCTCAATCCCACGGTTGTTGAAGGCCAATGCACCGTATGCTGCCTTAACCACGAAGTCAACCTGTGCAGCAGCTTTGAATGTCCTATGGACTCAGACCCCAAGATCCCTCTGATCCTCCATACTGCCAAGAGTCTTACCATTAATACTATATTCTGCCATCATATTTGACCTACTGAAATGAATCACCTCAAACTTATCTGGGTTAAACTCCATCTGCCACTTCTCAGCCCAGTGTTGCATCATATCACTGTCCCGCTGTAACCTCTGACAGCCCTCCACACTATCCAAAACACCCCCAACCTTTGTGTCATCAGCAAATTTACAAACCCATCCCTCCACTTCCTCATCCAGGTCGCTTGTAAAAATCTCGAAGAGAAGGGGTCCCAGAACAGATCCCTGAGGTACGCCACTGGTCACTAATCTCCATGCAGAATATGACCCGTCTACAATCACTCTTTGCCTTCCGTGGGCAAGCCAATTCTGGATCCACAAAGCAAGGTCCCATTGGATCCCATGCCTCCTTACTTTCTCAAAAAGCCTTGCATGGGGTACTTTATCAAATGCCTTGCTGAAATCCATATACACTACATCTACTGCTCTACCTTCATCAATGTGGTTAGTCACATCGACAAAATACACAATCAGGCTCATGAGGCACGACCTGCCTTTGACTAAGCCATGCTGACTATTCCTAATCATATTGTGCATCTCCAAATATTCATAAGTCCTGCCTCTCAGGAGCTTCTCCATCAACTTATCAACCACTGAAGTAAGACTCACTGTAGAGTTATTGACCCCTTCCTGTTCCTAACCTCCACCCACAGAGACTCCGTAGACAATCCCTCCATGACTTCCTCCTTTTCTGTAGCCATGACACTATCTCTGATCAGCAGTGCCACGCCCCTGTCTCTTTTGCCTCCCTCCCTGTCCTTTGTAAAATATCTAAAGCTTGGCGTTCTAAGTAGCCATTCCTGCCCCTGAGCCATTCAAGTCTCTGTAATGGCCACAGCATCATAGTTCCAAGTACTGATCCACACTCTAAGCCCATCTGCTTTGTTTATGATACTCCTTGCATTAAAGTGGACACATCTCAAACCATCAGTCTAATCGTATCCCTTCTCTATCACCTGCCTATCCTCCCTCTCACACTGTCTACAAGCTTTCTCAATTGGTGAGCCAACTGCCCCTTCCTCCGTCTCTTCAGTTCCCACACCCCAGCAATTCTAGTTTAAACTCTCCCCAGCAATTCTAGTTTAAACTCTCCCCAATAGCCTTAGCAAACCTCCCTGCCAGGATATTGGTCCCCTTTGGATCCAAGTGCAACCCCTCCTTTTTGTACTGGTCACTCCTGCCCCAAAAGGGGTCCCAATGATCCAGATATCTGAATCTTTGCCCCCTGCTCCAATCTCTCAGCCACGCATTAATCCTCCGCCTCATTCTATTCCTATACTCACTGTCACGTGGCATAGGCAATAATCCTGAGATTACTACCTTTGAGGTCCTGCTTCTCAACTTCCTTCCTTACTCCACATAGTCTGTTTTCAGGACCTCCTCCTTTTTCCTACCTATGTCGTTGGTACCAATATATACCACGACCTCTGGCTGTTCTCTTTCCCACTTCAAGACCTTGGCACCTGGAGGCAAACATCCATCTGTGTTTCTTTCCAGTGTCCACAGAATCACCTGTCTGACCCCCCTAACTATAGAATCCCCTATCACTGCTGCCATCCTCTTCCTTTCCCTACCCTTCTGAGCCACAGGGCCAGAAGTGTGGCCTTTGTTGCTTCCCCCCAGGTAGGTCCCCCCTCCCTAAACGGTACTCAAGCAGGAGTACTTATTGTTAAGAGGGACAGCCCCAGGGGTACTCTCTAGTATCTGACTCTTGCCCTTCCCTCTCCTGACTGTTACCCATTTATTTGTCTCCCGAGGCCCCGGTCTGACTACTTGCCTATAGCTCTTCTCTATCACCTCCCCACTTTCCCTGACCAGATGAAGGTCTCAAGCTGAAGCTCGATGCACCTGGTGTGGCCATCCGGGAGGCTGGGAGTCTATCGGACTTCACACATCTGACATCCAGTACAGAACACCAACCTCACAGACATACTTCCTATTCCTTTTCTTCACAAGTAACTTACCTCGCCTTGACCCGTTATCGCTGAAGCCCCATTAAGCCTCCTACTCTGACTTCCCTCGACTCTGTTCCCCACTCTCTAAAGCTGTCTTCTTTTTAAACTCTTCCCGCCGGTCTAACTCGCTGATGTCTATGCGCCTGTGCAGTCATTCCTCAATCAAACATGTAGTAGATTAACAAGTTCTGTTTAAGAACTAACATCCCTGTCACATTTACTGTTGAGAAGGGATGAAGTGAGATGTGTGGATCAAAGCAAATTTGTTATCAAAATACATAACGCCACCATATACAACCCTGGCCTTTGTAGAATTCTGGAAAAGAAACAAGCCGGTGGTATAACCAAGGCATCATTTAGATGAGAAATATGATGTAAATGTTAGTTTAGAAAAATGTGGGAAAAGTTACGAGTGCCACTTCTTGAGTTATGATTATGGTGTTTGGAGAGAGGTGATTTGGCATCTTTAAGTGGGCAAAAAAAGCATTGCTAGCAGTAAAATGGAATGCATGTATTTTGTCTTGTGATTCCTTCCTGTCATCCACTACCAGTGGATGGGGAGCATGGCCCTCCTTTCCCAGTCCTCAGCAAAATCTGCTGACGTGTTTGAGAGTGGAGGAGGGAGATGAGTGGTACACTCCTCTTTCCAGTTAATAAAATTGCTTTCTGGTTCCGTTTTTAATCAAATGACTGCTACCATGTCTACTTTCCTGTGAATGATCTTTTTGTTTGATGTACTTGGAAGCTAAATTCTTGTGATTTTTTTTTTAATCTTGTATATGATCACACAATGGCTTCAAACAATTGTTATACATCTGTTATAGTTGGTTAAAGATCAATTAAGCACAATTGCATTTATAAAGCCTATACAACAATAATCTGTATTTCAGTCAAAAATAAGGGTTTGAACCATTCATGCTGCATCTTCTGTGACTGTACACATTCATTGCTTACTGGCATTGACCCTGTGCCACAGGGGTTGCCAACGTTTTTTTATGCCATGACGCCCTATTATTAACTGAGGGTTCTGCGGACCCCAGGCTTGGGAGCTCCTGCTCTAGCACTTGTGGTTTTTGAGTTTCAAGAGTCCTCTTGCCTTGTCAGCTGCTTGCAATTGAGAGACTTGTGTGATTCTTGGGTCACTGATCTTGACCAACATCTTATTTCTTACTTGTCCTTAGTACCATGTCAGTGTCCTTGTGCTGTGGATACCGGAATAGTGCCTGGAAGTGATGTACTAAATCTCACACTCTTCATGCAATAACTTGCCTGTTATCTACAGGATTTGTTCTACATTTTCACATAATTGATTATGCATCTTAATTTCTTTCTTTTCTCTGTTCATTCTCAAATTTCTGGTTTCCTGAGCACAGTGACACTGCTTGATATGGTCCCATGGGTAACAGTAGCACAGTTTGCAACATGTAGCCATTTATTGCTTGTGAGATGGGACAGTAAATGTTGAGCATTTTATGCATTCATAGGATGTGGACCTCACTGTCAGTTGCAATATTTGTATCCTAACCTAACTGCCTGTGAACTGGGAAGGCATTAAAGACTGAGCTATATTTATGGGTTTGAAGTTGGATAGCCATCAGACTGAGTAGTGAATTATTCCACATTCTGTTTTCTCTTGTTCTACAAAGCACTGTAGAAATGATCTGTATTGAAAGCATACTAAACAAATTTTTTTACCTCACCTCAGTACATATGACAATAATAAACCAATTTACCAAGAGGAGTACTTGATAGCAATCAGTAGCATCACTGTGACCATTACTGAAATTGCCCTCTCTTTATCTGTTCTGGCTTCATTAAATTCCTCAGGGCTGTGAGGAGACTAAAACTTGTATCTCTAGGGCACTGGTGAAAGTTTCTGAACTCCACAGTACAACTTGAACACTAGTATATCTCAGAAGATGTGTTTGGGTCACAAGACCTTAAAACATAGGAGCAGAATTATGCCATTCAGTACATAGAGCATGCTCTGCCATTTCATAATGGCTGACCCATTATACCTCTTAACCCCCTTCTATGTTCTATTCTGATTAATATAGAACCTATCAACCTCCGCTTTAAATACACTCAACTTGCTCTTCACAGCCATCTGTGGCAATGAACTACAGAGATTCAGTATCCTCTGACTAAAGAAATTCCTCCATCTCTATTCTAAATGGATGTCTCTCTATTCTGAGGTTGTGCCCACTGGTCCCAAGACTCCCCTGCTATTGGAAACATCCTCTTCACATCTGCTCTGTCTAGGTCTTTCAGTATTCGATAAGTTTCAATGAGATCCTCCCTGCACCTCCCCCCCCCCCCCCCCCCAATTATCTAAAGTCTAGCAAGAACAGACCCAGGGCCTTCAAATGCTCCTCATACATTAACCCTTTCATTCTCGTGCGCTTCCTCTGGACCTTCTCCAATGTCAGCACATCTTTTCTTAGACAAGGGGCCCAAAACTGCTCACAATACTCTCAAGTGCAGTCTGACCATCACCTTATAAACCCTCAGCAATACACCCTTGCTAATCAGATCAAAGCGAATGCTAGCATTCTATTTGCCTTCCTTACCACTGACCTTGTAGTTTGTGAATGAACATTTTCACAAAAATGATCTAGCACAGGAGTCCTTAAATAATTATTTTACCAGTTTAAACTGGGTCAAAAATAGATAATTTGTGATACTTGCTACTACCTTGAATGAAATGATGTATCCTTATGAAAATTGAGGTCTAAACTTGCTTTGTCAAGCTCAGAGTTTCAGATCACAGATTCTTAACCCATCAGACAGAATTTGTACACAGATGCAGAGGGGAATTTGCAAGTATTCAGGGTGTTATCATCATTAACTAAGGCCACAAGAACAAGGAACTGTTTACAATAGCAGTTAGACCACAGCTTGATTACTTCCTAGGTCACCATTTTGCAAAGAAGATGCAATTTAAAGTAGAAAACATGTAGAGAAGATGCATCGAAATGAGGCTGGGCCTGGAAAACTGCAGCAATGAGGAAAGATGGGATATGATGGCATTTATTTTGGAACAGGAGGTTTGAGTAAACTCGTTGAGATATTCATTATTACATTGGGTGTGTCTATGATGAAGGACCAATTTCCCTTGGAAGGATCGGAAAGCAGGGCATCTCTTTAAAGTAATTGATGGGAGGATTAGAGTATTAGTGAACGTTTTTGTTCTCCACATCAGAGGATAATAGTGGTCTGAAATTCAGTGCATGAAAGGGTAATAGAGGTAACAGTTGAAGCACCAACTGGTGTGATTTTTATAGAGAGTTCTTTCTTGGTCAAATTGACACAGCCAAGGGCCCAAGTACTCTTAATTGCTACACAACCATCAAAGATGCCTATCAAACGACTCTTCTCTCCCTCCCCCCCCCCCCCCCCAACACTTAGCAATTCAGATCACCAGACAGTGCTGGTCTGAGGAAATTCTACATGACTGCTGAGTTAGTAGATTAGTTCATTTTCAAAGACTCCGCAGCCAGCTTGGATTAGAATGTCACCCCATCACAGACTTTATCAGTAAGGGTCTCAAGGACTGTGACAAATCTGGTGTTCCCAAACTGAAAATCCCGAATAACCAGGAGATCCACTCCCTAGTCCAGAAATGCAGCATTCAAATCAGGTGACCCTGGCCTTTAGAAGAAATTGAAATATAACCTCTAAAACTACCAGGGATGCTAAGAGAAAATATTGGTCCAAAATTGGGGCCCAGAAATGCCGTCAGTTGTACAAGGTTTACATGCTACATTAGGCTACAATACGAAGTTGGGTAGCATTGCTGACGAGTGCTTCCTTTCCCAATAAGCTTAATGCATTCTGTGCACATTTTGAACAGAAGGGGATTGGTATGTCACTACCCACTGTGACAGACTTCAATGCATTTAACCCCATAGTATTATGGAAAGTGAACCTATGGAAAACATTTGGCCCTGGGGTGTCCTTAGATCCTGCACAGATCAGATGGTAAATATATTTGCAAACATTTTTATCCTCTCTCTGTTTCAGTCTGCTGTTTGTACCTTCTTTAAGAAGACCACTATCATATCAGTACCTAAGAAATTCAAGATAACGTGCCTTATGACTACTGCCCTGTGACTCTGTCATCCACCATCATGAGATGCTTTGAGTGGCTGGTCATGACACAGTTCAACTCCAGCCTCCCTGACAACCTCACTGCAGTTCATCTGCTGAAACAGGTCAATGGCAGATGCCATCTTCCTGGCCCTACACTGCTCTCTTGGAGCATCTGGACAGCATAGATACCTACCTTAGCCTCTTGTTTATTGAGTTCAATACTGTAATTCAAACCAAACATTCCAAACTCCTAGACCAGAGACTCAATATCTGCCATAGTAACTGGATCCTTGGTTTCCTGACCTACAGACCACGGTCAGTAAGGATAGGCAGCAATATGTTTGCCACAATTATCTACAAGTCTGCATCTTCCCCCCTTCCCTGTGCACTCATGACTGTACAGTAAAATTCTGCTCCAGCTCTATCTGCAAGTTTGCAGATGATACCGAAGGTAGTGGGCTATGTCTTATAATGATGAGCCAGAGTATAGAAAAAAAATGGAGAGTTTGGTGACATGGTGCCACGATGGCAATCTTCGCCTCAATGTCAACAAAACAAGAGTTTCCTATCGTCTTTGGGGCTGGGGGGGGGTGGGGGTGTGGTGCACATGCTCACGTGTAGAGGTTGAGGGCTTCAGACCCCTGGGAGTGAATATTGCCAATAGTCTGCCCTAGTCCAACCATGTTGACACCACTGCCAAGTGTGCTTACCAGTGTCTCTACTTCAGGAGGTTGAAGGAATTTGGCATATCCCCTTTAACCCCACAATTTTTATCAAAGCACCAGACAGGATAGCTCTATAATGGGTAATCAAAACTGCATCACTGTCAACAGCCTATCCAGTGTCAAGGACATACTGTCTTTACAGAAAGATGCCAAAAAAAGGGCCAGTAACATCATGAAGGATCTCACCCACCCACCCTGCTTATGGACTGTTTGTCCCACTCCCAACGGGGAGGAGGCTACATAGCATCGACGCCAGGACCACCAGACTCAAAAACAGCTATTTTCATCAAGCAATAAGGCTGATCAACACCTCCACCCCTCCATGCCCCCCACCACTACTTTAACATTTTGTGTCATACACCTTATGTACAGACACTCCTGTGCCTAGAGTCACTATGGGCATGCAATCTATGTATATAAGCGATCTTTGTGAAATCTGGAATTTCAAAGAATGATCACAATTCCACAAGTTGTGTGCAAACTCCCATCTAGTGCATTTGTGTCCCTTAGGTAAGAGGTCCTGCCCTCTCTTGTTGGGCTGTCCTATTTGTATCTCCAAACCTTATGATGTGGATGATGCTTAACTGGCTCAGAAAGTCGCTCAGTCCAGGGGATGGGCTTTGCCAGTGGAACCCAAATCCTGGAAGAACTAATAGTTTGCTCTAACTGATAATGTGCACATCACACAGTTGTAGATAATAGTAACCTTATTTATAGAGCCCTTTCATACAGACTATATAGTTCTAAGTGCTTTACAATGGGATAAAAGCACAAATATGAAAATAAAAGACAAAGCTGTTAGTGAAAAACAATGTTAAATCAATACATTTTGTGCTGGCATTTAAGTGTCAACTGAATCTGTGTAGATTTAGATACTGAATTCTATATTTTAGGAGTGTAGTTCAGAAAAGCTGACCTGCCAGTGATCTTTTTAAGGAGATTGAGGGATAATAATGAAATGTACCTTCTTGGTAAAATGTCCTGCCGAAGCATCTTGTGTGTATTGTTTGGATTTCCAGAATTTGCAGGTTTTCTCATTGGGAAAGTAGTGAGATTGACTTTTCCTTTCCCTGTTGCACCTGGCAGAAAATAACATAGAAACATAAAAAAACCTGCCGCACAACACAGGTCCTTCGGCCCACAAAGCTGTGCCAAACACATCCTTACCTGTGAAATTACCTAAGGTTACCCATAGCCCTCTGTTTTTCTGAGCTTCACATATCTGTCCAGGAGTCTCTTAAAAGACCCTATCATATCCGCGTCCACCACCGTCGCCGGCAGCCCATTCCATGCGCTGACCACTCTCTGCGTAAAAATAAAAACAAAACACTTACCCCTGATATCTGCTCTGTACCTACTTCCAAGCACCTTAAAACTATGCCCTCTCGTGCTAGCCATAACTAAAACCTTTTTGTTATTTTCCAAAGATTAGATGGATATAAAGAAATGCTGCTGCATAGATTCTCTTCTTGAGTGAGTTTGATGTTAAACTCTTAAAAGCAAGCTGTAAATTTAATTGACTGCAACCACTGTTTCCTCAAAGCTACATTGGTCTGCAGTAACTGAAATTTTCCTGTGCACATATCCTTTGACGTGCAGTTGGAATTTTCTTTTATAACGTGCTAATATAATTTTGAAATTATGCTAATATGATTGTTAAATACCTTCTAATTATTTGTTAATGAATATAATCGATAAATTTTCTAAATATTACAATCTCTACTTTGAAATATTTTAGTGCATCAACATATTTATATTTTCAGTATTTCAAGTTACAACCTGTTACAAATTTTAACAATAAATGCAGTGATAGCTTGTTATAAACCATCGGCCTGCTGAACGCCTACATTGTCTAGTTAAAACATTTTACTTCTGCCAATGTGCCTGTCAGTTGCTTAGAATGCCTGACATTGTTTACTTGTGTTGTAAGTTGTGGTTTGTGTTTGTTTCACGTGCATATTACAAAAAACCTTTAAAGTGCCATGCAGTTTTCAGGCCTTGTAAAAATTTTTGTTTAAAATTACTGCTCTGAGAAATCGTTGGTTGGCTTAGCTGTTTTAAAAAAAATTAGAGTGAACGTTGATTGCAACATAACCAATGTGACTAATTATTTTGTTTTCCTCTTTTTCAGTGGTTAATATCCCAGCAAGTATCCTTTTTACTCAAACCAAAAGGCACACGTTTGAAGAGCTGGTAGATAATTGCAGAAGCTGAAGTGTTGCTATCCTTTTTAAATCTTGCTATTCAACGTAGATATTTCCTGCTAATCTTGAATTGGCTTGATCTGAATATAACAAGCTAGCACATTGTAACATCTCTGCTGATAGCTGCTTGGATTCTACAGAAGTACTTATGGATTCAGAGCCAGACCACAGAACATTTACAAACGTTGTTGAATAAGAATGGCAAAGTAAATTATTAAATAGGCATTTGAGTCCACGGCCATAGGGTAGGTAGAAAAATCTCTCACTATGGGCGCCACTATAACAGCAGATAGTAGAAATCCTGAGGGTATTCTGGAATTTGGAGTTCAATTCTATCGTCGTCTATAAGGTATTTGAATGTTCTCCCCAAGAACTGCGTGGCTTTCCTCCGGGTGCTCTGGTTTCCTCCAAAGATGTACTGGTTAGTAGTTTAATTGGTCATTGTAAGTTATCCTGTGATTAGGCAAGTGTTAAATAGGTAGGCTACTGGTTGGTGCAGCTCATAATTTATTTTCTTTCCCTTTTTTCTTTTTCCCTCCTCCTTCACTCTTCTATTCCTCATTCTGGCCCCTACCTCTTCTCTTCTGCCTATCAAAGCCCTCTGGTGCCCCTCTTCCTTCCTTTCTCCCAAGATCCACTCAACTCTTCTGTCAAGATTCCTACTTCTCAAGCCCTTTTTACCTTACCCCCTTCCACCTTTGTCTTCTGAGATCTTCTTCCCCAACCATCTTCCTTTCCAGTCTTGATGAAAGGTCTTGGCCTGAAATGTCAACTGTTTATTCTTCTCCATATAAACTACCTGACCTGTTGTGTTCTTCCAGCATTTTCTTTGTGTACGCGTGTGTGTGTTCATTCCACTGGATTTCTAGCCTCTGTAGAATCTCTTGTGTTTACAATGCACTTCTGTTTTTAATTGCTTCTTTGTCCTGCCTCCTCCTGAAGTTTCCTGCCTGGTTCTGCATTTTCTCAAGCAGTCTGTTTTTGTTGATTCTCAAGTTTCTTTTTACTCAACTTTTACTGGACCCATTGCATGGGAAAGCTGGAACGTGCTGCTTTCTCTACTTGCTGAAGTATTGTTCAAGCTCATTTAGTTGTACCTAATGGTTACTTCTGTCTTATTTCTTTCTGCCGTATGGAAATCATTCCAATTGCCATGATTCTAAGTAATATTGTGGAAATTTATATATTAGTTCTTCGACATTATGCCCTCTGAGCCAATTCTTTTTGGAGTGGAGAAAGGGAAATGTGGACTTAAACAACTATGTTCAAACAATTGAATTTGATACATCCTTAATGCAAATGTGTTAGATTTCACAGTTTGAAGATATCAAATTTGAAGCAGCCAGCCTTCTCTCAGAGTTATATTGCCACCAGGTAAGAAAAAGAGACTTTCCAGTTTTTTAAAATTAAAATTCATTACAAGAAGAGTTGATTTATTGAAATTATAAGACCACAGATGCTGTAAATCTGAAATAAAACACAATACTCAAAACACTCAGCAGGTCAGGCAGCATCTCTGGAAAGAGAAACAGTTAATGATTAAAATAGACTATTCAGAACTAGAAAAGATAAAAAGATAATTATTGTAAGTTGTAGGTGGATGTAGGAATGGATAGAACAAAGGGAACGTTGGCACTAGGCTGAGACTAGATTAAATGAGATATGTTGGAGGGCACCACGTAACCTAGTGGTTAGTTCGAATGCAGACTTCAATTCTAGCACTTTCATTGAGGAGTTTGTAAGCCATGAGCCGCATGTGTTTTCTCCAGGTTCTCTAGTTACCTCCCACAGTCCAAAGATGTATCAGTTGGTAGATTAATTGGTCATTAAAATTGTCTCATGATTAAGCTAGTGTTAAATAAGAGTCTGCTGGGTGATATGACGCATTGGGCCGGAAGGGCCTGTTGCAAACTACCGTAGATTCCGGATTATAAGCCGCTACTTTTTTCCCACATTTTGAACAGCTTTGAACTCTGCGGCCTTTAATCCAGAGCGGCTAATACATGGTTTTTTTTTCATGCCGCCTCGTAAACATTTTGCCTCGTAACAGTAGACCAATAAAATTGATGAGTAGTTCACAGAGGTCCAATGAAATTGTACGATAAATCAAGCGCACTTTCACAATTAAATTATTGTAAATCAGTCATTTGTACTCACCCTCATCAACATGGAAAACACTCGAAGAAAAGCATTGTGCTGCCTTTATGGCAGTTACTTAGTTTATAATATTTTCGCTTAGTAATTCATTTGTTAGTTAAAGTTAGAAGTGTTTTAACTATATTTGTTTTCTGTACTACATCCCGGGATGCTATGACGTCACACCCGGTTTCGCCGCGTCTTGTGGGAAACGGGAAGGTGGGGGCATTACGCGAGCTCATCAAACCCGAGCACATCAGACCCGAGCACATTAGACCCGATCGCGTTACGCGAGCTCATCAGACCCGAGCACATCAGACCCAATTAGACCCGATCGCGTTACGCGAGCTCATCAGACCCGAGCTCATCAGACCCGAGCACATCAGACCCGAGCACATCAGACCCGATCGCGTTACGCGAGCTCATCAGACCCGAGCACATCAGACCCGAGCACATTAGACCCGAGCACATCAGACCCGAGCACATCAGACCCGAGCACATCAGACCCGAGCACATCAGACCCGAGCACATCAGACCCGAGCACATCAGACCCGAGCACATCAGACCCGAGCACATCAGACCCGAGCACATCAGCCCCGAGCACATCAGCCCCGAGCACATCAGCCCCGAGCACATCAGCCCCGAGCACATCAGCCCCGAGCACATCAGACCCGAGCACATCAGACCCGATCGCGTTACGCGAGCTCATCAGACCCGAGCACATCAGACCCAATCGCGTTACGCGAGCTCATCAGACCCGAGCACATTAGACCCGAGCACATCAGACCCGAGCACATCAGACCCGAGCACATCAGACCCGAGCACATCAGACCCGAGCACATCAGACCCGAGCACATCAGACCCGAGCACATCAGACCCGAGCACATCAGACCCGAGCACATCAGACCCGAGCACATCAGACCCGAGCGAAAACGCTGCTTTTAAGTTAAAGGCGATCAATAACTTTTCCTGGTAGGCTGCAGTATATATATTTTTACCAGTGGCTAGGAGATATTGGAATGTTGTTCGTGCTGTTCAGTAAAAAAGTATATGCAACGTAATTTGTGTTACCGATACGTATGTATATTTAAAAGTAGCCGTATTACAGGCACGGTTCGAAAAAAAGCATTTGCAATATATATTTGTTTGTTACCATATGGATTTAATTAAAAGTTAAAAAATCCTCACGTGTAATATCTTTCTGTGTAAATATCTCATATTACAACGTGGGACACCTGCGGCCGAAAATCCGGTGCGGCCTGTACAAGTAAAAAATTGATTTTAAAAATTAGAGCCAGCGGCTTTTAATCAGGTGCGCTCTGTAGTCTGGAATCTACGGTATATGACTAAGTAAATAAATATTTCATTACGTATCACTAATGACAGAATTGTAGCATGTGCCCAGTGTATGAGGCTGTTGAAACAGTGAAGGTAGGTCAGCCAAAATCACAAATGGATGACTTGCATAGAAATGGCCAGCTCTGGTATAGACAGAGGAAGCAAGTTAACTGAAGTTAGGGAGTTGCAGTATTCAGTTGTAACAGTGGGGGAGGCCACAGGTGGAGATCAGAGTGCAATGAAGATTTAAAATGGCAGATAGAGGAAGCTTAGGATCACTCCTGCAGACTAAGGTCTGCATATGATTTTTCCATTGTAGAAGAGGCCACACTGAATGTAGTACACTAGATTGAAAGGAGCGCAAGAGAATTGCTGCTTCACTCAGAAAGACACTTTGGATCCCTGGATGGTGGGAAGAGAAGGGATGAAAGAACAGATGAAGGGTCATGGCCAGGAACAGTTAATATGAAGAAGCTTTGTGGGGGTGGGGGCGAGGGAAGGGGGTTGTTGGATGCCATCTTTTTAAGAGCAGGATTAGGCCATTCAGCCCATTGAGTCTTTCCATACAGTACAATTGAAGGAACATGGAGTTGGCAGAAGGAGAGCAAGTGGTACTCAGTTATGTTACCAAAGAGCAAATTAACAATAAGAGATACTGATTAAACATGGAATTCTCTTCTGTGGACTCTTTCTGCTAACTAATACAATCTTTACAATAGTAATTGTGTTGAAATTTGAGCCTCGTCACACAAGGAATACAGTCACTGGTTTAGAGGAATATTCATAAAAACGATAGCAATAATTCTACATTGAATGCCGACTGGTCTCGGACTGGAAAAGAGCAGATTTTGGATGTGTGGGTGCTCAGGTCATTAAAGACAATGTTTCATGCTGCTGGGAACTGTTATAAAACCATAAAGGAATTGTGTAGAACTTAAAGTTCGAACTTAAAAATAAAACCTCTGCCATCCTGCTCATGCTTCGCCTTCTGAGAAGGACACTGGTTTTCAAAAGGATATTGCAAAGACTCAAGGATGTTTTCTCGTTTAAGGAAGTATAAATGTGAATTAAAGAAAACTCTTGCTTCATCTGAATGGCACCAATTCCAGGCAATAGCAATAGAGTTGATATGTTTACAGTTTTGCTGAGATGGGCAGAGATAAATATGTAAATGATTGGGAAATTCTTTAAGAACAGAAGGATAGCAATTAGAACAAAGATATTTACTCGGGAGATGGTAAGAGTCTACGGAACCAAAGCAAAATGGCAGCAAGGTCATGCAGAGTACAGATTACAGAGGAGCAGGTGTTTGCTGGTTAGAGACAAATTAGGTGTATACATTTCCAGGGCCTAACAAGGTGTTCCCTTGGACCCTGTAGGAGGCGACTACAGAAATGACAGGGGCCTGAGCAATGGGTGAAACACTGGAGGATGGCCAATGTTGTTCTGTTTTTAAGAAAGGCTCTAAGAATAAACTAAGAAATTATGTGTCAGTGGGCCTGCCATCAGTAGTGGGAAAGTTATTTGAAGATGTTCCAAGGGACTGGATACATGAGTATTTGGATAGTCACGGATTGATTAGGGAGAGTCAACATGGCTTTGTGCATGGTAGGTTGTCTCTAACCAGTCTTATAAAGTTACCAGGAAAGTTGATGAAGAAAAGACAGTGGATGTGCTTTGCGTGGACTTTAGCAAGGCCTTTGGCAAGGTCCTGTTTGGGAGGTTGGTCAAGTAGGTTCAGTCGCTTGTCTTTCAAGATGAGGTAGTAAACTGGATGAGACATTGGCTTTGTGGGAGAAACTGAAGGATGGTAGTAGATGGTTGCCTTTTTGTCTGGAGGCTTTTGATTATTGGTGTGCTTCAGGGATCAGTGCTGAGTTGGTTGTCTACAGTACCATGCAAGAATCCTTGGGCACATGTATATAGCTAGGGTGCCTAAGATTTCTGCTCAGTACTGTATATTGGTTAAAGTAGGAAGGTGATTGAGAAACAGAAATAAGATTACTTGACTTTGTATTAGCTCAGTAGTATTAAGTGTTATTTGGTAACTGGAAAGACATAATATACAGTACTGTGCAAATGTCTTGGGCACCCTAGCTATATAGAGTGCCTGTTTTTAAAAAAATAAATATGTATTTGCCCCCCCCCCACCCTTGGAAGTTTTCATGTTTTTTTTACAACATTGAATCACAGTGGATTTAATTTGGCTTTTCTTGACACTGATTAACAGAAAAAGACACTTTTGTGTCAAAGTGAAAATGGATCTCTACAAAGTGATCTAAATATAAAACAAAATAATTGCATAAGTATTCAACCCCTTTAATATGACACACCAAATCATCAGTGGTGCAGCCATTTGGTTTTGGAAGTCACATAATTAGTTAAATGGAGAACATCTGTGTGCAGTCAAGGTGCTTCAATTGATGGTAGTGAAAATATACCTGTGTGTGGAAGGTCCAACTGCTGGTGAGTCAATATCCTGGCAAAAACTACATCATGAAGACAAAAGAACACTCCAAGCAACTCTGCCAAGGTTATTGAAAAACGCAAGTGAGGAGATGGATACAAGAAAATTTCCAAGTCACTGAATATCCCTTTAGTCATTCATCAAGAAATGGGTAGAATATAGCGCAGCTGTAAATCTGTCTAGAAGAGGCCATCCTCAAAAACTCAGTGACCATGCAAGAAATGGACTAGTGAGAGGGGCCACCAAGAGACCTATGACAAGCTTCAGTGGCTGAGATGGGAGAGACTGCGCATACAACAACTGTTGCTCAGGTGCTTCACCAGTCACAGCTTAATGGGAGAGTGGTAAAGAGAAATCCACTGTTGAAAAAAGCTCACATGAAGTCTTGGCTAGAATTTGCTAGAAGGCATGTGGGAGACGCTGAAGTCAGCTGAAAGAAGGTCCTATGGTCTGATGAAACCAAAATCAAGTATTTTGGCCATCAGACTAAACACTATGTTTGGTGTAAGCCGATCACCATACATCATCAAAAACACTCCATCCCAACTGTGAAGCTTGGTGGTGGCTGCATCATGCTGTGGGGATGCTTCACTGCAGCAGGCTCTGGAAGACTTGTGAAGGTAGAGGGTAAAAATGAATGCAGCAAAATACAGGGAAATCCTGGAGGAAAACCTGATGCAGTCTGCAAGAGAACTGCGACTTGAGAGAAGATTTCTTTTCCAGCAAGAGAAGGACCACAAACATAAAGCCAAAGCTGCACAGGAATGGCTTAAAAAACCAACAAAGTTAATGTCTTGGAGTGGCCAAGACAGAGTCCAGGCCTCAATGTAATTGAATTTGTGGCTGGACTTGAAAAGGGCTGTTCACTCATGATCCCCATGCAATCTGACAGCTTGAGCAGTTAGGAAAATGAGGGGAGATTTTTATAGAGATACAAAGTTGAGAGGTATAGATAGGGTAAATACAAGCAGGCTTTTTCCCACTGAGGTTGGAGGAGACTAGAGCTAGAGGTCATGGGTTAAGGATGAAAGGTGAACTGTTTAAGGGGAGCATGAGGGGAATTTCTTCACTCAGAGGGTGGTGAGAGTGTGGAGCAAGCTGCTAGCAGAAGTGATGGTTGTGGATTTGATTTCAACGTTTAAGAGAAATTTGGATGGGAGGGATATGGAGGGCTATGGTCTGGGTGAGGTTGATGGGACTGGACAGATTAATAGTTCAGGCTGGACTAAATGAGCAGGAGGGCCTCTTTCTGTGCTGTAGTGTCCTATGACTCTGACTATAAAAAATTTGTAGTACCAAAAGAGAGCAAAGTAGTGGGGTAGTTCAGACCTCAGATGGTGATAGGGAAGAAGCTGTTGAGTGTGTGTCTTCAGGCTCCTGTACCACCTCCCTGATAGTATCACTGAGAAGGTGTCATGGGTGGTGAGGGTTTTTCAGGATGGATGCCACTGTTTTGAGGCATCACCTTTTGAATATAGCTTTAGGCTAGTGCCCAAGAAAAAATATGCAAAATTTTAGGACTATGACATTAAAAATTTCACTTCTAGAATTGTTTAAGGCAGAAACTTAACTTTCAAGCTTATATAGATTGCACAGTTGCTTAAAAACAAAGAGGTGATGGGAAATGGACAGAAAAGGTAAATGTACCAGGGTTCAAAACTTCAGTTGCTGTAAAATACTAATAAATAACTCATGAGGCACCATGTAAAAAGAAATGGAGAAGACACATCGCCACCAAGCATCAGAACTGGGTGCCAAGGTAGTGTAGCAGACAGTGCGACAGTATTACAGTTTGGTGCATCGGAGTTTGGATTTGAATTCTGACATCATCTGTAAGGAGTCTGTATGTCTTCCCCATGGAATGCGTGGGTTTTCTCCTGGTGCTCCAGTTTCCTCCGTACTAATTAATAGGTTAATTGGTTATTGTAATTTCACCCATGATAGTGCTAGGGTTAAATAGGGCGTTGCTGAGCAGTGTAGCTCAAAGGGCTGGAAGGGCCAGTTCTGCGCTGTATCTAAATGAATAGGAATTGGTGAGTAGCTCTTGGGACTGATGGGCTATGATGCACAGTTGTAACTTGCAGAGCCACTGCCTCACAAGTTTAACTCTGTCAGCACTTGGGTTTTCTTCAGCTGCTTCTGTTTCCCAAATATGTGCAGATATGTATCATGATTGACTTCTGGAATATGGGAGAGGTTGAAGAGAATATGGGAAGAATATAATCTGGGAGAAATGTTGGATTGATGTAAGTGGATAGTTGATTGTTGGTGTGCACCTGAGTTGAAGGTGTTGTTTCCATGCTATATCCCTCCAGGACTCTTAAACACTAGAAGTTTGTGGTCAAGACTTCTGAATTTTTATTGTGAGCAGAGGCATTTCTTAACTTTCATTCTGGTTCTAATTTTTAGGCAATGCTTGCTGATCCAAAACAATCTAACCATGAGAAAAAGTCTCATTTTGTGAAAACTTTGATTGTTCCTTTGCTATTTGAAATTGAAGGAAAGAATTTTTTATTCTAAACCTTTTAGCTTGGAGATTTGTTGCAATTGTTGTGTATTGTATTTGTTTTACATTTTGTGAGACAAGTCTTCGTTTATGTCTCTGCCTGATTCATAACTTTGTTTAAAGAAATGATGCTGTTTGCCTTTCAGAATCTGGTTGATTCAGCAAAACCACTTCTACGCAAAGCAATCCAGATTTCTCAGCAGACACCTTACTGGCATTGTCGACTGCTCTTTCAGCTTGCAGTATGTATCTTTAGTTTGTTATGGTTACTGTGGGGTTCACGACATGGTGAAGGTTCACTATGTCACAAGTGTTGAACTGAGAGCTTAACCAATGAGTGCCTCTGATCAACCAGGAGACATTTCAGAGGAAAGCCCGAAGTTGGTATTTGCAGTGACCTAATCCAACCCTCATTTCATAACTTTGCATTACTTTCCATTTACTCCTCTTCCATAGCACAACTCTCAAAATAGCCAACCTCCTTTTTGCGTGCCACTGTCCAAAGGAGATATAGATTGTGTGGAGGGGGGGAGAGTTCAAAAGAAGTATGTGGGAGTAGTCAGCACATTTTGCACACCACAGTCCCAAGGAGACATTAGATTGCACATAATTAGGCAATTAGCAAGTGTCAAAAAAGTTGGGTTTAGCGGAGTGGCCATTAAGTGAGTGGGCCAGTGTTGAAGAGGGGAGTTGAGGCTTTGGTTCAGAGGCTTCTCTGAGGAGAGGTGCAGGTAGTAGGTATTTTTTTCATTATTTATTCTTATTGCACATTTAGAGCCGTGGGGGTGCTAGACAGGATATTGCTATGCTCTTGTGGGATGTGGGAAGGCAGGGAGACTTCCAGTGTCCCTGACATTACATCTGCAAAAAGTACATCTAGCTGCAGTTTCTAACAGACCATGTTAAGGACTTGGATTGGACCTGGATGAAATCCAGATCATTCAGGAGCCTGAGAGGTTGATAGACAGGACATATAGGGAGGTGGTTACACCCAGGGTGTAGGAAACAGGTGCCTGGTGACTGTCAGGAGGGGAAAAGGGGAAAGACAGCCACTGTAGAAACCTCTGTGGCCATTCCCCCTCGAGTCTCTGGCACTGAGCCTGGCTCAGAAGTGTGGGTGGGGGGTGGTGAAGTGGGTTAGGGTAACAATTGGGGATTCATTGGCTAGGGGAACAAAAAGGAGGTTCTGTGAGTGAGATTGAGATTCACAGATGGTTTGGGGTGGCAGGGTTGGGGACATCTCAGATCGAGTCCACAGCTTTCTTAAGTGGGAGGGTGAGCAGCCAAAGGTTGTGATCTACATTTGTACCATTGACGTGGTTTGGATGGATGATGAAGTCCTGCAAAGTGAGTTCAGAGAGTGAGGTGCTAAGTTAAAGGGCAGGATCTCCATGATTAGATTCTCAGGATTGCTACCTGTGTCACGTACTAGTGAGGCCAGAAATACAGGATCATGTAGTTAACATGCAGCTAAGGAGTTGGTGCAAGAGGGAGGGCTTCAGATATTTAGATCATTGTACTCTCTTCTAGGGAATGTGGGACCTGTACAGAAGGGACCAGGTTGGGGACTGATATCCTAGTGAGAAAGTTTGCTAGTGCTGTGTGTGTATGTGGGTGGTGTTTACAACTAGATTTACAGGGGAATGGGAACCACAGCATCAGAACAAATAATGGAGAAATGTTATTAAACCAACATACAACGTCAGGAATCGAAATGTTGAGCCTGGTGAGACTAATGTTGTTTTTCAGTGTAGGAGTATTGTAGGAAAGACAGTTGAGCTTAGGGCATGGATCAGCACGTGGAATTAGACATTGTAGCCACAGTGAGACTTGTTTGCAGGAGGAGCAGCTCAGTATCTGGGGTTCCATTGTTTTAGGTAGAGCAGGAGGGATTAAAAGGGGAGGGGTGGCATTACTAGTCAGGGAAAATGTCACGGCAGTGTTCAGACAGGACAGACCAACGAGCTTGTCTAGTGAGGCTTTGTGGGCAGATCTGAGGAATAAGAATGGTATGACCACGTTATTGGGATTATAGACCACCCAAAAGTTCAAGCAAATCTGTAGAGATCGCAGACCGTTGCAAAAAAGAAAGGTTGTGATAAGTAGATGATTTTAACTTTCCACATGTTCACTGGAATTCCCAAACTGTAAAAGGGCTGGATGGGAAAGAGTTTGTCAATTGTGTTCAGGAAAGTTTCCTTAATCAGGATATAGAAGTTGCAACTAGAGTGTAATACTAGATCACTAGGGAGCGAGACAGGGGAAGTGACAGAGGTTTTTGTAAGGTAACACTTTACATCTAGTTATCATTATGCCATTAGTCTCAAGGTGATTATGGAAAAGAGTTGGTCTGGCCCTCTGTTTGAGATTCTAAATTGGAGAAAGGCCATTTTTGATGGTTTTAGAAAGGATCTGTTAAGTGTGGATTGGGTCAGGCTGTTTTCTGGCAAAGGTGTACTTGGTAAATGTGAGGCCAAAAGTGAAATTTTGAGAGTACAAAGGTTGTTTGTGCCTGTCAGAAAAGGTTGGCATCTGTCTTGTCTTGAAGGACAATGGGTGATGATGATCATTGCAAGCCTGGGTGGAAGCTATGGAGGTCCTGAGATGCCCAGTCATTAAGATCCCCCTCTTGGCCTCACTAGTATAGTAAAAGTAAAACTTACGAAGCAATACGTTTGGCACCAGCTTGGCTGCAGGAGCTGCCGGAAGGATGTTCAATGATGTCCAGCCGCCTTAGGGGCTCCACTCCGGATTTACTGACTGGGTTTACTCCCATAGCCTTTATCTCTCTCGAGTCTGCCCACAAGGCAGTGGGGCTATTTACCCATAGCTGGGAATCTGGTTCATGAGCACCAGGGCATGTCCACACACCAGTCGGCCTATGTGCTATGTGTGCAGGGGCTGGACCTCCTCCCTGTTCTCTGTAGTCCAGCCCGAGTCCAAAAGGAGTTCACAACAACCATTCTGACACCCGTCAGTATAAAAGGCAAGGATAACAGGTTCTTGAGGTATAAGAAATGCAGAAGAACACTTAAGGAAATCAGTAGGACTAAAAGAAGGCATGTGGTTGCTCTACCAGGCAAGATGAAGGAGAATCCTCAGGGCTTCTACAGATATATTGAGAGCAAAAGGATAGCAAGGGACAAAATTGGTCTCCTGGAAGATGAGATAGGTAATCTATGTGTGAGGCCAAAAGAGAAGGGGGAGATCTTAAATGCATTTTGTTTGCATCTGTAATTACTCAGGAGACAGACAGAGTCTGTAGATGTCTGCCCTAGCAGAGATTTTTAAAATCTTTAGGTGTGGATGAGGTGTAAGGGATTAGAGGATACCTAATATTGTTCTGTTGATTAAGAAAGGCTCTAAGAATAAGCCAGAAATTATTGCCAGTGAGCCTGAGTAGTGGAAAAGTTATTTGAAGGCTTTTAGTTAGTTTTTCATGCGTTACTAGGAAAGTTAAAGGAAACACAGTGGTTATTGTCTATGTGGACTTCAGCAAGGACTTTGACAAGGTCCCACATGAGAGGTTGGTCAAGAAGGTTCGGTCGCTCGGCATTCAAGATAAGGTAGTAAATTGGATTAGACAGTTGTTCCAGATGGTTGCCTCTCTGAATGGAGTTCTGTGACATGGCGTGCTGGAGGGATAGGTGCTGTGTCCATTGTTGTTTTCTATATCGATCTGGATGATGTGGTAAACTGGATCAGCAAATTTGTGAATGACACCAAGATTGGGATGTAGTGGACAGTGAGGAAGATTATCAAAGCTTGCTATGGGATCTGGACAGCTTGGGGGGAAAATGGGCTGAAAATGATAGATGGAATTTAATGGAGACCAGTGTGAGGTGTTGCACTTTGGGAGGACCCGTGAATAGTAGAGCACTGACAGGTGTGGTAGAACAAAGGGATCTGGGAATACAGGTCCATTATTTGTTGAAAGTGGCATCGCGGGTTGATAGGGTTATAAGGTTTTGGTGCATTGGTGTTCTGAAATCAGTATATTGGATACAGGAGTTGGGATGTTATGTTCCAATAAGATTTTTGTGAGTTTTAGCCACCTCCCTACAGGAAAAATGGAAATAAGATCGAAAACAGTACAGATAAAAATTTAGAAAGCTGCTAGGACTTAAGGACCTAGTTTTAGGAAAAGGTTGAGTAGGTTGTGACTTTATTCCCTGGAGCATAGGAGAATGAGGGGAGATTTGTTAGAAGTATACAAAATTATGAGGGTATAGATAGTGTAAATGCAAACAGCTTTTTCCACTGAGGTTGGGTGAGACTACAAGTAGTGGTCATGGGTTAAGGGTGAAAGGTTAAATGCTGAACATGAGGGGAAACTCCTTCACTCAGAAGGTGGGGAAACTGGAACAAGCTGCTAGTGGAAGTGGTGGATGTGGGGTCATTTTCAACATTTAAGAGAAATCGGATAAAGTACATGGATGGGAGGGGTATGGAGGGCTATTGTCTGGATACAGGTCTGTGGAACGAGGTAGATTAATGGTTTGGCACAGACTAGATGGGCTGAAAGACCTGTGCCCTTGATATGTGGCTGTGTCTCACAGCTCAGTGGTGAATGTAAAAGCCAAATTTTTGTGAATTCGTCACAAGGAATGCCACCACTGAATTAATGGTGATGACAATCAATCAGATGTTTAATCTTCCTCTCGATCTGGTTACTGAGCAGTTTTTTTCCCTCCATACCGTTCTTGCTCTGTCCTGAGCATCTTCGAACAGAACACTACAATACAGTGCAGGTCCTTCAGCCCACAATGTTCACCAGTCAGTGTTGTCTTTTCCGGTGTGGACTCAAGGCACACTTCTTAACTTAATGGTTGCACTGTGGCTCTGAATGAAGGAAGAGAGATTTTCACAAGGTTAGAGAGTACCACCGCAAGAACATAAGCTTTGTCACTCCTGCTCTGCCGTGGCTGATCTGGCCATAGACTCAGCCCCACCTACTTAATTCCACTGCTGTAAAAACATCTAACAGTCTAAAGTATATTTAATGAGGCAGCTTCCCTGTACAGTAAATTCCACAGTATCATTTTCACTAGTCTCTGGGAAAAACAGTTTCTCCTCATCTCTGTCCTATATCTACTCTCCCGTATGATTGTTTCAGTCTTTAGAATTTGTCAGTAGCCTGTGTTGGAAGTTATCGGATAGGTTCATATTTGATTTAAATCATCCTGTAATTGCTGAGGGAAATTGTCCGATCCTAATATTCCTGCCCATTGACGTTCTGATCAAGTTTATTGATAGCGGTGCAGGACCTTGGGATGGATGGCCTGGTTGTTGAATCAGTAGGTGGAGGTGGCAGTCTAGCTGCCCAGTTCACTCCATTTGATGTTTCTTGTACCAGTTCTTTCCTTTTGGGTGAAATTCATCTACATTATACACCATGTATTTCTACATTTTCTGTTGGTTGTCTGTCATATTTGATTATGATAGGAAACCTGTGTGGGAGAGTTTTTAAAATGGAAGAGCTGTTCAATGAGGCAGTTCCATTCTCTCAACCTTGGACATTTGAGTCAAGTGGTACTTGTTGCAATTGATGTTGCAACAAGTTGAGTAGTTGTTGCAATTGATGTTGCAGTGGATGACCATGACTTCTCTTGTGCCTCATTATGCCCTTTGCTCTCTGAGGAGCGTTGCAGAGCCACCTTCTTGGCTCTGTAGAACTTATCCACTCAGTTCACCAGAGCTGACTTCACATGCTAAGACAGGCGTGTTCCTGTCTCGCCGTGGTATAAGAACTTCTGGCTACCTTCACTTCGTTTAGCCCACTTGTTGGAACAGTGTACTGGGGTGTCGCCACAAACAGCTACTTGGGGCCACAGGTGAGAGCTGAGTGTCTGGGGGGGCCCAAAAGTGGATGAGCTGCCCCAGAATGGACATGACAAGTCCCTTCACCAGAGGTGCTACTCCTTACTGGGCATTCCATGCACCCAATGGTCAGAAGAAATACGCCTCATTTTCATATTTTAAAGGAAGGAAAAAATTAAAGCAGTCCTTTAATTCATTTTGTTTTCCTCTTCTGACAGCAATTGCACACGTTAGAAAAAGATTTGGTCTCAGCATGTGACCTCTTAGGAGTTGGAGCTGAGTATGCGAGAGTAGTGGGATCAGAATATACCAGGTAAGTCCCAAATCACTGCGACTGACGAACAGCTGGCAAAATAAACCAAGCCACAAGCTTTTTATTTTAATAAATCCATCTTATGGAGAGATGGTCTGATGTCTGCTGGTTGCTGGCTCATTTCAGAGTGAGATGTTGCTGGTGCAGTGGCTATCCGACTGGTAATCCGGGTACTGGCGATCAAATCTTACCATGACAGCTGCGGAAGTTAAAATTTTTCAATAATCTGGACTCTGGAAACAACAATTTAAATATTAAATGACCTTCATCTGTTGTATGTGCGTTGAAACATAGACAGTGAAATGTGGGGTTTGTGTCATAGAACATAGAAATCTACAGCACAGTACAGGCCCTTCGGCCCACAATGTTGTGCTGACCATGTAACCTACTCTAGAAACTGTCTAGAATTTCCCTGATGCAGAGCCCTCTATTTTTCTGAGCTCCATGTACCTGTCTAAGAGGCTCTTAAAATACCCTATTTTATCTGCTTCCACCACTGCCACTGGCAGTGCATTCCACATACCCACCACTCTCTGTGTGAAAAAACTTGACCCTGACATCCCCTCGGTACCTATTTCCAAGCACTTTAAAACTATGCCCCCCTGTGTTATCCATTTCAACCCTGAGGAAGAAGCCTCTGGCTATCCACACGATCATTGCCCCCCCCCCCCCCCATTATACACCTCTATCAGGTCACCTCTCATCCGTTGTCGCTCCAAAGAGGAAAGGCCAAGTTCACTTGACCTGTGTCAATGACCAACACAGTCTGAGGATGAGCTAGGGGTGGCCCGAGTTGTCGTAGCTTCCAGTGCCAATGTAGCATGCCCACGACTTACTAACCCTAACCTGTATATCTTTGGAATGTGAGAAGAAACTGGAGTACCCAGAGTAAACACACAGTCACAGGGAGACTGTACAAACTCCTTACAGGCAACAGTGGAAATTAAGCTCTGATCACGGACACTGTATTTATGTACATTAACCACTACACTACTGTGCCACCCTTTAACAATAGAAGAGAAAACAAAATTTAAAAAGAATGGGGAAGCAAGCAAGCAAGCAGACTGTGTTGGAGAATGTACAAATTCCTTATCGACAGTGTTGGCACTGTAATCAGTTACACTATTGTACTGCCCTTTGATTAATAATGACTTCAAGAACAACTGGATTATCATTAAAACCCCTGGTGAATATTAGTGAAATGGGTGGAAGAGAATCTGGCACTTGTATAGAACTCCATGTCCACTATTGCTTGGTTAACTCTTAAATGTCCTATGAAATTATAACTCAATTCAAGCACAGTTAAAGATGACAATACCTGCTTAACTTGACAACAAAGCCCAGCTCCCGAAAATAAAAATAAAAAGAATTAACAAAAATATAGTCATTCACATTGAGTTTGGAGTCACAAATGGGACAGAGCAGGTAGGTGGCATCTTCAGTAATGCCATGCTTGACAGTCTGCACCCGTAGAGCTACAGCTCTCCCTCAGTGCTACCCTGGGATGTCACCCTGGACACTGGTTAGTTCTCTGCAGCAGGATTCTAGAAAATCTCAAATGTATTGTGAATTCTCCCCAGAGAGGTTTAACATTTTGCGTGTCTTTTATTGAAATAAATGCCTAATTGGAAATGTAAACTACTTCTCTTGCAGAGCGCTCTTCCTCTTAAGCAAAGGCATGGTAAGTGTTTCTGATTCATATAATTGCTAACTGACTTAATGAGTGTGCATTTTTCCCTGCTCTAAACATTGTGCCATCTGTGCTCATCGCAGACAAAATGGAAGGGAGAATCCCTTCATAATAACAGTCAACTGGAGGGGGACAGGACTTCTAGGACATTAACTGCAACACAGTGAACTTCAGCAGGAGAACTCGGTGTCTGGGACTAAATATCCTTGCGGTTCTTCAATGGGGCTTGAATTGATCAGGCCAAGAGCATTGGTACTGATGAAATTTCAGGGAGTTTTTTTTTGCCAAAAATCAAGCTGGATCTCTTTTAACATAAAACACAGAAAAGCACAACACAGTACAGGCACTTTTTAACCTACTCTAAGGTCAATATAACCCTTCCCTCCTACATAACCCTACATTTTTCCATCATCCATGGACCTACCTAAGAGCTTCTTAAATGTCCCTAATGTATCTGTCTCTACCAACACCCTTGGCAGGGTGTTCCATACACCTATCACTCTGTTTATATATAAAACAATAAATTAAAACAAGAACTTGTCTTATACTTTAATAACCTTAAAATTATGCCACCTTGTATAAGCCATTTCCAGCCTGGGAAAATGTCTCTGGCTATCTTATCAATTTGCACCTCTTATCATTGTACATCTCAATCAAGTCACATCACATCTTCCTTCGCTCCAATGAGAAAAGCCAAACAAGAGAAACTCCAGCTGCTGGAAATCCCAGCAACACACACAAAATGGTGGAAGAACTCGGCAGGCCAGGCAGCTTCTAGGAAAAGAGTATAGTCAACATTTTGGGCTGAAACTCTTTGGCAGGACTCAGCTCAACCAAAAGAAGAGCCATAGCTCAATCTATCATCATAAGACATGCTCTCCTGGTTAATGTGCTCTGCACCCTCTCTAAAGTTTCCACATCCTTTCTATAATGAGTGAGATAACCAGATAAGGTGAGCACAGTATTTGAAGTGTGCTCCAACTGAAGTAAAGCTGCAATATTACCTCGTGTCTCTTGAACTCAATCCACTGACTAATGAAAGCCAACACACCTTACACCATCTTAAACATCCTATCAACTTGCATGGACTCCTAAGATCCCTCATTGCTCCACACTGTTAAGAGAGCCAGTGGGCAAAATGTTTTCCTTGTGTTGTCATAAGTGAGAAAAAAAATCAATTTTAATTCGGGGGGAGGGGGGGGGCTTGATAAAGAACTGTAGATGCTGGAAAACAACAAATGCTGAAAATATTTAGTGTACCAGGCAATAACTGTGCAAATGGAAATGGTTAACATTTCAGGTCAGAACTTGAATGGTGTCTTCAGTTGGTTCTGTTTCACAAGTGCTACCTCAATATTCCCAGCATTTTTTGTAATGATGCAGTTTATGTAGAATTAGCTCACATGTTCAGAGCTGCTACCATAATGTCAGTGGGTAGTGTTTCCCAGAGCTCATCATTGCTGGAAGATCAATCAACACACAAAATGCTGGAGGAAGTCAGCAGGTCAGGCAACATCTATGGAAGTGAATGAACTGTCGGTGCTTCAGGCTGAAGCCCTTCATCAGGACTGGAAAGGAAGGTGGGGGAAGAAGGCAGAATAACTGGGTGGTGGGGGAAGGGGATGAAGTAAGAAGCTGGGAGGAAAAAATTGTTAAAGTGAAAAAGCTAGAGAGAAAGGAATCTGATAGGAGGGGAGAGCAGATCGTGGGAGAAAGGTGAGGAGGAGAGGCACCAGAGGGAGGGCATAGGCAGGTGAGGAGGAGAAGAAGTAAGAGGCTAGAGTGGAGAAATGAAGAAGAGGGTTGGGGAAGAAAATTACTGGAAGTTGGAGAAATCATTGTTCTTGCCATCAGGTTGAAGGCTACCATCAGATTGATTGATGATCTATTAACCAGGTCAGTTCCATCAAGTGCCAGAAACTGCAGGTGGGTGAGCTACCAAAAAAAATCCCTTCAAAAGATAATGTTTATGTAAGGCAATTCTATTCACACGTTTCAGAGTTGAAAGTACAGGGCATAATCTTCACAGTGACAGTGAGTAGTACCAAACACTGCAGTTTATAGTAAGGTGTCAGTTACAGAGCAACACACTCAAAATGCTGAGGAGACTCAACAGGTCAGGCAGCATGTATGGAAATGAATAAACTGTCGATGTTCAGTTCCAGAATTCTATTGGTGATGGTCAGTGGAAGTGTTGTTGATTAATTCCATGACTGTTCAGGTTGTAGCTGAGATGTTTAAGTAATGTTTTCTCCCATTGGTCCCCAGCTGCTGTTGATGGAACGGAAACTGCAAGAGGTTCATCCTCTGCTGACTCTATGCGGCCAGATTGTAGAGAACTGGCAGGGAAATCCCATACAGAAGGAGTCTTTGCGTGTCTTCTTTCTGGTACTACAAGTCACACACTATCTGGATGCAGGGCAGGTGAGCAAAGCAACTTTATCTAAACAGTGCCAGCACTGTTAAACCTGCTTTATAGTGTTTCAGTATAATCTAGCTGGTTTCTGTCAAATGGAATTCGTAGCAACACTTGTAGATCTGCAAGGTAGAGTACTAAAATTAGTCAGACATGGTTGCACCTATAGTTAAAATTAATTGATGCAGCTCACAATCAAAATCAGGTTTAATATCACTGGCATATGTTGTGACACTTGTAGTTTTGTGGCAGCAGCACATTGCGATGCAGAATTAAAAAGAACTATCAATTACAATAAGTATGTATGAAAAAAGTATTTAAATAAGTATTGGGGAAAATAGTGAGGTAATATTCATGAGTTCGTTGTTCATTCAGAAATCTGATGACTGAGAGGAAGAGGCTGTTCCTAAAATATGTGTGTGTCTCTTCAGGCTCCTATACCACCACCTTGATGGTAGCAATGAGAAGAGAGCATGTCCTGGCTTAGAAGGTCCTTAATGATTAATGCCATCTTTTTTGAAGCATTGCCTTTTGAAGGTGTCCTTGATGTTGGGGAGGCTAGTACCCATGATGGAGCTGGCTGAGTTTATAACTTTCTGCAGCTTTTTCCAATCTTGTGTAGTGGCCCATTCATACCAGATGGTGATGCAACCAGTTAGAATGCTCTCCATGGTACATCTGCAGAAATTTGTGAGAGTCTTTGATGACTTACCAAATTTCCTCAAACTCCTGATGAAATATAGCTGCTGTCACACCTTCTTTGTAATTGCATCAGTATGTTGGGCCCAGGATAGATCTTCAGAGATGTTTGTATAATATTTTCCAAAATATACTTTTTTGAGATGCAAGCAGTTTGAAAAACAAAAACAATTGATTAATAACAGATAATGTGTACTTCAGGTCAAAAGCGTGAAGCCTTGTTTGAAGCAGCTGCAGCAGTGTATTCAAACCATCTCCACATTACATGATGATGAAATCTTACCCAGTAATCCTGCAGACCTCTTTCACTGGCTACCCAAGGAACATATGTGTGTCTTGGTTTATCTGGTAAGGAAGTTCTTCAGGGGTTTGGGGTTAATAAGACTGCAACAGAAACAGGACTTGTTGGGCTAAAGGTCCGCAATCAGTACTGGTCATATGGGAAGAAAATTCTTTAGATTCGCTACTCTACATGAAGTTATTTCTTTTCTTCTGTGTGTCTTCATGTTCAGCCTTGTAAAGATTTTCATCTGAATGATATTACTGCTTTTAGTAAACTCCATAAATCCTTGGTTGACTCTCGCATCCTTGCAAATCTACCATCCTAGTAATCAATCAGATGAACGTAGCTCTTCCTCCATCACGTGCCAGTTTGTGGGTAGGAATGCCAGACTTGTACATGGTATTCCAGCTGCAGTTTCACCACAGTAATATACTTTGCCAGTAGAGTTATCATTTGCTGCACCTATTTGTTAATATTAAATCATCAATATAAAAAGGACATCTTGGTACCTCTGAATACTAACTTACAGTTTTCATTTTTTTTTAAATACTGCTTTTTTACTTTTAAATCAGAGTGGATGAAGCTCCACATTAGATTCGATCTGCATGTCCTTCCCTTTGCATCTTGTATCTCTGTTGACTTGAATCTTTTCATATAAACAAAGACAGCTGATAAATAACGGATAATGTGTACTCATCTAGCAGTAGTTCCGTGTCCTGTATGCCACCCAGCCTGAATGTATTACACTTTCTTGATATAGGTTGAGCAGTTGTAGTTCCGACGCCATTCCCTCTGGTGTCCCATATGTCACAACGTTCCAATCAGAAAATAACCTGTTTGCTTCTAATCTGCTTTCTCTACATATACTAAGTCAAAGTAAAGTTTATTATCAAAGTATGTATTTGTCACTATCTATTACCTGAAGATTCATTTTTTGCAGGCATTTACAGGAAAACAAGAAACAGAATAGAATTTGTTTAAAAACTATACATAAAGACTGATGAGCATACTAAAGACACATTGTGTAAATAGAAAAAACACTGAGAAATCCATGCCATATTATTCCCAATCTCATGTTCTCTTTTGTGTCACCTCGTCAAAGACATTTTAAAAGATCCAGATATCTAAGGTATATGTGAATATGGTGTTTTCTAGTTACATTCACAAAATAAACATCACATTGATCAAAGTACATTTCCTTTCCATAATGTTGAATCTGCCAAGCGTGTTGTCATCTATTGGCAAAATGAGTTACTTATAGCTGCTTTAAAAGAAAGAAACTATCATTTTGTATTTAGAGTGAGCCTCTAAATCCCAGTCTAAAGCACAAAATTCAGGTGAAATTGGTACTATAGTGTCAGAAGTGTCTCAAGAAAGTAACATCCATCAGCAAGGACCCCTCCCCTCCATCCAGGCCATGCTCTTTTCATACTTCTGTCATTGGGCAGGAGGTACAGGAGCCTTGAGCCCACACCACCAGGTTCAGGAACAGTTATTACTTTACAACCATCAGGCTCCTGATTGGTCTGGATGACTTCACTCACCTCAACTCTGAACTGATTCCACAACCTATGGCCTTGCTTTCAAGGATTGAAATTCTTATGATCTCAATTTAACAATCAGCCTAGTGAATCCATGTTGGTATAATTGCATTAGCTGGTAGAAATTATCTGTAGTTGTGGTTTTCATTTCATTAGCTGTCTGAATGAGATTGCCAGGTTCCCTCAATGTGACTGAAGGGAAATCCTGACGCTAGTGAAACTGTGAAGAATTTTTGCCTGTGTGTGTGTATGTTATGCCACAATTGGAGGCAAAGGCCCAGAATTTCCTCAGAATGGATTCCTGCTTCCCCACATCAAAACAAACACTTGCCTTCCTCAGGTATGCGGGTGGGAGATTGCTCAAGGAATCAGGCTTTAAACTGAGTCACTAAGCAAGGTCATATCACAGAAATACTCCAACACCAGTGAAGCCATGCTCCTAACCATTCAAATCTTTTAAAGTTAAAATACAATTAAGTGTACTGTTCATTATTTAAAGATACAATGCAGAACAGGTCATTCCAGCCCAACTAGCCACACTGCTTAACAACCCACCTATTTAACCCTAGCCCAATTACAGATCTACTTTACAATAACCAATTAACCAACTAACTGATGCGTCTTTAGACTTGATTGTGTGGATAGCCAGAGGCTTTCTCCCAGGGCTGAAATGGCTAACACGAGGGGGCATATTGTTAAGGTGCTTGGAAATGGGTACAGAAGGGGTGTTAGGGTAAGTTTTTTTTTCACACATGCAGTGTTGGGTGCATGGAATGAACTGCCAACAGGTGGTGGAAGCAGATACAATAGGGTCTTTTAAGGTCCTCTTGGATAGGTACATGGAGCTTAGAAAAATAGAGGGCTATGCGCTAGGGAAATTCTAGGCAATCTCCAGAGTAGGTTACATGGTTGGCATAACATTGTGGACCAAAGGGCCTGTAATATGCTGTAAATTTCTATGTTCTATGTTGGACTGGAAACCTGGAGGTCACTTCCATAAGTTATAAAAATATTAAAGGTAAACTCCAGAAAACCGTAAAATGCTTTTAAATTGATCCTATCAATTCAAAACATGTAAATTCCTGAAACGTACTCTCCTTTGTATTGGTCCTCTCTGCTCTTCCCATGCTTTAGTGTGCAGATGGGAAACTGCTGAAAGTTTGTGGGCTCCATACAAACATGGTTTCTAAAAGAATTAGGATCTGTGTGGCATAGAACAGTTCCATTGTTCTCCATTAGGGCGCCACAGCAGCATAATGGCTAGTCAAATGCATTACTGCTCGGGGCATTGGAGTTCAACCCCAATGTCCTCTATAGGGAGTCTCTATGTGCTCCCCGTAGAATACAAGGAATTTCTTCAGGTCCTCTGGTTTCCTTCCAAAGTCAAAAGGCATACCAGGTAGGTGAATTGGTCATTGTAAATTGTCCCATGATCAAGTCCAGGTTAAATTGCATTTGTTGGCCAGTGCGACCCGAAGGGTCTGTTCCACACTGCACGCACAATGCTGGAGGAACTCAGCAGACCAGGCAGCATCTATGGAAAAACAGTACATTCAACGTTTCGGGCCAAGACCCTTCAGCTGGATTGGAGATCACTGAGTAAATAAAGCTCAATTCCTTTTAATAGAAGCCACTAGATTTTTGGGGCGTGTCCTGTTCAAACAGGAGGAGATTTGGTTCGGGTATTTTTCATTTTCAGTGTTTGTTGGAAGCAAACTGGGGAGAGGATAGTTAAACTGACTTTCTACATGGGGGGGTGTCATTTATTATGAATGATTAATGCCGTGAGGTGACAAAGATGATGGCGGGTAGGACAGTGGTATCAGCTATATGGACTTTAGTAAAGCATTTAACAAAGTCCCTTATAGTAGATGGGATCCATAGCGAGTTAGTGGATTGGATTCAATTAGCCTTCACCATGGAGGGTAGGGAGAGATGTTGCGTCTTGCACAGAGAGCAGTAGTTGCCCTGAATGCATAACCAGGAGAACTGATGGAAGCAAATATGACAGGACTGTTTATAAGGCATTTAGACAGGGAATGGAGAGATGTGGACAATGTTCTGGCACATGAGGTTAGTTTAACTTGGCACAATGGTCCTTACAGACTTGGGAGGTCCTGTTCCTGTGCTGAACAGTTCTACTGTATGTTCTGTTTTTATTGAGTTGAGGCTCATTAACCTCAATCGGGTTTAGTATCCCAGGCATATGTCATGAAATGTTGTTTTGCTTCAGTACATTGCCATACATAAAAAACTAAATTATAATAGATGTACAGTATATATGTACGTATGGTGCCTTAAATGTATTCAGCCTCCAACTATTTTCACATTTTGCTGTCTCATTTTCTAAGTTTAATGTATTGAAATGGGAGATTTTCAGCTTGTCTATAAAACTTTCTGCATCATGTAAAATCAAAAGAAAATTTTCAAACTGTCAACAATTTACTAAAAATTAAAAACCAAAGATATTCATCCCTTTTAAATTACTACACTAACTTTCCTCAGGTGCAAGACTGTATATTACCGTACCAACTCACCCAATTTGTTAATGTAGAAAACTGGAGAATCATCTGAATAAATACCACCTCTCTCTAAGGTGCAACAGTATGCTAGATTTTCAGCGGACTAAACCAAAATGATGACTAAAGGGCATTCAAGGCAAGTCAGGGAAATGATAATAGAGAAGTATAAATCTGTGGAAGGGCACAAGTCTGTCTCAAAGGTATTGAACGTACCTCGAGCTCAGTACAGTCCATCATGAAACCACAGCCATACTATCTAGGTCAGGCTGCCCCTCTATTCTTAGTTGCCAGAGAAGAATGGCACTTGTAAGAGAAGCTTCTGTGATGCCAACAGTCACACTGAGTTGCAGAGTCAGTGGCTGCGAATGGAGATGAAGTTCATGGCTCCACAATCTAAGGCCTTGCACAAAAAGGGGACATGTGGCAGGGTGGCAATGTAGAAGCTGTGGCTGGGGAAAAAAACATATCCTTGCCTGTAAAAACTTGGCAAAGCATCACTTAGAAGATACTATAAAGAACTTCTTATGGTCAGATGAGACTAAAATGGAACTTACTGGATCCAACACTAAGTGGTACATGTGTAAATCTAATACTGTGCATCAGCCAGGTAACACCATCCCTACTGTAAAGTATGGTGGAGGTAGCATCATGCTATGGGAATGCATTTCAGACTGGAAATCTGGTAAGGAGTGATGGGAAGATGAATGCTGCAAAATACAGAGAGCTTCTGGATAAAAACCTGTTAGCCTCTACTAGAAAGCTTAAACTGGGAAGGAAGTTTGTCTTTCAGCAGGACAGTGAGCCAAAGCATATTGGCAAAGCAACCATGGAGTGGTTTCAAATGAAGAAAATTGATGTCATTGAGTGGCTGAGTCAGACTCCTGACTTTAACCCATATCAGACATCTCCAGCAAGACCTCAAGATTACTGTCCACCACTGCTCCCCAACTAACCTAGCTTGAGTGACTTTTGCCAGGAGGAGTGGGTAAATTTTGCTTCATTATGCTGTGCAAAGCTAACAGACTTGGCCAGAAAGGGTGAATGCTTCAAAATTGCTGACATCTCAGTTTTTTTTTTCATGCTTTAAAATTTTCTTTGTAAATAGTGCAATAAAGGAGGGAAAAAATAGTGAGGGTAGTGTTCATGCCTGTTCAGAAATCAGATGGCAGAGGAGAAGAAGCTGTTCCCGAAATATTGAGTGTGTCTTCAGGCTTCTGTACCTCGTACTTGATGGTAGGAATGAGAAGAAGGCATGTCCTGAGTGATGGCGGTCCTTAATGATTGATCCTGCCTTTTTGAATCATTGTCTTTGGTGAGAGGATGCTGATAAAATTATTTTGTCTGACTTCAGCACTGCCTCTCCCTTGAGTAACTTACTCCATTTATTTCATGTTCATGTTACCAATTATAGTATGGCACTGTGAATCTGTTTCGCTGAGCTTGCACACCTTAGTATTTACTGCCCCTTATGCCACTGGCATCTAGGGCAGCAATGGAAGTCCTCCATCTGTCTGAATGGAAGGATGTTCTTCATTGCTATTTCTGTAACAATGCACTTTTATTGCTGTGTATAAAATTATCGGGTTGAAATGCATGGGAGTGATGTGGAGTTTCTTATGTTTCAGGTGACGGTTATGCACTCCATGCAAGCTGGATACTTGGAGAAAGCCCAGAAATACACAGATAAGGCACTCATGCAGTTAGAAAAGTTAAAAAGTAAGTCCTTGCAACTGGAAATTTGGTTGTGGGTTCTGGTAATTATGTGTCTAAGATGTTTGCAGTCTGTTCTGCAACTTGGATTCCATCTGTCCACACTTGGGTTGAGCTGTTAGGACACAAGATAACATATAATACAGGTGGGGACGGGTCTGTCACTGCAATACCAGGGTGCAGTACTGGTGGGGATGGGTCTGTCACTGTGTAACACTGATATGGTACTGGTGGGGACGGGTCTGTCACTGTAATAAGGTGGAGATCGGTCTGTCACTGTAACACTGGGATAAGGTACCGATGGGGATAAATCTGTCACTGTATAACATTTGGGCACAGTATCACTGGGGATGGGTCTTCACTGTACAATACTGAGGTATGATATTGGTGGGGGTGGGTTATCACTGTATAACACTGGTAAGGTACTGTTGGGATGGGTCTGTCACTGTACAGTACTGAGGTATGGTATTGGTGGGGGTGGGTTATCACTGTATAACACTGGTAAGGTACTGTTGGGATGGGTCTGTCACTGTACAGTACTGAGGTATGTACTGGTGGGGATGAGTCTGATGTTGCATAACATTGGAGCAAGGGATCGATGGGGGCTGGTCTCTCATGTACTGGTGACTGGAAAAAGCACTGATGTGTTGATGTATACATGGATATATATTGGTGGGTTTGTGTTTTGGGGTAGTGAGAGGCACTGATCCAATAAAGGATAATATTTGAGTACAGTGCTGAAAGAGACTGATCTTCTCCTTTTGAACACTGGGCCATCAACTTCTGGCCCAAAATACCATTAATGTTAGCACATAACACAATCTTAAAAAATGTTTGCTGTATGGGACTAGATTTTCAAAGGATTTCTTAAAACCTTCCTTAATCTGCAATGTGGTTATATATTGTATTCTAATATTGAGTCTTTTCTGTTACATAGTGCTGGACTGCAGCCCCATTCTGTCCTCATTTCAAGTCATGTTATTGGAACACATCATCATGTGTCGACTTGTAACGGGACACAAAGCCACCGCTCTCCAAGAGGTTTGTATCCTTTCTCGCATCCTGACAACATCAGGAAATGTACCATAGAATGGTGAGGTGTTGAGTTAGACATAAGTAAGCCTTAATATTGAGTGCCCGAGTTCAAATCTTTACCCATTTAGTTCAGCTGAGACTCTGGGACAGAAGCATCTTGAACTTACTGATGTCAACAAAGCAAAGCATCCTAATTTTGACACACTGCTGAAAGAAGATAGAATTTTGATCAAAGGCTTGGTTTTAAAAAATGTTTAGGGAGTACTTATGGGAACATGACAGTGGAGGGTAACGCAGAGCCCCACTTGTACAGTTACTCTAAACACTTTCTAGAATGAGTTAATTTTAGCTCTTAAAATAAAGCATCTTTTTTTTCTCTGTTTTCAACCAATATCTTCTCTTTACTCATAGATTTAAAATCTCTCTTTTTTCTTTCTCACACCAATCAGCAGATATTCAATCAGTTTCAGTTTCTGGTTTGGATATAGATTCTAACGTGTTGGTTATTGCAATCACAATTTTGTATCTTGTCAGATTTCTCAGGTCTGCCAACTGTGTCAACAGTCTCCCAGGCTATTTTCCAACCATGCTGCCCAGCTTCACACACTACTGGTAAGTAATGAAACGACATATTGGCTGATGATTGATAAGCTTCTGTTATTTATTAGAAGATGCAAGACTGCAGATGCTAGAATCTGGAACGTAAACAAACTACTAGAGGACTTCAGCCAGTCAGGCAGCATCTCTGAAGGCAGAGGGATGGCCGATGCTTCTGGTTGTGACCCTGCATCAGGACTGGAGTCATGACTGTCCCTTTACCTCCACTGATGCTGTTTATCCCAAGGAGTTCTCTAGCAGTTTGTTTTTGCCTCATTATTTATTAGTTGTTTTGAGTGAATCAGGTCACACTTAAATGTTGGGAGCTTATGTCCTACGGTGTTATAGGAGCAGAGTTAGACCATTAAGTCCACTGAGTCTGCTCCACCATCTCCTGCCTATTCCCCATTAACTTTGATGCCCTAACCAATCAAGAACCTATCAACCGCTGCTTTAAATATACTCAATGACTTTGCCTCCAGCTGTCTGTGGCAGTGAATTCCACAGATTTCAGCACGCTCTGGCTAAAGAAATTCCTTCTTATCTCTGTTCTAACTGGCATCCCTCTATTCTGAGGCTGTGCTCTCTGGTCCTGTATTCACCCAGAACAAGAAACATTCTCTCCACATCCAATCTGTTTCCCTTTCAATATTCAATAGGTTTCAATGAGATCCCACTTCATTCTTCTAAGCTCTAGCAGTACAGGCTCAAAGCCATCAAATACTCCTCGTATGTTAACCCTTTCAGTCTCAGTATCATTCTCATGAAGTTCCTCTGGACTTCTCCAATGCCAGCACATCCTTTCTTGGATAATGAGCTCAAAACTCCCAAGTGCGGTCTGACCGATGCTTTATAAAGCCTCAGCATCACATCCTTGCTCTTAAATTCTAGTCTTCTTGAAAGGCATGCTAACATTGCATATGCCTTCTGCTTTTAATTGTGGAAATCCTAATTCAGACAGTATCTGAATGACTTCCTAGTTCAGCCAATTGTGAGAGTTTTGCCTACTGTTAGTCAATCTGTCTCATCACCTGGAGGAAGAAAGCTTCTGGGATTGTTAAGCTGTTTATTAGTTTGACTTTACCTGGCTCTGCAGTGCTCTCCAGGGACTGCAGAGAAAACCCTACTCAAAGTAATGAATATAGCCCAGTCAGTCACAGGTAATGCCCTTCCCGCCATTGAACACATCTACATTGAGGGTTGTCACAGGAAAACAGCAGAATCAATCATCAATGACTTCCACTGTTCAGGCCAAGCTCCTTTCTCACTGTTGTCATCAGGAAGGAGGTATAGGAGCCCTAGGACCCATACCTCCAAGTTCAGGAATGATTATTATTCCTCAACCATCAGGCTCCTGAACTAGTGGGGATAACTTCACTCAACTTCACTTGCCCCATGACCGAAACGTTCCCATAACCTCTGGATTCGCTTTCAAGGACTCGTCTCATGTTCTTGATACTACTTACTTACTTATTTTTGTATTTCTACAGTTCGTTCTCTTTTGCACACTGAATGTCCAGATGGTGTGGTCTTTCATTGAATGTTTTGATTATTATTCTATTATGGATTTATTGAGTACGCCTGTAAGAAAATGAATCGCAGAATTGTATATGGTGACATATATGTACTTTGGTAATTTACTTTAAACTTCCATATATTATGGGTGGGAATCTTGGAGGATGCTTTTGGTCTATTGGAAATGGATCGGGTCATGGGAGGTCTGCTAGAACTTCTCAAAACCACTGACCATAGCTTTGCAGGACATCTGTCAACATTTCCTTCTGGAGTAGTTTGTCATGCCTAGTTAACAGCGATGAGCTGGAGCAGAGCTGCAAGGTAATGTTGCTACCCTATCTAGATCTCTGGTTAGACCACACTTGGAGTACTGTGTTCACTTGAGGTCCTTTCCTTATAGGAAGGATGTGAAGCCTTGAGCGTGCAGAGATTAACCAGGAGGCTACCTGGATTAGAGAGCATGTCTTATAAGGAAAGATTGAGTGAGCTAGGGCTTTTCTCTTGGAGTGAAGGAGGATGAGAGGCAGCTTGATAGAGGTGTACAAGGTATGGAGTGAAGATAAGATGGTCAGACACTTTTCCCAAGACTCAAATGGCTAATACGAGGGGTTATAATTTAAGGTGATTGGAGGAAGGTATCAGGAGAAATGTCAGAAGTAGGGTTTTTTTTAAAGTGGTGGGTGCATGGAATGCCTTGCCAGGGTTGATGGTATAGGCAGATAAACTAGAGACATTTAATTTTTTAAAAATTCTTAGATAGGTACTTGAATGATAGAAGAAATGGAAGGCTATGGGGAAGGGTTAAGTGGACTTAGAGTGATTAAAAGGTGGCACAACATCTTGGATGAAGGGCCTGTACCATGCCGTTGTGTACTATGTTCAGTGCATTTCCTCTAACCAGATGGATTTTCATGTATTCGAAGTTTTTGCCTCTGTAACTGTTGCTGTTTTTATGGAAGTGAATGTAGTAACAATTAAATAATAGATGTATTATTTATTAGTGAGTGTGACAAATTAGCTCTTCATCCTTTTGAGAAATTCTAACCGCCTGGGCAGTTTATGCAGGTTGAACCTGTTTGCCAGCAGTCAATTTTGGTAGTGATTTCCAGTCTCAACTATTGTTTCTCCTGCAGGGTTTGTACTGCATCTCTATAAACTGCATGGACAACGCTGAGGCTCAGTTCTCAACAGCACTTCAGGTATACATCTTCACAGCTATAAACACTGAGTGAGCAATGTCTGTAGAGTCTGCTTGGTATCATTCAGGTGCCTATATTGTTGCTGAATTTTAGGAAGATGGGTGTCTTAAGGGTTTGGGCTTGATTGAGTGTAATACCTTTACTACAGTAAAACAGCAGAGGTGAAATTATTGATTGCTGCCTAAAGTAAATCATTTTGACCACAAACACTTGTGTAGAGCTATTGAGGAAATGCTCCCAGCCAAACAGTTACTTCAGTTATGTCCATAACTACTTTCCAACACAGCCCAGTTATTCAATGTGTAACTCTCGCTTTGGCTGGCGGCTTAATATAGGGGGTGATAGCCCCCAGCCCGGCCAAACTTAAGAAATCTCGTTTGAGTGGATGCTGCATGATGTGTCCCCTGTTACAAATCAGTACCCCGAAATAACAAACAGTACACAATATGCGATTAAATGACTGAGCTTTATAATTCTTACTTTGACTATATGGTTAATAAAGAAAACAAAAAAAAAGAAAAAGGGTCCATTCTCATGAAACAGTCTATTGCGCACCGTTGGAACTCACTGGCAAGCCAGTCGTCCACCATCGACCTCTGATCGTTGCTGGCCTTCGGACCCTCACTCCAAGTCCACTCCGTCCCGTGATCTACCAACTCTCTCCATTTGTGTCTTCTCTCCTCATCTCCCCAGCAAAAGACCACGAAAATCTCTTCCTGACTCACAAGAAAGAACAACATTTCTCTCACTGGATAGCCCCAGCATTCCAAACCCCGTTATCTCTAGTCATAACCCAAACATTGCTGCTACAGAGAAACCATTACATTAGCAGTGAAATCTTACACCATGTTACACATGTGTAGATTCGGTCTCAATGTATAACCTGGCACAGGCGAGTGGTTAATGGGCTCTGATTTGCATGGGCAGAATTTTCTTCATGTCTTCCAGTTTGGTTCTGTATTTGCAGAATCAGGCTACCTTCCAGTGATTGGACTGGAGTAACTAGGAGTGGTGGCTGTAGATAAGATGTAGAAAATCTTCTGTTTAATGATAAAGTTTAGTTAGATTACATTGAAATGTACTATTTGCATCAATGACCAACACAGTCCAAGGATGTGTTGGGGGCAGCCTGCAAGTGTTGCCATGCTTCCAGCGCCAACATAGCATGCCCATTCTTACTGACCCTAGCCCGTATTTCTTTGGAATGTGGGAGAAAACTGGAACACCTGGAGAAAACCCACAGGGTCACTGGGATAATGTATAAACACCTTAGAGACAGGGTATTCAACTCTGATTGCTGGTGCTGTCAATCACTACTAGAGTACTTGTCATCTTACGTTGTCAATTAAAATTGAACTGTTTCATTGCCAGCTACTTAGAAGCACGATAATCCACAAGATAAGTTATTCTAAATCTGCTCTTGTTATTTTAGCTGACCACACATCAGGAGTTGTGGGCATTCATAGTCACAAACCTAGCCAGTGTCTACATTCGAGAGGGAAACAGACTTCAGGAGGTGAGAAGGTCGCTGCATAATCCTTCTAGCATGAACTGGCAGTCAACCTTGGTTTTCATTTCTGCAGAACTGGAATTTTTTGTGTTTTGATTTTTGAGCAACACACACAAGATGCTAGAGGAACTTAACAGGTCAGGTAGCATCTATGGAAATAAACAAGACCCTTCAGGACCTTCCTCAACAAAGATCTCATCCTGAAACATTGTCAACTTATTCATTTCCAGAGACATTGCCTGACCTGCTGACTTCTCCCAGCATTTTGTAAGTGTTACTCTGGATTTCCAGCAACTACAGAATCTCATGTTTATGATTTGATTTCATACTTGATTTTGTTTCTCCTACAGCAGAATCATTGGCTGATGAAGCCTACGAGATGGGATATGTTTAGTGTATGTTGTGATCCTGGCTGTGTGCAATGTTGTTGGTCATGGATGGTTGTTTTAATATTTTGCAGAATAGAAAGGTTGTGTTAAATGTCTGTTGGGAATGGAAATATATTGTTCCCATATAGAGTGGAGTCCAGAGGCACACAAGATGAATCAATGGTGGTGTGTATAACAAGTCAACATTGCACTGGGAATTAACCTATTGTAGCCAATGGTTTTGCATATGGAATGGCTTGCAATCTGCATTACAAACATTGATATTGGGGATCCCTCTGACATTAGTCCTGGTGGCAGTCTCCTCACCGACCTTACAGCTTGTTGTTTAGTAACAGAAACAGTATGGTATTAAGTTCAGTGTAAAACTGATTTAATCTGCATTTATATCTCAATATTATGCTATGGTGACGTTCCCTACACTGCAAGTACTTTGAGGGGTATCTGAGAACTGAAGAGTGCTGAAATAGTTTGTTTTGGTTGCCACAGTTTGCCTGTTGTTTTTGTGTTTTGTAGCTGAAAGACCAGAATGATATTTCTGTCAATTTCATCACTTGGTTAAGTCCTGCTGATCCCCATTATATTTGCTTCTGGTCCATGCCCTGTATACTCGCTGAAGGGGGCGGGGAGTGATCTCATTGAAACCTAGTGGCTATTAAAATCTTTAGATAGAATGAGTGTGGAGAGGATGTTTCCTCTAATGGAGAGTCTAGGACCAGAGGGCACAGCCTCAGAATAGAAGGACAGATGAAGAGTCATCTCTTTAGCCAAAGGGTGGTGAATCTGTGGAATCCATTGCCCATGATGGCTGTGGAGGCCAAGTCATTGGGTGTAGTTAAAGCAGAGGTTGATAGGTTTTTGTTTAGTCAGAGCGTCAAAAATTGCAAGGAGAAGGCAGGAGAAGGGGGTTGAGCCATAGTGGAATAATGGGGGAGAGTCAATGGGCTGAATGGCCGAATTCTAATTTGTCTTTTGGTCCACATCAAGTACACTTCATTTGCATAGTTGGGTGAGATGTGTTGTATCCTGGTTCTTCTAGAGGTTAGTTTTTCTGTTCACAAGTTTTCCTCTTCATTGTAGCTATACGGTCTGCTGGAAAGAATAAACCCAGATCACAACTTCCCCGTCAGGTAAGTGAAGCATCCATTTCTGCTGATTCACAGAGAAGGGTTACCTTCTGTAATCATGGAGATTGTTTTGAAGATGGAATTGTGATGGTAGAGAGGAGTTAGCCTTGCAGTTGACTGCTGAATTTGATCTTGGCATGCTTGATGGGATGACGCAGCAGAAAATAACACGAGAGATTGATGAAGAAGACTCGATTAATGGGTTGTGGAAACATGACCCACCTCTTGACTGTACACCATCACTTGGTTTGATTGTAGCTCATCTGCAGATACACTGGTATAGACAACACAGCACTGCAGACAGTGGAACCTGGAGCAACACACAATCTGCTGAAGGAACTCTGGGTTGATCTGCATCTGCAGGAAGGGTCAAGGAATTGTTGACTCTTCAGATGGTGTTCGTTCGACAGAATTCCTCCAACTGACTGCTGGCACAGTGGCATAGTGTGTAGAGCTGCTGTCCCACAGCCACATTAACTGGTTCAGTCCTGACCTCTCAGTGATGTCTGTGCCTTGCTTTCCTCCCTTGTCCCAAAGAGCAGCTGGTTAGCTGGCTAATCAGCTGCTGTAAACCACTACCCTAGTGTGTTAGTGAGTGGCAGGACATGGAGAGAATTGATAGGATTAGCATGGATGGGTGCTTGATGCTTCTGTGCTGTGTGAGTATGTCATATAGCACTACAGCACAGAAGCAGCCCCTTTGGGTTTAGCAGTCCGTGCTGAAACATTATTCTGCTGAGTCTCATTGACCCACACTTGAAACCTAGCCCTTCATACTCCTCCCAACTATGTATCCATCCAAATTTCTCTTAAATGTTGAAATCATGCCTGTTTCCACTACTTCCACTGGCAGCTTGTTCAACAGTCCTTACGGTCTGAGTGAAAAAGTTTCCCCTCATGCTCCGCTTAAACAATTCACCTTTTTCATTCTTAACCTACAACCTCTAGTTCTAGTTTCACCCATAACCAAAAGGATAACTGGGAAATGCATTATTAACTGTAAATTCTCAAGTAATATTAACTGTTTGCTGCCTGCCCTCTGTATCTTTTGTTATCCATTTTGGGAGCAGTGGTCCAGATTTCACCACCTGAGTGGAAAAATTCCTTTCAGCTTTTACTCCTGAATAGTTGAGTTCAATTCTGATTATATCCACTTGCTGTTTATCACTTCCCAGAGCAGTAAGTTCCCAGTACCTTAGCTAGGAAAACCACTTAAATCTTTTCAGGCAAGTTAGATTACGGTACTTCCTTTAGGCATTGGAATATAAATCACAAACACGAGAAAATCTGTAGATGCTGGAAATCCAAAGTATCACACACAAAATGTTGGAGGAACTCAGCAGGCCTGGCAGCATCTACAGAAAAGAGTAAACAGTCAGTGTTTCAGGCTGAGACCCTACTTCAGGACTGCTGAGAACTTGAGTCCAATACACTAAAATTCTTGCCCAGTAGGGAATTTCTTTAGCAAAATGGTGGCAAAACTGTAGAATTCATTGCCAAAGATGGCTGAGGAGGCTAATTCTTTGGGTATATTTAAAGTGAAGTTTGATAGGTTCTTGATTAGTCAAGGAGTTAAAGGTTACAGGGAGAATGCAGTTGTTTGGGATAATGGATGGCAGAGCTGATGATGGGCTGATTCTGTTCCTGTCTTATGCAGTGAAGCTGACAGCAGCATGATAACTGGTACCTGGTGGTTGACAGCCCTTGATCTGTGAACCAAAATGAGCCTGAATCAATCAATAAGTAGTCAGTGTGTATAATTCAACAACACCTTTGGTTGTCAGATGCTATTTTGACTAAATTGCAAAGTGTTTTAACAAGGGATTGGAGATGGAGAATATGTTTTGGCTCCATTACATTGATATGTGAAGTAATGTTCTGTCTCTCTCTTGTCCTGCAGTTCCCACTGTCTCCGAGCAGCTGCCTTCTACATCCGGGGCCTCCTCTCCTTCTTCCAGGGACGGTACAATGAAGCAAAGTGAGTGTTTGGCTTTCCACTGCTGCAGCTTGGCAGCGTTGGCTCGTTTTGCCATAGTTTTATCAATGGCTGGGCTTCTTCCTTTGTTCCCACACAAGTGCCTTTCACCCTGGCTCCTAGAAACGGTTCAGTCTCTGACTCCTGCCTCTGGGAACAAACTGTATTGATGCTATAAATATGTGCCTTCAGGATCATTGAACCTATTCATACTTTTGTTTAAGTGACTTTTAAAAGTCTGATTGTCCACTTGTGTCAGCTCCCTCCATCAGAGTAATGCTTTCTGCTGGAGCTCACTGCCAGGTCCCAGTGATCCTCTGCTGCTTGGGTCTGTGTGACCATTTCTCACCTGTGCCTTTGAAGAGTTACAGCTAACCATCCGACTCTAATGTTTGGTGCATGGCCCAGACCCACTCAATCACAGTCAGCATGTGGTGGTCGGCGTTGACCATGGATGTTGAGTCCTAGTTAGTCAACAAGCCAGGATAGAGCATGCTGTTGTCCATGCAGCAGGCTCCCCCTGCACGTAGCTAATGAATCCAAAGGAGTGGCAGAGACCGCTGTTGTTTGGGATTAGTGGCATTGCAGGAGTTGCCAGTCAGCATTGAACTCAACATAGGACTGCCTAAGGGACTCTAGCTGTAGAATTTTCCTCTGGGTTTATTCCGAAGCCTTCCCCATGAGTGGGTATAACTGCAAGGCAGTGGAGATTTGAGATTGGAGTTTCCCTTCCAGATGAGCCACTAACTACAGCTGATGAGTACCATCTGGCAGAAGTGACTGGGTTTACCCCTTCTGCTATCAGTAGAAATGGTCTACGGGCTTAGTAGCTAAGCCACAGTCAAGGCCAGGAGCTGGACTTGGTTGTTAGCATCTATTTGAGACACATACAGTTTGGAGCATTTAATAGGTTGTGGGAATTATCCCCACGAACACTCATCCTCTTCCCCCCCCCCCCCCCCCCCCCCCACCCGTCTCCCCGGCTATGACAACCTAAAGCATGTAGTTTCTTTAATATGCAGGAATGTTTCAGCTGTCTGTAGAATCTGCTAAGGTCAAGGAGGAGCTTCCTCGTTTGACATTAAGCATTAAAGCTGGAGACACTCAGTTGCAGAGGGTATTCATGGCTGCAACTCCTAAATTGTAGGGGGCTCAGTGGAAGAAAGAATCGAGCAAGTGCATTGTTAGCATTTATTTCGAAAGGACTGGTATATTAAAGGAAGGATGTGATGTTGAGGCTTTATAAGGCATTAGTCAGACCACACTTGAAGAGTCATGAGCACTTTTGGACCCCATATCCAAGAAAAGATGTGCTGGCATCAGAGAGTGTCCAGAGGAGGTTCACAAGAATGATCCTGAATGAAAGATGCGTCCCGGACAGCCACATCTGCACCCGGTGCATCGAGATGCAACTCCTAAGGGACTGTGTTAGGGAACTGGAGCTGCAGCTCGATGACCTTCGTCTGGTCAGGGAGAGTGTGGAGGTGATAGAGAGGAGTTGTAGGCAGGTGGTCACACCGGGGCCACGGGAGACAGACAAATGGGTCACAGTCAGGAAGGGGAAGGGGAGAGAGAGGGAAAGAGAGAGTACTAGGGAGTACCCCTGTGGCTGTACCCCTAGACAATAAGTACTCCTGTTTGAGTACTGTTGGGGTGGACTACCTGGGGGAAGCAACAGTGGCTGTGCCTCTGGCACAGAGTCTGGCCCTGTGGCTCAGAAGGGTAGGGAAAGGAAGAGGAAGGCAGTAGTGACAGGGGACTCTATAGTCAGGGGTTCAGACAGGCGGTTCTGTGGACGCAGGAAAGAAACTCGGATTGTAGTTTGCCTCCCAGGTGCCAGGGTCCAGGATGTTTCTGATTGCGTCCAAGATATCCTGCGGTGGGAGGGAGAACAGGCAGAGGTCGTGGTACGTATTGGTACCAATGACATAGGTAGGAAAAGGGAAGAGGTCCTGAAAGAAGACTACAGGAAGTTAGGAAGGAAGTTGAAAAGCAGGACCTCAAAGGTAGTAATCTTGGGATTACTGCGTGTGCCATGCGACAGAATAGGAATAGAATGAGGTGGAGGATAAATGCGTGGCTGAGGGATTGGAGCAGGGGGCAGGGATTCAGATTTCTGGATCATTGGGACCTCTTTTGGGGCGGGTGTGACCTGTACAAAAAGGACAGGTTGCACTTGAATCCCAGGGGGACCAATATCCTGGCGGGCAGGTTTGATAGAGCTGTTGGGGAGGGTTTAAACTAGTTTGGCAGCGGGTGGGAATCAGAATGTGAGTGTAGCAATTAAGGTAGAAGGACAAGGGCATGATGCTAAGAGTTCTGAGTTGATGAGGAAGGACAGGCAGGGGACAGAACATAATTGTAGCCATTTAAAGGGGTTGAAATGTGTCTATTTCAATGCCAGGAGTATTAGGAACAAGGAGGATGAACTTAGAGCATGGATTAGTACGTGGAACTACGATGTTGTGGTTGTTACTGAAACTTGGTTGGAGGAAGGGCAGGATTGGATGATGCAGGTCCCGGGGTTCAGGTGTTTTAAAAGGAATAGGATGGGAGGTAGAAAAGGTGGGGGTGGGGGGAGTGGCATTGCTGGTCAGGGATAGTATCACGGCTATAGAAAGGGAGGACGCTGCAGAAGGAGTGTCCACGGAATCAGTCTGGGTGGAAGTCAGAAATAGGAAGGGATCAATCACTGTGCTGGGAGTAGTCTGTAGGCCCCCAAATAGCCCTCGGGACACCGAGGAGCAGATAAGCAGGCAGATTTTAGAATGGTGCAGGAAATACAGGGTAGTAGTTATGGGTGATTTCAACTTCCCTCATATTGACTGGCACCTCCTGAGTGCAAGGAGGATAGATGGGGCTAAATTTGTCAGGTGTGTTCAAGAAGGATTCCTGACACAGTATGTGGACCGGCCGACGAGAGGAGAGACTATACTGGATCTAGTTCTGGGTAAGGAACCTGGACAGGTGACAGACCTCTTGGTGGGGGAGCATTTTGGTGAGAGTGACCACAACTCCCTTAGCTTCAGTATAGCTATGGAAAGAAATAAAATCAGACAAAATGGCAAAGTGCTTAACTGGGGAAGGGCTAACTTTGAAGGGATGAGACAAGAACTAGCGAAAGTAAATTGGAAACATGTTCAAAGGGGAAAGCACAGAAATAATGTGGGAGAAGTTTAGGGACCACTTGAGCTGGGTTCAGGATAGGTTTGTCTCACTAAGGCAAGGAAAAAATGGTAGAGAAAGGGAACCGTGGCTGACGAAACAAGTAAGGCAACTCATCAAGAGGAAAAAGGAAGCATATGTTAGATATAAGAAGCATGAAGTAGGAGGGGCTCATGAGAAATATAGGGTAGCCAGGAAGGAGCTTGTAGGATTAAGGAGAACCTCAAGGCATTCTATGCGTATGTGAAGAACAGGAGGACGACGAGAATAAAAGTGGGGCCGCTAAAGGATAAAGAGGGCAACATGTGCCTGGAGGTGGAGGAGGTTGGGGAGGTCCTAAATGAATACTTTGCTTCAGTATTTACAAGTGAAAAGGATCTTGATCAGGATGAGGCCGAAGCAGAGCCGGCCTGTGTGCTGGGCAATGTGGAGATTAAGGAAGAAGAAGTGCTGCATCTTCTTAAAAACATTAAGATTGATAAATCCCCAGGGCCGGATATGATACACCCCAGGTTGTTGTGAGAATTGAGAGAAGAGATCGCAGGAGCATTAGCCATGATCTTTGAATCCTCTTTGGCTGCAGGGGAAGTGCCAGAGGACTGGAGAATGGCAAATGTAGTTCCCTTGTTTAAAAAAAGGTAATAGGGAGAAACCTGGGAACTATAGACCAGTGAGTCTTACGTCAGTGGTCTGCAAACTACTGGAAAGGATTCTTAAGGATAGGATCTACGAGCATTTGGAGAAGTACAGTCTATTCATGGATAGTTAACATGGGTTTATGAAGGGAAGATCATACCTCACGAGCCTGATTGAGTACTCTGATTGAGCCTGAAGAGGTAACAAAAGAAATTGATGAGGGTAGGGCAGTGGATGTGGTCTACATGGACTTTAGCAAAGCTCTTGACAAGGTCCCTCACGAGAGACTCATCCAGAAAGTCATGAGGCATGGGGTAAGTGGAACCTTGGCTGTTTGGATTAAAAAAATTGGCTTAAAGGAAGAAAGTGGAGGGTACTTGTGGAAGGAAAGTATTCTGCCTGGAGGTTGGTGACTAGTGGAGTGCTTCAGGGATCTGTTCTGGGACCCCTGCTATTTGTGATTCTTATAAATGACCTGGATGTAGAGGCAGAAGGAAGAGTGAGTAAGTTTGCGGATGACATGAAGATTGGAGGAGTTGCGGATGGAGCTGTAGGTTGTCAAAGGTTACGAGAGGATATAGACAGGCTGCAGAGTTGGGCAGAAAAGTGGCAGATGGAGTTCAATCTGGACAAGTGTGAGGTGATGCATTTTGGAAGGACAAACCAGAAGACTGAGTACAGGATTAATGGTCAGTTACTTAAGAGTGTGGATGAACAAAGAGACCTTGTTCAAATCCATACATCCCTCAAGGTCGCTGCATAGGTTGATAGGGTAGTTAGGAAGGCCTATGGGATGCTAGGCTTCATTAACAGGGGGATTGAGTTCAAGAGTAGAGAGGTCATGTTGCAACTCTACAAATCTCTGGTGAGACCACACTTAGAGTATTGTGTTCAATTCTGGTCACCTCATTATAGGAAGGATGTGGAAGCTATGGAGAGGGTGCAGAGGAGATTTACCAGGATGTTGCCTGGTTTGGAGAACAAGTCATATGAATATAGGTTAGCAGAGCTGGGATTTTTCTCCTTGGAGCATAGAAGAATGAGAGGGGACGATAGAGGTCTACAAGATTATGAGAGGCATAGATAGGGTGGAGAGTCAGTACCTGTTTCCCAGGGCACCAATAGCAAACACCAGAGGGCATATGTACAAAATTAAGGGAGGGAAGTTTAGGGGAGACATCAGGGGTAAGTTTTTTACACTGAGGGTTGTGAGTGCCTGGAATGATTTGCCAAGGATGGTGGTGAAAGCTAAAGCATTAGGGGTACTTAAGAGCCTCTTGGACAGGCACATGGATGAAAGAAAAATGGAGGGTTATGGGGTAGTGTGGGATTAGTACTTTTTTTTAAGGATTATATGGGTCGGCACAACATGGAGGGCTGAAGGGCCTGTACTGTACTGTAGTGTACTGTGGTTCTATGGAAAGGGTTAACATGATGGCTCTGGGCCTGTACTTGCTGCTTACTGGAGTTTAGAAAAATTGCCGGGGTGGACTGGGTGGAGGAAGATCTCACTGAAACCTATTGAATATTGAAAGGCCTAGAAAGAGTGCACGTGCAGAAGATGTTTCCTATAGTGAGGGAGTCTACAACCAGCGAACACAATCTTGGAATAGAGAACGAATGAGGAATTTCTTTAGCCAGAGGGTGGTGATTCTGTGTAGCTCATTGTCTTGGAAAACTGTGGAGGTTAATAGTTTTTTTTTTTGATTAGTCAGGAAGTCAAAAATTATTGGGAGAAGGCAGGAGAATGGGGTTGAGAGGGATAATAAATCAGCCATAATGAGATGGTTGAGCAGACTTGGTGGGCTGAATTAAGTGATTCTGCTCCTAGGTCTTATCGTCTTATTAGCTGTATTGTTACTAAACAGCAAGGCAGCTTGACTTGCAACAGAGGACTGAGAACCATGGCTGGTATGAAATGTAATTCCCAGAAAAAGACCACCCAAGTCAGTGAAAAGACAACTGATCCCTGCTGTGTCTCACTCTTTTCACAGATGATTAATTCTTCTTTGCTTTTTAGGAGGTTTCTACGGGAAACTTTAAAAATGTCAAATGCAGAAGATTTGAATCGATTAACAGCTTGTTCCTTGGTATTACTGGGTCACATCTTCTATGCCCTTGGAAACCATAGGGTGAGTTTAATATTTCTAGTTGGAAACGTCACAGCTGTGCTTAGAGATTGGGTGGGTCTGATTGTTTGAAAATCTGAGAAGGTGACTGAAGTGATGTTCACAGTGCTGCTTCAGTGTCACTGGTCTTGATGGAGTACCACACCATGTAGAGGTCTTTGAGCCTGTTGAACTCTGTATCCACAGATTGTAGTTATGGGTTAATTCTTGCTTTTCCTCCTGGTGGCTTCCTAAACAGGATCTCACACCCATTTTCTGCTGCTCCTCTTCACTGAGACTCAATGGGTTTCTCTCACATACACACTTCCTGATTCATTAGCAGATTTGGCTCATACCATCCCAGAGAATAAGGGTCGGAATCCTGTGGTGGTAAAAGGGTGCTGTGATGTTGGAGGGGCATTTTTATAATGAGTTATCAAGCTGAGGCATCACCCCCTTGTTGATCAGTGTACCAGGTTCTTCAGCACTTCTGAGAAGGAGGGTGGTAACAGTTTTTGAAGTCCTAATTCATACTTGCCACTCATCAACATTGCTAAATACAAATTAACTGCTCGTCCATTGCTACTTGACAGAATTGCTTAAAGCAAATTCACTTTAAGGTAACAATGAACTCGGTAGGTCAGGCAGCATCTATGGAGAGGAATAAAGAGTTGACGTTTTGGGCTGAGACCTTTCATTAGTCCTGTTTGTTTCGCTGTCTGGTATGGAGGGCATTTGCACAGGATCGGAAAAAACTGCAAAGAGTTTTAAACTCAGCCAGCTCAAACATGGGCACTAGCCTTCCAGCATTGAGGACACCTTCAAAAGGCATTGTCTCAAAAAGGTGGTAGACATCATTAAGGACCCCCATCATCAAGGACATGGTTTCTCATTTCTACCATCAGGGAGAAGGTAGAGAAGCCTGAACACACACTTAATATTTCAGGAACAGCTTCTTCCCCTCTGACATCAGATTTCTGAATAGGCAATAAATCCTTGAGCACTATCTCAATGTTTTTTCCCTCTCTGATTACACATAGTGGACTGAAAGGCCTGTATGGTGCTGTAATGGTCTATTTGGTCCCAGATAGAAAATGCTGAAAATATTTTGCAGCTTAGGCAGAATCTGTGAAGAGTTAACATTTCAGGGTGATGGCTTTTCCTAGGCAAATATATAAACGTATTGAGTTTTACAAAGTAACTGTTTCTTTTATGCAGGAAAGCAATAACATGGTGGTACCAGCCATGCAGCTGGCCAGCAAGATCCCAGACATGTCAGTTCAATTGTGGTCATCGGCATTGCTGAGGGGTAAGTGAGGAATTGCTCTACAACACTAAGCAGTAGTGCAGGATTAGGGAAAAGATGGCTTGCATGTAAGGACAAATGTACATTCTCTATCAATCACTATCAACCCGCTTATCTTCCTGGAATGTGTCTATTCAAGATTGTTCAATGTCATTTCTAGTACACAAGTGTAAAGGAGAATAAAATAACTGTTACTTCAGATTCAATGCAGCACAAAAAATACAGTAAGATGAAGAGCATAATATAAAAACAACGCCAAGATAAAGAATGTCCTAATAATAATAAAGTAACACAAATATAAATACATAAGATAGCTTATATACTGTCTGTCCATAAAACAACGCTAGGCATAGGAGTGTCTGTACATAATATGACTGATGGAAAATGATAAAGTAGTGGTGATTGGGGTTGTGAAGGGGTGGGTTAGTGGGAGGAGGTGTTGATCAGCCTTACTGCTTGGGAAAATATCTTGTCTGCTACAAGGATGCAGCTGCATTTTGCTGATATTTGACTAGTAATTCAGAGGATTAGATAGATAGATAGATAGATAGATACTTTATTCATCCCCATGGGGAAATTCAACTTTTTTTCCAATGTCCCATACACTTGTTGTAGCAAAACTACTTACATACAATACTTAACTCAGTAAAAAAAATATATATGATATGCATCTAAATCACTATCTCAAAAAGCATTAATAATAGCTTTTAAAAAGTTCTTAAGTCCTGGCAGTAGAATTGTAAAGCCTAATGGCATTGGGGAGTATTGACCTCTTCATCCTGTCTGAGGAGCATTGCATCGATAGTAACCTGTCGCTGAAACTGCTTATCTGTCTCTGGATGGTGCTATGTAGAGGATGTTCAGAGTTATCCATAATTGACCGTAGCCTACTCAGCGCCCTTCGCTCAGCTACCGATGTTAAACTCTCCAGTACTTTGCCCACAACAGAGCCCGCCTTCCTTACCAGCTTATTAAGACGTGAGGCGTCCCTCTTCTTAATGCTTCCTCCCCAACACGCCACCACAAAGAAGAGGGCGCTCTCCACAACTGACCTATAGAACATCTTCAGCATCTCACTACAGACATTGAATGACGCCAACCTTCTTAGGAAGTACAGTCGACTCTGTGCCTTCCTGCACAAGGCATCTGTGTTGGCAGTCCAGTCTAGCTTCTCGTCTAACTGTACTCCCAGATACTTGTAGGTCTTAACCTGCTCCACACATTCTCCATTAATGATCACTGGCTCCATATGAGGCCTAGATCTCCTAAAGTCCACCACCATCTCCTTGGTCTTGCTTATATATGGTCTTGCAGTTCAATTGCTGCTGTGCTTACTGAAAACCAGGAAGGAATATTATTCAAAATGTGTTGCTTTATGGAAATGAATCCATAATTAGCTTGAGTCCACTGACAGTAGACCCAACAATTTGGTTGGCTCTGAACTGCTCTCTCAAACAGCTTAGCGTGTTAATCTAGCTGTGGGCTTTGGCTGGTGGATAAATGAAGGACCAGACATCTATCAGCTGGATTATCCCCACCCTCGGCCTTTCACCACTCCAAGCCAAGGCTGAAGCCATTTATTCTAGCTTCAGTAAGTGATGCCCAGCTCTGCCTTGCCTTTCTCATCGGGTTCTTGAGAGAAAGTTTTTTTCTGTACTTGAGCAGAGAGTTTGTAGGGTTTATAGATGTTAGCAATTACAAAACTCATTAAATTTGAGGAGTTTTTCTAAAATGTTTGTCTAAAGTGTTCCGGTGCCTCAGTGTCCTGATGGGGGGCCACCCAGGGATGGGGTGTATGTACAGTCAGTAGCCAGTTTATTAGCTACCCCCTGTGCCTTGTAAAGTGCCACTGAGTGTATGTTCATGGTCTTCTACTAATGTAACCCATCCACTTCAAGGTTCGATCTGTTGTGTATTTAGAGATGCTCTTCTGCACACCACTGTAGTAATACATGATTATTTGAGTTACTGTTGCCTTCCTGTCAGCTTGAACTACTCTGGCCATCTCCCCTGACCTGTCTGATTAACAGTGTTTTCACCCACAGAACTGCCATTTTCACTCAATTTTTTTTTTGTATGTTTTTTTGTATGTTTCTGTGAACTCTAGAGACTGTGTGTGTGAGAAATTCGAGGAGGTCAGCAGTTTCTGGGATACTCACTATGTTAACTGTGGAATGATTGTTGGGGACAGACAAAGTAACTTGGATCACATTTCTTCCCCGTTCTGATGTTTGACCATGGCTCCATGCTTTTATGCAGAGTTGCTGTCACATGATTGGCTGATTAGGTTTTTGCCTTAACAAGCCCGTGTACCTAATAACATGGATACCGAAGACCACCTTGAGCCTTCAGATTGTTTTGGTGCACTAATATATTGGATTACTGTACTAAAACTGCACCCCAGAAAATGTAATTTCCTTGGCTAGAGAGGAATGCTTGTTATCTCAGCTCCTGAAGATCTGTCTCCAGCCCTGTTTAATTTTATAGACAAGGGAAAATCTGTAGATGCTGGAAATCCAAGCACCGGACACAAAATGCCAGAGGAACTCAGCAGGGCAGGCAGCATCTATGTGAAAAAACTACAGTCAGTGTATCGGGCTGTCCTGCCAAAGGGTCTCAACTTGAAACATCAACTGTACTTCCTCCAGCATTTTGTGTGCAATGCTTTTAATTTTAGAAAGTTGTGTCAAGCTGATGCAGTACTAATCACTTCCTCCTGGTGTCGCCACTGATTTACAGCTCAAAATCTGGTTCACTGGTGTACATCATACAGTACAGTGAAATTTGTTTTGTGGCAACCATACATTGCAATACATAAAAAAATCTTTAAATTGTAATAAAAATGTGTATATAAAAAGTTTTAAATTAAATATATAGTGAGAAAAGAGAAAAAGGGAGAAAAATAGTGAGGTAATATATAGGGGTTCATTGTCCTTTCAAAATCAGGTGGTGGGAAAAGCTGGTCCTGAAACTTTGTGCATGTGTGTACAGTCCTGTACCACCACCTTAATGGTAGAACTGGGACGAAGGCATGTCCTGAGTGATGGCGGTCCTTAATGATGGATGCTGCTTTTTTGAGGCATTGCTTTTTAAAGATATTATTGATTTTGGGGAATCTAGTGACCATGATGGAGCTGGCTGAGTTTACAACTTTCTGCAGCTTTTTCAGTTCTCTCCAGAGGCCCCTCCATACCAGATGGTGATGCAACCAGTTAGAATGCTCTCCGTGGTACATCTGTAAACATTTGCAAAAGTCTTTGACATACCATCTCCTCAAACCCATAGTTCAAGTTTAAAGTAAATTTAGTTTCAAAGTACATATGTCACCATATATAGCACTGAGATTCATTTTCTTGTGGGCATACTCAATAACTCCAAAAAGCATAATGGAATAAATGAAAGACTGCATCAACCAGTGTGCAAAACAAAACTGCAAATACTAAAATAAAATAAAATAAAAGTAGTATTAATAAATGTGCACTAAATATCAGAAACTGAGATGGAAAGTGAGTCTATTTCAGTGATGGGGTGAGTGGAGTTATCTCCTTTGGTCAAGAGCCTGATGGTTGAGGGGTAATAACTGTTACTGAACCTGGTGGTGAGTCCTGAGGCTCCTATACCACCTTTCTGGTGACAGCAGCAAGAAGAGAGGATGGCCTTGGTAGTGGGGTCCCTGATGATGGATACAGTTTTCCTGTGGCAACACTCCACGTAGATGTGCTCAATGGTGGGGAAAGCTTTACCCATGATGGACTGGGTCACTTCAGCTACTTTTTGTAGGATTTTCCATTCTAGGGTATTGGTGTTTCCATACCAGCCTGTGATGCAGTCAGTCAATATACTCTGTTACTATTAAATAACTTTTTTTTATCTTGTCCATTGCAGCCAAATAGGTCTGCTTGACTCTTAATCACTCGAAGAGAGAAAAAAATGAACACTTTCACGTGCACAGAATTAATAGGTCAAATGTTAATTGATAAATGGACAAGCCCGCAAAATTGACCAATCCTGTGATGTCACATGACAGACCAATGACCAGTCATCCGGTGGAAATTGCATATCTCCACCCATAAGTTTTTATGTGAAACCAGCTTGATGAGATTCCGCCAGTTTTCTGCTCCATCCTATCCACCATTAAGAAAATGGAGAATTTGTTTGGTTACTGATGATGGGCAAAAGTAACCCTTGTGCTCCCTGTAACAGTTGAGGCCCTCCGTTGGCCCTAGCTGTCTACATTTGATGCACAAGCCAGGGAAGTACGATATGGAGATCAAGCTGTTGCCCATGTAGCAGGCTAGCCCTCTCCACGCTGTGTATGAATCCAAAGGAATGGCAGAGACTGATGCAGTTTGGTACCAGTGGAATTGCCAGTCAGTTTTGAGCTCAATATAGGACTGCTTTGGGGACAGGATTTCTCCTCTGGGTATACTCCAGAAGCCTTCCCCGTGAGTGGATATAACCACAAGGCAGTAGAGGTTTGAGATCAGTTTTCCTTCTCCTAGGTGAACTGTCAACCACGGCTGACGAGCCCCATCTGCCCAAAGTGACTGGTTTTAACGCACTAATAAGCTGCCTTTGACTCTTCTCCTGTCAGTAGAAACTGTTCTGCTGGGCTTGGTAACTAAGCCACATGTGAAGGCCAGGAGCTGGACTTGATTGTTTGTGGCTATTGAGAAGTGCACCATTGTGTGTTTAATAGGTAGTGGGAGCTTATTCCCACTACCACCCCCTCCACCCAGCTATGACAACCCTAAGGAATCCCCTGTGACAGTACTGAAGGAGTATTGCACTGCTGGATGTGCTGCTTTTCAGTAGCAACTTTTACCTGCTATCACAGGGAAAGTCTCTGTTTTTTCCGGCATCAGCTAGTTGACGCAACTGTTTAATTTGAATAGGAAAAGTACAATATAAGCTTGCAATGAAAAAGTGGACTTGACTTTAAAAGTTCTACAAGTTTATATACAAAAAACTAGTCAAGAGAAATGTTGATCCATTCCTTTCAGAAAAGGGAAAGTTGTATTGAGAAACAATGAGAACACGGAGCACGGAGTGAATACTTTGGTTCTGTCTCCATGGTAGAGGGCATAGATAACAGTCTAATTCCTGACTTCTGAATGCTCCATTTCCCTGGCCTTGAATTTGAACGTGTGTTTTACGTTAACAGAATAACACAACTCAACTGGAAACTGGCATACCTGATTTTCATCTTTGCCTTACTGAACTTGAAGTCAAATTTGAAAATGGTTAAAATAAAATAATTAAGATTAAAATGCTTTGGGGGGAAAATATCCTCCTTTTATTAGACTTGGTTTCTTCATGGCTTGAGGTGTTTATTTGTGCTCTCTGCCATGAAGACAGAAGCAAACTTCAAGTGTTTGTCATTCAACCATACACATGATAGAGCCAAATGAAACAACATTCTTCTGAGGCCAAGGTGCAAATCACAGTACCAACAATCATACACAACACATACCACATATGATAGCAAGAGAACAATTGCAAAATTTTTAAAAAACATATATTTGTGTTTATATTATCCACACACATACATGTACATATATTATACACACACTGGAAGGAACAACCTCCAATCCAAAGTATTTAATTGCCCTGTGTTCTCATTGTTCCCCAATATAACTTTACCTTTACTGACAGGAATGGATCAGCATTTCTTTTCACTAGTCTTTTTATCTGTACATGCACTTGTAGACCTTGTTGAATCCACTTTTTCATTGCAAGTTTATATTTTGTAATTTTTTTTTAAACAGTCAGTTCAGCTTTTGCTCCTCTGGTGACTGTGGATTAAATACTGTACTTTGGTTAGGGACACCTGCTTTTGCTCCCTTAGTGACTGTGGGCTTGATACTGTCCATTGGACAGGGATCCATAAGATATAGGAGCAGAATCAGGCCATTTGCCCACTGCATCTGCTCTGCCATTTCATCATGGCTGATCCAATTTTCCTCTCAGCTCCAATCTCCTGCCTTCTCCCCTTATATACTCATGCCCTGACCAATCAAGAATCTATTAACCTACATCTTAAATATACATATACTATAGACTTGGCCCCCATAGCTGTTTGTGACAAAGAATTCCACAGATTTACCGCTCTGGCTAAAGAAATTCCTCCTCTGTTCTAAAAGGACGCTCGTCTAGGCTGAGGCTGTGTCCTCAGTCATAGACTCTCCTACCATAGGAAACATCCTCTCCACATCCACTCTTAGCAAGGCCTTTCGCCATTCGATAGATTTCAACAAGGTCGCCCCTCATTCTTAATTCTAGTGAATTGCTTTTGCTGAAATCTGAGCTGCTCCCCTGTGACTGTGGGCTTGACACTGTCCTTTGGTCAAGGATACCTGCTCTGCTCTGCTCAAGAACATCAACCCCCCACCATCTACCATAACCAAAACACTCCTAAACCTTATTATTCCTTTCATGTAGTGGTCACACTTGCCACTGGAGAAATTCCAGCAGCTCTATGCCAATCTTCTGCAAAACACTAGCCACAATATTTGAGCAGCACACCCAAGATGCTGCAAGAACTCGGCAAGTCAGGCAGCACCTATTCAGGATTGTTTAATGTCATTTCCAGTACACAACTATAAAGGAGAACAAAAGAATCATTGCTTCGGATCTGATGCGGCAAAAAAAGATTAAAAAATGCAATAATAATAAAACACAATAAAAATAAACACATAAGAGAGCATGTATACATTGATTATATTTCCATAAAGTGACACTAGGCACGGAAGTCTCTGTACATAAGGAGTGTCTGTTTATGATGAGCAACAATATTTGGTTGTTGAGTAATACCGTTGTAACCTGAATGCATGTAAGTAGGTGCAGTAATGCAAATCTTAAACTCGCCGTACCCTTGGTGTAGAATGGGTTGGTGCCACTTTGCCCCACCAGGTGTCGCCTTTTGTGTCCCAGCTATTGGGCCACTAGTTGCTGCAACACCTCCAACGTTCAACAAATGCATTCTCTGTCACTATAGCGTTTGCTTGTATAAGAGCAGTTTAAATAGAAATATTAAACCATGCCATAGGAAAAAGTACTAACAGGTTAAAAAGGTTCCATATTCTGTTCCCATATAAAAAATGACAATTATTAGTCTTGTTGAGTTTATTGCCATTTGCACAAGTGCATGTGTGCACAGGTGCAATGAAAATCTTACTTGCAGCAACATCACAGGTACACAGCATTATAAATCACAGGTTTATTATTATTGAAATATGAAATTTGTTTAGTGGTAGCAGTGCAATAAAAATTACTAAGTTACACAAAAACAGTGCAAAAGAATGACAAGGTATTATTCATGGACCATTCATAAATCTGATGACTGGGGAGAAGGAACTGTTCCTAAAATGTTGAACAACATTCACGAGAGAAACATAAATTGAACATTGAACAAGTAGCACAGTACAGATCGTTCAGCCCATGTTGTTGTGCTGACCTTTTCATTTACTCCAAGGTCAATCTAACCTTTCCCAAGTTATCACCCTGTTTTTCTATCATTTATCATTTTCTATCATTTTTTCTATCATTAAGAGTCTCTTAATTTGCCCCTTTGTATCTGCCTCCACCACCACCCCTGGCAGGGTGTTCAACACAGTCACCACTCTCTGTAAAGAGCCCACCTCTGACATCCCCTTGTGCTTTCCTCTAATCACCTTAAAATTATTAGCCATTTCCACCCTGGCTATCCACTCAATCTGTACCACTTATCTTAGACATCAATAATAAAGATAAACACAATTTAACAAAGAACACTATTAGAACAACAAAATAATTTTAAAGACCATTTTGGTGCAAAGTGGTTGTAGTGATGCTAAACTGCAGTGATTAGCGTTGTGCTGGTTGGTTCAATAACTGAAAGTAGTTGTTCTTAAACATGGTGGTGTAGGACTTCAACCAAGATAAGAGAATCCAATTGAAATCTCAAGCTCATTTGAGAGGTTATTGTACATCTTCCGTAATGTTTTGTACCATTGCATTGTCTGTGACTGAAACTACACCTTTGGCTCTCTCCAGAAACAATATTTATAAATGTGTAACACCCAGCCCCTCTTACTCAATGTGCTGAGGAGTGCACTCACGTCTGCAGATAGTTGTGGAGGACATTTGTTTATGTACTACCTTGTGCTGTCCCAGGATATCCTGTGAAATCACTACAGGAAGTGAGAAAATCATGCTTCTCCAACACAATCCAATTAATCGCAATACCTTTGTCATTTCCCCATTCTTTATAACTTTCTTTTCTCTCCTATTGTTAAGGGGTGGCATGTTACCTTGATGGTTAGTATAACTCTACAGTACCTGCAATCAGGGTTGAATTCCTGCAGCCATCTGTAAAAAGTTTATAGTTCTTCCCTGTGACCGCGTAGATTATACCGGGTGCTCCGGTTTCCTCACACATTCCTAAGACATAAGGGTTAGTAAGCTAGGGAGACGCTCTGTTGATGCCGGAAACGTGGCGATACTTGCAAGCACATCCTCGGACTGTTTTTGTTGTTGGTGCAAGCAGTGCATTTCACTATATGTTTTGATGTACATGTGACAGTTTATCTTTATTTCATTCATTGTACGAATAATATGCGGCACAGACTGGCTTTAGTACTTTGTGTTTGTGTTGCTGTGTGACTTAAGTCATGATTTCTTTTTCTTAGATTTGAACAAGGCATGTGGGAACTCCATGGAAGCCCATGAAGCTGCTCAGATGCATCAAAATTTTTCTCAACAGCTTCTCAACGACCACATAGAAGCCTGTAGCCTCCCTGAACACAATCTGATCAATGTAAGTACAGTTCCCTCAGTGCTGTCCATTCTGTGCAGAAATAGCTTCCCCAAACCAGTCCCTTCAAGTATTCTTATAGGAGCTGTTTAACAGCACCTGACCAGCCATCCTATCCCATTCCCTTTCTGACATCAGAATCAGAATCGGGTTTATTATCACGGACATGTGACGTGAAATTTGTTGACTTATCAGCAGCAGTTCAATGCAATACATAATATAGAAAAGAAAAATTAATAAATAAACAAGTAAATCAATTATGTATATTGAATAGATTTTGTTTAAACATGCGATAACAGAAATACTATTTTTTTTTTAAAGTGTGGTAGTGTCCAAAGATTCAATGTCCATTTAGGAATCATATGGCAGAGGGGAAGAAGCTGTTCCTGATTCACTGAGTGTGTGCCTTCGGGCTTCTGTACCTCTACCTGATGGTAACAGTGAGAAAAGGACATGCCCTGGGTGCTGGAGGTCCTTAATAATGGACACTGCCTTTCTGAGATACCGCTCTATGAAGATGTCCTGGGTACTTTGTAGGCTAGTACCCAAGATGGAGCTGACTAGATTTACAACCTTCTGCAGTTTGTTTCGGTCCTGTGCAGTAGCCCCTCCATACCAGACAGTGATGCAGCCCTAATGCTCTCCACAGGACATCTATGTAAGTTTTTGAGTGTATTTGTTGAGATGCCAAATCTCTTCAAACTCCTAATAAAGTATAGCCGCTGTCTTACCTTCTTTATAACTACGTCGATATGTTGGGACCAAGTTAGATCCTCAGAGATCTTGACAGCCAGGAAATTGAAGCTGCTCATTCTCTCCACTTCTGATCCCTCAAATGAGGACTGGTATGTGTTCCTTCGTCTTACCCTTCCTGAAGGCCACAATCAGCTCTTTCGTCTTACTGACGTTGAGTGCCAGGTTGTTGCTGCGGTACCACTCCACTAGTTGGCATATCTCATTCCTTTACGCCCTTTCGTCACCACCTGCGATTCTACCAACAATGGTTGTATCATCAGCAAATTTATAGATGGTATTTGAGCTATGCCTAGCCACACAGTCATGTGTATATAGAGAGTAGATCAGTGGGCTAAGCACACACCCCTGAGGTGCACCAGTGTTGATCATCAGCGAGGAAGGTATGTCATCACCAATCCGCACAGACTGTGGTCTTCCGGTTAGGAAGTTGAGGATTCAATTGCAGAGGGAAATACAGAGGCCCAGTTTCTGCAACTTCTCAATCAGGATTGTGGGAACGAAGGTATTAAATGCTGAGCTATAGTCGATGAAAGGCATCCTGACGTAGGTGTTTTTGTTGTCCAGGTGGTCTAAAGCCGTGTAGAGAGCCATTGAGATTGCCTGTCGCCACAGTAGGTCAATGGCAGATGCAAATTGCAATGAGTCCAGGTCCTTGCTGAGGCAGGAGTTCAATCTAGTCATGACCAACCTCTCAAAGCATTTCATCACTGTCAATGTGAGTGCTATCAGGTGATAGTCATTAAGACAGCCCACATTATTCTTCTTAGGCACTGGTATAATTGTTGCCTTTTTGAAGTAAGTGGGAACTTCCGCCCGTAGCAAAAAGAGGTTGAAAATGTCTTTGAATACTTCCGCTAGTTGGTTGGCACAGGTTTTCAGAGCCATACTAGGTACTCCATTGGAACCTTCAGCCTTGTGAGGGTTCACTCTCTTTAAAGACAGCCTAACATTGGCCTCTGAGATGGAGATCACAGGGTCATCAAGTGCAGCAGGTATGCAGTCTGCAACCCCCTCTACTGCCACAATAAGGCCACTCACATTGGAGGAGCAACATCCCATATTCAGTCTGGGTAATCTCCAACCTGATTGCATGAACATCAATTTCCCTGTCTTCCAGTAATTTTTCTCCCTCCCCTTCCCCCTTCCCTCTTCTTCAATTCCCCACTCTGGCCTTTTACCTCTTCTCCTCACCTGCCTATCACCTCCTTTTGATGCCCCTCCTCCTTCCTTTTCTCCCGTGGTCCACTCTCTTGTCCTATCAGAGTCCTCCTTCCCCAGTCCTTTGCCTTGCCCAATTATCACCTCCCAACTTCCTTCTTCACCCACCCCCCCATCCACCCACCTGGCTTCACCTGTCACCTACAGTGTCCTTCCACCCACCCCCCATCCACCCACCTGGCTTCACCTGTCACCTTCTACAATGTCCTTCCACCTACACACCCACCCACCTGGCTTCACCTATCACCTTCTACAATGTCCTTCCACCAACTCACCCACCCACCTGGCTTCACCTGTCACCTTCTACAATGTCCTTCCACCCACCCACCTACCCACCTGGCTTCACCCATCACCTGCTACAATGTCCTTCACCCACCCACCTGGCTTCACCCATCACCTTCTGCAATGTCCTTCTTCACCCACCCACCCCCCAACACCTTATTTTGACATCTTCCCCCTTCCTTCAAGGCCTGATGAAGGCTCGGCCCAAAATGTTGGTCATTAATTCCTCTCCGTAGATGCTGCCTGACCTCCCGAGTTCCTCCAGCTCTTTGTGGGTGTTGCCCTAAATGGCAAGCTGTGGGTGATTCTTCACTAAGCTTCCTTTTTGCAATTAGCTGCTGTCACTTCAAACTTGACCTAGTGCTATCGAACAGGAAAAAATTTAAATCCTGCTGTGTCCAAAATTTCTGGGAAATTCAGCTCATGTGTGTGTATCTTTGTGTTTCATTGGGGTGTAAACTGATGAAGCCAAATTAGACCATGAAGTGCTATGCTGGAGGGTTCTGGGTTAACACTTATTCACTGAGGTGATAGTGGCATCAGGGTACCGGTGGGGATGGGTCTGTCACCGTATAACACCAGGGTACTGTACTTGTGGGGACGGGTTTGTCACTGTATAGCACTGGGGTACAGTACCGGTGGGGACGGGTCTGTCAGTGTATAGCACTGGGGTATGGTACTGGTGGGGACGGGTCTGTCACTACAACACCGGGGTATGGTATTGGTGGGGACGGGTCTGTCACTGTACAACACCGGGTATGGTATTGGTGGGGACGGGTCTGTCACTGTACAACACCAGGGTATGGTACCGGTGGAGACGGGTCTGTCAGTGTATAACACTGGGGTATGGTACTGGTGGGGACGGGTCTGTCACTGTACAACACCGGGGTATGGTATTGGTGGGGACGGGTCTGTCACTGTACAACACCGGGTATGGTACTGGTGGGGACGGGTCTGTCACTGTACAACACCGGGGTATGGTATTGGTGGGGACGGGTCTGTCACTGTACAACACCGGGTATGGTATTGGTGGGGACGGGTCTGTCACTGTACAACACCGGGTATGGTACTGGTGGGGACGGGTCTGTCACTGTACAACACTGGGGTACGGTACTGGTGTGGACTTTGTTGTTGCTGACATGGCATCATATTTTGTATTACAGTGGACAGAAGGGCCTCTTCCTGTGCAGTTCCAAGCTCAGAATGGACCCACCACCAGCCTCGCTAGTCTACTATGAACCGAAGGTGTAACTTCTGTGGAACCCATCACCCCTCAAACCAGGCAACATATGAAACAAGATTTAAATATCGCCTTCCTAATCACTGCCGGGCAAGCAGACCGGGAGAGTGTTTGTCTGTAGTGGTCCAGTATTCTCCACACCTTTACCTGCTTGTTTCTGCAGTTCAGCCTTTCCCTGTGCTGAGCACTTGGATGCGAAAAAAAAGCTTTAGTTTGAATATGGGAATCATTATTATCTCTTCTTAATCCAAACATGTTCATTTGCTGAGTTGCCTGTTTTCTCAACTGGTCTGTTTCTAAGCAACAAGTAATTTGTTTCCAGCTGGTGAGGGGCTGGCTGGGGTCAACCCCTCCTGGCATACTCCTTTTTGGCACTGAATGTTTTAGACCATCTCATTTGGTGCCCAGGCCCTGGTTGCCATGGGAACTGCCCCATCTCTGAATAGTGGAGTAGTTAGATCAGGAGTTGGTAACTGGCAAACAGTTTTGCTGAGTTGGTGCTGATGACCTTTCCTCACGGTGCTCACTATTAGTTCTGATAAAAAGGCTGGACCTCTGTGCATGGAAAGTTCTGAAGCTTGTAATTAATCCTCCTGTACCTGGAGCTCATGTCCATGTTTAACAATGTTTGGCAGACTCTATTTCTGCAGCTCAGAGGTGCTTCTTCAGACTAGTGTTTCAGGTTGCTTGGTCAGGGATCTCCAACTAACCATGCAATGTTCTGACTCTAGTCTGATGTGTGGCCTCCTTTCTCCCCTCCACCCTGAAATCCACACTCACTCCCTCCCTCCCTCCCTCCCTCCATTGCTCACTCTGTTCCCCCCATACCTCCATCAGTACAGCTGGTAGTCCTGCCAATACTAGATCATGGATTCGTTACGCAGAAACTATTGGACCCATTGAGTTATTTCTATTTATTCCTGTGCTTTTATCTAATAGAAAAATAGTTCTGTGAGCTGTGCTCAGCAGTCATATTAAAGGGAGATTGCCTTGAGTCATGTGGTGCTCCCCTCCTTCCTTTCTCCCCTTCCCTTTTTGTTCATCCCTTCACAGCTGCCCTGTATCTGCAGCAGCTCTCATTGTTTCATGAGCAAAGTCAATGGTAATTACAGGATAAACTCAAAACAATAACTTTTTAATTTTCAAAAATAAAGTTGCTTTTAACCCCAACTTGAGCTGAAGTTGGTACTTGCCCAAACAGCCCCATAGCAGAATGGTATGTGGCTCTGAGATACGAGTTCTATCAGTCCTTGGATCAAGAGAAGAATTGTGGCTGGCATGTAGGGTATGAGAGCACATCCCTGGTACCTGACTCTTTCTATTGATTAAACTCCGCCATCAATTCAATGTACTTCCCTCATAAACTCAGCCCTAGAATTGATCTCCATATATCATGAGGACTGACATTTTCAACCAATCATCATGAGTTGCCATCATTTGAAATAAAAGCAGAGAATGCTGAAAGTATCCAACTGGTCTGGCAGCTTTCTATGGAAAGAGTAACCAAAGTAACTCTTCAGATACTTGAGCCTATCACCCCTACTGGGGCATATGGTCGCCAGTCTTCTGCCTCAGCTAGTCTTTCACGTTGTTTCCAAGTCGCCCATTGAAGATCCTCCCTCTCCTAAGGATGAGATCTTTGGAGTTTCTGTAGGCATCTCTATAGCTCTTTTTTTACACAGCATGGTGTTGCTAGTCCCTTACCTATCCCTTCTCCCACAGCCGAGTTGGACCATCCATGGCAGAGTTATTTTATAAAATACCTATTCACATAGCTCCTCCTCCTCTCCTCCCAAACAGCCCACCACGGCAGTTATGGAGATGCGTTGTAAAAGTGAAGCAACTAACTCAATTTTTTTTTATTGGAAATTATTCAAGCCTCATCTGTGAGGATAAATGCTGTAGTCCAACCAGCTTCCACAGGGGTTAGCACTGTTCCCAGTCACATCAGTGTTGTCAGTTGTCCTTGTCTGATCTGTGTAACCTGATGCTGTGGTGACTCGGGTTCTGCGTGGGCATAATCTCTGCCAACCAGTCCCAACGCTGTCACCCTCAGTCCACAGGCAACGAGCAGGATCGCTCAGATCTTTCCCTGCTGTGTGTCTTGGCAGTCGGAGGTTGGTTTGAACAGGTCCTTCACCCTCCTGGACCACACTTGCCAACACTGCGGGTCACAGTGCTGTTCAGCTGATGTGTGAGAACCAGGGCCAACTCCTCAAAGAGAGCAGCAGGGTGACACTGAAGGAGGGGGCAGGTAGTGAGTGTGACCCCGGCTTGTGCACAGTTTGTAGTGTGTACCTGGAGACTGTACTTTCAGTCTCAGCCCATGGGTACCTGAAAAGTACGATTCTGCAGAGACATGCATCTACGGGAAGGGTTGCAGTTATTTTATATGAATATATATATAGATTAGATAAAGAGTAACACAAGGTGCTGGAGGAACTCGGGCACCATCTATGGAAGGAAATATATAGTCAACACCTCAGGATTGGAAAGGAAGGAAGAGCATGCCAGAATTCCCCCTCTTCACCTCTCACTTTCTCACTTGTCTTCCTTCTCTCAACACCCCCCCCCCTCCAAAATCACCACCTTATTCTGGCTGCTTCCCCCTTTCTTTCCTGTTGAAGGGTCTTGTCCTGAAGTGTCGGTTGTTTATTCATTTCCATAGATGCTCCCTGACTTGCTGAGCTGCTCCAGCATTTTGTGTGTGTTGCTAAAGATTCCCAGCATCTGCAGAATCTCTTGTGTTTTAGATTAGATAAAGTGTATTTTATTTAATCCAATGGCTGATATTTTTCTTTTGACTTAAAACCATTTACCCTATGACTATGATATTTTCATTACCCACATCTAAGGCATAGGAGCAGAATTGGACCATTCAGCCTATCAAGTCTGCTATGCTATTCTGTCATGCTGGATTTATTTATCACCAGCGTGGATGGGACAGCACCAGGTCACAGCTGGTAGATGCTCCTACACTACACAGTCTGAACATCGTTGAAGGATCCCTTGGTGGAGGACAGTCTGAAAGGCACGTCCCTGCCCTCAGCCCTTTCCTAGATCAAGACCCAGCCACCAACTCGCTGTTCAATGACCATTACTCGCACCCCAATATAAAACCCATGGACAGGGCAGTGTGTTAGATGTTGGCCAGTTGGATTTCGGCCAAGTGACCTGGGTCCAGAGCAGGGAGGGGAGAGGTGACACTGGCCTTTGCAGCAGATCTTGGTTGAGAGTAAGGCTGTGGCTCCCTCCTGTGAAACAGCAGCAGTCTTGTCCTTTAAGGCTTCATCAATGACATTTTAAATTTGGGTTGGGAGGAAGCAGCTTTATCTTCAGCCCTGCAGTGTTAGAGAGCTTGGCACATACCACCTCTACCTCAGTCGTTCCTCTTTTTGACCATCTCTTCTCCTCTTCCCCTTACTCATTATCCCTACTGTGACCGTGGTGAACACCCCAGTGGTCTTGGTACTAGAGTCTGGGAAGGTCCCTGGGTTTGTCTGATCTGTGCGAAAGTGCTCCCACCTCTGGGATAAGAGATACCTGCCAGGCCTTTTGGGCCTTATCTCCTGAAAGGTAAAGATGGGTGTTAACTGCCCTGTCTCCAGACAGTCACTTGTACCTGAAAAATTACTCCCATCGAGCACCTGTCCTCCTACATCTGAATGTTCCATCAGTGGCCAAAACAATGGGTGGTGGGGGGTCAGTGAAAAATTCTGTGCTCTGTGCCTCCAAGGAAGTAGAAACTTGTCTAATACAGGCAACAGCAAATTAAACACAATAAAATGGCTGAATTTTTGAATTCAATCACAAATATTGTATGCTGCACAATTAATATTTACAAGGTTCAGAGTCAACTAGGCAGTAACTCTGGCACTTCACCACCTACATCCCTGTACTATGTAGGACACAATTGACTAGATATCGCATTAATTCTTGTTTTGATTTTTTTTTGCAGTTCTTTGAAGTTCTGTACAGACAATTCAGTGTGTTCTTAGACAGAGACAATGTTTTAATACCTACTACATCATGTATCTAGTGAAACCATTTCTGTGCAATTATGTTTCCTTGAATCATTGTTATGGCAGGTTTGTTAACAAATAATTTGTGTTTTAGCATCACTGAACCTTTACAATAGTTTATAGATGTCTTGATGTTTTGAGATATAAAGGATTCCCTACTTCAGTGATAATGCCACTGTGAAGCGGGGTAGATTGGTTTGTAAATATGAATCTATGTAAACAGAACTTGTCTGTCGCTGTGTTTTTAGCTCTCTATTACATTTGGATTAACTTTGTTTTTTTATTCTATATATCAGGGAATTTTTAAAATAAATTTATAAATCTAAACTTGTAATGCTCTTGTGCTATTTTTGCCTTGCATAGCACCATCATCATCATGTGCCGTGTTGTATGATGTGGGTGATCATGGTCTTTTCCATGACCATGAATGTTCTTGGCAATTTTTTCTCCAGAAGTGGTTTGCCATCATCTTTTTCTGGGCAGTGTCTTTACAGGGCAGGTAACTTCAGCCTTTATCAATACTCTTAAGAGTTTGTCTGCCTGGCGTCAGTGGTTACACAACCAGGACTTGTGATATGCTCATACGATCATCCATCACCTACCCCCATGGCTTCATGTCACCCAGATCCAGGGGAGGGGGGGTGGTAAGCAGGTGCTACACCTTGCCCAAGGTGACCTGCTGGCTAGCGGAGGGAAGGAGCACCTTGCACCTCCTTTGGTAGAGTAGTATTTCCACCCCACCACTATTCCCTTGCATAGTAATCCGCTGGATGAACTTGTCTCTAAAGGAGTGTACTGTATTTATTTATTGAGATACAGAGCAGAGCAGGCCTTCCGGCCCTTTGAGCCATATTGCCCAACAATCCCCAATTTAACCCTGATCTAATTGTGGGGCAATTTACAATGATCAATTAACCTACTGACTAGTACGTCTTTAGACTGGTAGGAAACCCATGCATTCCATGGGGAGGATGGACAAACTCCTCACAGAGGTCACTGGAAATGAACTCCAAACTTCGACTCCCAGGCTGTACTGGTGTCACGCAAACTGCTACGCTACTGTGACGCCATCTCTCCCTTCTCTCGTTTCAGTTAAGTCCTCATGTTCAAGCTTCTGATTGTCGGTTGCCATCATGAGGCAAGTTAGAGCCAGCTCTCATTCAGTCAGCATTTTCCCTTTCCATGGACCCTGTTTTTTTTAACATAATCTCTTTGACAGGAGGGAGAGTATCATCAGGTATTGAGTTTCCATACGACCGGTCAACAACTCTTATTTCTGCAGGAGATTCATATTCAGATTTATGTGCATGGAAGCTTACAGTGAAAAGCACGGTTTGTGTTAGTAACCTAAGGATGTGCTGGAGGCAGCCCACAAGTTTCAGCCCCAATATATCATGCCCACAATGTTCACTAACTGAAACAACAAAACAAAAATATTCCAGCTGCCGCCTCACCAATGTCTTTTTGTCCCAACTCCCAATGTCTTCTGAACCGAAAGCCCCATTCCCTCCCTATTTACAGTTTTCTAAAGTCTCATAGTATACTTCTACCTATTTGCCAAAAATATCTTATGTTCCATTTTGTTCTTCTGACTTCCTCCTTTACTGTACACCTATATCCCTCGTCCTCAAGGGATTCACTTAATACCAGCTGCCCAGAGTTGACCACCTTTTTCTTGAGTCACCTTATGTACAGGTAATCCTGTGCCTAGCGTCACTTTATAGACATGTATCAAGGTATATAGACTATCTCACATATTGATATTTATTGTGTTTTTTTTAAATCTTTGTGCTGCATCAGAATCACAGTATCAACTATTTTGCTCTCTTTCGCACTTGTGTACAGGAAATGATATTAAACAGTTTTGAACATAGTATGTCTGGTCTCTCACTATCTTGCGTTTTTAAAAACCTCCCCTCGCCAGATGCATCATTACTCTCGCAATCACTCTGCTAAGAGCCAGGCACAGAGGAGAACCTATCGAGGGCAGGAATGCTCTTCAGAATCTGCTAGCAGGCACATCTTTATTTAAACCCCTTCTCAAAGTAGCCAACTATCCTGTCCATCTCCAGTGCCACTCCATCTGCTGAGGTCAGTTTATATAATTATTTTAAGGAGTTTGTGGAGCAAATGGAACTTTAGATTTGCAAAAACTTGAAGGGTGCAACTACATCTCCCAAGTGTGAGATAAGGAGGCAATGTCTCAAGACTGCAATCATCGCCGACTTCAAGACAGGATGGATCCAAGTGCAGTGCCATCCTGAATACAGCATTTCCAGTTGGATGCCTCATCCCAAGGAAACATACTGCCCTTCACCTTGCCTGCAAACCCTTTTAGCAAACTTAGTTTTGATGAGATCTGTCCTCATTCTTCTAAACTGGATGTTCCCAACCTGCGGTCTGCAGACCCCTTGGTTAATGGTAGGGATCCATGGCATCAGAAAGGTTGGGGAACCCCTGCTCTAAATTCAAGAGCACTGTCCTAGTTTACAGAGCTGCCTCAGTCTGGTAAACCTGCTTTCCCTGGAACCAGCCTGTGTACACAGTGCTTTGATACGGACCTCGGCAGCTGAATTTACTACAGTGATTTTTCTCTTTTTTTACTTCCTGCATGCCAAAAGCATGGTGGTAGGTTAAATGGCTTCTGAGTGTTGGCGTGCTATGGCATTGACAATTGTGGGCTGCATACGGCACATCAAAGTGTGTTAGTTGATGCAAGCAATGCATTTCACTTTCAATGTACACATCATAAATCCAACTTCAATCTTGATAAAAGGCAGGATTAATCAATGGTAAATATCACATGCTGAGGTACTATGGGGGGGCTATCGTGCTGGGATACTGTAGGGGTTATCACGTGTGGAGGTACTGTGGGGGTGCTATCACATGTGCTGAGGTATTGTGCGGGGGCTATCATGTGTGCTGAGATACTGTGGGGGGGGGGGGGGGGGGCTATCACATGCTGAGATACCGTGGGGGGTATCACAGCATCTATGGAGGAGAATAAACAGTCAACATTTCTGGATAAGATCCTTTATCAAGACTGGAAAGGAAGAAGGCAGAAGCCAGAATAAGGAGCTGGGGGTGGAAGGAGGACAAGCTTAGAAGGTGATGGTTTGCTTCATGAGAGTGGGTATGGACCTCATGGATTGGATAGACCCATGTTGTGCAAAGTTTAAGAAAGTCCACAAATACTCCAGAAGGATGGCAAGAGAGCTTTGAGTCCATGCATTGCAGGAACACAAGTTACCCCGCCCACCTGCCTGGTAGGGAATTTCCTGTCCTCAGAGACAAGTGAATAGGTCTGCCTCAAGAGAAGTGACAAGTGGAGAGTTACCAGACTTTGTGATGCCTAGAATGGTAAACATATTTCAAAATGGTCACAATTTGACTAGGGAACTTTCTACTACATTGAGACAGAAATTAGTTTTTGACCTGCACTGCCCCAAACACATAAACCCAACTATTGCCCCAAATGTTGGCCACCATTACACACTCAATGCAAATGGATCATGGGATAGAGCCTGTTTACTACTTTAAGAAACCCCACACTTTGACCCTCTGCCATTCAAACATCTTGATAATGCTACGCCTCTATACTTCGAGGATTGGTTCCTGGTTCGATGTTGGTCTTCTATTGGGTACTTTCGGTGTCCATCAGTTTGTATTCCCACCCCTCCCCCCACCCATCCGTAACACGTTAGAATGATGTCTGACGTCAATCGAAAAAGTCACCCCTCCTCATTAGAATACATCGTAGGACAACCCCAGCCAATTCTTTAATTTTATTGGATTAAACAAGTGTTGGTCAAGGTATAGGCCCTACCCCTTTCTGCTATTCACTCTAACTTGATAATCGCACCCCTCCCATATTCCTTAATGATTGGACTACCGGAAGGAATATTGGCTTCACTATTGGTCAATATTAACATCAATTAATTAACATTCCACCCACGCCAGTCAACATGTTAGGATGATACGATATCCGCAAAGACCCGCCCATCATTTTATTTTTTATTGGATAGCTTGCATCCAAACTCATGGATGATTGGGTTAATTAGTTGTCAATAATGATTCAGGCCGCTCGATATCAGCTTAGGTTGCAGCAGACCCGGAAGTCAGCCTCCATTTTAACCATTGTTGCATTGGAGAGAGGGGAGATTCGGGTCGTCGCTCATAGCAACGGGCCGGGGAAAGGCGAGAAATCCCGCTCCCCGCGCCACCCCCGATACCTGTTCCCGCAATTGCCTCTTTAGTCATCCCAATTTAAGAGAAAACTTTTTTTTTAATATAATAATACGAAAAATACAATGGCGGTTCTGGAGCCCGAGGCCTAACTTCACTGTTGAAGCCTCGGGGTCGAGTCAGTGGGCAGTCCGTGCCGGCTCGCTGCTGTTCCGGCATCAATGAGGCGCTGAAGCTGGAGGGCTTTTTAAATAGAAAATAATCGAAGAAAATAAACTAAAGAACAATAAAAAGACACAAAAACGCCGGGAGTTCACTCCACCATCCCCACAAAGCAAATAATCCCCGGAGGGAGGACTCTGCCAAGTTCCAGGTATCACGAGAAGGTTGCAGCGAAACGTTTTGTGTTCTGTTTGGATTTGAGGGGAGGCTGGAGCAGGATTGTTGGCTGCCTTCGGTGCTGACAGGACGTGGGAGAGTTTAAGGCAACAAACTTGGTCAACTTTCTTTTATTGGGGGCGGGATGTGGTGACGGCTGCAGTAAGTTTCCAAATTTAACTTGCACTAAGATTCCTAAACTGAAAAAATAAGTTTTTGTTGGCTGGGTTCAACTTGTTTTTTTAAAGCAAAAATTTGTTGAAAATAACGTATGATATTCAGTCTTTGAATTTTGTAATTTCTCAGTAACTATTATAGTTATGAAATTTTAATTTATAGAATCGAAATATTTTCAGATTCATAAACTGTAACGAAAATATAATTTTGCATGTTATTTGAAAGATTTTGAACTTTGATGGTTCTGTGGAATTGGTGCTGAACAGGTTGGATGTGTACTTTAGTAGATTTACAATCAGGATACTAGTTCCTCTGATTTGCAAAGCTCCTGAACAATGAAAGCACAGTGGGTCTTGAGACAAAAGATTTGCTAATGTCAGACAATGGCATCATTATTAAACTTCGGGAGCCAAATGATTGGAACTAGGACATACAGTTTCTGTCTTTAAAGGCACAAGAGGTTCTGCAGATGCTGGAGATCCAGAGCAACACACACAAAATGCTGGAGGAATGCAGCAGGTCAGGCAGCATCTCTGGAAATGAATACAGTCGACATTTTGGGCCGAGACCCTTCATGAGGACTGTAAGGGAAGGGGGAAGATGCTAGAATAATTATGGCTTCCAATGATACATTAGATAGTAGTTAATATATTATTAATCATTAATATATAATGATTGTTCTGGCTTCTTCCCCCTTCTTTTCCCGTCCTGTTGAAGGAATTCGGCCTGAAGCGTTAAATGTTTATTCATATCCATAGATGCTGCCTGACCTACAGAGTTCCTTCAGCACTTCCTGTGTGTTGTAAAGAGTTGCATACGGCCTTCCATCCTAGCTCCACCCACTGCTTTAAAACCAAAGTTAATGTGCTTGGAAGTGTTCTGTGATGTAACTCACCCTTGCCCAGTGATGGAAGTTATCCTGATTGCTTTGAGTGGTGTGGTGCTGAATGGGCCCACTGGCCCACCACATCCATGCTCACCATTTTATCCTGCACAAGTAATGCAGTTCTGCACTCCCTTTTCAACCATTTTAATTCTCAAGGTGGAGGAGCAACACCTCATATTCCATCTGGGTAGCCTCCAACCTGAAGGCATGAACCTCGATTTCTCTAGCTTCTAATGATTTTTTTTCCACCTCCCACTTCTCTCTTTTCCTTTCTCTGGCCTCTTCTCCTTGCCTGCCTATCACCTCCCCGGTGCTCCTTTTCTTTCCCTTGCTCCCATGGCTCACTCTCCGATCAGATTCCTCCTTGTCCAGCCGTTCGCCTTTTCCAATTATCACTTCCCAGCTTCTTACTTCATCCACTCACCTGGTTACACTGATTACCTTCAACCTTGTCCTCTCTCCCCCCCCCCCCCCCCCCCAGTCTTCTCCATTCCTTTCCAGTCCTCATGAAGGGTCTCGGCCCGAAACATTGAATATTTATTCATTTCCACAGGACCTGCTGAGTTCCTCCTGCTGTTAGTCCTTTCTCAACCAGTGCTTATGGGGTTGGGGTTTTCTAGCTGGGGACTTGATTGTATCATGCCTGGTATCCACCATTCTCTGTACAGGAAGATGTGGTATTGTTGTACGTGCAGCAGGGTCACCTGACAGGAAACAAAGGTCAGGAGTATTCAGGTGGTATTCAGTGGAACTGTGGACCCATGTCTGCTCACTTCTCTTGTCAGGATCTGAAACTGCGTTTTAACATTTGAACCGCAGCTGCTCCACCAAATGCCCTTGAATTATTATTTAGAATGTTTCTGGCAATGATTGGTACAATGAAGGTTTCTCAGTTTAAGGATAGTTGGATTCCTGTCCGGTTTTGTGCTGGCTGCTGAGGCCAATGTAGAAATGGTGAGCTCCTTTCATCAAGGGAACATTTGAACCGTCATAGAGTTGTACGACACAGAAGCACGTCCTCATATCCCACAACACGTTCCCATAGAGTTGTATGACACAGAAACACTTCTTCATGTCCCGCATCACATTCCCATAAAGTTGTACGACGCAAAAACAGATCCTCAGGTCCCCGTATTCACACTGAGCATCATGTTCCCATCTGTACTTAGAACACAGAACAGTATGGGACTTTGGCCCATGATGTGCCAACTTTTTACTCCAAGATCAATCTGGATTTTTGCATGGACGGTGCACATAAGCTTAATATTTTGCTCTTTTCTCTCTTTTTTGATATATTTCCTGTAGTAATTTGTAATGTTTTGCACTATACTACTGCTGTAAAACAACAAACTTCAAGCAAGCCATACATCAGTTAAAATAAGCCTGTCTCAGATTCTTTACCTCCCACAAACCCCTCCATTTTTCTATCGTTAGTGTAGCCATCTAAGAGTCTCCTTAATGCCTCTCCTACCATCCTCGGCAGGGTATTCCACACACCTAGCACTCTCTGTGTAAAAAAAAAAAAGAGTAAAACTATCTTTGACATCCCCTTACGCTTCCCTCCAATCACCTTAACGGAATGTCCTCTAGTATCAGGCATTACTATTCCGGGGAATGGTGCTGGTGCCTCATCATCAAACCCCTTCTATCAGGTTACCTATTTAGTTGTACTGATGGTGTTTACCAGCAATTGGTGCAGAGCTTTTATTCTTTGGTGATTCAGATGCTCATCCTAATGCTTGAATGCTGTATGTACGTCTTCTTTGCCATTGACACCTCAAATGTCCTCTTGTTCCTTTCACGTACAATTGTTCAACACTGACTTTGCTGGCCTGCATTCTGCTTTTAATGGAGGAAACCTTCCAGAGTTTGCATGTGATTTGGGGAGAAGTTCTGTGGAATCTTCCTGAATAAGAGGCATGGAAGGTTATGGTCCACGTGCGATTCATTGGGACTAGGTAGAACAAGAGTTTGGCACAGACTAGATGGGCTGAAGGATCTGTTTCTGAGCTGTAGTACTCGGACGTTCGGTTGTCCTGATCCAGATTGTGGTCATGCTATCCTGATCTGTACACGAAAGTCTTTTTAAACAAAGATTCTAACTCCTAAATTTGTGATTGTAGCTAGGTGCGGTTTTGTAGCCTGGAGGTTGTTAGCGGAAGTTCTGGTGAAGTTCCTTTGGTATTTTAGTAAAGGCTTGTAAACAGCTGAACTGCGGAAGGTATTGTATTTTTATTTAAAGATATGGATCCTTCCACCCCAACGAGCTACACTGCTCATCAACCCACCGATTTAATCCTAGCCTAACAACTGGTTAACTTACTGACCAGTCCATCTTTGGACTGTAGGAAGAAACCAGAGCACCCAGAGGAAACCTACGCGCACATGGGAAGAACATACACTTGCTTACAGGGGATGCAGGATTGAACTGTGAACTCTGGAATGGCCAGAGTTGTAATAGTGCCATGCTAACTGCTATGCCCTATGGGAATAGTAGAGAAGTGGTTGCTGTTCTGCATTCTGAATATAACTTAAAAAGCAGCACTGCAAAACTGATGTTTGTAATTGATCAGAAAATCAGAGAAAGGACAAACATTTTCATCCAGTGACAGCTGATGCAGCAGAGAGATTTCAGTGACTGAGTCCATGTTCATTTCTACTTCCTGCTTGATGCACTTCACCTGATGAGGGATGGTTCTCTAATGGAGTTGCTGTAGGTTATATCTATTGCTTGTAACTGGGCGGCACAGTCATGCAACACTGTTACAGCATCAGTAACCCCATTTCAATACTGCCGTTGTCTTGTCAGGAGTTTGTGTGTTCTCCCTGTGACCACTGGGTTTCTTCCGGGTGCTCTGGTTTCCTCCCACATTCCAAAGTCATATATTAGGTTAATTGTTCACATTGAGACCTCAAGCGTCCTCTTATTACTTTCCTTGCACAATTCATCAACACTACTTGTGTTGGCCTGCAATGTACTTTAAAAAGAAGAACTCTTCCTGCGGTTTGGAGAGAAGTTCTGCAGAAGCAGTGGAGGCTACCTCAGTAGATATATTTAAGACAAGGTTCGATAGATTTTTGCATAGTAGGGCAATTAAGGTTTATGAGGAAAAGGCAGGTAGATGGAGATGTGTCCATGGCCTGATCAGCCATGATCTTACTGAATGGCGGAGCAAGCTCACCGGGCCAGATGGCCTAATCCTGCTCTTATGTTCTTAAGTTCACATGGGTGTAGTTGTGCAGTATGGTTTCATTGGATTGGAGGGGCCTATCACCATGCTGTATCTCTAAACAGATAAAATTAATAAATATAAGTAACTGTTCAGGCTTTATAGCAGTGGGCATAATGCTTTTGCATGTCAAAAATCAAGTTTCAGAAGGATTATTGGTCCAATACCATCAGTGTGATGTCAAAATAAATTGGTTCAAGGTGAGAATGAAGCCCTTGAAGAATAATTAGAATATGAATCTCAAGCTAGGACCAAAGGTGGATAGCACACGGTTACAGCAATATCTATGCAGAGTCTGAATAAGTGCAAGAGGGGAGGAGTAAAGAATAGTAATGAGAAGGAGGTGTTTAGTTGGATGAAAGGCTGACATAGAATGGATGTGGAGAGGGTGTTTCCAATAATGGGAAAGCCAGGACCAGAGGGCACAACCTCAGAAATCCCTTTAGAACAGAAGAGAAGGAACCTCTTTAGCCAGAGGATGGTGAATCTGTGGAATTTATTGCTACAAGTGGCTGTGGAGGCCAAGTCATTAGATATATTTAAAGCTGAGGTTGATAGGCTCTCGATTAGACAGGGCGTCAAAGTTAATGGGGAGAAGGCAGGAGAATGGGGTTGAGAGGGATAATAAATCAGCCATGATCAAATAGCATAGACAATTGAATGGGCAGAATGGCCCTATTCTGCTCCTGTATCACTTCATGCTGTGATCACACATGAAGTAGGAGCCCAAACTAAATTGCATTTCCAGTTCCATTGCTTAACTTCCATGGTGTTCGAGTGTCTGGGACCGACATCAGCAAACGCACTGGTCATGTAACTCCTTCGGAATCTGGAAGAGTGAAGATCACCTAAACAAGTATCCATACCTAAAACATGAGTTCATCTCCCATTCAACACTACACAGTTGTCTTTCAGATCAGATCCCCTGCTGCTCCAATACTCTGATCTTAGCACAGAGTTTGTCAGGCTGCTGACTTTTCAGAAATGTACAGAGATGGGGAAGTTAATGTTAAAGGTGCTGTGAATTATCCTGTTTTCTTTGAGACGATCATCAGTAACATCTCAGTGGTCTCAATTCCATGTGAGGCTCCAGTATTAAAACATTCCATATCATGAAGCTTAGTAATTTCATGTCAACAGTCTGTCTGGGATCGTGGGCTTTGGAGTCTCTCCGCCAAGTTGCCCATGTTGAACTGGGAATCATTCTGTCATCATCAAATCCGTGATCAGTGAGTCCTGGGGTCAATACCTAGAGGTTGGCAAAGTCAGGAGGGCAAAGCCAAAGATTGAACACCAGAGCTCAGCAAATCTGGAGGTTAAAAAGCCCAGAAAAGTTGATAGTGTTTATGAAGACATGATGGAGATATTTAAGATGATAAGGATGGGCAGAAATGGCTAATTTGCAGGGGGCATAATTTTAAGGTGATTGTGGAGAGGGGGTGCCAGGGATTTTTTTTTTACACAGAGAGGGGTGCATGGAACACATTTCTGGGTGGGGGTAAAGGCAGATACATTAGGGACATTTAATGGACTCACAGACAAGCACATAGGTGATAGAAAATGGAGGGCTATGTGGGTGAAATTAATTTTGGAGTAGGTTAAAGGGTTAGCATAACATCGTGGGCTGAAGGACCTATTCTGTCCTGTACTGTTCTATATCCTATGTTCCTCTATGTCCACTGAGATGTCACCCAAGCTAGTCCCACTTGCCCAAGTTTGATCCATATACCTCTCTTTCCTATCTATCTACCTGTCCAAATATTGTTATTTTACCTGGTTCCAGAAACTCACCAGCCTCTGAGAAAAGTTGCCCCTCAGTTTCCGATTACGTCTTTCCCATTTCACCTTGAGCTCTATGCCAGACTTGAGTTCTGGACCTTCAGGCTGGTGAAAATATACTGGTGCACTGTGGATGATGCTGGTGAATTTTGTCATCAATGTCTGTCTCATCTCTTGCTTGTCTCCCATCATGTTTCCTCATGTGGCCAATTTAAATTTTCTTTGCATATCCCCCCAGGAAGCACCCAGAAACATTTATTACATTAAAGGCGGCATAAAAATGCAAATTTTTGCACAAAACGTTACTGTTTGAATGGGGAGTTCCTGAGGAACCCCAGTACCATTCACCTCTCTGAACACCAGTTAAACCAGATTGGGAGACTATGAAAGGGGATCAGCTGAGCAGAAATTGGTCTGTGTTTGTTCATCAGTAGGCGTACACACTCGATAAGTAATGGTGTTGGCTGTAAAGAACTTAGGAAGTTATTTTATAAATGCTGGTGCTTGCACTGGAAATGGACTTCAGAAAGCTTGTCTTCCAAGTCCTGTTGAAGTAGGAGCTGTCAAGTCTTCTAGCTCCACATAAAACTAGAACCACCTCATCTCACCAGAGCCCATCACACCAAAGTATTGCAGTGTCAATGAACAGTTTACCTCCGCCAGAGATCTGAGATTGGCACTGGCTGATATGCCTGCATCCTGCCTTTCTGTTCTTTGGCTCAGGTTGGAGGGAAACTCCAGCTATCTGGTGATTATCTCTGGTACTAAGGTTAATTTAATTGTGGCTGTGACGTCTATCTGTGAAGCTCGTGACTAAAAATGTGAGGAATACACCGGCCACAGCATTAGGGCAAGGGCATGGGTGGGAAACAGCTTCTTCCTGCAACTGAACTCCCTGCCACCACCTTGGTCTCAAGCTACGAAGCACCAGTAGTGTTAACTTTTTAAACATGTCATAAATGTACCTTATTTGTTAATTTTTATGATAATATTACTTTGTGTAAGGTGTGTGAATTATGTACTGTGTTGTGCACCTTGGTCCAGAGGAACATTGTTTCCTTTTGTGGTATATATGTGTAGAGTTGAATGACAATAAACTGAACTTGAACTTAAAGATAAGCCCAGCATTTTGCTAAGTATCAGAATCGCTTTTACATGAGAACATTAAAAAAAAATGTAGCAACTTGTCCACTGCCACACCACTCAATTACGCATTTGTGTTTCCTTGGCCTGGCGGGTTGCCTATTGTTGTGGTAGTGCCATACCTAGCTGACAGGAAAGGAAAATCTGCTCGGTTTCCCACAACCTTTATTTTTCTAGCCGGCCCATCTGGGATCAATCAGCCCTAGACAGATGGGGAAAATGGGAAAAGAAGTGACAGATGGAATATAGAGTGGGGAAATGTACGGCCATGCACTTAGTAGAAAGAATAAAGGCAAAGACTATTTTCTAAGCGGAAAGAAAATTCAAAAATCAGAGGTACAAAGAATCAGAATCAGGTTTAATATCACCAGCATGTGTCGTGAAATTTATTAACTTAGTAGCCGCAGTTCATTGCAATACATAATATAGAAGAAAAAACAAAATAAAAATAATAATAATAATAAATAAGTAAATCAATTACAGTATATGTATTTTGAATAGATTAGAAATCATGCAAAGAACAGAAATAATATATAATAAAAAAAAGTGAGGTAGTGTCCAAGGGTTCAACGTCCATTTAAGATTCAGATGGCAGAGGGGAAGAAGCTGTTCCTGAATCGCGGAGTGTGCACCTTCAGGCTTCTGTATCTCCTACCTGATAGTAACAGTGAGAAAAGGGTGGTGGACTTAGGAGTCCTTGTGCTAAAGGTTAATTTGCAGATTGAGTTGGTGGTAAGGAAAGCAAATGCAATGTCTGCATTCATTTTGAGAGGACTGGAATATTAGAGTAAGGATGTAATGCTAAGACTTCATAAGACCGCACTTAGAGTATTGTGAGCAGTTTTGGGCCCCTTATCTAAGAAAAGATGTATTGGCACTGAGGAAGGTCTAGAGGACATTTGTGAGAATGATTCCAGAAATGTTAGGGTTAACGTATGAGGAGCAGCTGACAGCTCTGGACCTGCACTCGCTAGAGTTTAGAAGAATGAGTGAGATCTCATTGAATATTTTAAGGCCTAAAATGGACATGGAGTGAATGTTTCCAATAGTAGGTGAGTCTAGGACCAGAGGGGACAGCAGAATAAAGGGATAGATGTCCATTTAAAGCAGAGATGAGGAGGAATTTCTTTAGCTAGAAGATAATGTATCTTGTGGAGTTCATTGCCACAGACTGATGCAAGCCAAGTTTTTGTGTAGAGGTTGATAGACTCTGGGTCTGCATCAAATGTTACAAGGAAAAGACAGAAGGGTGGGGTTGAGAGGGATAATAAATCAAACATGTTGGAGCAAAGTCAATTGGCTGAATGGCCTAATTATGCTCCATATCTTCACTGGTGGGATGGGAGAACCCTAACTTTACAATTTCTTCACGAGTAAAGAAAACTGTTAAGTCGAATATAAGAGTCCATACCAAACCTTGTTTCTTCAAATCAGTTTCAATTCAATTTGTTTAATTGCCATTCAACTGTATACATATATAGCCAAATGAGACAGTGTTCCTCTAGGGCCAAGGAGCAAAGCACAGTACCAGCAGTCACACACAGCACAAGCACATATGAGATATCAGTAAAATATAATCACTCAAAAAATATGGTTGCAGAGCTCAGGTTTATTGGTATATGTCCACAGTTATATCAAATTCTTAGAACAGAGAAGCACATTTTAACATAGCATTTGTATTCAGTATGTTAATGTTCCATTTGAACCTCTGCAACTTCAGTCTCTCTCGCTCTCTCTCTCTTCCCCCCCTCCCTCTCTTCCCCCTCCCTCTCTTCCCCCTCCCTCTCTTCCCCCTCCCTCTCTTCCCCCTCCCTCTCTTCCCCCTCCCTCTCTTCCCCCTCCCTCTCTTCCCCCTCCCTCTCTTCCCCCCTCCCTCTCTTCCCCCCCTCCCTCTCTTCCCCCCTCCCTCTCTTCCCCCCTCCCTCTCTTCCCCCTCCCTCTCTTCCCCCCTCCCTCTCTTCCCCCCTCCCTCTCTTCCCCCCTCCCTCTCTTCCCCCCTCCCTCTCTTCCCCCCTCCCTCTCTTCCCCCCTCCATCTCTTCCCCCCTCCCTCTCTTCCCCCCCTCCCTCTCTTCCCCCCTCCCTCTCTTCCCCCCTCCCTCTCTTCCCCCCTCCCTCTCTTCCCCCCTCCCTCTCTTCCCCCCTCCCTCTCTTCCCCCCTCCCTCTCTTCCCCCCCTCCCTCTCTTCCCCCCTCCCTCTCTTCCCCCCCTCCCTCTCTTCCCCCCTCCCTCTCTTCCCCCCTCCCTCTCTTCCCCCCCTCCCTCTCTTCCCCCCCTCCCTCTCTTCCCCCCCTCCCTCTCTTCCCCCCCTCCCTCTCTTCCCCCCCTCCCCCTCTCTCTCTCGTCCCTCTTGTTCCCTCTCCTTCAAAACTGGAGCTGAGGTTTTCTGTAAACATGTCAGCATTTTTCACTTCACCCTTCTTCCTTGGTGACAGCACCCGCTTTCTCACCATTCTGTAGCTGTGAACAGCTTGTTAAATTATTGACATTGTTTTACATTTTTGATCTCAAGTTTTGGGCTCCTCCGATCATAGAAATGCCATGGGGTGGACCAGCAGTTTATTCGGGTCATTATAAGACCATCCAGCTACTCCCATTCACCATCCGTGTAGACTCGTATCCAGTGATCCCTTCCACCACGTTCTCAACAGGTCAGTTCCAGGTCATAACACACTGCAGGCAAGACGTTTTCCAATCAATTTGACCTGTTTTCTGATACTTGATTTGCCCATTTATTTATTTTCAAAGTTCAATGGTAAATTTTTTCCAGACTACATATGTCACCATTTACAACCCTGAGAATGATTTTCTTTCAGGCATTCACACAGTAAGTACAAGAAACATTGAAGGACTGCACCCAACAGGACATCAAGACAACAAACTGCAAATACAAAAATAAAAATAAAAATTAATAAGCAATAAATATTGAGAGCATGTACAGGTGCCCAAGGAGAGCATTTAACCTGTCTAAATAACTATCGCCCAGTGGCACTCACATCCACAGTGATGAAGTGTTTTGAGAGGCTGGTGTCTGAATGGCAACTTGTATCCACTCCAATTCGCCTACCAAAGCAACAGGTCTACAGCAAATGCCATCTCGTTGACTCTTCACTCAATCCTGGAACATGTGGACAGCAAAGATGCATACATCAGAATGTTCTTTATTGCTTACAGCTCAGCATTTAACACATTGTCCCCTCAAAACTAATCAGTAAACTCCCAAGGCCTGGCCAGCAATCCACCCATGTGCAACTGGATTCTGGATTTCCTCGCTTGTAGACCCCAGTCAGTTCAGATTGGCAAAAACATCTCCACATTCTCCATCAGCACAGGTGTTGTGCAGGTCTGTGTGCTTAGCCCCCTGCTCTACTCACTTTACACCTATGACTGTGGCTAAGTACAGTTTCAACACCATATATGTTTGCTGATGACATTGCTGTTGTGGGCTTTATCACAGTGGGTGATTAATCAGCATACAGAAGGGAGATTGAAAATTTGGCTGAGTGGTGTAATAACAACCTCTCACTCAATGTCAATAAGACCAAGGAACAGATTGTAGACTTAAGGAGAAGGAAACCAGAGGTCTATCAGCCAGTAATCATTGGAGGATCAGAGTTGGGAGAGGGTGAGTAACTTTAAATTCCTGGTTGTCACTATCTCAGAGGACCTGTCCTGCACCCATTATATAAATATTATTATGAAGAAAACACAACAACGCCTCTACTTCTTCAGGAGTCAGCAGAGATTCAGCATGTCATCAAAAACCTTGGGGAAACTTCTATAGATGTGTGATGGAAAGTGTGTTGATTGGCTGCTACATTACAGCCTGGTAATGGAACACCAATACCTTTGACTGGAAAATCCTATAAAAGGTAGTGGATTCGGCTCAGTACATTATGAGTAAAGCCCTCCCAGCCATTGAGCACATCTACATGAAGCATTGCTGTAGAAAAGCAGCATCCATTATCAAAGATCCTCACCACCCAGGCCATGCTCTTTTCAGGTAGAAGGTACAGGTGCCTCAGGATGTGTCCCACCATGTTCGTGTACAGTTACTTAACCCTCAACCATCAGGCTCTTGAACAAAAGGAGATAACCCTTACTTAAGGACTCTTATCTTTTTATTTCATGCTCATTGTTTATTGCTATTTATTTATTATCTACTTTTTCACAGTTTACAGTTTTCAGATTCTGCTTTGAACTTTTGATGAAGAGTCCTTTCAATTGAGTTCATAAGTTGTGGGAACAATTCACTGTTGGGCAAATGGAGCTGAGTGAGGTTATCCCCTCTGGTTCAAGAGCCTGCTGGTTGAGGGGTATAAGTGTTCCTGAACTGTGGTTCGGACCCTTTCTGATTTTGAATTGTTTCGATTTTGTACACTTAGTCTCCTTTCATGCCTCTTTGCTCCAAGTGGGTTAATCTTTGCTTTCTTCAGTTAGTTTATACACAGAAATTCCTCGTGTAGAATAGTTCTAATAATTCTCTTATGCACACTAAGGTTTTCACATCCTTCCTAAAGTGTGGTGCCCAGAATAGGACACAATGCTTCAATTGTAGCTGAACCAATAAGTTCCAGAGGTTCACAACCTCCTTGTTTGTACTCTGAGCTTCTGTTTACCAAGCCCAGAATACTGAATACTTCTTTAACCACCTCCTTAACCTGTCCCATTGCCATTTCGGATTAGTGCACACGTGTCCATAGTTGGACTGTTTTTCTGGAATTACTGCATCATTTTCTGAATGATATTCTGATATTTGCAGTTCTCTGTCTCCTAGAAATACCTGTGTATCTGAGGACAGGTGGGAAATATTGGTTCATACTTCTATAATCTCCAGTCTTACACTGTTAGAGAGGTAGTCATAGAGACAGGTACAGCAAAGATACTAAAATAGCACTCTCTTGACACCCTCTCTTTTAGATCCTTTTAAAATAATTTATTAGAGATTCAGTGTGGTAACAGGCCTTTCCAGCCCAATGAGCCTGTGCTGCCCAATTAACCCATGTAACTAATTAACCTACAAACCATATGTCTTTCAAATGTGGGAAGAAGCTGGAGTACTCTGGAGGAAACCCATACGGTTATGAGGTGAATATACAAGCTCCTTACAGACAACAGTGGGAATTGAACTTCAATCATGATTGCTGTCTTTTCTGATGATTTATTAAAAATCATGAGCACCAACACTCATCTCTGGATTGGTCTCCATTCCTTTAACTGTTGGCGATCTGGTATTTTTTTGCTATCGTTAGTTGTCATTGTACTGGGTGCTTTGCAAGGCTGTTACAGATATTACTGAAGAGTCAGTGACCTGGGTGTGTCTGGACTTGAGTACAGCCATACCTAGTAAGGATGGCATATCTTCTCCCCTGAAGGACAGTAATGAACCTGATGGGTTTTTACACCATAAGAACATAAGAAATAGGAGCAGCAGTGGGCCATCTGGCCCATCGAGCCTGCTCCGCCATTCAATAATATCATTGCCAATCTGGCCATGGACTCATCTCCGTGCCATTTCCCCCATAACCTTTAATTCCTTTACTATGCAAAAATATATCCAACCTTGTCTTAAATATATTTACTGAGGTAGTCTCCACTGCTTCATTCGCAGAGAATTCCACAGATTTACCACTCTCTGGGAAAAGCAGTTCCTCTTCATCTCCATCTTGAATCTTGAGGCAATGTCCCCTTGCTCTAGACTCACCCACCAGTGGTACCAACTTTCATGGCTTGATCTTATCTATCCCTTTCATAATTTTATATGTTTCTATAAGATCTCCCCTCACTGTCCTCATAGTCTAATCCCCTCATCTCTGGAATCACCATTCTCCTAGTTTTCTGGTCATTGTGACTGCTATGCTATGCTAATGTAGCAGTAAGTGTTATGTAACACTTTAAAACACCTGCAATGGTAAGATGAAGGTTTAGTTCCCACCACTCTCTGTAAGGAGTTTGTATGACCACAAGGGTTTCCTAGGGTGCTGTAGTGCGCTGGATGTATGGGTTAAGGTTAGTAAGTGGTGGGCATGCTATGTTAGTGCCAGAAACGTAGTGACACTTGTAGGCTGCCCCAGCTCATCCGCATTGGTCATTAATACAAACGATACATTTCACTGTATTTTTCAATGTACCAGACCTCAGGATTGCCCATAATCTACCCAGTGTGCCAAGTTGTACACCTTATGACTTCAACCTTCCTGAAAGCTTCACCCGCATCTGTCCCCTTCCTTGCTGCAGTCTGAGTTAGCTCTGTTCAATCTCCAACTGGCTTTCAATTCCAGCTAATTCAACAACTTCTTTCTCCATCAGTATTACAGTTCCAATTTTCATGTGGTCACAGTACATTTGACAGATGGTTTAATTCTAGTTCAGTGTCACATTCCATGAATTTTCTTTGTAATGTTGGTATTTTTTTCTTCATATGTCTTCTAGGTGAAGATCCATCCTTTCTCTAGGATGGCGTTTCTGTAGCTCTGGGTTTTTATGGGGTGGGGTTGCTAGCCCTATGCACAAACCTCCTCCTTTCACACCTTGGCTTGGGACCATCTATGGTGGAATTTTGGATTTTATTGCCATTTCCAAAACAAGGGTCCCTGACCCTTGCTTCTCTCCTTTCATCTTGCCTCACCCTTCTCCCTTTCCTCCATGCTCTTGACTGTGTTGCCCATAGCGCTGTAAGGTTTTGGGTGTGATAACCACCTCCTGGTATCTCGCCCAAATCTACACTCCCATCAGCCTGAGTACAGTTCTGAGTGTGAAGCTATATAACCGCAGGGCGGTGTTGCAATACGTCTGATTGAGTCTTGGCTTTCCAGAATAGTTCATTGTGTAACAGTACCGTTAGTGTAGTCCTTTTGTGGCATAGCGTCATAGAGCACTCCATCACAGAAACAGGCTCAGGTAGTCCACACTAAGTTGTGATTCTGCCTAGTCCCATTGACCTGCACTGAGATCATAGCCTTCCATACCCGTCCCATCCATGTACTTATCCAAGCTTCTCTTAAATGTTGAAATCAAACCCGCAGCCACCAATTCTGTTGGCAGTTCGTTCTACACTCTCAGCCCCCTCTGAGTGAAGAAGTTTCCATTCAGTTTCTTCTTAAATACTTTGCCTTTCACTTTAAACCCATGATCTCTAGTTCTTGTCTCACCTATCCTCAGTGGAAACTGCTTGCATTTACTCTATCTATACTCTTCATAATTTGTACACCTCTAACAAATCTCCCCTCATTCACCTATACACTAATGAATAAAACCCTAACCTCTTCAACCTTTACCTTTAATTTAGGTCCTCAAGTCTCAGCAACATTCTACATTTTCTCTCCACTCTTTCAATCTAATTGATACCTTTCCTGCTGGTAGGTGATCAGAAATGCACACAATTCTCCAAATTAGGCCTGACCAATGTCTTATACAACTGCAACAGAATATCCCAATTTCACTGTGCCTAAAACTTTCATTATGACCCTATTGACCTGTGACTCTATTTTAGGGAATTATGAAACTGTTTTCCCAGATCCCTCTGTTCTAACCCACTCCTCATTCACTGTGTGTGTCTGGTTTACCCTCCCTAAATGCAACACCTCACACTTGTTTGTATTAAATTCCATCTCCCGGTTTAAATGCTGACAATGAACAATCTTTCCTCTTCCTTTCCAGTCCTGATGAAGAATCTTGGCCCGAAACAGTGACTGTTTGTTCCTCTCTGTGGATGCTGCCTGACCTGCTGAGTCCGCTAGCATTTTGTGTGTGTTCCGTTGACTAATTGATGGGCTTTTTGGCCATACTGCTCTAGGGTAATGTTTATTCCTTTGCCTAACGGTTTCTGTTCTGCTCAGAGTCAGAAGCCTATCAACTTAAGAAAAGAAAGTGCTATGTCATTGAAAGTAGAAATGTGTTGTATATCCTTGCACCATAAAGTTAACATCTCAAGCATGGCTTTTGTAATTGAGGCTTTAATATAACGTTATCTTACAGGCATTCACAGTAGAACAGAAAAAATACATTAGAACAATAGAGAAGTACAACTCATTATTACTTATTTCTTCTCAATATTGGTATTATTATTGGACCATCACCCCTACTGGGGCGTAGGCCGCCAACAGCAACTTGCTGGAGTCCTCTGACCCAGGCCAGTGTTTCACGTTGTCTCCAGGAGTGGCCCAACTCGGTGTACCTTCCTCTCCCGGAGTGAGGTCCTTATTGTTTCTATAGCTCTGGGTTTTTATGGGATGGCGTTGCTAGTCCAACTCTTCTCCTTTTGCAAGTGGGCTTGGGACTGTCCAGGGTAGAGCTTATTGCTCACTCACTCATTCTTTTTGTTTCTGTACTTGCGTAGTTTTATTTCCAAATCGTTATTTGTCAGGCTTTGTGAGTAGGTTTTCATTGATTCTATTTTTGTTCTACTGTGAATGCCTGCAAGAAAATGAATCTCAGGATAGCATATGCTGACATACATGTATTTTCATAATAAATTTATTTTGAGCTTTGAACTCAATTGCAATTCAGCTGCAATTCCAGTTTGAGAGCAAGTTTGGTGTACAAACATCTGCCTTTATCCAGGTTGCAACTGTAGAATTATAAGTCTAATGAGGCAAATGATAGAACAATATATCAATAAGATTGAAAGAGTCCAGAGAAAATATTGCCAAAACTTGAGGACCTGAGTTAAAGGGAAAGGTTGAATAGGTTAGGACTTTATTCCCTGGTGCGTAGGAAACTGAGGGGAGATTTGATGGAGATATGCAAAATTGAGGGGTATAGATATGGTAAGTGCAAGCAGGCTTTTTCCACTGAGGTTGGGTGAGACTACAACTAGCAGTCATGGGTTAAAGATGAAAGGTGAAATGATAAAGGGGAAACATGAGGGGGAAATTCTTTGCTCAGAGTATAGAATGAGCTGCCAGCAGAAGTGGTGGATGTAGGCTCAATTCAACATTTAAGGGAAGTTTGGATAAGTACGTGGAGGGGAGGGTTATAGTCTGGGTGTAGTTTGATGGGACTAGGCAGAGTAATAGGTTGGCATGGACTAAATGGGCCGAAATCTGTTTCTGTGCTGTGGTGTTCTACATGGGATGAGTGTAGGTGGCATTGGTCTGAGGGCCTGAGTGGCTTCAATGTTGCTGTGTTACACACCTTTCCAGAGCAAGCACCTGAGATTGCTCAACAGTCACTCTGCTGAAGCTCTTACTTTAAAATAAAAATGAACCCTTTCTTTGCTTTTGAAATCTGTATAATTTTGGGAATGTGGTGCCTGCTGTGCTGTTGTTACCAGTGATTAACCCCCAATATTTCTGCTGAGACAAAATGGAGGCAGCAGCCATATTGTGAATCCTCCTGGCCCTGCAACCTAACCTTGTCTCTTTGTAAATGTCTAGTCTAGTTTATAAAACAAATATTTCTTCAAATGATACCAGAAACACAACAGCCACAAAGAAAATTGGCCTTTGGAATCCTGCAGTATTTAAATTTAAAACTTTGGATTAACGCCACCTTTGAGTTGTGTGATAAATTGTTTTCCACTTTGATATTGCTTCACCCCCAGAAGACAACATCCATGGCTTCCTCATTTGTGAGAGGGTTAGGAAGGGTGGAATTATTGGGGATTCTTCTGGACAAAAGTGGTATTACTATTTGAACATGGATTGGAATGCCTGCCTCATAATGGATCACCCACACTCCCGTCTTGTCTTCCTACCCTGTGAGTGATAACACTATCCATAAACATATTTCTTGGAGGCAGCAGTTTCTGTCACTTATCTGTACAGCAGAACAGCATCCTGAGATAAGCATGGCTCAGTTATAATCATATAACAATTACAGCACGGAAACAGGCCATCTCGACCCTTCTCGTCCGTGCTGAATGCTTACTCTCAGTTACCCTGTCACAGTCCAACTCCTTCCCTTTGGATCCTTATCTATCAAAATTGTGATGAATTGGGAATTTAGTTGTATTTTGACTATAAGGAGCTGTAGATGCAAAGGTGATGATCCATTCCCTGCCTTTCTCTTTATGATTGTGTCTTTGATTGTGGTAGAGACATGATAATTAAAAGGATTTCATATTAATACAAGTCAGAAAATGGATGTACCACCACAGCTTCCAAAGTGACTAGCATGTGGAGATTATGATGACTCCTGGTGCACTTTAGACTGCTGTTGTTCAGCTCGAGTGGTCTGGCTAACAAATGAAAGTTATGAAAATACAACCTGTGCTTCAGTGGTAAATTATAAAACTGAAGCCAGGTGTAGAATATCACTACTACTCTAATCGAATATAGTCACTGCAAACAAACTTTAATTTCCTCTGTTGTACTCTGCATTCTTTCCCTTAAGTTATCTTGATGCATACGCAGTGGCCAGTTCTCATCTGCAAGTCTGGAAAAGTTTGCTAAAACCAGTTAATACGTGGCATTGACTGTATGTGCACTCCTACAGGTGAAAGTCTCCAGAGAAATTTAGAAAGTCACTTATTCCTTGATTAAAAAGTCTCTGGCTGTACACTCAATCAATGCCTCTTAGCATCTTGTACACCTCTGAGATCCTTCACATCCTGCACTCCAAAAAGAAAAGCCCCAGCTTACTCAACTGCTCTTCTTCACAAGACATGTCCTCTGGTTGAGGCACTCATTTATCTTCAGTTATTGCTTTTTCTACTGGGGCATTAGGTCATCTTCAAGTTCAAGTTTATTATCATGACTACATATACAACCAAACAAAACAAAATTCTGCCGGACTACGGTGCACCCACAAAACATAGACCTCACATAAAGCAAAATATGACCATCAATAAGTTAATAAAATATAATTCAAAATGCACGTAGCACATTTAAACAATACAATATATGATAATCAGCTGGCTGACCATGTGACGTGACCACGGTGGTGGCAGGTTATTCATTACTCTCACAGTCTTAGGGAAGAAGCTGTTACCCAGTCTGGCAGTCCTAATTCTGATGCTCCAGTACCTCCTACTTGATAGTAGTCCGACAGTGAGATTGTGGGATGGGTGATAGGAATCCTCAAAAGTTCTTTGGATCTTTTCTCAACAATGCTCCAGAGGGAGATCCCCAATGATCCTCTCTACAGTTTTAACTATCCTCTATTGGATCTTGTAGTCTGATGCCTTGTAAACTTGTGGTCCATACCACACAATGGTGAGCTTGGTAGGCCTTGGTTAGTTGTACATCTTGATCGACCTCAGTTGGTTAAAGGCAGCAGCTTGAAGTTTGACATTCTGTGCTCGATCTAAAGTTCTCTAGTTCTGGTAACATTCCCCCCCCCCCCCCCCCCCCCCCCCACAGCTCTCAAAGCTATCAAAGCCTGTTGGTAATAGTGTGACCAGAGTTGTTGTACAATTTATCTGGTACATCATAGGCAAAGCTCTCCCTACCAATGAGTACATTTGTGAGGAACGCTGCCACAGGAAAGTAGCATTCATCATCAAAGACCTCCACTATCCTGGCCATGCTGTTCTCTCACTACTACCATTCGGCTGGTGATACCCCCACATCACCAGATTCAGGAGCAGGTGTTACCCCTCAACCATCAAGCTCCTGAATCTGCATGAACAACTTCACTTACCTCAACTCTGAATTGATTCTACAACTTACAGACTTGTTCTCAAGGACTCTACAACTTGTGTTCTCAATATTATTTATTTTCATGTGCACATTTTGTCTTAACAGTCTGTGTATCAGTGCAGAATGTATTGTCTCAGCATTTGCTGAGCATTTGATGCCTACCACGTAAAATGGGCTGCCGACCTGTTAGATAGCCGGCTTATATTAGCAAGGTGATTGTACGAGAGAACAGCGGCAACTCAGAATGAGCTGTGGCTCTGCCTCAGGGAAACTAGGTGAAGAAAAAAGCATAAGAAGCTTTGTTTTTGATAGCATTACGCAGGGTTCAAAGTAAATTTATTATTAAAGTACATGTATATTACCATATGCTACCCTGAGATTCATTTTCTTGTGGGCATTCACAGTAAATACAAAGGAACACAATAGTATCAAGTAGGTACAGAGGAGATGTCAGGTGTTGCTTTTTTATGCAGAGAGTGGTGAGTGCGTGGAATGGGCTGCTGGCGGCGGTGGTGGAGGCGGAAATGATAGGGTCTTTTAAGAGACTCCTGGATGGATACATGGAGCTTAGAAAAATAGAGGGCTAGGGGTAAGTCTAAGTATTTCTAAGGTAGGGACATGTTTGGCATAGCTTTGTGGGCTGAAGGGCTCATATTGTGCTGTAGGTTTTTTATGTTTCTAATTCATTGTTTTATTAATAAATATCAGTGAAAAATTACACATAAAGAGAACAATCAATTGATGGTGGAAAAACAACAAATTCTGTAAGTAGAAAAAAAGAACAAACATAATATTAATAATAATAATATTGAGAACATGAGATGTAGAGTTCTTGAAAGTGAGTCCAGTTCAGTATCAGAGGAATCAGTTCAGTGAAGGGTGAGTGAAGTTATCCATGACGGTTCAGGAGCCTGATGGTTGAAGGATGGCATTTAAACTCATAAATGGATGGAATCAAGATTTTTTTTTAGACAGAGATAAAAATATAAAACAATTTTAAAGGACAGTTTTTTTCCTCAGCGAATTGACTGAGGCACGACTGCGCAAGCACATGAACGTCAGCGAGTTAGACCAATGGAAAGGATTTAAAAGAAGACTGTTTTTTCCTCAGCAGTTTGATCGAGGCAAAATTGAACAAGCGTATGAACGTCAGTGAATCAGACCAGTGGGAAGAATTTGAAAGAAGACACCTTTATAGAGCGGGCGTCGCAGGAGTGGGCAATGGAGTAGAGGTAGACAGAGTAGGCGGGCTTTGGTTCAACGGGGCTTTGGCAATAACAGGTCGAGGCGAGGTAAGCTACTTGTCAGGAATAGGAAGTATGTCTGTACTGGGTGTCAGATGTGGGATAGCTGGGAGACTCCCAGCCTCCCGGACAGCCACATCGAGCTGCAGCCTTAAGGACTGGGTTAGGGACTGGAGATGCAGCTCGGTGACCTTCTTCTGGTCAGGAAAAGCAAGGAGGTGATAGAGAGGAGCTATAGGCAATTAGTCACACCAGGGCCTTGGGAGACATAAGTGAGTAACAATCAGGAGAGGGAAGGCAGATATGAGAGAGTACCCCTGTGGCTGTCCCCTTAAAAAATAAATACTTCTGTTTGAGTACTGTTGGGGGGTGGGCGCGACCTACCTGGGGGAAGCAACAGTGGCCACACCTCTGGCACAGAGTCTGTCCCTGTGGCTCAGAAGGGTAGGGAAAGGAAGAGGCAGTGATAGGGGACTCTGTTGTTAGGGGGTCACATTCTGTGGGCGCAGGAAAGAAACAGTAGTTTGCCTTTCAGGTGCCAGGGTTTGGGATGATTCTGATCACGTCCGTGATATCTTGAAGTGGGAAGGTGAACAGCCAGAGGTCATGGTACATATTAGTACCAGCAACATAGGTAGGAAAAGAGAGGAGGTCCTGAAAGCAGACTACAGGGAGTTAGGAAAGAAGTTGAGAAGCAGGACCTCAAAGGTAGTAATCTCAGAGTCAGGTGGAGAAGAAATGCATAGCTGAGGGATTGGAGCAGGGAGCAAGGATTCAGATTTCTGGATCATTGGGTCCTCTTTTGGGCAGGCATGACCTGTACAAAAAGGACAGGTTGCACTTGAATCCAAGGGGGACCAATATCCTGGCAGGGAGGTTTGCTAAGGCTATTGGGGAGAGTTTAAACAAGAATTGCTGGGGTGGGAGGTGTTGTGAACCAAACTGAAGAGATAGAGGAAGGGGCAGTTGGCTCACAAATAGAGAAAGCTTAGAGACGGTGTGAGAGGGGGGATAGGCAGGTGGTAGAGAAAGGATGCGCTGAGACCATTGGTTTGAGATAGGTCTATTTTAATGTAAGAAGCGTCATGAACAGCGGATGAGCTTAGAGCATGGATCTGTACTTGTATCTATGATGTTGTGGCCATTACAGAGGTTTGGATGGGAAATATAAAAGAGTAGGGGACATATGGAACTATCAGTCAGGAACTTGGAAGCATAAATTGGGAACAGATGTTCTTAGGGAAATGTACTGCAGAAATTGGTAAAAGTTCAGGGGATATTTGCATGATGTTCTGCATAGGTATGTTCCAATGAGACAGGGAAAGGATGGTAAGGTGCAGGAACCGTGGTGTACAAAGGCTGTTGAAAATCTAGTCAAGAAGAAAAGAAAAGCTTGAACGTAAGAGGATGTGCTGGATAAGTCACTGGGACCAGACAAGATTATACCCCAGGCTACTGTGGGAGGCGAGGGAAGACATTGCTGATCCTTTGGCAATGATCTTTGCATTGTCAATGGGGATGGGAGAGGTTCCGGAAGATTGGAGGGTTACAGATGTTGTTCCCTTATTCAAGAAAGGGAGTAGAGTTCACGCAGGAAATTATAGACCAGTGAGTCTTGCTTTAGTCGTTGATAAGTTGATGGAGAAGATCCTGAGAGGCAGGATTTATGAACATTTAGAGAGGCATGGTCTGCTTTGGAATCATCAGCATGGCTTTGTCAAAAGCAGGTCGTGCCTTATGAGCCTGATTGAATTTTTTGAGGATGTGACTAAACACATTGAAAGTCGAGCAGTAGATGTAGTATATGTGGATTTCAGCAAGGCATTTGATAGGTACTGTCTTGCAAGGCTTATTGAGAAAGTAAGGAGGCATGGGATCCAAGGGGACTTTGCTTTGTAGATCCAGAATTGGCTTGCCCACAGAAGGCAAAGAATGGTTGTAGATGGGGCATATTCTGCATGGAGGCCAGTGACCAGTGGTGTGCCTCGGGGATCTGTTCTGGGGCCCCTTCTCTTGGTGATTTTTATAAATGGTCTAGATGAGGAAGTGGAGTGATGGGTTAGTAAATTTGCTGATGACCCAAAGGTTGGGGGTGTTGTGGATAGTGTGGAGGGCTGTCAGAGGTTACAGCAGGACACTGATAGGATGCAAAACTGGGCTGAGAAGTGGCAGATGGAGTTCAACTCAGATAAATGTGAGTTGGTTCATTTTGGTCTGTCACATATGATGGCACAATATAGTATTATTGTGCAGGTTGACTCTGGTTAAGAAAGCATACAGTGCATTGGCCTTCTTCAACCATGGGATTGAGTTTAAGAGCCGAGAGGTAATGTTACAGCTTTATAGGACCCTGGTCAGACCCCACTTGGAGTACTGTGCTCAGTTCTGGTCACCTCACTACAGGAAGGATGTGGAAACTATAGAAAGGGTGCAGAGGAGATTTACAAGGATGTTGCCTGGATTGTGGAGCATGCCTTATGAGAATAGGTTGTGTGAACTTGACCTTTACTCTTTGGAGTGATGGAGGATGAGAGGTGACCTGATAAAGGTGTATAAGATGATGAGAGGCATTGATCGTGTGGATAGTCAGAGGCTTTTTCCCAGGGCTGAAATAGCTAACACGAGAGGGCACAGTTTTAAGGCGCTTGGAAGTAGGAGTGTCATGGGTAAGTTTTTTTACTCAGAGAGTGGTAAGTGCGTGGAATGGGCTGATGGCAACAGTGGTGGAGGCTGCTACGATAGGGTCTTTCAAGAGACTCTTGGATAGGTATACGGAGCTTAGAAAAATAGAGGGTAATTGCTAAATTAAGTACATGTTCGGCGTAGCATCATGAGCAAAGGGCCTGTATTGTACTGTAGTTTTTCTAGAAGTTTCTATGACATTTGATGTGGTAAATGTAGTTTTGGAGTTTTAAACATGTGTAACATAAAATATGATTTTAATTAATCTCCATTTCTTTGGAGTCTGACTGGAGAACGTGATAGTGTTCAGATGTCTGGTTTTCATCTCTCTTTGGGAGCTGTTGGTGTTCATCAGTAGTAACGGAGAAGGTTGGAGTTCAGTGTTCTGTACTGAGGGTTATTAAGGGTGGATCTCATTGCTGAGAGGATAAAAATAGGAAAATGCCTTACTTATTTAAGTCCATCATCCCTACTGTGGCATAGGCCATTGACAACAGCTCACCAGAGTCCTCTGTCCTAGGCCAGTCTTTCATGTTGTCACCACATTCAGCCCATCTTTGAAAATCCTTCCTCAGGCATGAATTCTTTGGGGCTTCTGTTGGTGTTTTAGTAGCTCTAGATTCTTGCGGGATGGGGTTGCTAGCCCCATCCACCAACCCTCCTCCTTTTGTATCTGACTTGAGACCATTCATGTCAGAGTTTAGGAAAATGCAGCCCCTGCCGTATTATTGCCTTCTCTGAATGCATTTCACAAGTTCCTCAGTTTGCATTAGTAGTCCTGATAGACTGTTGTGAATTAATAACCAGTTTCAGGCCAAGGAGGTGCAAATTGATGTTTATTTCTTGATTGGGGTGGGCTCCACAGAAGCTCAGACACTGATTGAAACTGAGAGTTGACTTGAACTTTTATTGACCCATGCTCCACCCTACCAGAGCATGAGTCAAAGTGAGTTAATTTTTTTGCCAATGGATAACAAAGTTACAGACTTGCCCCAGAGTTTTGACCACTGACGGGTAAAGGCATCTGAAAATGGTTCATTTGTTGAGCTAAGTATCTGCCAGTTAAGTCCATTGATTGTCTGAAAGTCTGGAAAATTGCAATATAAAGCAAACCAATTTCTTTTCTGCTAGTCTCAGAAAATGTAATTTAAATCATCATAGAACTGTACAACACAAACAGCTGTTTGGCCCATCTCATCCATACCAATCACTGGACACCCTACCATTATCGCATCTCCCTGTACTGCATTGGTAGACTTTTATTCCTTGACATTTCAATTGCTCAACTTGACAGCATAATGCTTGACAGCACCAGTGGCACCCAGGTTCAGTTCCTGCTGCAATCTGTAAGGACTTTCCACATTCTCTCTCAGACTACATGAGTTTCCTTTGGGGGCTCCCAAAGGTGTATGGGTTAGGGTTAGTCAGTCATGGCTATGTTATGTTGGCACCTGAAGCATGGTAATTCTCGTGGTCTGTCCCCAACGCATCCTCAGACTATGTTGGTTGCTGATGCAAACAACACATCTCACTGTATGTTTCAATGTACATGTGACAGATGAAGCTAATATTTAATCTTAGCTTTAACTGTCTTAGGCAACAAATTCCACTCTCTTAGTAAAGAAGGTTGCCATTGTATCCCCTTGAATCTCTTCCCCACTCTCCACCCTAAATCTGTGTCTTTATTTACTTCTGAAATGAGATTTATTTTCCTGCAGTCCAGCCCTAATTAGACCATAAGATATAGGAGCAGAAGTAGGCCATTTGGCCCATCAGGTCTGCTCCGCCATTCAATCATGAGCTGATCCAATTCTTCCAGTCATCCCAACTCCCCTGCCTTCTCCCCATGCCCTTTGATGCCCTGGTTAATCAAGAACCTACCTGTCTCTGCCTTAAATGCACCCAATGACTTGGACTCCACAGCCACTCATGGCAACAAATTCCACTGATTTACCACCCTCTGACTAAAGTAATTTCTCCGCATCTCTGTTCTAAATGGACTTTCTTCAACGCTGAAGTCATGCCCTCTTGTCTTAGACTCCCTTACCATGGGAAATAACTGTGCCATAACTAAATTGTTCAGCCCTTTCAACATTTTGAATGTTTCTGAGATCCCCTCTCATTCTCCTGAACTCCAGGGAATACAGCCCAAGAGCTGCCATTCATTCCTCATACATTAACCCTTTCATTCCTGGAATCATTCTCGTGAATCTTCTTTGAACCCTCTCCAATGACAGTATATCCATTCTAAAATAAGGACCCCGAAACTGCATACAATACTCCAAGTGTGGTCTCTCAAGTGCATTATAGAGCTTTAACGTCACATCCCTGCTCTTATATTGTGTACCTCTAGAAATGAATGCCAACATTGCATTTGCCTTCTTCACCACTGACTCAGCCTGGAGGTTAACCTTTAGGGTATCCTGCACAAGGACTCCCAAGTCCCTTTGCATCTCTCCATTTTGAATTCTCTCTCCATGTAAATAATAGTCTGCTTGTTTATTTCTTTCACCAAAGTGCATGACCATACACTTTACAATATTGTAGTTCATTTGCTATTTCTTTGCCCATTCCCCTAAACTACCTAAGTCTCTCTGCAGGCTCTGTTTCCTCAACATTACCCGCTCCTCCACGTATCTATGTATTGTAGGCAAATTTAGCCACAAATCCATAAATCCCATAGTCCAAATTATTGACATATGCAGCATACTACCACCCACACTGGACCCCCTACAATTCGCCTAACAAATGACACAATAACCACTGCTTTACACACACACTGTCCTTACACATCTGGAGAAGAGGGATACTTATGTGAGAATGCTGTTCTTGGACTACAGTTCAGCATTCAACACCATAGGTCCATTCAGGCTCAATAAAAGCTCAGAGACCTTGGCCTTGACCCTGTCTTGTGCAGTTGGATCCTGGATGTCCTGTCAGATCACCAGCAGGTTGTAAGAGTGGGCTTCCTCACCTCTAACCCTCTGACTCTCAATACAGGAGCCCCTCAAGGCTGAATACTGAGTCCCCTCCTTTACTCCCTGTATACCCATGACTGGATCACCGCCCACAGCTCCAATTTGCTGATTAAATTTGCCGACAACACTACATTGATTGGCCTAATCTCAAACAATAACGAGGTGGCCTACAGGGAAGAAGTCATCACCCTGACACAGTGGTGTCAAGAAAACAATCTCTCCCTCAATGTCGTAAAAACACAGGAGCCGGTTGTGGATTACAGGAGGAATGGAGACAGGACACAGGCTAACCCCTATTGACATCAATGGATCTGGGGTTGAGAGGGTTAGCAGCTTTACGTTCCTCGGCATCCACATCACCGAGGACCTCACATGGTCTGTACACACTGGCTGTGTGGTGAAAAAGGCACAACAGCGCCTGTTTCACCTCAGATGGTTGAGGAAGTTTGGTATGGGCCTCCAAATCCTAAGAACTTTCTACAGGGGCACAATTGAGAGCATCCTGACTGGCTGCATCACTGCCTGGTATGGGAACTGTACCTCCCTTATCGCAGGACTCTGCAGAGAGTGGTGTGGACAGCCCAGCACATCTGAGTTTGTGAACTTCCCATGATTCAGGACATTTACAAAGACAGGTGTGTAAAAAGGGCCTGTAGGATCATTGGGGACCCAAGTCATCCCAACCACAATCTATTCCAGCTGCTACCATCTGGGAAGCGGTACCGCAGCATAAAAGCCAGGACCAAGAGGCTCTGGTACAGCTTCTTCCACCAGGCCATCAGACTGATGAACTTACGCTGATTTGAGTGTACTCTATATTACATTGACTGTTCTATTTATTATAAATTACTATAATTGCACATTGTACATCTAGATGGAGACATAACAAAGATTTTTACTCCTCATGTATGTGAAGGATGTAAGAAATAAAGTCAATTCAATTCAATTTATACATTGTAAAAAAGCAGCGATGCCTACACCGAACCCTGTGGAAATGCACTGGTAACCAGCGGCCAGCCAGAATAGGATCCCTTTATTCCCACTCTCTGTTTTCTGCTGATCAGCCAATGTTCCACCCATGCTAGTAACTCCCCTATAATTCTATGGGATCTTATCTTGTGCAGCACCTTGTCAAAGGCCTTCTGAAAATCCAAGTACACCACATCTTCTGCTTTGTCTATCCTGCTTGTAATTTCCTCAAAGAATTGCAGTAGGTTAGGAAGGCAGGATTTTCCTTTCAGGAAGCCATGCTGTCTTTGGCCTATCTTGTCATGTGCCTCCAGGTTCTCCATAATCTCATCCCTAACAATCGATTCCAACAACTTCCCAACCACTGATGTCAGGCTAACAGGTCAATAGTTTCCTTTCTGCTGCCTCCCACCCTTCTTAAATAGCGGAGTAACATTTGCAATTTTCCAGTCACCTGGTACAATGCCAGAATCTATCGATTCTTGAAAGATCATTGTTAATGCCTCCACAATTTCTCTGGCTACTTCCTTCAGAACCCGAGGGTGCATTCCATCAGGTCCAGGAGATTTATCCACCCTCAGACCATTAAGCTTCCTGAGCACCTTCTCAGTCGTAATTTTCGCTGCACATACCTCACTTCCCTGACACTCTTGAATCTCCGGTATACTGCAGATCTCTTCCACTGTGAAGACTGATGCAAAATACACATTCAGTTCCTTTGCCATCTCTGCGTCTCTCATTACAATATCTCCAGCATCATTTTCTATTGGTCCTTTATCTACCCTCAACTCTCTTTTTACCCATTATATGCTTAAAAAAGCTTTTAGTATCTTCTTTGATATTAGTCACCAGATTCTTTTCATAATTCACCTTTTCCTTCTTAATGACCTTCTTAGTTTCCTTCTGAAGGTTTTTAAAAGCTTCTCAATCCTCTGTCTTCCCACTAGCTCTGGCTTCCTTGTATGCCCTCTCTTTTGCTTTTACTTTGGCTCTGACTTCACTTGTCAGCCACGGTAGTGTCCTTCTTCCATTTTGATAATTTCTTCTTATTTGGAATATATCTGTCTTGCACTTACCTCATTTTTTGCAGAAACTCCAGGCATTGCTGCTCTGCTGTCCTGCCTGCTGGTGTCCCTTTCCAGTTAACCTTGGCCAGTTCCCCTCTCATGCCATTGTATTTTCCTTTATTCCACTGAAATACTGACACATTGGAATGTAGCTTCTCCTTCTCAAATTTCAAAGTAAACTCGATCATTCTATGATCACTGTTCTCCAAGGGTTCCTTAACCTTAAGCTCTCTTGCATCTTAGATCATTGTACAACACCCAATCCAGCACAGCTGATCCCCTGGTGGGCTCAACAACAAGCTGTTCTAAAAAGCTATCCCTTAAACATTCTACAAATTCTTTCTTTTGAGGTCCAGTACTGGCCTGGTTTTCCTAATCCAGTTTCATGTTAAAATCCCCAACGATTATCATGACATTGCCCTTATGACATGCCTTTTCAATCCCCTGCTGTAATTTGTAATCCACATCCTGGCTACTGTTTGGAAGCCTGTATATAACTGCCATTAAGGTCCTTTTACCCTTGCCACTCTCACCCTCAAGACTGTGTGCTAAGCTCTCTTCTGTACTCCCTTTTCACCTATGACTGCATTCCTGTACCTGGATCTAACTCCATGATCAACTTAACAGAAAACACCACGGTGATTGGCCTGATCAGAGGGGATGACGAGATGGCCTACAGGGACAAGGTCCAGCACCTAGCCACATGGTGTGCTGACAACAACGTGGCCCTTAACACCCAGAAGACCAAGGAGATCATTGTGGACTTCAGGCATGCTAGGAGCCACACTCGTGTCCCCATCTACATCAATGGAGCTGTAGTGGAGCATGCATCGAGCTTCAAATTCCTTGGTGTCCACATTTCCGAGGATCTCACCTGGTCCCTGAACTCCTCCATCCTGATCAAAAAGGTGCAACAGCGCCTTTATTTCCTGCGGAGCATCAAGAAAACTCACCTGTGTCCCAGGATACTGACGGTCTTTTTCCGCTGTACCATTGAGAGCATACTCACCAGCTGCATCTCTGTGTGATATGGCAATTGTCCCGTATCGGACTGCAAAGCACTCCAGCGTGTGGTGAAAACTGCCCAGCGGATTATTGACACCCAATTGCCCACCATTGCGAACATCTTCCATAAATGCTGCCTGGTCAGGGTGAAAAGCATTATCAAGGATGCATCTCACCCTAACCATGGACTTTTTACTCTCCTCCCATCCGGTAGGTGCTACAGGAGCCTCCGCTCCTACACCAGCAGGCACAGGAAGAGCTTCTTCCCTGAGGCTGTGACCCTGCTGAACTTCACATCACAGCGCTAAGCAGTATTGCACCCATATTGTACTGTCTCTTTTTCTTTTTATATCTTTTTATTAATTTTAAACAAACATAAGAGAAACATAGATACAGAGAGTTTGAGAATACATAATTAATAGGTTAAGTACTGTCAGTTTTTTTATATTTGTGTGCTGTAGCATTTACTTTTTATTTAGTTTTTTTGTAAATAACACTATTCTTTGCATTTCTGGTTAGATGCTAACTGCATTTCATTTGGCTTTGTATCTGTACTCGGCACAACGACAATAAAGTTGAAACTACCGTAGATTCCGGACTACAGAGCGCACCTGATTAAAAGCCGCTGGCTCTAATTTTAGAAAGAAAATCAATTTTTTACTTGTACAGGCCGCACCGGATTTTCGGCCGCAGGTGTCCCACGTTGTAATATGAGATATTTACACAGAAAGATATTACACGTGAGGATTTTTTAACTTTTAATTAAATCCATATGGTAACATAAACAAATACATATTGCAAATGCTTTTTTTCGAACCGTGCCTGTAACGCGGCTACTTTTAAATATACGTTGCGTATACTTTTTTACTGAACAACATTCCAATATCTCCTAACGACTGGTAAAAAATATATATACTGCAGCCTACCAGGAAAAGTTATTGATCGCCTTTAACTTAAAAGCAGCGTTCGCTCGGATCCAAAGCCGCTCGCGTAATGCCGCTCCCCCCCCCTTCCCGTTTATCGCAAACCGGTATCCCACAAGACGCGGCGAAACCGGGTGTGACGTCATAGCATCCCGCGATGTAGTACAGAAAACAAATATAGTTAAAACACTTCTAACTTTAACTAACAAATGAATTACTAAGCGAAAATATTATAAACTAAATAACTGCCATAAAGGCAGCACAATGCTTTTCTTTGAGTGTTTTCCATGTTGATGAGGGTGAGTACAAATGACTGATTTACAATAATTTAATTGTGAAAGTGCGCTTGATTTATCGTACAATTTCATTGGACCTCTGTGAACTACTCATCAATTTTATTGGTCTACTGTTACGAGGCAAAATGTTTTTGGCGGCATGAAAAAAATAATGCATTAGCCGCACCGTATTAAAGGCCGCAGAGTTCAAAGTTGTTCAAAATGTGGGAAAAAAGTAGCGGCTTATAATCCGACATCTACGGTAATCTAATCTAATCTAAATTTCTTAACTCAACCCATAACTTTATACAGGGGTTTCCCATGTTACAGAAGACCTGATTTATAGAAATGTGTATTTACGCAAATTCTCCCATAAATTTTTAAATAAATTTTCATGATTTAATTATTTGTTTATTGAGATGCAGTTCAGAACAGGTCCTTTGTGCCTTTGAGCCGCACCACCTACAACCCGTTTTAACCCTCACTGAATCACAGGACAATTTACAATGACCAATTAACCTACTGACAGGCATGTCTTTCGATATCCTCTACATCTTCAAGAGGTCAGAACAAATGAGGTTGGAGATTACCCTGTTTATACATATTCAGTAATTATTCCTCTCAAAATCAGTTGGGTACTTTATTATAAGTTCCTTTCAACGTATCTTTTGAAAGGGCTCTCTTTAGAGAATATAGAGCATTGAACACAGAACAGTACAGGCCCTTTGGCCCACAATGAGATCTAGGAGTCCTTGTTCATCAGTCACTGAAGATGAATGAGCAAGTACAGCAGGCAGTGAAGAAGGCTAATGGAATGTTGGCCTTTATTACAAAGGGAATTGAGTACAAGAGCAAGGAAATCCTCTTGCATTTGTACAGGGCCCAGGTGAGGCCACACCTGGAGTATTGTGTACAGTTTTGGTCTCCAGGGTTAAGGAAGGACATCCTGGCTGTAGAGGAAGTGCAGCGTAGATTCACAAGGTTAATTCCTGGGATGTCAGAACTGTCTTACGCAGAGAGGTTAGAGAGACTGGGCTTGTACACGCTGGAATTAAGGAGATTGAGAGGGGATCTGATTGCAACATATAAGATTATTAAGGGATTGGACAAGATAGAGGCAGGAAATATGTTCCAGATGCTGGGAGAGTCCAGTACCAGAGGGCATGGTTTGAGAATAAGGAGTAGGTCATTTAGGACAGAGTTAAGGAAAAACTTCTTCTCCCAGAGAGTTGTGGGGGTCTGGAATGCACTGCCTCGGAAGGCAGTGGAGGCGAATTCTCTGGATGCTTTCAAGAAGGAGCTAGATAGGTATCTTATGGATAGGGGAATCAAGGGATATGGGGACAAGGCAGGAACCGGGTATTGATAGTAGATGATCAGCCATGATCTCAGAATGGCAGTGCAGGCTCGAAGGGCCAAATGGTTTACTTCTGCACCTATTGTCTGTTGTCTATTGTCAATGTTGTGCTGACTTATATAAACCTACTTCATGATCAATGTTACCCTTCCTTCCTACTCCGCCCATAACCCTCCATTTTTCTATTATCCAAGTACCGGTACCTATCTAAGAGTCTCTTAAATGTTCCTAATGTGTCAGCTTCTACCACCACCCCTAGCATCCACCACTCACTGTGTATATATTTTTAAAAAAGCCCTACCTCTGACTTCTCCTCTAAACTTTGTTCCACTCACCAGAAATCGATGTCCTCTGGCATTGCCCTGGGAAAAAGATACTGGCTGTCCACTGTTATCGATGCCTCTTATCATTTTGACACCTCTATCAAGCCATCTCTCATACTTCACTCCGAAGGAAAAAAGCCCTTGCTCACTTAGTCTATTCTCATAAGGCATGTTTTCTAGTCCAGACTGCTTCCTGGTAAATCTCCTCTGCACCTTCTTTGCTATATTTACTTTAAATTCCTACAGATTTTTAATTTATTTAGAGCAACACAAACACAAAATACTGGAGGAACTCAGCAGGTCAGGCAGCATCTATGGAAAGGAATAAACAGTCTACATTTTGGGCTGAGACCCTTCATAGTGTTTGTATTTAATTTAGTTTTTCCACTGTTGGGGATCAGGATGTCACTGGTCCATCTCTAATTCCCCTGGAGAAGGTAGAATCCAGTGGTTTTGTGGACATCCTTACGCTGAGCCCCATGGAATGTCACCATTGTCCTGCTGTAGTGATAAATGGCCAGCAACAAGCACAGTGCATTAATAGCAGTGTCAGTGACTTTGACATCTTTACACAGATGATTGAATGTTGGATTATGTGGTGTGTTTGCCCACATTAGCTGTGTCTTTTTGTAGGCAGGGCAATATTGCCCAACTTGATAAGCAGTGCAGTGAGTTCTGGAACAACATCAGCACTGGAGCTGGGATGTTGTCAGATCCAATTGCCTTTACACACACAAAATGCTGGAGGAACTCAGCAGGTCAGGTGACATCTATAAAAAGGAATAAGAGTCAACATTTTGAGCTGAGACCTTTTGGTGGGTGGGGAAGAGTACAAGCTGACAGGTGATATGTGAAGCTAGTTAGGTGGGGAGTGAGAGAATGTGAGAAACTGGGAAGAGATAGATGGAAAAGGTAAAAGGCTGAAGAAAGAGGAATCTGATAAGACCATGGAGAAGGGGCACCAGAGCGAGGTTTTTCCCCCTTCCTTTTCAGTGCTGATGAAGGGTCTTGGCCTCTCCATACAGTGGTGTGAGAAATTTTGTGAACCCTTTAGAGTATTCTCCTTTTCTGCATAAAAATGATCTGAAATGTGATCGGATCTTCATGTTAAGTGCTAAAACTAGATAGAGGGAACCCAATTAGACAAATAGCACAAAAACATACTTTTTCATTTATTTATTGAGAAAAATGATCCAATATTACATGTATTTGTTGGAAAAAGTAGGTGAACCTTTGCTTTCAGTAACTGGTATGATCCCCTTAAACCAAATGTTTCAGGTAACTGTTGGCTAGTCCTACACATAGACTTGGAGAAATTTTAGGCCATTCCTTCTTTAAAAACTGCTTCAATTCTGGGATGTTGGTGGGCTTCCTTGTATGAACTACTTGCTCCAGATCCTTCCACAAAATTTCTGTAGGATTAGGGTCAGGACTTTGACTTGGCCATTCCAAAATGTGAAATTTCTTCTGCTTTAACCATTGTTTGGTAGACTGACTTGTGTGTTTAGGGCCGTTGACTTGCTGCTTAACCCACTTTCTCCTGAGCTTCATTTCATGGATGGATACCCTGACATTTTCCTGTAGAATTTGCTGGTACAATTCAGAATTCATAGTTCCATCAATGCTGGCAAGCCATCCTGGTCCCGAGGCAGCAAAGCAGGCCCAGACCATGACACTGCCACCACCATGTTTCACAGATGGGGTGAGGCTCTTATGCTGGAATGCAGTGTTTGCTTTTCACCAAGCTTAACACTTCTCATTTAAGCCAAAAAGTCTATTTTGAACTTGTCCATCCACAGAACATTCTTCCAATAGCCTTGTGGCTTATCCACGTGGTCTTTAGCAAACTTTAGATGGGCAGCAGTGTTCTTGGAGAGCAGAGGCAACAATGTGCACATCATTGTTATTCAGTGTTTGCCTGATAATAGACTCATGTATAGTTCCTTAGGTGTTACCCTGAGGTTAAAACCATATGACATAGGAGCAAAATTAGGCCATTCAGCCCATTGTGTCTGCTCTGCCATTTCATCATGGCAGATCTTGGATCCCACTCAACCCCATACACCTGCCTTCTCACCATATCCTTGGATGACCTGACCAATCAGGAAACTATCAACTTTTGCTTTAAAAGATACCCATGAATTTGGCCTCCACTACAGTCTGTGGCAGAGCATTCCGCAGATTCACTACTGTCTGGCTGAAAAAAAAATCCTCCTTACCTTTGTTGTAAAATGTCGTTCCTCAATTTTAACTCTGTGCCCTCTTGTTCTGTATATAGGAAGCATCCTCTCCACCTCGACCTTATCTAGTCCTTTCAACATTCGGTAGGTTTCAATGAGATCCCCCCTCATTCTTCTAAATTCCAGTGAGTACAGGCCCAAAGCTGCCAAACGCTCCTCATATGTTAACCCCTTCATTCCTGGAATCATCCTTGTGAACCTGCTCTGGACTCTCTTCAATAACAACATGTCCTTTCAGAGATATGGGGCCCAAAACTGTCTACAATACTTCAAGTGTAACCTGACTAGTGTCTTATAAAGCCTCAGAATTATCTCCTTGCTTTTATATTCCATTCCCCTTAAAATAAATGCCAACATTGCATTTGCCTTCTTTACCACAGACTCAAACTCTAAATTAACGTTCTGGGAGTCTTGCATGAGGACTTCTGCACCTCACAACTCTGATGTTTGAATTTTCACCCCATTTAGATAATAGTCTGCACTATTGTTCCTTTTACCAAAATGCATTATCATATATTTCCCAACTGTATTCCATCTGCCCCTTTTTTAACCATTCTTCTAATTTGTCTAAGCCCTGCTGCAATTGCATTGTTTCCTCAGCACTACCTATCCCTCCACCTATCTTCGTAGCATCCACAAAATTTGCCACAAAACTGTTAATTCCGTTTTCTAAATCATTAACAGACCATGTGAAAAATAGCAGTCCTAATACTGACCCCTGAGGAACACCACTAGTCACTGGCAACCAACCAGTAAAGGGCCCCTTTATTCCCACTCGCAGCCTCCTACCTGTCAGCCATTCCTCTGTCCATGCCAGTATCTTTCTTGTAACATCATTGGATTTTATCTTGTGAAGCAACCTCAAGTGTGGCACCTTATCAAATGCCTCTGAAAATGCAAGTCAATGACATCCACTGCCTCTCCTTTGTCCATCCTGCTTGTTACTTGAAGAACTCTAACACATTTGTCAGGCAAGATTTCCCTTTACAGAAACCACACTGACTTTGACTTCTTTTATCATTAGTCTCCCAGTACCCTGAAACTTCATCCTTTATAATGGACTTCAGCACTTTCCCAGCCACTGAGGTTAGGCTAGCTGGCCTATAATTTACTTTGTTTTGCCTTCCTCCCTTCTCTGGGAGAAGTGGCATTTGCAATTTTCCAGTTCTCTGGGACCATGCCAGAATCAAGTGATTCTTGAAAGATCATGACAAGTGCATGCAATATCTCTTCTGCAGCCTCTCTCAGGACTCTGGGATGTGGTCCATCTAGTCCAGGTGACTTATCCACCTTAAGACCTTTAAGTTTGTGTGACACGTTTTCCTTTGTAATAGCAATGGCACTCACTCCTGCTCCCTCACGCTCAGGGACCTCTGGCACACTGCTAGTGTCATCCACAGTGAAGACTGATGCAAAGTACTCATTAAATTCATCTGCCATTTTTGTCCCCAATTACTACCTCACCAGAATCATTTTCTAGTGTCCAATGTTAACTCCCACCTGCCTTTACTCTTTGTAAAACTGAAAATACTCTCAATACTCTCAATAATAGGTCAGTTGTTGAGAGCGCCCTCTTCTTTGTGGTGGCGTGTTGGGGAGGAAGCATTAAGAAGAAGGACGCCTCACGTCTTAATAAGCTGATAAGGAAGGCGGGCTCTGTCGTGGGCAAAGTACTGGAGAGTTTAACATCGGTAGCTGAGGGAAGGGCGCTGAGTAGGCTACGGTCAATTATGGAAAACCCTGAACATCCTCTACATAGCACCATCCAGAGACAGAGAAGCAGTTTCAGCGACAGGTTACTGTCGATGCAATGCTCCTCAGACAGGATGAAGAGGTCAATACTCCCCAATGCCATTAGGCTTTACAATTCAACTGCCAGGACTTAAGAACTTTTTTAAAGCTATTATTAATGCTTTTTGAGTTAGTGATTTAGATGCATATCATATTATTACTGAGTTAAGTATTGTATGTAATGAGTTTTTGCTACAACAAGTGTATGGGACATTGGAAAAAAATGTTGAATTTCCCCATGGGGATGAATAAAGTATCTATCTATCTATCTATCTATCTAATATCTTTATATTATTGGTTAGTTTGCCCTCATATTTCTTTTTTTCCCTTCTTATAGCTTTTTAGTTGCCTTTTTTTGGATTTTAAAAGCTTCCCAATCATCTAACTTTCCAGTCACTTTTGCTACTTTATATGCCCTGTCCTGGGCTTTTATGCAGTCCTTAACTTCCCTTGTCTGCCATGGTTGCCTACCTGCTGCCATTTGAAAACAACTTCTTTTGTGGGGCATATCTATCCTGCGCTCAGAAATTTCAGCCACCTCTGCTCTGCCATCATCCCCACCAGTATCCTCCAATCCTCCTGGGCAAGATCCTCTCATGTTTTTGTATTCCCTTTATTCCATTGCATGCTTATTTATGTGACTTTTGCTTCTCCCTCTCAACTTGCAGTATGAATTCAATCATATTATGATCACTGCCTCCTAAGGGTTCCTTTCCATTAAGCTCCCTAATAAGACCTGGGTTATTACACAACACCAAATCTTGGCTGACAAGGGAAGTCAAGGACAGTATAAAAATAAAAGAGAAGTATAACTTAGCAAAGATGAGTGGGAAGCCAGAAGATTGGGAAACTTTTAAAGAGCAACAGAAGATTACTAAAATGCCAATACGGGGAGAAAAGATGAGGTACGAAGGTAAGCTAGCCAAGAATATAAAGGAAGATAGTAAAAGCTTCTTTAGGTATGTGAAGAGAAAAAAATTAGTTAAGACCAAAGTTAGGCCCTTGAAGGCAGAAACGGGTGAATTTATTATGGGGAACAAGGAAATGGCAGACAAGTTGAACAGGTACTTTGGATCTGTCTTCACTAGGGAGGACACAGACAATCTCCCAGATGTAATAGTGGCCAGAGGACCTTGGGTAATGGAGGAACTGAAGGAAATTCACATTAGGCAGAAAATGATGTTGGGTAGACTGATGGGACTGAAGGCCGATAAATCCCCAGGGTCTGATGGTCTGCATCCCAGGGTACTTAAGGAGGTGGCTCTAGAAATTGTGGAAGCATTGGAAATCATTTTCCAATGTTCTATAGATTCAGGATCAGTTCCTGAGGATTGGAGAATAGCTAATGTTATCCCAATTTTTAAGAAAGGAGGGAGAGAGAAAACAGGTAATTATAGACCAGTTAGTCTGACATCAATGGTGGGGAAGATGCTGGAGTCAATTATAAAAGATGAAATAATGGCACATTTGGATAGTGGTAACAGGATTGGTCCAAGTCGGCATGGATTTACGAAGGGGAAATCATGCTTGACTAATCTTCTGGAATTTTTTGAGGATATAGTTATTAAAATTGACAAGGGAGAGCCAGTGGATGTAGTGTACCTGGACTTTCAGAAAGCCTTTGATAAGGTCTCACATAGGAGATTAGTGGGCAAAATTAGAGCACATGGTATTGGGGGTAGGGTACTGACATGGATAGAAAATTGGTTGGCAGACAGGAAACAAAGAGTAGGGATTAACGGGTCCTTTTCAGAATAGCAGGCTTTGACTAGTGGGGTACCGCAAGGCTCGGTGCTGGGACCGCAGCTATTTACAATATACATTAATGATTTAGATGAAGGGATTAAAAGTAACATTAGCAAATTTGCAGATGACACAAAGCTGGGTAGTAGTGTGAAATATGAGGAGGACGTTAGGAGAATGCAGGGTGACTTGGACAGGTTGGGTGAGTGGGCAGATGCATGGCAGATGCAGTTTAATGTGAATAAATGTGAGGTTGTCCAATTTGGTGGCAAGAACAGGAAGGCAGATTACTATCTGAATGGTGTCAAGTTAGGAAAAGGGGAATTACAAACCCCATTTCCAGAAAAGTTGGGATATTTTCCAAAATGCAATAAAAACAAAAATCTGATATGTTAATTCACGTGAACCTTTATTTAACTGACAAAAGTACAAAGAAAAGATTTTCAATAGTTTTACTGACCAACTTAATTGTATTTTGTAAATATACACAAATTTAGAATTTGATGGCTGCAACACACTCAACAAAAGTTGGACAGAGTCATGTTTACCATTGTGTTACATCACCTTTCCTTTTAATAACACTTTTTAATCGTTTTGGAACTGAGGATACTAATTGTAGTAGATTTGCAATTGGAAATTTTGTCCATTCTTGCTTTATATAAGACTTCAGCTGCTCAACAGTCCGTGGTCTCCGTTGTCTGATTCTCCTCTTCATGATGCGCCATATATTTTCAATAGGAGATAGATCTGGACAGGCAGCAGGCCAGTCAAGCACACGCACTCTGTGTCTACAAAGCCACGCTGTTGTAGCCCGTGCAGAATGTGGTCTGGCATTGTCCTGCTGAAATAAGCATGGACGTCCTGGGAAGAGACATCGCATATGTCTCTCTAAAATCCTAATATACGCCTCAGAGTCAATGGTACCTTCACATACATGCAACTCACCCATGCCGTGGGCACTGATGCACCCCATACCATCACAGATGCTGGCTTTTGCACCTTTCGTTGATAACAATCAGGATGGTCATTTTCATCTTTGTCACGGAGAACGACGCCCATTTTTTCCGAAAACTAGCTGAAATATGGACTCATCTGACCACAGCACACGGTTCCACAGTCTTTCGGTCCATCTGAGATGAGCTCGGGCCCAGAGAACTCGCCGGCGTTTCTGCATAAAGTTGATGTATGGCTTCCTCCTTGTGTAATACAGTTTCAAGTTTATATTTCTGGATGCAGCAACGAACTGTGTTAAGTGACAATGGTTTTCCGAAGTATTCCCAAGCCCAGGTGGCTATAATTGACACAGTAGCATGACGGTTTCTTAGGCAGTGCCGCCTGAGGGCTCGAAGATCACGGGCATTCAACAGTGGTTTCCTTTACGCACTGAGATGTCTCTGAATTCTCTGAATCTTTTCACAATATTATGTACTGTAGATGTTGAAAGACCTAAATTCTCTGCAGTCTTGCATTGGAAAATGTTCCTTTTGAACTGACTAACAATTCTCTCACGAATTTTGGCACAAAGGGGTGAGCCACGACCCATCCTTGCTTGCAAAGACTGAGCCTTTGATGGACGCTACTTTTATACCCAGTCATGATACCTCACCTGCTACCAATTAGCCTGCTTAATGTGGAGTCTTTCAAACCAGTGTTACTTGAATATTCTGTGCACTTTTCAATCTTATTTTAACTCTGTTCCAACTTTTGTTGAGTGTGTTGCAGCCATCAAATTCTAAATTTGTGTATATTTCCAAAATACAATTAAGTTGGTCAGTAAAACTATTGAAAATCTTTTCTTTGTACTTTTGTCAGTTAAATAAAGGTTCACGTGAATTAACATATCAGAGATTTTTGTTTTTATTGCATTTTGGAAAATATCCCGACTTTTCTGGAAATGGGGTTTGTACAATGAGATCTAGGTGTCCTTGTTCATCAGTCACTGAAAGTAAGCATGCAGGTACAGCAGGCGGTGAAGAAAGCTAATGGCATGTTGGCCTTCATAACAAGGAGAGTTGAGTATAGGAGCAAAGAGGTCCTTCTGCAATTGTACAGGGCCCTGGTGAGACCACACCTGGAGTATTGTGTTAAGTTTTGGTCTCCAAATTTGAGGAAGGACATTCTTGCTATTGAGGGAGTGCAGCGTAGGTTCACGAGGTTAATTCCGAGGATGGCGAGACTGTCATATGTTGAAAGATTGGAGAGACTGGGCTTGTATACATTGGAATTTAGCGGGATGAGAGGGGATCTGATTGAAACATTTAAGATTATTAAGGGATTAGACACACTAGAAGCAGGAAAAATGTTCCCGATGTTGGGGGAGTCCAGAACCAGAGGCCACAGTTTAAGAATAAAGGGTAGGCCATTTAGAACAGAGCTGAAGAAAAACTTTTTCACCCAGAGAGTTGTGGATCTATGGAATGCTCTGCCTCAGAAGGCAGTGGAAGCCAGTTCTCTGGATGCTTTCAAGAAAGAGTTAGGTAGAGTTCTTAAAGATAGCAGAGTCAAGGGATATGGGGAGAACGCAGGAACAGGGTACTGATTGTGGATGATCAGCCATGATCACATTGAATGGTGGTGCTGGCTCAAAGGGCCGAATGGCCTACTCCTGCATCTATTGTCTATCTAAGATAGTCCTTGCAATTTCTTAATGCAATCCACAAAGATTCAACATTCTCTGACCCTATGTCACCTCTTTCAAAAGATGTAATTCTATCTCTTACCAACAGAACCAAACCACCACTTATCCCTTTGTATAAGTCCTTTTTGAAACAAAGTGTATCCTCTGATGATAAGCTCCCAACTATGGCCTTCTTTCAGCCACTACTTAGTGATGTCCACGATGTCATATCGACCGGTCTCTAATTGCACCACGAGTTCGTCCACCTTATTCCAAATGATGTGCGTATTTAAATATAGCACCTCTCATCCTGCATTCTTCACCCTATTGAATTTTGCATCTGTGGTACAATTTAACTCTTTGTCTGCAATTGTACACAATTATTGGCTTCTCCTTCCTTATATTAATGTTACTCCCATCATTTACTTGTAAACCTGCTCCTCGTCCTCAGCTCAATGATACTGGTTCCTATCCTCCTGCCATATTGTTTAAACCACTTCCCACAGCTCAGTAAACCTGCCAACAAGAATATTGGCCCCCTTGGATTCAAGTGCAACCTGTCCCTTTTGTACAGGTCACACCTGCCCCAAAAGAGGTCCCAATTATCGAGAAATCTGAATCCCTCCCCCCGCTCCAATTCTTCAGCCACATATTTATCTGCCATTTCATTCTATTCCTGTCCTCTCTGTTGCGTGGTGCAGGCAGCAATACTAAGGTTACTACCCTTGAGATCTTGCTTCTCAGCTTCCTTTGTAATACACTGTATTTTATTTTTAGGACCTCCTCCCTTTTTCTACCTATGTCATTGTACCATTATGTACCACGACTTCTGGCTGCTCACCCTCCCTTTACAGGATATAGTTGACATGTTCAGAAACATCACAGACCATGCCACCCGGAAGGTGAAGTACCATCCATGTTTCTCTTTCACACCCACAGAATTTCCTATCTGTCCCCCTAACTATAGAGTCCCCTATTATTGCTACCATCCTCTTCAATTCCCTACCCTACCCTTCTGAACCATAGGCCCAGACTCAGTACCAGAGGAATGGCCGCTTTTGCTTCCCTCAGGTAGGTAGGTCTCTTAACCCTGCCCATCCTGCCCTCCCCCAAAACACTACTCAAAATGGAGTACTTATTGTTGACAGGGACAGCCACAGGGGTGCTCTCCACTATCTGGCGTTCCCCCTTCCCTCTCCTGATAGTCACCCATTTATGCCTCCTGTAGACTTGGGCAGACTACCTTCCTGTAGCTCCTGTCTATCACTGCTTCACTTTCCCTAGCAAGCCAAAGGTCATCGAGCTGCAGCTCTAGTTCCTTAACATGTTCCTTAAGGGTTCTTTGTGACGTCCTGGAATATTACATGCCTTGCTCTTGGAGTGATTTTTTTGTAGGTTGACCTCTCCTGGGGAGAGTAACAATGGTGTTGAATTTCCTCCAACCGTATACCATCTGCCTGAGTGTGAATTCGTGGAGCCCAAGCTCTTTAGAAATGGTTTTGGAGCCTTTTCCAGCCTAGTGAGCATCAACAACTTTTTCTGAGGTTCTCGGAAATCTCCTTTGATCATTGCATGGCTCACTTACAAAAACGTGTAGTGAAGATCAGACTTTGATAGTGAAGACCCAGGTTTATGTTCTTTAAATAGGGCAGGGGGTCCCACACTCACACCTGATTGTCAACCCAATGATTGAAACACCTGACTCTAATATCCTCTTTAAGTGAAATGATAATCCTAGAGGTTCACATTTTTTCCAACAAATACATATAATATTGGATCATCTTTCTCAATAAATAAATGAATAAATCTAATTTTTTTTGTGTTATTTGTTCAATTGGGTTCTCTTTATATAGTTTTAGGACGTGTGAAGATATGATCACATTTTAGGTCATATTTATGCAGAAATAGAGAACATTCTACAGAGTTTACAAACATTCTAACACCACTGTAGATGCTGCCTGACCTGCTGAGTTCCTCCAGCATTTTGTGCGTGCACCTCCAGATCTCCAGCATCTGCAGAGGCTCATGTGTGCCCATAAACTTTATAACTTTTTTCGGATACCTCATAACATGTGAAGCTAACGCCATGTTTCCATGGCAGTGGAGACTAGTAGGAAAATGGTTGAGCTTATGCTGTTTGAATCATACACACTTCAAGCTATGAAAAGGGAATACTCAGTAGAGCTATGGGAACATTGGAATTCAAGTTCAAGTTTATTGTCATTCAACTGCACACATGTATACTGCCAAACAAAGCAATCTAGACCAAGATGCACAATAGATATAACTCACACATACAACACAAAGTAACATTACCCCAAATAAATTAACAAATAATAAGGTGCATTTACGAAGCAAATTAAGAAGTAAACAGTACAACACTACTAGCACCATGCATACTGAGACCTGGGTGATTGTAGGGAGCTCAGTAGTCCTATGGCCTGGGCGAAGAAGCTGGTTCCCATTCAAACAGTTCTTGTCCTAGTGCTACAGTACCTCCTGCCTGATGGTGTTGGGGGGGGGGGGGTCCTCAAGGAGATTGTTGGGTGGATGGGAGGGATCATTGACAACGCTAAGGACACTTGTGATAAATATCTCAAATGGGTGGAATGGAGACACCAGTGATCCTCTCAACAGTCCTCACAATCGTTTGTAGGAACTTGCAGTCAGATGTCTTACAGTTCTTGTACCAGAACATGATACAGCTGGTCAGGGTACTGGGAAAGAGCTAGGACTTGGGACTAACTGGATTGTGCTTGGGAAAATTCAGCAGAGTGTTGATGGGCTGAATATCCTTCTATTATGCAATCCTTGTCTCTGATTCTAATGCTGCCGAGGCTCAATTAACAAAAGCCTTGACTGATTGTTCCTGTTTTCAGTATGAGAGTCACACCGGGGATGCATTAGCCAATGAAACACCTGGGGAGCTTCAAAAGATCTTTATTGATCTGATCTCCTGCATCACTGGGCCTGCCAATTGGAGAGTGGAGTTTATTGAAACAGTACTGGCCTGATTATAGTTTATATAATTAGCTTTTATATGGTTAATTGTGAACAGTAAGGGGATCACCATATCTAGCAAATTCTTTGCGATTGAAAGGAAGTTTTCCTTTGGATTCGATGAGAATGTCTTTCCTGACACACTGCAGTCTTGTCGTGAGTTGTATAGCCCGACCCCACAGCTGTGATAAAGACACTGGGGACTGGAGAACAGGCGTGGCCAAATGGCATCTCTTTGTGGATGAGTCAGAACTGGAAAATTCCACTCGCTCACTGGCCAGGAGAGAGTTACTTCCCAGTCCTTGAAAATTGGGGGAAAAGAAAACAGTCATTTTTGAGTTGCATCAGAATCTTAACCCTGTCCTTCTCGTGTTCCTGCTTCCAGTTATAACATGTTGCTACACAGACGAGGCCATTCACACCATCCCCTCTTCCTTTTCTTAACATCCCTATAGCTCTTTTGCCTCCCTCTCCCCATCCCAGAGAATTTGCCAGACCTGATGAAGTCTCAGCCTGAAACATCAATTATTTATTTCCATAGATGCTGAGTTCCTCCAGCATTTTGTGTGTGTTACTCAATGATCCAGTTTATAATCACTGAGTATGCAGCCCCTGTTGCATTTATTGCTGATTGTGCTGTACTTCCAGCCCCTATATCCATCTCCCATTTGCAACATCACCTTGGCATTTATCCTGTTAAAATTTTCTTCAACACTGAGGATGGCATTCAGAACTGGATTTATCATCACTACTGACGTGTGGTGAAAATTGTTGTTTTATGACTGCAGTACAGTGGAAGACATAAAAATTACTAAGTTACAATAATAAATAAATAAGTAGTGTGAAAGAGGAGCAGTGAGGTACTGTTCCTGAGTTCAGAAATCTGATGCTGGAGGGAAGAATCTGTTCATAAAGCATAGTTTGTGCATCTTCAGGCTCCTGTACCTCCTTCCTGATAGTTGTAATGAGAAGACAGCAGGTGAGTGCCCTTAATGATGGATGCTGCCTTTTTGAGGCATCATATTTTAAATCAACATACACAAAATGCTGGAAGAACCTAGCAGATCATGCAGTGTCTATGGAAATGAATAAACAGTCAACATTTCGGCTCAAGACCCTTCATCACAACTGGAAAGGAAGCAGGTGGGTAGAGAGGAAGGAGGATAACTAGAAGATGATAGATGAAGGCAGGTGTGTGAGAAAAGTAAAGGGCTGGAGAGGAAGTAATCTGATAGGAGAGGAGAGCAGACCATAGGAAAAAAAGGAAGGAGGAAGGGACCCAGGAGAGTGATAGCAGGTGAAAGGGCAGATAGGGGAATAGAAGGGGAGGGGGAAGAATTTTTTTTTTACCAGAAGGAAAAATCAATGTTCATGCCAGGTAGGAGGTGTTGCTCCTCCATAGGCCAGCATGTTGGAATGGGAATAGGAATTAAAATGTTTGTCCACTGGGAAGTTCGGGTTTTGGTGGATGGAGCAGAGGTGTTTGACGAGGTGGTCCCCCAGTGTATGACAGGTCTCACCAGTGTACAAGAGGCTGCAGCAGGTACACTGGACAGATTTGCAGGTGAAGTGTTGCCTCGCCTGGTTTGGGGCCCTGAATGGAGGTGAGGGAGGAGGCGAATGGGCAAAGGAATCACAGAGGGAGCGATCTCTTTGCTGATGGCGGAAGTATTTTGAAGATGTCCTCAATGGTGGGGAGGCTGGTGCAGATGATGGAACTGTCTGAGTCTCCAACCCTTTTCAGTTGTTTCCAGTCCTGTGCATTGGTGTCTTCATACCAGATGGTGATACAGCCAGTCAGAATGCCCTCCACTGCAAATCTGCAAATATTTGCTAGAGTCTTTGATGACACACAAAATCTTCTCAAACTTCAAATGAAGTATAGCCACTGTCGTGCCTTCTTTGTGATTACCAGGAAGTCACTTTTCACTCTTCAGTCTTTTAAAGAAAAAAATCCTCTTTCCTGATCAGTCTTTGTCTATATAGGTGAAGGGAATATTGGAAATTAAAAATCCATGGGAGAAGCCTTCTGTAAATGAATTTATTCAGTGAGCAAGGTCACCAAATATGTGTGTTGAATATCCCCCTTGCCTACCTAATTTTATTCCTTATGTTTTCCCAGAAATTGAACCCATTTATATTGTTCCAACATAGTGAGATCTAATGATTAGGACCTAATAAAAAATTACTACTTTGCTGCAATAATTCACCCAAGTGCTTCACTTTTACATTGGTCGCGTGCCAAAGCAGCAGCAGTGTCTTCCGGTAATGGAAGACAAATCAATAAATACTATAGAGAAAGCAAATGGGCAACAGCCCACAAATAAATCTGTTGCGACCTCTCAGCACCAGCTTTATATAAGATCTCAGAGTCAACTTGTAAATAATAGCGAAACGAGCCCATCTTTCACCAGAAAGATTCTGTTGTTACAAGGAGAGACCCAAGTTCTCAGTCCATTTCTGCTGGACGGATAATTGATAGCCAGAGGGCACGATTTAACAATTATGGGCAGATCTGGCAGGGATGAAGTTGTTTTAATGCATTGAGCTATGATCACATATTTTCTGCCCAAAAACTCTGAATCAAGATTCGGTTGTAACTTTCAAAAGGCTATCATAAGTTTACTTTGAAAGCAAAAATTTACTGGAGTATGAGTACAAATGAGAGTACTGAGACTAGAGGATTCTCAACCAAGTGGAGTGAGAAACACACTTGGTCATGGAGAGAACATACAAGCTCCATGCAAACAGTGACAAAATTGAACCCTGATCAGTGATTAACTCAGAATCAGGTTTAACATCACTGGCATGTCGTGAAATTTGTTGTTCTGTGGCAGTAGTACATTGCAATACGTAATAAAAAGAATCAGTTATGATTTGTGGAGGGCTATTTCAAGAGTGAAGAGAGAATTTTGAACGAGGTTGGAGGCGACATCGGATGCATGGCAACTCTGGCAGGGTCTGCAAGACATTATTTCCTACAAAGCGAAACCCGATAGCATGAATGGCAGCGTTGCCTCACTACCAGATGAGCTCAATGCCTTCTATGCCCGCTTTGAAAGAGAAAACACAACTACAGCTGTGAAGATCCCTGGTGAATTTGATGACCTTGTGATCTCTGTCTCAGAGGCTTTTGTTAGGCTGTCTTTAAAGAGAGTGAACCCTCACAAGGCGGAAGGTCCCGATGGAGTACCTGGTAAGGCTCTGAAAACCTGTGCCAACCAACTAGCGGGAGTATTCAAGGACATTTTCAACCTCTCACTGCAACGGGCGGAAGTTCTCACTTGCTTCAAAAAGGCAACAATTATACCTGTGCCTAAGAAGAATAATGTCGGCTGCCTTAATGACGATCACCTGGCAGCACTCACATCAACAGTGATGAAATGCTTTGAGAGGTTGGTCATAACTAGACTGAACTCTTGCCTCAGCAAGGACCTGGACCCATTGCAATTTGCCTATTGCCACAATAGGTCAACGGCAGATACAATCTCAATAGCTCTCCACACAGCTTTAGACCACCTGGACAATTCAAACACCTACGTCAGGGTGCTGTTCATTCCCACAATCCTGACTGAAAAGTTGTAGAACCTGGGCCTCTGTACCTCCGTCTGCAATTGGATCCTCAACTTCCTAACCGGAAGACCACAATCTGTGTGGATTGGTGATAACATATCCTCCTCGCTGACAATCAACACGGGTGCACCTCAGGGGTGTGTGCTTAGCCCACTGCTCTACTCTCTTTTTACACATGACTGTGGCTAGGCATAGCTCAAATACCATCTATAAATTTGCTGATGATACAACCATTGGTAGAATCTCAGATGGAGACGATAGGGTGTACAGGAATGAGATATGCCAACTAGTGGAGTGGTGTCGCAGCAACAACCTGGCACTCAATGTCAGTGAGATGAAAGAGTTGATTGTGGACTTCAGGACGGATAAGAAGGAACACATACCAATCCTCATAGAGGGATCAGAAGTGGAGAGAGTGAGAAGTTTCAATTTCCTGGGTGTCAAGATCTCTGAAGCTCTAACCTGGTCCCAACATATCGATGTAGTCATAAAGAAGGCAAGACAGCAACTATACTTCATTAGGAGTTTGAAGAGATTTGGCATGTCAACAAATACACTCAAAAACTTCTGTAGATATACCATGGAGAGCATTCTGACAGGCTGTCTGGTATGGGTTGGGGGCAGGGTGCTACTGCACAGGACCAAAAGAAGCTACAGAGGATTATAAATCTAGTCAGCTCCATCTTGGGTACTAGCCTACAAAGTACCCAGGACATCTTCAGGGAGCGGTGTTTCAGAAAGGCAGCGTCCATTATTAAGGGCCTCCAGCATCCAGGGCATGCCCTTTTCTCACTGTTACTATCAGGTAGGAGGTACAGAAGCCTGAAGGCACACACTCAGTGATTCAGGAACAGCTTCTTCCCCTCTGCCATATGATTCCTAAATGGACACTGAACCCTTGGACACTAACTCATTTTTTTAAAAATGAGTATTTATACAGTATTTCTGTTTTTGCACATTTAGTTAATCTATTCAATATATGTATACTGTAATTGATTTACTTGTTTATTATTATTTTGTATTTTTTCTCTTCTAGACTATGTATTGTATTGAACTGCTGCTGTTAAGTTAACAAATTTCATGTCACATGTCGGTGATAATAAACCTGATTCTGATTCTGAAGGTAAAGCTGAGGGTAAGGTCAGCAGTCTTAGTGATGTAGCAGATTCAGGGTTTGAAATTGAGGAGAACGCGAGGGCTACAGAGGGAAATCAGTAGGCGAACCTCTGACAAAAAACGTGGAAAAATGTAAATTGTCCATTTTGACAAAAATATCAAAACCTTTTCTAAGTGGTGAGAGATTCCAGAGGTCTAATTTTTGCAAATTTCCTTGTGTATCAATCACTCGGTGTTTGCGCCTACATTAAGTAATGGTAAAGAAAGTCAAATACAAACATTGGGAGGTAGTGCTTTAGTTATATGGAGTGTAGGACCTTAAGAACATAAGAAATAGGAACAGAATCAGACCATTTAGCCCATCCTGGCTGATTTACTATCCCTCTCAACCCCAATCTCCTGCCTTCTCCCTGTAGCCTTTGATGCCTTGACTAATTAAGAACCTATCAATCTCTGTTTTACAAAAGCTCATTGACTTGGCAATGAATTCCAGAGATTCCCTACTCTGGCTAAAGTAATTCCTCCTTATCTCTATTCAAAATGGACGTCCCTCTGAGGCTGTGCTCTCTGGTCCAAGACTTCCCCCACTATACAAAAAGTCTGGAATATTTGGTCTCCTATTTAAGGAAGAATAGACAAGTTCTCTATACAAATGCCCCAAATGGCTGGGTTGTCTGATGAGGAAGACTTGCACAAGCTAGGTTTGCATGTATTGGAGTTTAGAGGAGTGAGAAGGCCCTTGACTGAAACATCAGATTATGAAAGGTCTTTAAAAAGTGGATGTGGACAGCATATTTCCTCTTGGAAATATCTAGAACAAGGGACCGCATGGTACTGTAGTAACTGGCATAACACTTTACAGCACCAGCGATCAGCGTTCAAAATTTGCTGCTATCTGTAAGGAGTTTGTATGTTCTCTGTGACTGTGTAGGTGAACTTCAGGTGCTCCAGTTTGCCCTCTCCCTGTAGGTTAGGATAAGTTATGGGCATACTCTGTTGGTGCCAGAAGCATAGCAACACTTGACAGCTGCCCTCACACATCCGCAGATTGTTGGTCATTGATACAAACAGTACATTTCACTGTATGTTTCAATGTACATGTGAGAAATGAACCCATCTCTAATCTTGGTTTATGGTGCAAAACTTGCAGCAGCATAGACGTAAAAATTACTATACTGCAAAAATAAATAAGTAGTGCAGTAAAAAAGGACTGTGTAATCCAAGTCCCATGTCTCCAGGTATGCAGCTACAAGCATTACGTTAGCTTGGTTTGAATGTTCTCACCTCGGCCTGTAATATCAACTGTACTCTTTCCATAGGTACTGCCTGGCCTGCTGAGTTCCTCCAGCATTACTTGTGTGTGTGTGTGTTTGGATTAACAGCATCTGCAGATTTTCTCTTGTTTTAGATTCTTGATTAGTAAGGATGTCAAAGATTACAGGGAGAAGGGAGGAGAAAAAATCAGCCGTGATTGAATGGTGGAGCAGGCTCAATGGGTTGAGTGGCCTAGTTCTGCTCCTATGTCTTGTAATCTCTCCCTGTAGGTTGCCTCATTCACTCAGATAGTTGTGTGAGCTTCAGTGTGTAAATGACTGAAGCATGGCTTCAGCTGACTCTCTGGAATTCTGACTGTTTCCACCTCTCTGTTCTTCTTTGGAAAAGTCTCTTCTATGGCTCAGTGTCCAGCATTGTTACTCATTTTGCCAAGTGCTTTGGGACATTTTTACTGTGTTTTGTGTTTTACATACAAGTTGTAACAAAGATATCCATTATCATTTCAGAGGACAGTATCTAAAGTTTTGAAGCGTCAAGGTTATAGACAGAGAGCAGAGCTGTAGGTTTATATTTGCGTTACTATGGCACAGGGTCAATGCTGTTGCATCTCTGGTGAACATGGCTTTATGCGATTCTTTTTATTTATGTAGAGATACAGTTCAGAACAGACCCATCTGGCTCTTCAAGTTGCACCAACAGCAACTCATCGATTTAACCCTAGTCTAATCACGGGACAATTTACAATGACCAGTTACCTACTAACAGGAACGTGTTTGGACTGTGGGAGGAAACCAGAGCACTTGGAGAACACCCACATGCACAAGGGGGAAAACGTACAGAGAAGATGGTGGAATTGACCGCAGAACTCCGCCCTCAGCTGTAATAGCATTGCATTAACCATCACACTTCTGTGGAAGTGAACTGATTCAGAAATGTTCGACTATTTTGTTTGTGAGTGTAAATCTCAGGTAATGTTGTCAAGCAAACCTTCAAGCTTGTTGGGATCTAATAATGCCAGTCAGATACCCAATTCCAGGAAAGGGCTACTATCAGCATTTTCTGTAGATCAAACAACACAGTCCCAGTCAGGATGATGATCCACGAGATGGGACTGTTTGGACAGTACCAGTCAGGATGGTGGCCTACAAGACGGGACTGTTTGGGAAGTCCTAGTCAGGATGGTGATCCACGAGACAGGACTGTTTGGAAAGTCCCAGTCAGGATGGTGATCTACAAGATGGGTCTGTTTGGACAGTACCAGTCAGGATAGTGGTTCACAAGATAGGACTTTTTGGACATTCCCAGTCCGGATGGTGGTCTATGAGACGGGACTGTTTGGAACACTGAACGAGGTAGAATACAGACCACGGATGTGTGGTCATTGCCAGAGTCGACATATACTGCATCTGTTGTCACAGAGATCTTGATAAGTTCTCCGGACTTTCATTATTGGATATGTTCTTTAGCCATGTTTAAAAGATGAATATGAATTACTGTTTCTTTCATGACGTGTGTTTTATCCTTCTAATAAACTCTGAGGTACATACAACATGGCAGGTATAATAGATTTGTGTTCGTACTGAAATTGTACGTTTGTATTGTAATACATAACTATTATCAGTCGTATGTTACGATTCGTGTGCTGGTCACTTGACTGGACTTTGACCTGCCATTCAGTGGGGGGAAAGGTTAGATTGATCTTGGAGTAGGTTAAAATGGTGACACAGTATTGTGGGCCAAAGGGCCTATACTGTGCTGTTATGTGCTATGTGTGAGTTGATTGGTTAACTGGATTCTGATTTGTGTCTAGTGTGGAGATGAGATGTATCTGGGATTAGTGATGGGGAGCTGGGAAAATGAATGTAAATGGACGGTTATGCTGATTGAGATCATCAGGATCTCTCTTCCACCCATCAGGAACACTGCATATGCAGGGCCCCTGGGTTTGTCAATTATCCCTCCCTTCCATCCAACAATCTCCTCTCCTAAACATAGCATTAGGACAAGAGCTGTTAGGATGGGAAACAGCTTCTTCCCCCAGGTTGTATTAAAAAGCAGCGCAGACCTAGTGCGCTGGCAAGTGATGTCTGCTGTTAATTTCATGTCTGTGTTGGTTCCACTGTTTGCCCCCTCGCATTAATGCTGCTGACTTCAGTGCAGTAAGTGGGATGTGCATGTGCCAGTGTTTTGGTTAGCTGTGCTTCCTTTGGAAGGATGGTTGTAATAAATACCTTGATGTCCAGTCAATTTGAGATGGTGAGAGAAACATGCAGAGCTTCCAGTCGGTTATTGTATTTTATTTAGAGATACAGCACTGTCCTTTGACAAGACCTCAGTGGTGACAGGGTATTCATTAGACTTACAGCCTGGGGGAAGAAGCTGTTACTCAGTCTGACAATTGTACTCCTGATGCTCCTGTACCTCCTTCCTGCTGCTAGATGGTCAAAGAGACTGTGGGATGGGTGGTAGGGATCCTCAACATTGCTTCGGGCCCTTGTCTGCAATCGTCCCAGTAATAAACCACCCCACAGTAATCTATTCTGAGCTCTAACAACTAGATGTATATATAAAACCACCCATCGGTAATCCATTCCAAACTGTGTATTAAACCACCCCTAAGTTATCGATTACAAACTGTGTGTAAAACCACCCATCGGTAATCCATTCCAAACTGTGTATAAAGCCACCCCTCGGTAATCCATTCCAAACCGTGTATAAAACCACCTGTCAGTAATCCATTCCAAACTCTGTGTAAAACCACCCCTCGGTAATCGATTCCAAACTGCGTATAAAACCTCGCCTCGGTAATCCATTCCAAACTGTGTATTAGACCACCCCTCGGAAATCCATTCCAAACTGTGTATAAAACCACCCCTCGGTAATCCATTCCAAACTCTGTGTAAAACCACCCCTCGGTAATCCATTCCAAACTCTGTGTAAAACCACCCCTCGGTAATCCATTCCAAACTGTGTATAAAACCACCCCTCGGTAATCCATTCCAAACTGTGTATAAAACCACCCCTCGGTAATCCATTCCAAACTCTGTGTAAAACCACCCCTCGGTAATCCATTCCAAACTGTGTATAAAACCACCCCTCGGTAATCCATTCCAAACCGTGTATAAAACCACCCCTCGGTTATCGATTCCAAACCGTGTATAAAACCACCCCTCAGTTATCCACTCCAAACCGTGTATAAAACCACCCCTCGGTAATCCATTCCAAACTGTGTATAAAACCACCCCTCGGTAATCCATTCCAAACTGTGTATAAAACAACCCCTCAGTAATCCATTCCAAACTGTGTATAAAACCACCCCTCAGTAATCCATTCCAAACTGTGTATAAAACCACCCCTCGGTTATCCACTCCAAACTGTGTATAGAAAAACCGCTCGGTAATACATTCCAAACTGTGTATTAAACCACCCCTCAGTTATCGATTCCAAACTGTGTGTAAAACCACCCTTCAGTTATCCACTCCAAACTGTGTATAAAACCACCCCTCGGTAATCCATTCCAAACTGTGTATTAAACCACCCCTCAGTAATCCATTCCAAACTGTATACAAAACCACCGCTTGGTAATCCATTCTAAACTGTATAAAACCACACCTCAGTAATCCATTCCAAACTGTGTATAAAACCACCCCTCGGTTATCGATTCCAAACTGAATAAAACCACCCCTCAGTAATCCATTCCAAACTGTGTATAAAACCACACCTCGGTTATCGATTCCAAACTGTATAAAACCTCCCCTCGGTAATCCATTCTAAACTGTGTATAAAAAAACACTTCGGTACTCCATTCCAAACCGTGTATAAAACCTCCCGTCGGTCATCGATTCCAAATTGTGTATAAAACCACCCCTCGATAACCTATTCCAAACTGTGTATAAAACCACCCCTCAGTAATCTATTCCAAACTCTGTGTAAAACCACCCCTCAGTAATCCATTCCAAACTGTATAAAACCACCCTTCAGTAATCCATTCCAAACTGTGTATAAAACCACCCCTCAGTAATCCATTCCAAACCGTGTATAAAACCACCCCTCAGTAATCCATTCCAAACTCTGTGTAAAACCACCCCTCAGTAATCCATTCCAAACTGTGTATAAAACCACCCCTCAGTAATCCATTCCAAACTCTGTATAAAACCACCCCTCAGTAATCCATTCCAAACTGTGTATAAAACCACCCCTCAGTAATCCATTCCAAACTCTGTATAAAACCACCCCTCGGTAATCCATTCCAAACTGTGTATAAAACCACCCCTCAGTAATCCATTCCAAACTCTGTATAAAACCACCCCTCAGTAATCCATTCCAAACTGTGTATAAAACCACCTTTCAGTAATCCATTCCAAACTGTGTATAAAACCACCCCTCAGTAATCCATTCCAAACTGTGTATAAAACCACCCCTCAGTAATCCATTCCAAACTCTGTGTAAAACCACCCCTCAGTAATCCATTCCAAACCGTGTATTAAACCACCCCTCAGTAATCCATTCCAAACTGTGTATAAAACCACCCCTCGGTAATCCATTCCAAACTGTGTATAAAACCACCCCTCAGTAATCCATTCCAAACTCTGTATAAAACCACCCCTCAGTAATCCATTCCAAACTGTGTATAAAACCACCCCTCAGTAATCCATTCCAAACTCTGTGTAAAACCACCCCTCAGTAATCCATTCCAAACTCTGTGTAATACCACCCCTCAGTAATCCATTCCAAACTCTGTGTAAAACCACCCCTCAGTATTCCATTCCAAACTGTGTATAAAACCACCCCTCAGTAATCCATTCCAAACTCTGTATAAAACCACCCCTCAGTAATCCATTCCAAACTGTGTATAAAACCACCCCTCGGTAATCCATTCCAAACTCTGTGTAAAACCACCCCTCAGTAATCCATTCCAAACTCTGTATAAAACCACCCCTCAGTAATCCATTCCAAACTCTGTGTAAAACCACCCCTCAGTAATCCATTCCAAACCGTGTATTAAACCACCCCTCAGTAATCCATTCCAAACTGTATATAAAACCACCCCTCAGTAATCCATTCCAAACTCTGTGTAAAACCACCCCTCAGTAATCCATTCCAAACTGTATAAAACCACCCCTCGGTAATCCATTCCAAACTCTGTGTAAAACCACCCCTCAGTAATCCATTCCAAACTGTATAAAACCATACCTCAGTAATCCATTCCAAACTGTATACAAAACCACCGCTTGGTAATCCATTCCAAACTGTATACAAAACCGCCGCTTGGTAATCCATTCCAAACTGTATACAAAACCACCGCTTGGTAATCCATTCCAAACCGTGTATAAAACCACCCCTCGGTAATCCATTCCAAAGGTGTGTAATACCACCCCTCGGTAATCCATTCCAAACTGTGTATAAAACCACCCCTCGGTAATCCATTCCAAACGGTGTGTAAATCCACCCCTCGGTAATCCATTCCAAACTGTATACAAAACCAGCCCTCGGTAATCCATTCCAAATCGTATAAAACCTCCCGTCGGTCATCGATTCCAAATTGTGTATAAAACCACCCCTCGATAACCTATTCCAAACTGTGTATAAAACCACCCCTCGGTAATCCATTCCAAACTGTGTATAAAACCACCCCTCGGTAATCCATTCCAAACTCTGGGTAAAACCACCCCTCAGTAATCCATTCCAAACTGTGTATAAAACCACCCCTCAGTAATCCATTCCAAACTCTGTGTAAAACCACCCCTCAGTAATCCATTCCAAACCGTGAATTAAACCACCCCTCAGTAATCCATTCCAAACTGTATATAAAACCACCCCTCAGTAATCCATTCCAAACTCTGTGTAAAACCACCCCTCAGTAATCCATTCCAAACTGTATAAAACCACCCCTCAGTAATCCATTCCAAACTGTATAAAACCACACCTCAGTAATCCATTCCAAACTGTATACAAAACCACCGCTTGGTAATCCATTCCAAACTGTATACAAAACCACCGCTTGGTAATCCATTCCAAACTGTATAAAACCACCCCTCAGTAATCCATTCCAAACTGTATACAAAACCACCGCTTGGTAATCCATTCCAAACCGTGTATAAAACCACCCCTCGGTAATCCATTCCAAACCGTGTATAAAACCACCCCTCGGTAATCCATTCCAAAGGTGTGTAATACCACCCCTCGGTAATCCATTCCAAACTGTGTATAAAACCACCCCTCGGTAATCCATTCCAAACGGTGTGTAAATCCACCCCTCGGTAATCCATTCCAAACTGTATACAAAACCAGCCCTCGGTAATCCATTCCAAATCGTATAAAACCTCCCGTCGGTCATCGATTCCAAATTGTGTATAAAACCACCCCTCGATAACCTATTCCAAACTGTGTATAAAACCACCCCTCGGTAATCCATTCCAAACTGGCTGTTTGTATAAATATTTTACTGTATGGAAGTTTGTTCCAAACAGTCTTGGTTTGGGTTAGCGCGTATTTGAATTCTGCTTTCCCATCCTCTCTGCACTGAAGCATGCAGCAAGGACAGTGTCCCTCTAATCTCTCACATGAGGATATCGACCTTGCCAATTTTCTGTAAACCAGATCTCATCTAAGCCTGAATATTAACCCAGCCTGAATATGACGACTTTTATTTTTCCAATGCCTCCTCACCTTGTACAAGTTCATACCCTTTTCCAGTCGAAAATCCTTCCTGCGCTCTGTGCTCTGAATTCTGGCCTCTTGTCGGAATCGGTCAGTTTTAATATCACTGGCATATGTCATGAAATTTCTTGTTTTGCACAGCAGTACATAATTATTTACAAACTGAAATTACAATGAGAAGTAATCTGTGTATAAAAATAAAATAAATTGTGCAAAAGGAGTTTTTAAAATCATAAAACGATGTTGCTTACTTAAGTACCCATGGATATGATGGTGTATTTCAGCTGTAATAGTCCTAAAACGGGAATATTTGATGATTCTCATTGGAGCGGCATTGGAGCACTTATCACTGCCATCTTGTGTGCAGTTTTCTTCAAGCACTTTCAGCTGTGCAGTTTCCTTCCTAAAACCTCCAGATTACTCCTTCAGCACTAGTGCTGCTTTGTCCAAGTCATTGTTCACATAACCTATTATCTCAGTGTGTGAATGGGTATTGCACTTGATTTCAGTGGAATTCGCGTGGGCTGTTTTATAATGCAAATAGTATATAGAGAAGAAACCAAGGACAGTAATAGATAGAGTTGCTGTCCACAACATTCAGGAGACATCTGGATGAACAGTTGCATTGTCAAAGTATGGTAGGCTACAGACCACATGATGGTGCTAGGGATTAGTGTAGATGGGTGTTCATGGGTCAGCATCATGGCTGAAGGGTCCTTATGCCACTCTCAGTATGATTTCAAATTTACTTTCAATCATTCTTTGCTTTTTCTAACTCTAGTAAACTGGGATGATATGTCACTCCTATCCTAGCTGTCTGCATTGGGTTCCTGTATCTTAGAATTGATTGTAAAGTCACTTGTTTTTAAAGCTCCTAGTGGTCTGGTACTGGAGTGCATCACAGAATCACTTTCATAAAACTATAAGGGTGAAGACTCAGTTGACACCAGCTATTTATTTAACCTTGTGTTTAACTAACATCTTTGTGTCTTTTATTTTCAAGTTTTTAAAATTTTAAAATTTATTTTCATGTTTGCACTTTATCCTGTTGTAAAACACTTTGAACTACACCGTCCGTATGAAAAGTGCTGAATAAGTATAAAGCTGTTATTATCAGTTGCTGATATTATAACTTTCTGAAAATTCCTCTGAACGGAATCCTCTGCACTGTATCTGTAATGTGAGTGTCAAGTAGTGTTTCGGTGACCAGACTGAATAGACTGTCAAAGGCACAGCTGGATTTTTGCAGGAGAACTTGAATGCAGGAGTAGTGATGTCTTGCTGTATTAATACAGGACTTTGGTGAAACCTTCCCTGGAATATTGTGTACAGATCTGGCTGGCCTCTCTTCCTCGGAGATCTACTTATCAAATGGGCTACAATGAAGGTTCACCTGAGTGAGGAGAAATTAAGCAGAATCTATACCTTCAAGGGTTTAGGAAGGGTCCACGTTAATTTTTGGAGATTTGTGTGCAACGACACCCGGATCCTTCTAAACACCAACATTTTTCATTTCAATAAAATGCACAAAATCCTTGTGAGGCTTGAAGGTTCACCTGAGTTAGAGGAAAAGGTTGAATATGTTCGAGCTTTATTCCCTGGAGTGTAGGAGAATGAGGAGAGATTTGACAGAGTTATACAAAATTCTGAGGGGTATAGATAGGCTAAATGCAGGCAGGCTTTTTCCACTGTGGTTGGGTGAGACTAGAACTAGAGGTTATGGGCAAAAGGTATAGTGGATGTAGTGTATATGGATTTTAGTAGGGCATTTGATAAGGTTCCCCATGCAAGGCCCATTCAGAAAGTAATGATGTATGGGATCCAAGGAGACCTTGCTTTGTGGATCCAGAATTGGCTTGCCCACAGAAGGCAAAGGGTGTTTGTAGATGGTTTGTATTGTGCTTGGAGGACGGTGACCAGTGGTGTTGCACAGGGAATAGTTCTGGGACCCCTCCTCTTTGTGATTTTTATAAATGACCTGGATGAGGAAGTAGAGGGATGGGTTAGTAAGTTTGCTGATGACACAAAAGTTGGAGGTGTATTGGATAGTCCAGAGGGTTGTCAGAGGTTACAGCGGGACATCGATAGGATGAGAACTGGGCTGAGAAGTGGCAGATGGAATTCAACCCAGATAAGTGTGAAGTGGTTCATTTTGATAGGTCAGATTTGAAGAAAGAATGTAATATTAATGGTAAGACTCTTGGCAGTGTGGAGGATTGGCAAGATCTTGGAGTCCATGTCCATAGGACACTCAAAGCTGCTGCGCAGGTGGACAGTGTTGTTAAGAAGGCATAAGGTGTGATGGCCTTCATCAACTGTTGGATTGAGTTCAAGAGCTGTGGGATAATGTTACAGCAATATAATACCTTAGTTAAAACCCACTCGGAGTACTGTGTTCAGTTCTGTTCACTTCACTACAGGAAGGATGTGGGTACTATAGAGTGCAAAGGAGATTTACAAGGATGTTGCCTGGATTGGAGAGCCATGCCTTATGAGAATAGTTTGAGTGAACTTCGCCTTTTCTCCTTGGAGTGACAGAGATGTATAAGATGATGAGAGGCATTGATCATGTAGATAGCCAGGGCTTTTTCCCAGGGCTGAAATGGCTAACACAAGAGGGCATAGTTTTACAGTGCTTGGAAGTAGGTACAAGGGGGGGTGTCAGAGGTAAGTTTTTCACACAGGGAAAAGTTCTTGAGCGTTCCCAGACCCAAAAAATAACCTACCAAATCATACCAAATATCACATAAACCCTAAAATTACCCTAACATATAGTAAAAGCAGGAATGATATGATAAATACACAGCTATATATAAGTAGAAATAATATATGTATAGTGTAGTTTCACTTACCAGAATTGTGAAGATTGAGCCAAAATTGAGCTGTAGGAAAAAAATCAGCACATACACGCATGCACACACACCTGCCCTTGCAAGGCTTCACGGTCATGGTAGTCTTTCTCGGGGTAAACACAAATTTAAAGCGGGCGTCTTTTTCGTAAAAGCAAAAATCCTCTTTCGGTTGGCGAAAACAGGTACTAATGTAAGTCTTTCATAAAAGCGAAGTTGTGTAAAGCAAACTTTTGGAAAGCGGGGGACCTTCATCCCCAGGGTTGTGATTTTTCACAAGTCTCTACCTAAGTGGGTTACAGAGGCTGAGTTGCTAGACATTTTAATTCAGATCAATGGATGTTTAAGAGACAAGGTGTTAGTGCAGGGAAGTGTTTCTGAAGTAGAGCATCAGCCTTGCTCTTATTGAATGGGCCTGAATGCAATGCCCTTTGTGAGGGTCCCTCCAGGGTCATTTGGAAATTAGGTACAGTAATGGCCCATGATGCAAAGGGATTGAGTTAAAAGGGCACGTACACAACGCTGGAAGAACTCAGCAGGTCAGGAAGCATCCGTGAGAAAAGAGTAGATAGATAGATAGATACTTTATTCATCCCCATGGGGAAATTCAACATTTTTTCCAATGTCCCATACACTTATTGTAGCAAAACTAATTACATACAATACTTAACTCAGTAAAAATATGATATGCATCTAAAATCACCCTCTCAAAAAGCATTAATAATAGCTTTTAAAAAGTTCTTAAGTAGTTTACTTAAATACATTGAGTCCTAACCCCGGCACTTTAACATATTTTACTCCTGGCAGTTGAATTGTAAAGCCGAATGGCATTGGGGAGTATTGATCTCTTCATCCTGTCTGAGGAGCATTGCATCGATAGCAACCTGTCGCTGAAACTGCTTCTCTGTCTCTGGATGGTGCTATCTAGAGGATGTTCAGGGTTTTCCATAATTGACCGTAGCCTACTCAGCGCCCTTCGCTCTGCTACCGATGTTATACTCTCCAGTACTTTGCCCACGACAGAGCCCGCCTTCCTTACCAGCTTATTAAGACGTGAGGCGTCCCTCTTCTTAATGCTGCCTCCCCAACACGCCACCACAAAGAAGAGGGCGCTCTCCACAACTGACCTATAGAACATCTTCAGCATCTCACTACAAACATTGAATGACGCCAACCTTCTAAGGAAGTACAGTCGACTCTGTGCCTTCCTGCACAAGGCATCTGTGTTGGCAGTAGCCAACGTTTCGGGCCAAGACCCTTCATCAGGAATGGGGGGGAAGAGAGGGCTGAAGCCCAGTAATAGAGATGGGGAGAGGGTAGGGCCTAGAGGCGCCAGGTGGAAAACCAATCAGAGGAAAGATAAAGGGGGGAGGGGGGAGGGGATAAGCATGAAAGAACTGTAGAGATAAAGAAGCAGAAAGTTGAAAGGGGAGAGAGGCAGAGAGGGACCTGGGAGAGGGGGAGGGAATTACCGGAAATTGGAGAATTCAATGTTCATACCACCAGGCTGGAGGCCACCCAGACAGTAGATGAGGTGTTGCTCCTCCCACCTGAGTTTGGCCTCATCATAGCAGTAGAGGAGGCCATGAATGGACATATCTAGATGGGAATGAGATGCAGAGTTGAAGTGGGTGGCGACCGGGAGGTCCTGTCTATTGTGACGGACAGAGCGTAGGTGCTCGATGAAGCAGTCCCCCGATCTGCGTCGGGTCTCGCTGATGTAGAGGAGGCTGCACTGGGAGCACCGGATGCAATAGACGACTCCAGCAGACTCGCAGGTGAAGTGTTGCCTCACCTGGAAGAACTGTCTGGGGCCCGGAATGGTGGTAAGGGGGGAGGTGTGGGGACAGGTGTAGCATTTGCGCTTGCAGGGATAAGTGCCAGGTGGGAGTTCTGTGGGGAGGGACGTGTGGACCAGATAGTCACGGAGGGAATGATCCCTGCAAAAAGCTGAGAGGGGTAAGGAGGGAAAGATGTGCTTGGTGGTGGAGTTCTGTTGAAGGTGGCGGAAGTTGCGGAGGATAATATGCTGGATCCGGAGGCTGGTGGGGTGGTAGGTGAGGACAAGGGGAACCCTGTCCCTGTTGTGGTGACGGGAGGATGAGTTAAGGGCTGAAGTGCGTTAAGTGGAGGAGATGCGGGTGAAGGCATCTTTTGAAAGAAAGAGGACATTTGAGAAGTCCTGGAACGGAAAGCCTCATCCTGGAAGCAGATGCAGTGGAGACGGAGGAACTGGGAATAGGGAATGGCATTTTTGCTTTGGGCAGGGTGGGAAGAGGTATAGTCAAGATAGTTATGGGAGTCAGTGGGTTTGTAGAAGATGTCAGTGGATAGTCTGTCTCCAGAGATGGAGACCAAGAGATCAAGAATGGGGAGAGAAGTGTCCGAGATGGACCAAGTGAATTTAAGGGCTGGGTGAAAGTTAAAAGCAAAGTTGATGAAATTGATGAGCTCAGCATGGGTGCAGGAAGCCCACCATGTGCAGCTTTAAAAAGGGCAGTTGGTAAGACCACACCTGCAGTGCTGCATGCTGGTTTTGTTGGCTTAGTGGAAGATGAGCTGGATCGCTCTTGTCTGCGGCTGCACTAGCGGGTGATGAGTTGTACTTGCAGAGAAGTGGCTCTGGGGCAACATCCCATGTACCATTACAGGCCACGCTCCTCAGGGACTGGACAATATATTTTTTTGTGACTGTATGCTTTTCCGCTGTTGTAACTGTGTTTTGCACTTTGGCCCTGGAGAAACTTGGTTTCATTCAGCTGTATTCTTGTGTATGGTTGAATGACAATTAAACTTGAACTTGTGGATATAACTGGCCTGGCTTGGAGCAGTTCAGAAATAGTTCATTTAGTTCACTTACGGGATAAAAGGTTTGGGAAAGATTGAGAAGGGAATATTACTCTTACATTCAGACAAGTTTTTAATGGCAATCTTTTGAAGCACAAGGTTCTGAAGGGCAACGAAGGGAAATTTCCCTTTGTGTGGGATTCTGGAACTCTTCAGGACATGCTTTCAGAATAGAATGATCCTCCTTTCAGATAGAGAAGGATAATTTCTCCCAAGGTTATGAGTCTTTGGATTGTCTACCTAGAGAACTGTGAAGACTGAGTCAATGAATTCACTCAACTCTGAGCAAGGTCAAAAGTACATTATTTGGATTAGACTGTTTAATTGTTATTATCTTTGGAGTTTAAACATTTATGCCTGCTAATATTTTTATTTATATATATGTAACTTAGTATGTTTCCTAGTGGTCACAGTATGTATATGCAGCTGCTGTTTGAGTCCCCAAATGGTTACAATTCTGTATGATTCTGAAAATGTACCTTGGTATTACATTATTTGAATAGAGGCCATCTGATTAGCTTACTCTAATTTGCAAATTTGAATGGAATATTTCCTATCTGTGGAATATGAAAAGAGCTGACCACACAGCGGCACCATCTTTTTCATTTACTAGCCCTCTATCACTGTCCATTCTTCAATTTTCTTTGATCTATTAGTACTTCATAAAATGATTGTAAGCAACAAGTTTTATGCCTGTTTCCTGAATTCTGAAAGAGCCTTGGATTAAAACAGAGCTTCAACTAATTATGGAGAATGGGAAAATTCAAGATCAGATCAGCTGATCAGTTTCAACCCGAAATATCAACTGTACTCTTTTTGCGCATATGCTGCCTAGCCTGCTGAGTTTCTCCTGAATTTTGTGTGTGTTGCTCAGATTTCCAGCATCTGCAGATTTTCTCTTGTTTATGATCTGACTGACTCTGGCCTTACAGATCTTACTGACCTGTTTCTCCTACTGTTTCAGAGATTGTATTGATAATAACAATTAAACAGTCTAATCCAAAGGATGTACTTTTGACCTTGCTCAGACAAGTGGTTGAAAGATCAAGCTCTGCTGTATGGTTAAAACATTCCTATTCTCAGACAGTACAGTGTTGGGGTAATTAGATTAAATTGCAGAATCTGGGTCAATTGGACCTTCATATTTGGAGTTGTCAGTCATATTGCAGCAAGTAGCAGGATGATGCAGGAGAGAGAAAACATGGATTTTGTTGGGGAACTGACATAGACAGCTGGTAAGTTTGCCCTGCAGAAGACTGAGGAGTTTACTGGCCATAAATTATGTTGATGGAGCAGTTTCCCCAGTAGACTGCAGGATGACTTGCTCTCATCTTAAATACCACACACCTACGTACTTTATCAACTTTCTGACCAACTGAAAAATTGTGTCTCACCTGTTCTACCTGGAAAATGGTGCCTCAAACGCCAGGATGTTGTTGACTTCAGCTTGGCATTTGATGTGATCATCCCTCAGAAATTGGTGGGTCAAATGTCTTCATTGGGTCTCAACACCCCTCTCTGTAACTGGATCTCGGAGTTCTTGACAGAGGAACTACAGTCTATCTTGGCGGCAACATCTCAAGCGTCATCACACTGAGCACTGGTGTTCATCCTGCTGCTGATGCATGATTGTATTGCTAGATCCATTTCAACCGCATCAGCAAGTTCACAGATGACGCAACTGTAGTTGGCCTCAACAACAATGATGATGAGACTGCGTATAGTGAGGAGGCAGAGCAGCATGTAGAATGGTGCAAGCACAACAACTTGAGTCTCAATGTGCACAAGGCCAAAGAGCTAATTGCGGAAAAAGTTCCAGTGCAGGATGACCAGTCCTCATTGCACTTAACAAACGATCTCACCTGGTTCCTCAACACCACTTAAGTAGCCAAGGAAGCACAGCAGTGTCTCCACTTCCTGAGGAGATTGAGGCGAGTGAGGCTCCTCCTTCACACCCATTCGAACTAATCTTTACAGGAACACCATTGAGGGTGTCCTGACCAGCAGTGTCACCATCACAAGACCCTACAAAAGATTGTAAAGACTGCTGAGAGGATCACTGGGATCTCTCTTCCACCCATCTGAGATCCTTACCAGGAGTGATGCATACACAGGGCCCTTAACATTGTCAACATTAAGACACATACGGTTCAGATAGGAACAGTTTCTTCCCCCAGGTCGTAAAACTGCTGAACTCCCTGCCACCACCCAGGTCTCGCCATGTATGGACCTCCAGTAGGGTTATCCTGTTTCCTTTTTAACTTGTGTAGTAAATGCACCTTATTATTCATTAATTTATTTGTAGCAATATCACTATGTATTGTGTATGTGAGTTATATGTACTGTGTTGTGAACCTTAATCAAGAGGAACGTTGTTTCATTTGGCAGCATACGTGTGTATGGTTGAATGACAATAAAATGAACTTGAAGAAGACAGGATTATTTTAAGCAATACAAAGTATTGGAGGAACTCAGTAGGTCAGGCAGCGTCTATGGAGGGGAATGAAAGTTGACATTTTGAGCTGAGACCTTTCATTAGGACTGGAAAGGCAGTGGGAAGAAGCCAGAATAATTCTGGCTTCTAAAAATATATTAGATCATATAATAATAATAAATAGTAGATAATAGATGATGAATAATTAATATAAAGCAATTATTCTGGCTTCTCCCCTTCCTTTTCAGTCCTAATGAAGGATCTCAGCGTGAAACACTTCTTTTTATTCCTCTCCATAGATGATGCCTGACCTGCTGAGTTCCTCCAGCATTTTGTGTGTTGCTCTGAATTTCCAGCATCTGCAAAATCTCTTGTGTTTAGGGTTGTGTTGAGCTGTTTTCCAAAAATCAGCGGCTGATGTCGGGGCATCCCACCACTGCCAGCTCAGTTTCACATCCCCGTCGTTCTTGTGCACCTGGTTTAACTTTGTGACAGACATGTGGTGGGACTGAATGGCTTACTGATCTAAAACCGGTTCATCTGACGTTCAGAGTGCACTGTCTTCTCAGAGAGATCATTCAGGATTAATCAGGAGTGAGAATCTTTGATGTTTCCTCCTTATAGACATGTATCTCTGACTGCAATCTGCAAACTCAGTGAAGTTTATTCCAGTGGTCTTTTTCTCTGGAGGATGACAGACAGAAATATACATTGCTCATTGAGCTCAGCATTTGGATGAAATGCTTCATTTTTTTTTCTTGACTAGAGCTGCCATTCCTCTCTCCCTCTGCTCTGCAGTTTATCTGTCGTGGTATGATTGCTTTAGTCACAGCTGTCAGCTCCACTCAGTGCTTAGGCTAGCACTTACCTTCGGGGTGGGCCTGGTCATGTGTTTTTCCTTTGGTTCCCTTCTCCCAAGGGTCCTTTCACTGAGGGGAAAAATATCAGCAGAACAAAAGATCCTCAGCTTCGGATCAAGTTCTCTAAGGGATAATGAACACGCTCTTGATTTACTGGGAAAAACAGGCCTGCTGTTTTCTCCTTCGCAAACTTTATGTCCCCACGCCCCAATCCCTTTTCTCTACACTCAAACGTATATACATGGAGAGTCCTTTGCTCTCTTGTCCGAGGTGTAAACCATGGATTTCACCTGCATTTAGCAATGTATAGTTTTGACTGGAGGTGTGGTACTTTGAACAATAAAGTATAGGATCAGGTCCTTCAGGCTGAAACTGTAAAGCTCCTGGCACATAGTCTATATTCCTCCATCTCTGCCTGTTTACAACCACCCCTCACAGGCACCTACCACTCTCTTTGTTTTTAAAAAAAATGCCTTGCAAATCTTTAAGATTTCCCCTTCTCATCTTCAAGTTGAGTCTGCTAGTGTTTGATATGTCCATCCTGGGAAAGCACCCTGACAATCCTAGCACTTTATCTCAATCATTTTATGTCAGTCTGAGATACTCCAGAGAAAACAATCCAAGTTTGCCTACCCTCCCCTTATAGCTAGTATTCCCCAAACCTGGCAACATCCTGGGAACCTCTTCTGCACCCTCTCCATAGCCTCCATATTCTTCCTTTTATGCAAAACTGTATAAACCAGAACTGTACATAGTACTCCAATTGTGGCCTAACTAAAGTTTTATACAGCTATAACATGACTTCATAGTTTTTACACCCAGCATTCCAACCAGTGAAGGCAAGTGTCAAATACCACACCATCTACTTGCATTGCCACTTTAGGGAGCGATGGACCCATTGCTTCCTTTTGATGAACAAATGTGTCCTCTTTAATCTCTTGTCATTTATTTTCCAATATGTTCTGAGAAAATACATATTCAGGGAATGCTGTATTTAAATTTACTGGTGACACAACTGTTGTCTAAATCAAAGATGATGATTAATCAGTTTATTGGAGGGAGACTGAAAATCTGGCTGAGAGATGACACAACAATAACCTCTCATTTTCACTCAATGTCAGTAAGACCAAGGAGCTGATTATAAAGGAAACCGGAAGTCCAACAAACAGTCCTCATTAGGGGAAAAGTGGTGGAGAGGGTCAGTAGCTTTAATTTCCTTGGTATAACATATCAGAGAATCTGTCCTTGGACCAACATTTAAATGTAATCACAAAGAAGGCACAACACCTACTTTCTTAAAAGTTTGTGTAGATTCAGAACTTCATCAAAAACTATGGCAAACTTCTATGTGGCCCTCATTCACCTGGTCCATTTCCAACACCTCCCTCCCCTTTCTCGATCTCACTCTATCTCTGGAGACGGCTTATCTACTGATATCTATTATAAACCCATGGACCCTCATTCACAGCTACATGGACAATACCCTCTTCCCACCCTGCCACCCCCTTCTCTCAATTCCTCTGTCTCTGCTGCACCTGCTCTCAGGCTGAGGCTTTTCATTCTAGAACAAAGGAGAATTCCTCCTTTTTCAAAGAAAGGGGCACCCTTTCTCCACCATCAAGCTGCCCTCAACTGCATCTCTTCCGTTTCACACACATCTGCTCTTATCCCATCCTCCTGCCATCCTAGCAGGGACAGGGTGACAGGGTTACCCTTGTCCTCACCTACCACCCCATCAGCCTCTGCGTCCAGCACATAATTCTCCAGAACTTCCACCATCTCCAACAGGATCCCACCTTCAAGCACATCTCCCCCCCCTCCCCACCAACTATCTGCTTTCCGCAGGGATCGCTCCCTATGCGGCTCCCTTGTCCGTTTGTTCCTCCCCACTAGTCTCCATCCTGGCACTTATCCTTGCAAGTAGAACAAGTGGTGCACCTGCCCCTACACCTCCTCCCTCACTACCGTTCAGGGCCCTGTGAGACTTTTGAGTTATATACTGTGTCTGGTGTGGCTTCCTGTATATCTGATAGATCTGACTTAAATTGGGAGACAGTTTCACCGACCATCTATGCTCTGTCCATAGGAAGAAGCAGGATCTTCCAGCAGCCTTTGATTTTAATTCCACTTCCCATTCCCATTCCCAAGCCATGGCCTCCTCTACTGTCACAGTGAGGCCACACTCAGATTGGAGGAACAGTATCTTATGTGTTCTGTCTGGGTAGCCTCCAACCTGATGGCATGAACGTTGATTTTTCGAACTATCAGTAATGCCTCCCACTCCCTTCCTTCACCAGTCCTCATCCCCTTTTCCATCCGTCACCTATCTCCTTGCCTGCACATCGCCTCCCTCTGTGCTCCTCCCCTCTTTTCTTCCATGGATTCTATTAGACTTCCCCTTCTCCAGCCCTGTATCATTTTCACTAATCAACTTTCCAGCTTTTTACTTCATCCCTCCACCTCCTGGTTTCACCAATCACCTTGTGTTGTGCTCTCCCCTCCCCTGCCTTTTAAACCTATTCTTCATCTTTTTTTCTCTATTCCTGCCAAAGGGTCTTGGCCCAAAATGTCGACTGTACTTTTATCCATAGATGCTGCCTGGCCTGCTGAGTTCCTCCGGAACTTTGTGTGTGTTGCTTGGATTTCCAGCATCTTCAGGTTTTCTCTTGTTTGTGGCAAACTTCTGTAGATGTACGGTGGTGAGTATCCGAATGGGTTGCATCATGGCCTGGTATGGAAACACCAATACCTAAGAATGGAAAAGTCTTCAGATAGTGGTGGATACAGCCCAGTCCGTCAAGGCAAAGCCCTCTCCCCTATTGTGTGCATTTACATGGAGTGCTGTCACAATAAAGCAGCATCCATCATTAAAGACCCTCACCATCCAGGCCATGCTATCTTCTCTCTACTACCATTGGGCAGGAAGTACAGGAACCTTAGCTCCCTTACCACCCAGTTCAGGAACAGTTATTACCCCTCAACCATCAGGCTCCTGAATCTGCTGACTCATTCGCAAGGACTCTTTACAACTCATGTTCTCAGTATTGTCATTATTATTGCTGTCAGTATTTTTATTATTTGCACAGTTTGCCCTCTTTTGCACATAGGTGTTTCTGTATAGCTTTTAGTAAATTCTATTGTTTCTTTATTTTCCTGTAAATGTCTGCAAGAAAACAAATCTCAATGTAGTATATGGTAACATACAGTACTGTGTAAAAGTCTTTGGTACATATATAGCTAGGGTGCCTAAGACTTTTACACAGTACTGTATTTATCAACGTGGAGTGGAGAGTGAGTTTGAAGTTCTGGCAGGAGCAAAGAATGTTGGGAATAGCGAGGGTGGGGGTTGGCGCAGGTGCAGACACACCCAGCCCTGAGACACCAGGCAAGGTCATTTGATTCCAAACAATTGGTTTATTGATCGTTACAGAATGTCTCTCTGCGGCTTCTCACTCTCTCCCCTTCCCTTCCCCTTTTCCCAACCATGATTCCCCTCTCCCTGCCCCCTTCCCATCCTCAGTCCACAATAGAGCCCATATCAGAAATCAGGTTTATCATCACATATGTCATGAATATTTTTTGTGGCAGTACAGTGGAATTCATAAAATTACTACAGTACTGTTCAAAAGTCTTAGGCACCTTAGCTATTTATATGTGCCTAAGACTTTTGCACAGTACTTTATACGTATTTAGTTAATACATTGGACTTTGAACTTAAAGTGCTTGGTGATTTTTTTTCGACTAATTCTGCAGATATTTATAGCTTAGTAGTACTTCGGTTTAAATTGTATGATATATATCGTAGAGAGATTTATGTCGAGCAACAGGTTGGGCAGAATCTGTGTTTCAGTACTATGTACTTCTTGCAGTTAATGTTACACTCACCTCAAAACCTAGCTTTTTGGTTAAATCTCGGTTACCCTTTTTATGTGTCTCTATTCTTTTGGTAGCTTGAAGTTGCAAGCTTAAGTTGGAGGTCGTGTTTCCTACAGTTTTGCATTTGGAATATCCTGGAGCTAATGGAGTTGCCGGGTATCCGTTAGAGGCAGACAGCCAGTTCTCAGACTGAGCCTCTCCCCAACCTGTAGGGCAACGCACCGTCCCTTTAAGTTAGCGCACTGTCCCTTTAAGAGTGCCTGGAGGGGGGGCGGCGCATGCGCCCCGCGCGGCGTTCCCCCTCGAGTGTCGGGGACTCCTTCCTCCTGGTCGGTGCCTGCGGTCGCCGGCCGGCGTTGGCGGCGGCAACGGGGCCGTGCGGGAACTACAGCGAGCCGGTCCGGGCTCGGGCCCATACGCCGGGCCGCCGGTAAGTGCGGTGCACCTTATTGAAAGCGAGTTGTGTGAGATTTAAAGGGACCCCGTGTGTTTCTCATCCCGCCACTGGAGAGCTTGCTTTCTGGGAAAGAAGGCCCAGAGCACCGGACTGTCCCTGTGTGTGGGCAGGCCGAGTTCCGAGGACCTGCCCTTACCCTGGCAGCCGGATCTCGCTGTATCCTGCTCCCACTCCTTCTAACTCTGTTCTTGGTGACCTGATGCGTTTTTCAAAGCATGCCACAGGCTAAATGGCGAAAGTAACCGTTTTTTTGTGTGTGTGAGATTATATATCACTTTATAATTGATTTAACAATGACAGTCATTTTTCTTAATGTCACCGTTACCAGCTTCTTGGCGACTCGGGTAAATCCCAATACAACCACTTTCCTCCAGTTGCCCAAGTGGCATTCTGCCCTGCAGACTTCGGGTAACAACTGCCACTGGGCTGTTTAACTGGGCAGCAACACAGTCAAACCCTGACCTAGATTCTTACCGTACCTACAAGCACTTTCTCCAGCACAGTCAAGAGACATGGCTAACTTAGGCTTTTTAATCAACCATCTTAACCCTTCATCCGCCTTATCAGCTATCATATTCCTTTACCCTGCTGTATCAACACTCTCTAACCTCAGCCTAGATGAACTACTTGAGGAAACTGAAAGATTATTTAAACTATTGAGGATTACTACACTGTAACTCCCCCTCATAAGTTTGGCTTGGTGTTGTGTTTATCCTGATCAAGTTGAACTTGAGATGGAGTCGCTGCTTTACTGTCCTATACTGTGTGTGTCAGTACACAGCCAAATGAAAAAGCTGGCAAACTTAAAACTTGTTAAGAAAGCTCCAAGATAAGCAGTTCACAGTTAAATAAGAAAGTGATGTGGGCTTTCACAGTTGGCACGTTTTAAGTTTTGTCTTCAGATCTTTCCTTGCGTTTCATTAGCTCCTGAGCTTTACACACCAAATAGTCGAGTTCGCACAATGTAAGCCAAAGTTATCACTGTCTTCTGTGCAATCTCTAGTTGGCTGATGAAGATTTATTTATTGGGACAGGAGGTGCCTGACAAATCAGGAGTTTGCATATGATGCACTCCTCCCACTGATTATCAGGGCATCTATAAGCTCAGATGTGTGGACTTGAGGTTCAGAGTGCTTCTTCTCTATTTTAATTGGTTGTGAGATTCCCAAACAGTGCTGTGGTGATGGTAGTAGAACTGCTGCCTCACGTGAGACCTGTGTTTAATCCTGACCTTGGGTGCTATCTGTGGGGTGTCTGCATGTTCTTCCAGTTGATTCCATGGGTTTCCTGTGCATTATCCTTAGTGATCGGATGTGGAGAGAGTTGTCCATGTCATGAGAGATCTGGGGAGGGTTGTCGGTAGTGTGAGAGATCTGGGGAGGGTTATCCATAGAGTGAGAGATCTGGGGAAAGTTGTCCATAGCATGAGAGATCTGGTTAAGAGAAGTAGAAAGAATTTTTTAAAAAGTCACCACAAACAGTGTAACAGGAGGGGTCATCACTTCCCCAGCTGTAGTAAGTTAACCTACAGCACTCTTTGGAGCAGTACAGTTGTTTTAGTCTGTTACTAAGAGTGCTCCTCTGTTCAGCCAAGGTGGCGTGCAAAGGGTGAGAAACATTGTCTAAAATTGCCAGGATTTTCCGTAGGGTCCTTTGTTCTACTACAGCCTCGAATGTGTCCAGTTTGATGACTATAACAGAGCCAGTCTTTTTAATTAGGTTATTGAGCCTGTCGGCATCACCCATGTTGATGCCATTGCCCCAGCACGACACTGCATAGTAGATTGTATTGATGACAACAGACTGTGAAGGAGAGGCCTGCACACTCCAAAGGACTTCAATCTCCTCAGGGAGTAGAGGCAACTCTGCCCTTCTTGTACACAGCCTCTGTGTTGGTGCTCCACTCAAGTCTGTCATCCAGGTGCACCCCCAGATACTTGTAGGTCCTCTGCACATCCACATCCTCACCGTCAATAGAGTGGTGGAGGCTTAGTCTTCCTAAAGTCCATCACCATCTTATTTGTCTTAGTAACATTGAGCTGCAGTTGATTCAGCTTGCACCATTTGACAAAGTCCTCCACCAGGGTCCTGTATTCATCCTCCCATCCTCCATTTATTGCTGAGTCATCAGAGAATTTTTGCAGATGGAATGACTCCATGTTGTATCTAAAGTCCAAGGCATACGGAGTAAACAGGAAGAGAGACAATACAGTCCCCTGTGGGGCCCCAGTGCTGCTTATAGCCATGTCTGATACACAGCTCTAAAGTAACACAGACTGTGGTCTGTCAGTCAGGTAGTCCAGTATCCAGGATACAGTGGAAGTACCTTAATGCATTGAATGGAGCTTTCCCCCCCTCCTCCCCCACCACCTATGGTATTGAAGGCACTTGAGAAATCAAAAAACATGATCCTCACAGTGCTGCCCTGCTTATCTGCTTATTCAAATGCGAGTAGGCTTTGTTCATCAGGCAGATGACAGCATTATCAATTCCAATGTGCTCCTGGTACGCAAACTGAGGAGAGCTGTCCATAGTGTGTGGGTGAGTGGTGGGATCTGGGGATAGCTGATACAAAAATAGGGATTAATGGGCATTCAACATAAATGTATGATCGACAGTTGGCGTCAATTCAATGGGCTGAAGTCACTTTGTGTCTCTTGTAAACCGTACTTGTGGCCTTATGGCACGTGACTCAAAGGCAGAGATTGTGTAAGCACTTTACTCAGAGAAATTGGCACATAATCTTGAAACAAATAAAAGGGCAGGTTGCAGCTCGGATGTTGTAATCCCTTGAATATTGATAATTAACGGGTCAGCTCATGGAGGTGTGTAAATTGATTAGAGAAATGGAAAGGGTAGAAGATGAGAAACTTTTTCCTGTGATGAGGGGAAAACAGATCCAAAGAAATTTAGAGACAACTTTTTCAGAGCAATGCCAAGAAACTCTTCATCACAAATGCAAGGAACTACATACTCCTGCCTTCACACACTCCCTCTAACCTTCTCTCACAAAGAAATGCAGTTGAAATTGTCATTGGTGAGGTTTATAAGCTTTAGTTTTAGCTGGAGGATCATCTAATTGATTGGCAGGATATCTTTGTGAGATGGAAAGCCCCTCCTATTCCTACCTTATTTTTTTATTTCGAGCTACAGCACGGTAACAGGCCCTTCCTTCCCAATGAACCCATACCATCCAACTACACCAATGAAACCAATTAACCTACTAACCCGTAGAACGTGGGGAGAAGCTGGAGTACCTGGAGGAAACCCACACTGTCAAGGTGAGACCATACAAACTCCTTACAACGGCAAGAGTTGAACCCCGATCACTGGCACTGTAATAGTGTTACGCTAATTGCTGCACTACTATGCAGCAGTGTTTAACAATATTGAAAGTATATGCATATACTTCTTTAGGCCAACATCTCTACTGGCATAGACCACTAACGGCTGCTCGTCAGAGCCCTCTGTCCAGGCTAAACTTTCAAGTTGTCCCCAGGTATAACTCACCTTTGAAGCTCCTTCCTCTCCTAAGAATGCAATCTTTGAACTTCTGTTGGCATTTGTGTAGCTCTGGGTTTTTATGGGATGAGACTGCTAGCCCCAGACCCAACCTTCATTTTGCAGTTGGGCTTGGGAGCGTCCATAATGGAGTTTTGTGCATATGTGTGATGCCGTAACTACCTCTGGGTATCCGATTGCTGGAAAGCAGGGATCGAGACATTGCTCTGAGTATCAATTCTATGTCTCCACTACAAAAATAGTATTTCCAATATTATCAAAAATAGCTCTATATTAAGGCTCTCTTTTGTTAGAACAGGGAAAGTAAATGATTAAAGACCAGGTAGGTTTTTACCAAAGTTGTTAAGTTTTGAGAGATAAGCATTGAGACTTCCTAGAGTTAATGAAATTATAATATTTCAGAAAAAAATGAAATTTTTGTTATTTTTGTTTCTCCCACCACATAAGTCATTGGACCATTTGCCATAAATGTTGGCAGTGACTCAACTGTATTATCCTAAAAGGAATTAAAAGTTTGCAAGAATATGAAAAAGAATGGAAGAACAGTCACTGCTTAAGAGTTTTGGGTTGCGTGAGGGAGAAGTACAGAATAATTAGTCACTATTCTTGTCGCAGGAACTAGTGACTGCCATGGGTTGGAGTGGGTGGGGAATTAAGAATAAATATATTTTTAAATTTGGTATTTATAGTATTAAATAAAATGTTTAATGTTGCATACCTTATTTCACCTGGGAGAATGACTGATTTCTATTTGGCCTGCGGTACTTAGGAAATACAGCTCTCACTTTGTTGTATAATTTGTACAATTTTTAATTATATCAGTTATAACATGCAAGAGGGGCTCAACAGCCGTGGTTGGCAGCTCACCTTGGAGAAAGGAAACTGATCTCAAACCTCTGCTGCCCTGTGGCTATACCCATTCATGGTGAATGCCTCAGGAGTAAACCCTGAGGAAAATTCCAGAGCAGCAGTCCCTAAGGCAGCCATATGTTGAGTTGAATGCTGACTGGCAACTCCTGCGATGTCGCTGGTGCCAAACTATATTGATCTCTGCCGTTCCTTTGGATTCATCCACTGCATGAATAAGGGGAGCCAGCTGCATGGGCAGCAGCTTGCTCTCTGTATCGTACTACCCTGGCTTGTGTATGTAGCCAACTAGGATGCAACATCCATGGTCAACCCTGAAGTTATACAACTTTGTAATTTCAAAGTTGGATCCCTGGCTCTTTTATAGAGAATGGTTCATGAGTGATTAGAAAATGACTCCATCTCCTGATGTGTTCATCTAACCTTAGTTTACCCCACCAGTCACATTGTGTCCCTCTTGTTACTTCACCAGTTACTGTTTCATATCCCTATGTTTTTTGTTCATTCACAGGATTGCATGCCACTGGCATTTACTTTCCATCCCTAACTGCTCTGGAACTGCAGAAATGGTGACGTGAACCACATTGTTGGGTCCAGAGTCTTATATAAGCTAAATTTGCATAGACCATAAAGCATAGGAGCAGAATTAGGCCATTCAGCCCATCAAATCTGCTCCACCATTCCATCATGACTGATCCCGGATCCCACTCAAGCCCATACACCTAGTTTCTTGCCATATCCTTGGATGCCCTGGCCAATCAGGAAATGATCAACTTCCACCTTAAGCATATGCACGGACCAGCCTCCATTGCAGTCTGTGACAGAGCATTTCACAGATTTACTACTCTCTAGCTAAAAAAAAAATTCTTCCTTACCTCTATTCTAAAGGGTTACCCCTCAATTTTGGGGCTGTGCTCTCTAGTTCTGGATACCCCCACCATAGGAAACATCCTCTCCACATCCACCCTATCTAGTCCTTTCAACATTCGGTAGGCTTCAATGAGTTCCCTACGCATTCTTCTAACTTCCAGTGAGTACAGGCCCAAAGCTACCAGACGCTCTTCATGTTCCCAGAATCATCCTCGTGAACCTCCTCCAGACTCTCTCCAATGACAACATATCCTTTCTGAGATATGGGCTCCAAAACTGACAATACTCCAAGTGCAGTCTGACTAGTGTCTTGTAAAGCCTCAATATTATCTCCTTGCTTTTATATTCTATTCCCCTTGAAATAAATGCCAACATTGCATTTTTCCTTCTTTACCACAGGCTAAACCTGTAAATTACCCCTCTGGGAATCTTGCACGAGGACTACTAAGTTCCTCTGCACCTCTGATGTTTGAACCTTCTCCCCATTGAGATAATAGTCTGCACTATTATTCTTTTTACCAAAATGCATTATCATACATTTCTCAACACTGTATTCAATCTGTCACTTTTTTGCACATTCTTCCAATTTGTCTAAGTCCTGCTGCAATCGCACTGCTTTCTCAGCGCTACCTACCCCTCCACCTAGGACAGCAGACCTTTCCTAAAGGGCACTAAAATACCATAAAGGTTTTTGACAGTGGTTTAATGGTAACAATGAATGGAAAGGTTTACTCAGTTATTGAATCTACATTCTTCAGCTGGGATTTGAACTTGTGCTTTTGGAACAGCAGTCAAGAGCATTTAATGCTTGTTCAGTATCCTAACTAAACAGTTAGGTTGAGGGGTGATTGCATTGGTAGTGGTGAGACATAATATCTACTAGTTCCTTTCTCATTATTTCACAGCCCTGTTTCTTCTCTCCCCAAAAAAGTTCTTCCTTCCATGATAAAGGAATAATGATGTTCTGTATTTAAGCTGACACATTTCAAATGTTCATCAACATTGAGACTTAAGAATATTGAACAGTACACCACAAGAATAGACCCTTCAGACCACAGTGTTGTGCCAGAGTATTTAAATTACTTGTCAAATGTCCAGCTAAACTAATCCCTTCTGTGTTTACAATGTCCATATACTGCATTTTCCTGTATATTCATGCACGCATTGAAGATCCTTGTGAATGGCCCTATCATATTCGCCTCCACTATCATTGCAGACACCCAACTTCCTCTGTAGACAAAAAGAAAGCTTGCCCTACAAATCTCCTTTGAATTTACCCCTCTTGCCTTAAATTGGTGTCCTCTGGTATTAGACATTTCAATCCCGGGTAAAAGATACTGTCTGTCTACTCTATCTAAGTCTGTCATAATCTTATAAACTTATATTAGATCTCCCCAATGCATTTGCCACTCCAGAGAAAACAACCCAAGTTTATTGAATCTCTTCTTATAGCATATGCCCTGTAATCTAGGCAACATCCTGGTAGAACTCTAATGCACCCTCTCCAAAGCCTCAACATTTTCCTATAATGAGGTGGCCTGAACTGGACACAATACTCCAGATGCAACCTCACAAGAGTTTTATTCATCTACAATGTAACTCCTGACTCTCGAACTCAGTTCCTTGACTAATAAAGGCAAACATACCATATGCGTTCTTTGCCCCCTTAACCTGTGTAGCCGCTCCAGGGAGCTGCAGATTTGGATCCTGAGATCCCTGTGCTCAACATTGTTAAGGTTCTTAGCATTAACCATCACTCCAGAGTTTGCTAAATCTTACTGGCGATCTTTTGCAGTCAAATGGGGGTTTTGATTTGCCTTTCTAGCAATCCTTCAAGCAGTTCTCTCGAAAAGTTTTCTTGTTCTTCTAGACCTCAACTTGTCCTCCACCATTCCTGTTAACTGCCATTTCTTAATTACATTACGAACTGAGGAAACAGCTACCTGAAAATGCTTTGCTATCTTCTTATAGCCTTATCCTAATTTGTGGGGTCATTTTTTATTTTAATTTTCAGAGTGCTAGGCAGCTGCTTAGAGGAGCCCATGGCTGCTGATTGTTGGGACAAGGTTTGAGGAGTCAAGGTATTTATAAAGCTTTGAAATTTGCATCACCAGGCCTTTCCTAATGATGACTGTGAACAAGCTACAGCCCTAACAACTTTCGCCACCTCCAACGGGATCCCACTACCAAGCACATCTTTCCCTCCACCCCCTTCTGCTTTCTGCAGGGATCACTCCCTACACGACTCCCTTGTCTATTCGTCCCCCCATCCCTTCCCACCGATCTCCCTCCTGGCACTTATCCTTGTAAGCGGAATAAGCACTACACCTGCCCTTACACTTCCTCCCTCACCACCATTCAGAGCCCCAGACAGTCCTTCCAGGTGAGGCGACACTTCTCCTGTGAGTCGGCTGGTGTGGTATACTGCATCCGGTGCTCCCAGTGTGGCCTTTTATATATTGGTGAGACCCAGCGCAGACTGGGAGGCCATTTCGCTGAACACCTACGCTCTGTCCGCCAGAGAAAGCAGGATCTCCCAGTGGCCACGCATTTTAATTCCATGTCCCATTCCCATTCTGATATGTCTATCCATGGCTGCTTCTACTGTCAAGATAAAGCCACACTCAGGTTGGAGGAACAACACCTTGTATACTGGCTGGGTAGACTCCAACCTGATGGCATGAATATTAACTTCTCTAACTTCTGTTAATGCCCCCCCCCTTCCATTTCTTACCCCATCCCTGATATATTTAGTTTTTTTCCCCCCTCCTTTTTTTCTCTCTCTCTGCCCAACACTCTGCCTGTTCTCCATCTCCCTCTGGTGCTCCCCTCCCCCTTTCTTTTTCCCTAGGCCTCCCATCCCATGATCCTTTCCCTTCTCCAGCTCTGTATCCTTTTTGCCAATCACCTTTCCGGCTCTCAGCTTCACTCCACCCCCTCCGGTCTTCTCCTATCATTTGGCATTTTCCCCTCCTCTTCCTACTTTCAAATCTCTTACTATCCTTCCTTTCAGTTAGTCCTGACAAAGGGTCTCGGCCCAAAATGTCGACAGTGCTTCTCCCTATAGATGCTGCCTGGCCTGCTGTGTTCCACCAACATTTTGTGTGTGTTGCCCTAACAAGCTAGTTACGTCTGAGACCTTGGTAAAAATTATCTGAGAGCTCAAATCTCTTGGGGTGCTCAAACTTTTGCATGGTGCTTTTTTCAGCCTAAAATTGTACAAAACAAAAAAAATACACTAATCTTGCTTAAGATATTGAAAAGAGTGTTTCATCTTTAGCTTTATGACTTTTGGAGATCAGATCATCTTCTACTCACTTAACTATTCACAGTAACAGAAATTTTGACCGGGGTACCCAAGCTTTTGCATGCCATTGTACATCATATGTTTCTGCCACCTCCATTGGCAGCATGTTCAAGCACTAAACACCAAGTTAAAAAATACTTCCCTTACTCAACTTCAAACTTAGTCCCTCTCGCCTTAAATGTATGTATGCCCTCTAAGATTTGACATTTTAGCCCAGTGGAAAATGACCATCTACCCTATCATAATTTTATATACTTCTATCTGTTCTCCCCCTCGGCATCCAACATTCCAGAGAAAACAATCCAATCTCTGTTTACGGACAGAGCAAGCCTTTTGTGTGCAAGTCAATTTTATATACAATTTACTGACAAGGAGGAAAAAAACTGATGGAAAAGTGAAAGATAATGAAAGGAATGGTGAAAGGCTGAAAGAGCTAATAATTTGAAAGAGAACATCTTAAGGGCATTATGCTACAATATAGATGAATTAACAGCACAAATAGCTGCATGCAGTTGTGATTTTATTACTGTCTAGCTGTAGGGTGACTGATGGAAAGTGCAAGGATATTCAGCATTTAGAAAGGACAGGTAAAAAGGAGGAGGACTGTGGTCTTTGGAAAGGAGAATAGAATGCTGAGGAAGGATATTGGCTCAGAGAAATCATCTGGAATCTGTTACAGTGGGCTTATGATACACTGAGTAAAAACCAATAAAGGGGGTTGTCAGTAGGCACCAGATAGCAGAAGGAAGTGATGTACAGAATGGAATAAATGGGAATTTGTGCCATGTTACATTGTGAAGTGACAGTGATCTGCACAATGATTGTTCAAACCAAATTAGCTATAAGATTGTGGTGGAATAATCCCTGCAGGTGTATGATTTTGGTATAGACTGTGTTGAGAAACTGACCAGAGAACGAGCTAACCACAATTTGGCATCGTGCAGCATGAAGAAGAAGAATTAACAATCTTGTATGGTGTCCTTCAGGGAAGCATGATTTCTAACCTGATAAACTACTTCATTAAGATACAGGATGTTTCTGTAGTTGTGCAGTGAAGAGATCATCTTCAAATTACCCCAACACTGAACTATTCCCACAAACTACGGACTCTACAGCTCATGTTCTCAATTATGTATTTGTTATTATTGGGTGTTTTATTGATTTGTATTTACTGTGAATTCCTGCAAGCAAATGAATCTCAGGTTATATATGGTGGCATATATGTACCTTGAAAATAAATTTACTTTAAACTTTGGATGGGATCATGAATATGAACAAAGGAAACTGCAGGGTATTTAAAATGTGACAAAGTTTATGTAAATAATTAAAGAACCAAGGATTACTGAAATAGATGGAGATTTCCTGCAGTCAAATGGGAGAAATTGTAATTGGGAACAAATTGCAGGCCAATTTAATACATCTTTGTTCCTGCCTCCATAAAGGAGAATACAAGTGACTTCCCAAATATTGGGGAAGTAAGGATCCGGGGAGAGGCAAGAACTGAGAGAAATCAGTATTGGGGAAATTCCTCATGCTTAAAAGCCATTAAATCCTCAGGCCCTGGTAACCATCGTCCCAGAAAGCAACGGGAGATAGTCCTCAAAGAGATGATGGTCATAGTCAAAAGTTTGTTATGCTCTGGAGTCCTTTATAGATTGGGAAGGGTAAATGTGACCTTCCTGCTGATAATAAAGAACAAGGAAAGGAACTGAATCATTGTGCCCAAGCACACTGAAATCTTTCAGAGAAGATGCAATAACAGGACACTTTGAAAGGAATTTAGTAAAGTCAGCATGTGTTTAAGAAAAGAGAAATAATTTTTAACAAATCTGGAAATTTTTGAGAATTATTGATAATAAGGGAAAATCGGTGGATGTGTGTGGACAGAAGGTTTTTGGTAAGATTCTATTTCAGAGAGTTAGTGTACAAAATTCAGACACATGAGATTGGGGATAATTGCTGGCATGGACTGAGAGCAGGTGGGAAGATGGGAACTACGGAGAACCTTTGGTCCTGGTTGTTCACGGAATGTATTACTTTGCTGAAGGAACTAAATAAAATGAAGTTTGCAAATGACACAAAGTTGAAAAGGGGTTGGGGTTGGGGAAAAGTGGGGGTGGTGATCTGTGAGGAGGATGCAAAGAAATTGAAACAAGTTGGGTGAGTGTGCAAAGACATGACAGATGAAGGTGGGTTGTCTTATTTAATTGATTGATCTTCAAATAGTTGACCTTCAGTGCAAGAAGATTTCAGTTTAGGAGCACTGATATCTTGCTGCAACCCTTATGGGTCATAGTGAAATCACATCCAGATTTTTGAGTGCGATTTTTGATCTTATTTGATGAAGGTTACTCTGGCATGGAGGGAATGCAACATAGATTTTACTGATTTCTGATATGGTAAGACTAGTACACAAAAGATCAGGCTGATTTGACCTAATGTATATTCACTGTAGTACTGTGAGGGAATCTTGGAGAAATGTATAAAATTCCAAAAGAACTAGCTAGACTTGATATGAGGAGACTTTTTTCTTTGACAGTGACCAAAGCAGAGGACATAATCTCAGAGTGCAGGAAATGCATTTTAAACTCAGGAAAAAGTTTTGTGATGAATCTTGCAATTCTCTTCCACAGAAAGGATCAGAGGATATCAAAGTTTAAAGTAAATTTATTTATCATAGTGCATTTCTGTCTTTATGAGGTTCATTTTCTTGTGAACATTCATGGTAAATACAAAGAAACAAATAACAATAATAATAATAATATTAATTAATAAATAAACAATAAATATTGAGAATGTGAGATGAGGAGTCCTTGAATGTGAGTCCACAGGTTGTGGGAACAATTCAGTGTTGGGGTGAATGAAGTTTTCCCCTGTCGTTAAGTGCCTGAGGTGTAATAACTGTTCCTGAACATGGTGGTGTGGGTCCTGAAGCTCCTTTCCCACCACCTTGATGGCAGCAGCAAGCATGGACTGGATGGTGACAGTCCTTGATAATGGATGCTGTTTTCCTGCGACAGTGCTCCATGTAGATGTGCTTAGTGGTGGGGAGGGCTTTACCTGTGATGATCTGTGTTGTATCCACTACTTTTTATAGTGCTTTTCTGTTCAAGAGCATTGGTGTTTCCATACCAGGCTGTGATGCAAGGTGTGAATGTGTAGAGGAGTGGATGACCAGCCTCAATTGTGTTGGATGGTGGAGCAGTTCCCACTTCTATCTTTGGTTTCTGTGAGGGAATGAATATTTTGTGGGGGGTGGGGTTGGGGGTAAGGTGCTAATCAAGTGAGATGTGTTACTATTGAGCTTTTTTGAAGAAGGCCAACAGTGCATCATACTTCTGACTTAATGATAGACCAGCAATATCAAGCTTTGGCCCACTTTTGTACCCACTATATTTTTGTGGCTGGTATAGTTGACTTTCTGTTCAGTAGTGACTTCTAGGATGTTGATGGGACTGCAACTTATTATAAGGTAGATGGTTTCACTCTCTCGTTTGGGATCATTATTAGCTGGCACGTTTGTGGTACACTCATCGCTTCAGCAGAAATCGTGTCTGGATCTTGTTGTCTGCATGCATTGGATTGTTTCATTACTGAAAAGTTGTGAATAGGCTTGAACATTGTGCAAACATTAGTGAACATCCAGGCACTGAACTGATGATGAGCTTTAGACAGGGTGCAGAGGAGGTTTACCAGGGTCACAAACAAGAGAAAATCTGCAGATGCTGGAAATCCTAGCAACATACACAAAATGCTGGAGGAACTGAGTGGACCAGGCAGCATCTATGGAAAAAAGAACAGTCGACATTTCAGGCCAAAACCTTTCGGCAGATTTATCAGGGTGCTGCCTGGATGAGAGAGTATAGAGCTTTACTCTTTGGAACGAAGGGGGATGAGAGGTGGGAGGTTGGAGGTTTACAAGATAATAGGCATTGGTTGAGTGGACAGTCAGAGACTTTCTCCCAAGGCAGAAATATAAGGTGTTGCTCCATAACCTGAGAGTGGCTTCATCATTGTAGAAGAGGGGGGGCCATGGACAAGAATGTCGGAATGGGACTGGTGTTAAGAATTAAAATTGTTGCCCGCTGAGGAATTATACTTTTGATGGATGGAGCAGAGGTGCTCGACAAAGTGGTTCCCCAACCTATGTTGGTTTTCAGTGATGTAGAGGATGACGCATCGGGAGCACAAGATACTGTACACAACCCTAATAGATTCACAGATGAAGTGTTGCCTCACCTGGAAAGACTGTATTGGTAGGGAGTGCTTGCTCATTAATGCCGATCGAATGCCACACTGAGGCAAACACTGCCTTGTCAAGAGCAGTCACTCTCGTCACTGGAATTCAGCTCCAGTGCTTATTTGCATCTAGGCTGTGGGCTGGAGCTGATAGTCTTGGAATACAAACTAAACTTGATAACACTGATGACGCCTTCTGTTGCTTTTGTGTTAGTTAACAATACACTGGACAGTAATTAGCCACATATTTGTTTGTCTTGCTTCTTGGGTAGTTGCCAGTAGATTGGAGGGTTTATAGCTTTCAAAACAGGGGAAAGGGAGTGACTGTTCTGAGGACATGGGTATGCTTATACATTAGTTACTGTAAGTGAATCAGAATCGGGTTTAATATCACTGGCATGTATCATGAAATTTGTTTCGTGACAGCAGTACAGTGCAATACATAATTTTAAAAAACTAAATTACAATAAGAAATATATATAAAAACTAATATATATACAGAATCCTTTGACCATGAATGTTCTTGGCATATTTTTCTACAGAAGTGGTTTGCCATTGCCTTTTTCTGGGCAGTGTCTTTACAGGACAAGTGACAGCAGTCATTATCAATACTTCAGAGATTGTCTGCCTGGCGTCAGTGGTCGCACCACCAGGACTTGTGATATGCACCAGCTGCTCATACGACCATCCACCATCAGCTCCCATGGCTTCATATGACCCTGATTTTGGGGATGGTGGTTTCTAAGCAGGTGCTACACCTTGCCCAAGGGCGACCTGCAGGCTAGCAGAGGGAAGGAGCACCTTACAATTCCTTTGGTAGTGATGTATCTACACCACCACCCAAGATTGAGTAGTAAGGCCTGCATTAGTCACAGAGATCAGCCATGATGGAATGACCTAATTTTGCTTCTATATCTTACCATCTTATGTCCAACACAGAAACAGGCCTTTCAGCCCACCGTGTCCATCCTGACCATTTTGCCTATCTACACTTAATCCCATGTGCTCTCATTGCATCTATTTCCTTCTCAGCCTTGCCTGTATAAGTGTCTGTGAAAACGTCTCTTTAACATCCTGTTCTCTGGAGTTTCAGCAAGTGAGAGACAATTGCATTGAAGCTTACAAAATTCTCACAGGGTTTTCTGGGCTAGGTACTGTGGAGTATTTCTACTTTAAAGAGTCTTGAAATGAAGAGTAAACTGGCAAGGTTAAGGTGAAAACTTTATGCTAAGGATAGTGAATCTTTGCATTTCTTTATTTTTTGTCTTTTTGTATTTTTTTAATACTTTGAGGTACAGCATGGTAACAGGCCTTTCTGGCCCGTGGTCCATGCTGCCATTACATCCTTGTGAGCAATACATCTTCGGAATGTAGTAGGAAACCCACACAGTCACAGGGAGAACGTATGAACTCCTTTCAGACAGCAGTGGGAATTACCCTTGGGTCACTGTCACTGTAACAGTGTTTGTTAACCACTACACTACTCTGCCACCCCAAATTGCTTCTGTGGAAGTACAGTAGTCATTAATTTATTTGATGTGTAGATGTTATGAGAATTACAGATATGAAGATCATTCTGGAAGTTGATGAAAAGTCAAAGACTTGTTTGGTTGTAGAGGCTCTAAGGGCCAAATGACCTGCTCAAATTTGCCGGGAATTCCAAAGCACAGTTCTGTAGTACCAGAACTGGACTCTTGGCAGTTGGAGTGTCCACTATAGTCAGCTGATTCTGAACAGCTAAATCAGAAGTAGGAGTAATCCAATCACAAACAAGTGAAAATCTGCAGATGCTGGAAGTCCAAGCAACACACACAAAATGCTGGAGGAACTCAGCAGTCCAGGCAGCATCTATGGAAAAGAGTACAGTCGACATTTCAGGCTGAGATTCTTCAGCAGGACTCCTTTACAACATCAGGTCCTGAATGGGATGGATCACCACTACTGAGTTGATTCTACAATCTTAGGCTCACTCGCAAGGACTTTTTACAACTCATGTTCTCAGTATTGTCATTATTATTGCTGTCAGTATTTTTAATATTTTCACATTGGTTGTTTGTTAGTCGTTGTCTGTTTATGTATAATTTGTTAATTCTGTTGTATTTATTTTTTCTTGAGGTGCCTGCAAGAAAATAAATGTTAAAGACTTTGATAATTACTTTGAACTTTGAAAGGAATCCAGTCTCTTAAGACTCTTAAGGATCTGATATGTTTCAAAGAAGTCACTTACGACTCATCTCCAGCAGATATTACTCTAAGCTGTCAAACCTTTCCCTTTGAGACAATCTCCTTAATATATAAAATAAGTAGTGCAAAGGAGAGCAAGAAGCAAAGTAGTGAGACATGGGATCAATGTCCATTCAGAAATCTCATTGGTGGAGGAGCTGTTCCCGAATCATTGAGTGTGTGTCTTCAGGCTCTTGTACCTCCTCCCTGATAGTAGCAATGAGAAACATAGAAAACTTACAGCACAATACAGGTCCTTCAGCTCACAAAGCTGTGCCGAACATGTCTCTACCTTAGAACTACCTAGGCTTTACCCATAGCCCTCTATCTTTATAAGCTCCAAGTAGCCATCCAGGAGTCTCTTAAAAGACCCTATCATTTCTGCCTCCACCACCACTGCCGGCAGCCCATTCCACATACTCACCACTCTCTGCATTAAAAAAACTTACCCCTGACATCTCCTGGGTGATTGGGGGGGGGGGGGGGTGTCCTTAATGATCAAGACTGCCATTTTGAGGCATTCCCATTTGAAGGTGTCTAGTTCCTATGCTGAAGCTGGCTGAATTTGCAACTTTCTGCCTACTTAAGGCACAGAGAGACTTGGGAGTCCCATTGCAGGATTCCCTTAAAAAAACTTTTACAGGTTGAGTCAGTGGTGAGGAAGACAAATGCTATGTTAGCATTCATTTCGAGAGGGCGAGAGTAGAAAAGCAAGGATGTGATGCTGAGGCTTTGTAAGGCTTGATCAGACCACATATGGCGTATTGTAAGTAGTTTGGGGCCCCTCGTGGGGTGAATTAGATTGGCAGAAGGCTGGCTACTATGGTAGTGGGGATCTTAGAAAGGAACCAAGATGAACCAGTAACTTAACACTTCCAGCCAGAATGGATTTTAACTTCAGCTGATAGGGTTATTCCAGTAAATGCACAGTCACCTTCTGCTCATCACTGAGGTTTCAATCTCTGTCTCTGGAAGCAGAAACCTAGCATCTTATGATGCCCTTATCAGGAACATAGAACAGTGCAGAAACAGGCCTTTCAGTCCACTGACCTGACTAAATTAGTTACCAAAAGCACAAGTAACCCCTTCTGTCTACCCAATGTCCATCTCCATCCTTTTTCCATACATTCATATTCAAAGTAAAATTATCAAAGTACCTATCTGTCACCATATAACAACTCTGAGATTAATTTTCTTGCAGGCATTCACAGTAAATACAAAGAAACAGCAGAATTGAAAGACTGACAAACAACCAGTGTGCAAAGGACAACAAACTGTGCAAATACAAAAAAAATAGTAAATAGTAAGAATGCAATAAATGTCAAGAACATGGGATGAAGAGTCCTTGAAAGTGAGTCCATAGGTTGTAGGAACAGTTCCATAGTAGGGTGAGTGCCTACCTGAGAACCTCTTGAACATTTCTACTGTATTTGCCTCTGGCACCCCTGGCAGCACATTTCAAGTACCCACCACTGTTTGTAAAAAAAAAAGAAGGGACTTGCCGCATACATCTTTAAACTTACCGCATCTCACCCTAAGTACATACTCTCTGCCATTAGACATTTTTAGTATGTTTCTTCAAGTAAAATGTTTTACTCTGTCAAGCCCCATCCCACCATGCTGTTCAATCATACCCCAGCAAACTGCCTTCTATTCCCACTGAGTCCTCACAGCAAAAAGACGAGGTTAATGGACCTTTGCCATCCACTGAAGTCAAGGGTGCTCTGTATCCTAATCTATACCTAAACATTGACTCCACAACTTATAATTAACAAATTCTTTTGGTGGGTGAGAATTCAAATTTGCAAAGAATGGCCTGGCTTTGTTTTTGTGTCCCTCCTGTTCTATGCTTCATCGGAGGAAAATCTTACTGACTGCTTCCATTCAAGATCCTACAGAAACTATAAAATTGCAGTGCAAAGCTGAGCAGGAATGAAGATGTTTGATATTTTCTCTTGTTAAACAAACTGACCTCATTTTAGTGACTGACATTAATTTGTAACTGTCTGCCTTTTTTTGGCAAAGTCATCCTGGTGTTATCGGGCATAGTTATTGTAGATTCTCTTTCCCATGCACAGTACACCATGTAAATACCACACCTCTGATTCTTGCTAGTTCTGTGCTGTCAATAGAGAACAGAAACAGGACATTATGAATGGGTTTTTATTATGTTTGGAGGAATGTGTGAAATCCTCAGTTGGATGATGAAGTCTGGAATTTAGGATTATGTAGAATAAAGGGGATAAAATACTAAATAGGAAGAGACTATTTTTCCCAATCTTAAGAATTGTAAATGTTTCGAGTTCTGGATTGTAGAGTACTGAAGATTCTAAACCATGAACTGATTTAGACCTTACGACATAGGAGCAGAATTCTGCTCGCTATTTAGGTTAAATCGATAGATGTTTGGACTTCAAGGGGCATGGGGAAAGGGGAAGTATTCAAGTAGAGGATCACCTGTGATATAGAATAGCAGAGCAGGGTTAGGGTCTGAAGGGCTTACTCCTGTTTTCTGTGTTTGTGTGTCTTCCACCACAATTCTACTGGTTGGAATGGAGTCATTTAGCAAGGACTTTGGTTGTGGGTAAGAAGATTTTAAATCTCTGCTTTATAACTTTAAGGATCAAACCCATTTCAACACTGATATCTCTGGCTTTGTACCATGCCCTGAGAGTAAAATGCTCCTCACCCGGTTCTATGGATTATTCATCTTGTAGACTACAGAAATCTTGTGATTTATCTTTACCCTTAATGATCTTTGAATATTCTAATGATTTGTATGGATGAGTCTTACATTCAGGATATAGTGCATTTCTGAAATCACACAATGCAAGAATTTGTTGTCAGCATTTGAAGCTAAAACAGTAGGCTAATAATTGCAAAACTATTTGTCAGAGTGAAATCAATCCTTTTAAGCAGCTCTTACATTTGCGCGGCACTTAAGTTGCCACCAGTCAGTTGTACATGCCACATAAGTATAACCTAACAAAGTCACTTGACCCTCTGTCTCCTCAAGTCTAACAAATTTGCAGTTTGTAGCCATTTTTTTCCATTTTGAAGTTACAATTTTCTTCAGTCCATAAAGTCCAGTAAAAATTGGTCTTGAGTCACCATAGTGAAGTAGATAGTACAGGTGATGTCCACGTTACAGCTGTTTGGCTTATAGAAATTTGACCTTACAGAATTCACATTTCACTTCAGAAATTTGAGGTAAGGAATAAAATATGCTCTCACAGAATTTGTGAGAAAAAATAAATACAATTTTAAAAATTTGTTTCTTGGCTCGTGTACGTGTGACACAGGATAGAGTTACGTAAAGTCACAATACAGACCATTTTTGAGGAATGCAGTCCTCTGCAATAATGTAGGGGTTACCTGCCTCGTCTGTATTTGTACTTTTTTCCTGATTTTTTTCCAGTGATGTTAATGCAACAACCAAAATATTTTGTACTCAATAATTCATGTGGGTGCATGTTTGTGGTGCCCGTCATCCCTTGTGATGTTTGAATCCTATAAGAATTTCATCAGGGATTTTCAATTATGAGTGGAAAGGTGAGCATTCCTGAATTACTATTTTCTCCCTCTGAATAAGGGAATGATCAATTATTTTTAACTTTGTTCCTTTATCATTTGATCTTCTTAAAGACTGAGTGGTATGATGAAATGGCTCACTGATATCTGGAGTGAGTGTATTTGGTGTGTTTGCAGCCAACTGAGTAAGAACAACACCCTCCCATCCAAGACCAAACATTTTAATATGAAGAAGTTAGGTTGGGATATGGCCTAGAGTTGGTTTTAAACAACCAGGAGTGTGCAGTATCACATCTTGTCTGTGACCTAACTTCCTATCACATAATGAATTTGTTAAAATAAAAACTTCCTCAAAATAATATTTGACCTAGTCTTTGGACTGTGCAAGGAAACTGGAGCACTTGGAGGAAGCGCACGCATTCCATGGGGAGGATGCACAAGCTCCTTACAGTGGACGCCGGATTGAAGTCCGACACCCCGAGTTGTAATATGTCGCACTAGCTGCTATGCTACTATGGTGCCCCATAGAACAAAAGACATGAAATCAAAGTTTTGGCCTTTCCTGATTTCTTTCGCTCATTTGTACACCTATTGGGTTGTATTTAAACTTGATGTTCAATGGAATTACTGTTCTTGAATCCCCATCATCGGTACTCTGAAATTTGAGGAGTGGTGGGGGATCTGGGTTGGAAGCGCTCACCCCATGTATCCAGGAACTTGGAAATTGCCAGCCCCGTGGCCATTTCAGCAAAGATTCATAGTTACCTCAACTTAGCCTTTCCTCCTGCTGTTGATTGCACCAAGAGGTGGTGGAGGCAGATTTTGAAAGGTGTGAGAAGGGTTTGTTAAACCTCAGTCAGCAGCGTTATGTACAGTAGCGTAACGGTTAATGCGATATCATTACAGCTTGGGGCATCAAAGTTCAGAGTTTAATTCTGGTGTCCTGTAAGGAGTTTGTACATCCTCCCCATGGAATGTGCGGGTTTTCTCTGGGTGTGCTGGTTTCCTCCCATTCTCCAGAGATATACCAGATAAATTAATTAATCAATCATTATAAATTGTCCTGTAATTAGCTTTGGATTAAATCATGGTTTTTGGAAGTTGCTGGCTATAAGGGCTGGAAGGGCTTATTCTGTGCTGTATTTCTAAATGAATAGATAAAAATGAACAGAAAGTTAAACACAGCTTGTCTTAGGATACATGCCTCACGTGAACAGATAGAGCAATAGTTACTGTCCGAAGTTGAAGGTGGTGCTGAGATCGCTGACTTAACAGTATCACAGGGAAGTCAGGGTATCGAGGGAATGACACACTTGGGAAGAAACAGCAAAGAACGCGGCGACTGGATTCTGCAGAACATCAAATTCTGTGTAAGCGAGACCCCTTAGTGGATTTCCCAAAAGTAGTTTGTACTCAGTAATTTTCACTTAGTGACCGAAGGATCCAGATTCTCCCACGACCGAGCTTACTTGGGATGTAAGAATTAATAGTAGAAAATCTGTTGCCTTCTAGTTCCAGTCAGCATTGCCGTGGACTCTCCCAAACTTGAGATCAGCATTTTACTACATCTAAAACTATCATCTTCTTTATTTGCTTAGTTGGCCTTACTTGACATGACCTTCAATTGCTGCATTCATTGTTGGCATTGAGTAACTACACATTCACCATATGGAGCTTGTGGGCTGAAAGTCTGAGTGTAATCTCACTACTTTACACCTGGAACTGTTGATTGCAAGTTTAACAAGATGAGCTACACATATTACTTCTACAGGAGCAGGACAGATGCTGAGTATTTTGCTTGGTTCTCCAGTGCTCTCTACAATCTGTAATGCACATCAGGATACTAAGACAGAATTCTTCGCTTTGTGGTAGAAGGCTAAAGAAGTTTGATTGCCTTCACAATTGGCACACTGACTGCAGTGTGCTTCATTAACATGCACTGTCCTGATGAAGGATTTCGGCAACTGTTTATTCATTTCCATAGATGCTGCCGGACCTGATGAGTTCCTCCAGCATTTTGTGTGTTTTTCTGGATTTTCAGCATCTGCAGAATTTCATTTTTATGACACACTGGCAGTGGTGTGCATCATTAACAATGTGCTGCAGTGTTCTGCGCAATTTTTTGTAGCAGCTCCATAACAAACATCTAAAATTTCGATGGGTACCAGGAACAGGATGCCAATTCATCTCATTCAAATCCTCTCTGACTCAAAGGTGTCCTTCATTGTCATTGAGTTCTGAAGACTATCTTGTCATTCATGGCTGATCTGCCACAGGCGCTCTCTTCCCACAGAGATATAAAGAAGGGAGACCGGCCCTTCAGCCCATCAAATCCATGCCAACTACCAAGTACCTGTTTACAGTTCTTCTACACTGAACCCAATATATTAGGAACAATTTATTGTGACCAGTTAATCTACCAACCTGCACATCTAGGGAATGTGGGTGCATGTCAGGGGAAGCAACACTCTTACATGGAGAGCTTGCTAACTCCGCACTGGGAGTACTGGAGATCAGGGTTTAATCTGGATTGCTAGAACTGAGGCGACAGCTCTGTCAGCAGCCCCATTATACCAGTTCCTCATAGAATCAGGTTTATTATCACTGGCATATGTCCGTGAAATTTGTTAACTTAGCAGCAGCAATTGAATACAATACATAATATAGAAGAATAAATAAATAATTTGCAGTATTTGTATATTGAAAATGGAGCAATATCGGAAAAAATATATATTAAAAAAATGAGGTAGTGTTCATGGGTTGAATGTCCATTTAGGAATTGATCGGCAATGGGGAAGAAGCAGCTCCTGAATTGCTGAGTGTGTGTGCCTTCAGGCTTTTCTGCATCTCCTACCTGCTGGTAACAATAAGAAAAGGGCATGTGATGCAGCCTGTCAGAATGCTCTCCACAGTACATCTGTAGAAGTTTTTGAGTGTATTTGTTGACATGCCAAATCTCTTCAAACTTCTAATGAAGTATAGTCGTTGTCTTGCCTTCTTTATAGCTGTATCGATATGTTGGGACCAAGTTAGGTCCTTAGAGATTTGACACCCAGGAACTTGAAACTGCTCACTCTCTTCACTTCTGATCCCTCTATGAAGATTGATATGTGTTCCTTTGTCTTATCCTTCCTGAAGTACACAATCAGCTCTTTTGCCTTACTGATGTTGTGTCAGGTTGTTGCTGTGGCACCGCTCCACTAGTTGGCATATCTCCCTCCTGTATGCCCTCTCATCACTACCTGAGACTCTACCAACAATGATTGTATCGTCAGCAAATTTATCGATAGTATTTGAGCCAAACCTAGCTACACAGTCATGGGTACAGAGAGAGTAGAGCAGTAGAGCACACACTCCTGAGGTGCACCAGTGTCAGTGAGGCCAGTCCGCACAGATTGTGGTCTTCCGGTTAGGAAGTCGAGGATCCAATTGCAGAGGGAGGTACAGAGGCCAAGGTTCTATAACTTATCAATCAGAATTGTGGGAATGATGGTATTAAATGCTGAGCTGTAGTCGATGAACAGAATCCTAATGTAGGTGTTTGGACTGTCAAGGTGGTCTAAGGCTGTGTGACGAGCCATTGAGAATGCAACTGCCAGTGACCTATTGTGGCAATAGGCATATTGCAGTGGGTCCAGGTCCTTGCTGAGAAAGGAGTTCAGTCTAGTCATGACCAACCTCTCAAAGCATTTCATCACTGTCGATGTGTGTACAACTGGGTGATGGTCACTAAGGCAGTTCACATTATTCCTCTCAGGCACTGATATAACTTTTTGAAGCAAGTGGCAACTTCTGCCCATAGCAGTGAGAGGTTGGTCTACAGTATTCCCTCTAAGCATTCTCAACAACCTAGCTTCCACAATATCTGGGGTAAAGAATTCTAGTGATACACTGCTCTCTGCAAAAAGTTCCTAACGACCTCAGTTTTAAATGAGTGTTCCCATCTTGTAACTAAGACCCTTGCTGAAGATCATTCACAGAACGAAATATCTCAACATCTACTCTGTCAAATGTCCTCTAAACAGTGTCAATAAAAAGTATTCGCTCCTCCCCTTCCCCCCCCCCCCCCCCCCACCACCCTTGGAAGTTTTCATGGTTTTTTTTTGCAATATTGAATCACAGCGGATTGAAGTTAGCTTATTTTGACACTGATCAACAGAAATAGACTTTTTTTCTGGGGGAAAAAAGAGAAAACAGATCTCTACAAAGTGATCTAAACTAATTACAAATATAAAACACAAAACAATTGATTGCATAAGCATTCACCCCCTTCAAGTCAGTATTTAGTAGAATCACTTTGGCAGCAATTATAGCCTGGAGTCTGTGTGGATAGATCTCTAACAGCTTTACACATCTGGATACTGCAATTTTTCTTCATTCTTCTTTACAAAACTGCTCATGCTCTGTCAGAACAGCCCTTTTCAAGTTCACTCACAAATTCTCAATTGGATTGAGGTCTGGACTTTGACTTGGCCACTCCAGGATTACCTTTGTTGTTTATAAGCCATGTGTAGCTTTGGGTTTATTCTTGAGGTCATTGTCTTGCTGGAAAACAGATCTTCTCTCAAGTCGCAGTTATCTTGCAGAGTGCATCAGGTTTTCCTCCAGGGTTTCCCTGTATTTTGCTGCATTCATTTTACCCTCTACCTTCACAGCCTTCCAGGGCCTGCTGCAGTGAAGCATCCACACAGCATGATGCAGCCATCACCAGGAATGGTGTGTTTTTTTTGATGATATGCAGTGTTGGGCTTACTCCACACTTAGCACTTAGTGTGATGGCCAAATAGTTCAATTTTGGTTTCATCAGACCATAGAACCTTCTTCCAGCTGACTTGGAGCCTCCCACATGCCTCTGGCAAACTCTAGCCGTTATTTCATTTGAGGTTTTTTTTTAACGGTGACTTTCTCGGGCAAAAGTTGTTTTCCCATCATAGCCACTGAAGCTTGTAACTCCTCCAGAGTTGTCATAGGTTTCTTGGCCTCTCTCACTAGTCCCCATCTTGCATAGTCACTTAGTTTTTGAGGACAACTGCCCTAGGCAGATTTACATCTCTGCCATATTATTTCCAATTCTTGATTGACTTAACTGACTTCATGGTGTAGTTTTTGCTGATTCAGGTGTATTTTACTACAATCAATAGAAACACCTTGACTGCACACAGGTGATCACCATTTAACTAATTATGCAACTCTGAAGCTAATTGGCTGCACTGATGATATTGGTGTGTCATAATAAAGGGGAAGGATGGTGAATACAATCAATTATTTTGTGGTTTATATTTGTAATTTAGATCACTTTGTAGGGATCTGTCTTCACTTTGACATGAAAGTCTTTTTCTGTTGATCAGTGTCAAGCAAAGCCACATTAAATCTACTGTGATTCAATATTGTAAAATAATAAAACATGAAAATTTCCAAGGGGGGTGAATACTTTTTAATGGCACAATAAGATCATCCTATTCTTGTTCCAAAGAATATAGATCTAATTTTCATTTGCCAATCCTGATGGGACACGTTTGCACCCCATTGAATCTCTGTGAGCAGCTTCCATTGCCAGTGTGTGCTTTCTTAAATAATGCAACCAAGCTGTACAGTAAGGCCATGTGTAGCCTCACTAGTCCCATGCACAATTACAGCAATAGTTCCCTATTTCCTGTTGTAATAACGGTCAAACTTCTGTTTGTCTTTCCAACCACTTGCCACACCTGCTTCTTTCATGTTTACAATTCATGCACATAGACATAAATCATATAAACATCTTCAAAATGTGCTAACATCCTTTTTCCAAGTGGTGTACACTTGTATACCAGCCTTTTATGTAGCACCTTGTCAAATGCTTTCTGAAAAATGACAAGATGTACAGGAGTGAAAACTTATTGTATTTCCTGAAAGCTGAGCATTTCAGCTGTGGGGATGGACTCCATTGTCAAAACTTACACCTTTGGACTTACTTATTTTTATATAGTGCTTATATTTTGACACATTTAATGCACTGGGCTAAATTACTTCAGGCTTTGCAAAAAGTGTCTCCCTTTGAGGCCATTTGACCAAGCCAGTGGATCACTGTTTCAATAATGTGCTCCCAAAAGTCCAATTACAGACTCCTTAGGAAGCATTTGAAAACCTTAAGACAGGTTGTGTAAGGAAAACATTGGAGTGGCAATGTCCCAGGTTGGATTCTTTGTCTACATTCAATTAATTTAGTGTGTTGTAGTTGGTTCTATGGAGAGATTGTCTTATTAGCGTCTAGTTGGAAAATTCATGTTGGAAAATATATGCATGGATCGGTGTATCTCGTTCATAGCATCTGATGGAGCTGGAATAGAGCTTAAAAGGTTAAATCACATTAGCATAGCGCAACACTATTACTGCTTAGCATGCCAGAGTTCAATGCTGACAGCTTCTGTAAGAAAGCTTGTACGTTCTTTCCATATGAGCGTGGGTTTCCTACCACATTCTGTGTACTGGTTTGTAGGTTAATTGGTCATTGTAAGTTTTCCTGTGATTAGCTGAGGGTTACATTGGGAGTTGTTGATGGTGTGACTTGTTGGGCAGAAGGCACTGTTCTGTGCTGTATCTCTAAATAAGTCAAATAAATAAAAATAAGAAGGAAGACTTTTAAGGCTAAAAATAAAATGGGAGTTGACGATATGGAAGGGAGATAAGATCAAAAATTAATCTTGTCTTTCAATATGTATCCTTGTGCAATATGTGAAAGGGAAATTTCCATATGAACTTTCAGTCTAAAAATATTTTTTCTTTCACCAGGATACGCTTGGAAAATCAAGAGTCTTTAACAGAAGAAATGGCTCTACAAGACTTGACAGGTGAGCAGAGATTGATTGTGTGCAGAGGATTTGCTGCGAACCGGTCACCAGCCATTTTACATCCTTGAGCTTTTTAGATACCATGCAGTTCATTTTGCTGCCCTATTTGTTTATACAGTGGCATGCAAAAGTTTGGACACCCCGGTCAAAATTTCTATTACTGTGAATGGCTAAGTGAGTAAAAGATGGCCTGATTTCCAAAAGGCGTAAAGTTAAAGATGACACATTTCTTTAATATTTTAAGCAAGATTACTTTTTTATTTCCATCTTTTACAGTTTCAAAATAACAAAAAAGGAAAAGGGCCTGAAGTAAAAGTTTGGGCACCCTGCATGGTCAGTACTTAGTAACACCCTCTTTGGCAAGTATCGAACTTGTAAACGCTTTCTGTAGCCAGCTAAGATTCTTTCAATTCTTGCTTGGGGGATTTTTGCCCATTCTTCATTGCAAAAGGCTTCTTGTTAGAACCATAGAACATTACAGCACAGAAACAGGCCTTTTGGCCTTTCTTGGCTCTGCCGAACCATTTTTCTGCCTAATCCCATTGACCTACACCTGGACCATATCCCTCCATACACCGCTCATCCATGTACCTGTCCAAGTTTTTTTTAAATGTTAAAAGTGTGCCCGCATTTACCACTTCATCTGGCAGCTCATTCCACACTCCCACCACTCTCTGTGTAAAGAAGCCCCCCCCCCCATGCTCCTTTTAAACTTTCCCCCTTCACCCTTAACCCATGTCCTCTGGTTTGTTTTTTCTCCCCTAGCCTCAGTGGAAAAAGCCTGTTTGCATTCACTCTATCTATACCCATCATAATTTTATATACCTCTTATCAAATCTCCCCTCATTCTTCTACACTCCAGGGAATAAAGTCCTAACCTATTCAACCTTTCTTTATAACTCAATTTCTCAAGACCTGGCAACATCCTTGTAAACCTTCTCTGCACTCTTTCAACCTTATTAATATCCTTCCTGTAATTCAGTGACCAAAACTGCACACAGTACTCCAAATTCAGCCTCACTAATGCCTTATACAACCTCACCATAACATTCCAACTCTTATACTCAATACTTTGATTTATAAAGGCCAAAGTACCAAAATCTTTCTTTACGACCCTATCTACCTGTGACGCCACTTTTAGGGAATTTTGTATCTTTATTCTCAGATCCCTCTGTTCTATTGCACTCCTCAGTGCCCTACCATTTACCTTGTATGTTCTACCTTGGTTTTCCCTTCCAGAGTTCAATACCTTACACTTGTCTGTATTAAATTCTATCTGCCATTTTTCAGCCCATTTTTCCAGCTGGTCCAAATCCCTCTGCAAGCTTTGAAAACCTTCCTCAGTGTCCACTACACCCCCAATCTTTGTATCATCAGCAAATTTGCTGATCCAATTTACCACATTATTATCCAGATCATTGATATAGATGACAAATAACAATGGACCCAGCGCTAATCCCTGTGGCACACCACTAGTCACAGACCTCCACTCAGAGAAGCAATCCTCCACTATCACTCTCTGACTTCTCCCATTGAGCGGATGTCTAATCCAATTTACTACCTCACCATGTATGCCTAGCGACTGAATCTTCCTAACTAACCTCCCATGCGGGACCTTGTCAAAGGCCTTACTGAAGTCCATGTAGACAATATCCACTGCCTTCCCTTCATCCACTCTCCTTGTAATCTCCTCGAAAAACTCTAATAGATTTGTTAAACATGACCTACCACGCACAAAGCCGTGTTGACTCTCCCTAATAAGTCCCTGTCTATCTAAGTACTTGTAGATCCTATCTCTTAGTACTCTTTCCAATAATTTACCTACTACCAATGTCAAACTTACTGGCCTATAATTTCCCAGATTACTTTTAGAGCCTTTTTTAAACAACGGAACCACATGAGCTATCCTCCAATCCTCTGGCACCTCACCCGTAGATACCGATATTTTAAAATATATCTGCCAGGGCCCCTGCAATTTCAACACTAGTCTCCTTCAAGGTCCGAGGGAATACCCTGTCAGGTCCTGAGGAATTATCTACTCTGATTTGCCTCAAGATAGCAAGCACTTCCTCCTCTTCAATCTGTATAGGTTCCATGACCTCACTACTTGTTTGCTTTATTTCCACTTATTGCCAGTTTCCTTAGTAAATAAAGGCGCAAAAACCCATTTAAGATCTCCCCCATTTCTTTTGGTTTCATACATAGCCAACCACTCTGATCTTCAAGAGGACCAATTTTATCCCTTAGTATACCTGTAGAAGCTCTTTGGATTATCCTTCACCTTGACTGCCAAAGCTACCTTGTGTCTTTTAGCCCTCCTGATTTCTTTCTTAAGTTTTTCTTGCACTTTTTATACTCCACAAGTACCTTATTTGCTCCCTGTTTCCTATACATGTCATACATCTTTCGCTTCTTTATCAGAGTTCCAATATCCCTAGAGAACCAAGGTTCCTAATTCTTACTCACTTTGCCTTTACTCCTGTTCTGTGAGATTCTTGGGCCGTCTTGCATGCACTGCTCTTTTGAGGTCTATCCACAGATTTTCGATGATGTTTAGGTCAGGAGACTGTAAAGGCCATGGCAAAACCTTCAGCTTGCGCCTCTTGAGGTAGTCCATTGTGTGGATTTTGAGGCATTTTTAGGATCGTTATCCTGTTGTAGAAGCCATCCTCTTTTCATCTTCAGCTTTTTTTGAAAGACGGTGTGATGTTTGCTTACAGAATTTGCTGGTATTTAATTGAATTCATTCTTCCCTCTAACAGTGAAATGCTCCCCATGCCACTGGCTGCAACACAAGCCCAAAGCATGATCGATCCACCCTCGTGCTTAACAGTTGGAGAGGTGTTCATTTCATGCAATTCTGCATCCTTTTTTCTCCAAACATACCTTTGCTCAATGCAGCCAAAAAGTTCTATTTTAACTTCGTCAGACCACAGGACTTGTTTCCAAATGCATCAGGCTTGTTTAGATGTTCCTTTGCAAACTTCTGACGCTGAGTTTTGTGGTGAGGACACAGGAAAGGTTTACTTCTAACAACACACACAAAATGCTGGTGGAACGCAGCAGGCCAGGTAGCATCTATAGGATGAAGTACAGTCGACATTTCAGACCGAGACCCTTCGTCAGGACTAACTGAAAGAAAAGATAGTAAGAGATATGAAAGTGGGAGGGGGAGGGGGAAATCAGAAATGATAGGAGAAGACAGGAGGGGGAGGGATAAAGCTAAGAGCTGGAAAGTAGATTGGCAAAATGGATACACAGCTGGAGAAGGGAAAGGATCATGGGATGGGAGGCCTAGGGAGAAAGAAAGGGGGAGCGGAGCACCGGAGGGAGATGGAGAACAGGCAAGGAGTGATTGTCGGAGGGGCAGAGAGAGAAAAAAAAGGAGAGAGAAGTAAGGGGGGGGAATAAATAAATAAGGGATGGTGTAAGAAGAGGCATTAACAGAGAAATCAATGTTCATGCCATCAGGTTGGAGGCTACCCAGACGGAATATCAGGTGTTGTTCCTCCAACCTGAGTGTGGCTTCATCTTGACAGTGGAGGAGGCCATGGATAGACATATGAGAATGGGAATGGGATGTGGAATTAAAATGTGTGGCCACTGGGAGATGCTGCTTTCTCTGGCAGACAGAGCATAGGTGTTCAGCAAAACGGTCTCCCAGTCAGTGTTGGGGCTCATCAATATATAAAAGGCCACACCGGGAGCACTGGACGCAGTATACCACACCAGCCGACTCACAGGTGAAGTGTGGCCTCACCTGGAAGGGCTATCTGGGGCCCTGAATGGTGGTGAGGGAGGAAGTGTAAGGGCAGGTGTAGCACTTGTTCCATTTACAAGGATAAGTGCCAGGAGTGAGATCGGTGGGAAGGGATGGGAGGGACGAATGGACAAGGGAGTCACGTAGGGAGCAGTCCCTGCGGAAAGCAGAAAGTAGAAAGTGGGGTGAGAGAGAAAGATGTGCTTGGTAGTGGGATCCCGTTGGAGGTGGCGGAAGTTACAGAGAATTATTTGTTGGACCCGGAGGCTGGTGGGGTAGTAGGTGAGGACAAGGGGGATCCCTATCCCGAGTGGGGTGGCGGGAGGATGGGGTGAGAGCAGATGTGCGTGAAATGAGAGAGATGCGTTTGAGAGCAGAGTTGATGGTGGAGGAAGGGAAGCCCCTTTCTGTAAAAAAGGAAGACATCTCCTTTGTCCTGGAATGAAAAGCCTCATCCTGAGAGCAGATGCGCGGAAACAGAGGAATTGCAAGAAGGGGATGGCATTTTTGCAACAGACAGGGTGGGAAGAGGAATAGTCCAGGTAGCTGTGAGAGTCCGTCGGCTTATAGTAGATATCAGTAGATAAGTCGTCTCCAGAGATGGAGACAGAAAGATCAAGAAAGGGGAGGGAGGTGTTGGAAATGGACCAGGTAAATTTGAGGGCAAGGTGAAAGTTGGAGGCAAAGTTAATGAAGTCAACGAGCTCAGCATGCGTGCAGGAGGCAGTGCCAATGCAGTCATCGATGTAGCAAAGGAAAAGAGGGGGGCGGATACCAGTATAGGCTTGGAACATGGACTGTTCCACAAACCCAACAAAAAGGCAGGCATAACTGGGACCTATGCGGGTGCCCATGGCTGCATCTTTGGTTTGGAGAAAGTGGGAAGAGCCAAAGAAGAAATTATTGAGAGTCAGGACTAATTCCGCTGGACGGAGGAGAGTGGTGGTAGAGGGGAACTGGTTACGTCTGGAATCCAAAAAGAAGCGGAGAGCTTTGAGACCTTCCTGATGGGGGATGGAGGTATATAGGGACTGGACATCCATGGTGAAAATAAGGCGGTGGGTGCCGGGGAGCTTAAAATCATTGAAAAAATGCAAAGTGTGAGAAATGTCACAAACATAGGTGGGAAGGGATTGAACAAGGGGGGATAAAACAGTGTCAAGGTTGCAGAAATGAGTTTGGTGGGGCAGGAGCAAGCTGAGACAATGGGTCTACCTGGACAGGCAGGTTTGTGGATCTTGGGTAGGAGGTAGAAACGGGAAGTGTGGGGTGTGGGAACTATGAAGTTGGTTCCCACACCCCGCACTTCCCGTGAGCTGATAAGGTTGGTGATGATGTGGGAGACAGTGGCCTGGTGCTCCTTAGTGGGGTCATGATTGAGGGGTAAATAAGAGGATGTATCAGTGAGTTATCGCTGTGCCTCAGCAAGGTAGAGGTCAGTACACCAGACTACAGCAGCACCTCCCTTATCAGTGGGTTTATAGTAAGGTTGGGATTGGTGTGGAGGGAGTGAAGAGCAGAGCGTTCGGAAGGAGTGAGGTTGGAATTGGAACAAGGTGTGGTGAAGTCGATTCGGTTGATGTCCCGTTCGGCACTTCTGATGACTCTTCCATGAAGGTCATATTTGTGCAGGTGTCACTGCATAGTAGAACAGTGCACCACCATTCCAGATTTTCTTCCTGAAGGTCTTTTGCAGTCAAACGGGGGTTATGATTTACCTTTCTAGCAACCCTACGAGCAGTTCTCTCGGAAAATTTGAGTGCTAGGCAGCTGCTTAGAGGAGCGCATGGCTGCTAATTGTTGGGACAAGGTTTGAGGAGTCAGGGTATTTATAAAGCTTTGAAATTTGCATCACCTGGCCTTTCTTAACAATGACTGTGAACAAGCCATAGCCCTAACAAGCTAATTAAGGTCTGAGACCTTGGTAAAAGTTATCTGAGAGCTCAAATCTGTTGGGGTGCCCAAACTTTTGCATGATGCTCCTTTCCTTTTTTTTCATTCTAAAATTGTACAAAACAAAAATAATACACTAATCTTGCTTACAATGTTAAGAAGAATGTTTGATCTTTAACTTTATGACTTTTGGAGATCAGTTCATCTTCTACTCACTTAACTATTCACAGTAACAGAAATTTTGACCAGGGGTGCCCAAACTTTTGCATGCCACTATACCAATATATCAAAGTTTGCTGCTGATACAGAAATTAGGTGCCAGTGTGGAGCAGATGCAGAGAAGCTAAGAGAGGATAATAAATAAACAAGAGTGTGGCAGATGGAATATAATGTGGATCTTGGTAGAAGAAATAGAAAGGAAGCATTTTTATTACATTCAAAGTATATTAGTCACCATATACTATGCTAAGATTCATTTTCTTTCCAGCATTCATAGTAAATACAAAGAAACACAAAAGTAAGCAATACATATTGAGAACATGAGATTAAGAGCCCTTGAAAGTGAGTTCTGGTTGTGGAGCAAGTGAAGTTATCTCCTTTAGTTCAAGAGTAAAATAACTGTTCCTGAACCTGGTAGTATGGGTCCTGAAGTTCCTGTATCTCCTTCCTAATGGTAGCAATGAGAAAAGAGCATGGCCTGGATGATGGGCATTCTTGATGGACACTGATTTTTTGTTCAGTGATCCATGTAGATGTGCTCATTGCTGGGTTGGGCTTTACCCATGATGGTCCAGGCCATATCCACTTACTTTTTGTAATTTTTTCCATACAAGAGCATTGAAGTTTCCATACCAAGTCATGATACCACTAGTCAATATACTCTCCACCATGATCTATAGAAGTTTGTCAAAGTTTTGGATGACATACCGAACCTTCGCAAACTTCTAAGAAAGTAGAGGAGCTGCTGTGCCTTCTTTATAATGACACTTGCCTGCTGGACCTAGGACAGATCCTCTGAATGATAATACTGAGGAATTTAAAGTAGCTGTCTCTCCCCTCCTCTGATCCTCCAATAAGGACTGGCTCATGGAACTCCAGTTTTCCTCTGTATTCAGGTGAGAAATTGAAAGTTGTTGATGTTCGGAGGAGCCTGTGGGACCTGCTGTAAAGGCTCTTTTACCTTTTTTCCACAGATGCTGCCTGACCTGCTGCAGGCATATTTCCTGTTGGTCTACTGGTTAAGATTCTGCACTCACCACTGCAGACCCAGTTCAATTCCCAGTCAGGGAGGAGTTTTTTTTAGGCTCTTGATTAGTCAGGGTATCAAAGGTTATGGAGGGAAGGTGGGAGAATGGGGTTGAGAGGGAAAATAAATCAGCCATGATGGAATGGCGGAGCAGGCTCAAAGAACCATATGGCCTAATTATTCTTCTTTGTCTTGTGGTCTAATATCTTCAGGATGAAGGTTAATAGTTTTTTTGGATATTAGTGGAATTAAGGAATATGGATTAGAGTAGTGGTCACCAACCTTTTTAAGCCCAAGATCCCCTACCTCGGCCTTAGTAAATGGCAAGATCGACCCCACGTCAGTTGGTTACACACATGCGCATCAGGGCAGAAAAGACCGGAAGTAAAACCCCGCAACCCAAAAGTAGAAACACTGGGGGTACCCACCTTTTTCTTTGCACCGCGGACTGGTTTAATATTGATAATATTCTTGCGGACCGGCCGACGAGGGCGGGGGGTGGTGTTAAACACGACCGGAATACAGAGAAACTCGAAGCAGATTCCTTATGTCCAGTCTATTCTAGTTTTCGCGGCTCTCGGCTTCTGTCCCGCTTGCTCACGTTTTTTCCGCTGAGAAAACTCAGCGGGTTCGTCTTTAAGTGCTGGGTGCTTGGACTCAGGGTACTGAAGCAGTTATGAGACATTGCCTCATTAGACAGCCTCCGGGCCCGAACCCAGCCTCCCGCCCGCCTGCCACCAGACGCCTTGGCCAGGTGCGGCTGGTTGTGGGTGGGGTGAGAAGACAAGTTCAGGGCCGGAGGTCCCCATACCAGGGCCGCGGCGGTCACAGTCCGGAGGACGTGGCTGACTGAGCGGGGAGTGCGACAGAGCGCCTGCCTCCCCCCCCCCCCATAGGATCTATCGGCCGACAAATGTTTGTTTCAGTAGATCACAGCGAGGTAGCTGCTCTGATACTTACGAAATGCTGAGTCTGAATTAGGTCATCTGCGAATATTTTAGCACCGGGTTCCCCACAAACATTCGGTGTGCTAAACAGGTTCAGAGGCAGCGCTCCAGACCAGTAGCGACGGCACTTCCTGCCGGCCGCCCGAGGCCAACCGGTGATCCCTGGCGCGAGGGTATCGCTGCGTTTAGTCGCCTGATGACTTTGCCTGGGTTCAAGTTCAACAGTGGGCTGACAGGGAATGAGGAAAAGTGCAGCTGACTGATATCGTTTCTTCGCGGCCCAGTGGTTGGGGACCAGTGAATTACACTGTGTAGTGCGGGAGAGCTATACGCATGCGCACTGGACAGAAAGAACGGAACTAAAGCTCCGCAACCCGGAAACAATCTCTCAACAGTATTTGTGTATTTATTTTTCATTTTTTGTCGGGATCAACTGGGAAAGTCTCAAAGATCGACTAGCCTCTTTGGGCTTTGACTGCCTCTCCTTCCTCTGAGGGGATTCTGGGGACAAACCTGTTCATGGGGAGAGAAAAGGCTGCTGTTCTATTATTCAGCACAAAGGGTGGGTTATTGTGTAATGTATGCAGGAAGAAGGGGGGCAAATAGAAAAATGGATGAGTCTAACATTCTTCATTGCTGAACTTTTTGTATTTCTGGAGTTTGGTTTCATGTAGGAATTTAAGAATTTGTGAAAGGTAGCCAATGAGACTTAGCTTCTGCATCAGGTTTGATGATAATCTTGCTTCTGTGAGCTGAAAGCTTTGAGCTCATTCACTCAGCATTTTCTCCCACAGTGCGTTTGGTTTTTGTTTCTCTTTCCTTTCCCATTCCCTCACACTTTTTTCACTACATCCAGCACCATCTTGCCCTTTGCTCTTTCTCAGACCCCATCTTTCCCCATTGCCCACTCATCTTCCCACCCCACCCTAAGCCTTCCTGTCTTCCTTATCATTGATGAGATCTGATCAAACTTTGAGATTACCTTCATTAAATCAAGACATTTCTTCATATAGTCCATGAGAAACATGATTATCACTTCTACAGGATTGGAATGTTTGAAATAGCAATAATGGCATAATCTGTTGTTATTTGATTTACTGATGTACCACTGAAAATATCACCAAATCTTTAGTAAACACGTAGTAACTGAACTGTGAGGAAATTGCAGACCCTAATAGTTCTTCAGTAAGATGGTCTATCCCAAACAGGAAGGTTTTTGGTTTAAACAAGTCACCAACTTGGGAGCAAGAAATGAAAATGTTATAACTGCTTAACTTTTGCGGAGATTTCCTCTTGACAAAACTATTTAATTCACGCAAACATGAGGAAATCTGCAGATGCTGGAAATTCAAGCAACACACACAAAACGCTGGTGGAACGCAGCAGGCCAGGCAGCATCAATAGGAAGAAGTACAGCCGACATTTTGGGCCAAGACCATTTTGTGTGTGTTACTAATTCACGCAGAGCTCCTTTTCTCATTGCCTTGTGATCATTTTTGCTTTCACCTTTCCCACCTTGTTGGGTGTTTTTGATGTTACGTACCCCGTAACTGGGTCACTTACCAGCAAAGATAGAGAGGTCCGTTGAAGTCTGATGGTACTATTTTTAATAGTATTTATTGATAAAAATACACAAAAATAATATCAATGCAAACATACAGATAATATATGTCGTCAATACTAAATCTAAAAGCGCGGGTATAATAATAATCAATAAGAAATAGCTCTATCGTTGTCTAGGGGATAATGTATTGTCCGATGGAAATATAAAAGTCACTCAAGTTCATTCAAGCTGCAGCTTTTGGTTGGAGAGAGAGACGGAGGTTTAGAACTTGCCCGTTTTCCTTTCTATGATGTCGATCCTTTGAAATGTCGTCGGTGTCCTTTTTCTTTTAGCTAAGCCGTCTTCCGTGGTCAGCCCTACCAATTCCGAGGCAAATGGAAAAGGACGCACGTGGGCTTTCCACCGGCTGTCGCTATTACGCTGTCACGGGTTTTCTAGCATTTTTCCTGGTGCGTCTAAAGGGGTTGTTCCCCAGACCTTCTTTTATCCTTACTCACGGGGTCGCAGATGTCAATCAGGTTGGGATGATGCCATCCCCCCCCAACCAGCCCACGTTGCTCATCCCTTGAGGGCGTCGATGAATAGCGCAGTGCTCAATACACAATTCCGTCTCCAAGAGACAATGGCCGTTTCCTGTGGCTTTGTATCGTTGAGGGGCCAGGACATTCCAAACCCCCTGTGGATTCTGCGTCGCTCTCTCTCATTTCCTGGGTCTCCTGACCTGAATTAATAGCGATCTTGCAATTCTCAAAAAGGAGGGGGCTATTTTGTACCCTTCGGCCCCTCAGAGTTGGGGCACAGGCGTAACATTGAGATTTGCAGAGAACCAGATTATGCTCACCATTGAGTCCTCATTCTGAAGCCCTACAAGCTGGACAATGTGCACAGGTCTGAATCACTGAAAGGAGAGAGAAACAGTTAATGTTTTGGTTCAATAAACTTCCACTGAACCAGTAAAATAACAGCTCAAACATGTTTTTAGTTGCAGAGAACAGGATGGGTGAGGGAATGTGTCTGACAGTGTGGCAGTATACTGTTACCGTCTGACAGTAGCATAGCAGTTAACACAACATTATTACCGGTCAGGGCTTTGGAGGTCAATTCCAGGGTCTTCTGTAAGGAGTTTTTATGTTCTCCCCATGAGCACGTGGGTTTCCTCCCACAGTCCAGAGACCTGCCAGTTAGTAAATTAATTGGCCTTTGTAAATTGTCCTGGAATTAGGCTGGGGTTAGATCAGTGGGTTGCTGGGTGGTGTGGCTTTTGGGCAGAAAAATCCTGTTTCACACTATCACCAAAAATACAAATATAAAATTTAAAATCCTTGGTGCCAGGTCTCAGGTTCATATCTTCCTGCCTAAGCTTCTTACAATTTTTTGAGTTACTCTTTAAAATCCAGCTTATCCACTAGGTTTTCAGCCACCTGCCCTGTTTGACAATGCTCTCCTGAAACACTTGACATTTTTTCTGTGCTCAAGGTGTTAAAAGAAATGCAAATTGTTGTTCGGAATTCTGTTCTGTTTTAAAACCTGTCAGGTTCAGTACCACTAGAGGTCTCCATTAACCAAACAGGGTCTTTTTCTGTTACAGAAATTCAGTTTCTGCGTCGTGTCCACTTCAGCTTGCCTGTAAACTGTACAGAGCATTGGTGAGGTCACACCTGGACTACTATCCACCAGTCTGGGCAAAGACTTGATGCAGTTTAGATGAGAGGTGATCTTGATGCAGCTTCTGGAGACTCGAGCCCAACTTTGAACCATCCCACCTGTGTGGCCTTCAAATGCAAGCTCCTAGACAGAAACCAAAAGTGTGACTGCTGTTGCCACACAGCTCAGGGAGGCAGATTTGATCCTGGCCTTTGCTGTCTATAGAGATTGCACATATCCTTCAATTCCAGCTTCCTCACACATCCCAAAGGTGGGGTAGCCCATTAACTGGCTGTTGTAGTGTATTCCTGGTATAAGCATATGCTAGGACAATCAGTGGGGGGGAGGCAGGGGGGTGAAGGGCTGATAGGTGTGTGAGAGACAAGTTTACAGGCTAATGGCAAGGAAAGAAGATTAATGGGATTACCAGTATCCATGGTCAACTCTGACTAGTGGAGGCCCTTGACTCGACAGAACTATGGGACAAATTAGGAACACACAAACTGCTGGAGGAATGGCATCCAAGCAGCATCTCAAAATTCAAAGTTAATTATTATGAAATTTTGTATACCATATACGTACAACCTTAAGATTCATCTTCTTGCAGGCAGCCACAAAACAAAGAACCACAATATAATTCACACCAAAAAAACACAGCAAAGTCAGTCAAGCATCTGATATGCAAAAAAGAAAGAACAAATCGTGCAAACAATTTTTTTTTAAAGCGAACAAACAATCCGCGGAACGTGACCAATGGAGAGTATATATCGACTAGCTGCATCACAGTCTGGTATGGAAACACCAATATCCTTGAATGGAAAATGGTACAAAAAGTAGTGGATATGGTCCAATCTATCTCTAAAGCCCTCCCAACCTTTGAGCACATCTACATGAAACAGTCACAGGAAAGTAATATCCATCATCAAGTGCCCCAGACAACCAGGGTCAGGAGCAATTATTACCACTCAACCATCAGACTCTTGAGCCAGTGGGGATAACTTCACTCACCCCATCACTGAACTGTTCCCAAACCGATGGACTTACTTTCAAAGATTCTTCATCTCATCTTCTCGATATTTATTATTATTTTTTTCTTCTGCATTTGCAGAATTTGTTGTCTTTTGTATGTTGGTTGTCTGCTTTGTTGGGTGCAGTCTTTCATTAATTCTATTGTTTCTAGTATTTACTGTGAATGTCCGCAATAAAATGAATCTCAGGATTGCATATGGTGACATATATGTACTTTGATAATATATTTACTTTGAACTTTGAACTGCAGATTCCCTGGGGGGAAAGGTCCACAGCCACGTAGCCAGTTCAGTGCTGCAGCAGATCCAGGAGCCCGATGGCTGCAGAGTCAGTTTAGTGCTGAGGCTTGTGCAGCCTCAGTGGAGAGGAGTAAATAATCTCAGCATTTCCAGCATCTGTAGCATGGCTTGTGTTTATAACTTAGAGGCACATCTTGGATGGTGCCAAAGGGCTTGTTTCCTTGCTGTCTTACTCTGTCTCGTGCTCTGAAGGTTATTTCCATCATTAGACATCTACAGAACGGCCAGCCAGGGTTACAGATCTCAGGAGGTGGTGAAACCAAACAAAGGCAGATTATCTTGTGTTAATGAATTGGAAATGCTTGTGTTCTTTATAGGGAGAGGGGTAAATATGGCATGGGGAGAGTGGGGTGGTTATAGAGATGGGGAACAAAATTGAAATATATTACTCTCTTGATATGAGTGTAAATTTTTCAAACTTGCCAGTTTTCAGGAGAAAAATGGTCTTTGAAAGCTTGACTCCATAATTTAAAATGTCTGCCTACCCTACCTCAGTCCCAAAGTGGGTCGTCCTTTTATTGTTTAAATTCTCATTATCAGATATTTCTGAATGAAGATCGCTCTATATTCAAACAACACCACTACATCCACATCACCTAGCATCACTTTATGTACCTACTGTCTAATAGTTTCTTATACATGGTGTTTTATGAGATTGCTTTTATGTTTAGATTGATTGTTTCTGTTTTTAATTATGTTTTTATAATCTGGATCAGATCCACAGTAACGATCAATCATTATCCTTTACACTCAAGTCCTGAAGAATGACAGTAGATAACCTAGCATTATGGACTTTTGTGAGGGAAAACCTGAATGTGGTGTTGCAGGCGAGCATAAATGATCAGGATATTTGTACATTTGTAGAAATATTTTTTGGAGTGTTGGTCTGCCATTGGGTGGAAGGGGATTGGGTGGGTGACTGTGTACGTACCTGTGTGGCTCTATATAAGTGGGCACGTGCTCGTGTGAAATCAGTGTCTGTCTGCACACATGAATGTGTGGGTGGGACTGTGGGCTCTCTCTGAGTGTGCGGTATGTGAAGGGTTAACTGCACTCAACTGCCGTCTGGAGCCAGTTTAGTCCGGTTCTCTGGAAAGTGCTTTGTGTGTTGACTGGAATTGTGGGAAGAGTCATGTGTGGAGGCCAAGTGATGTCATGGGATCAGACGTGACTCAGCCATTTATCAGATGTGTGCATGTACCCGAGAGTGACGCTTCCTCAACTGGCCTGACAAAGATTATCTTGCCAAGATAAGTGAGCCCCATGTTGGCCCACTTATGTCCAATTGAAGGTGGTGAGAAATTTACTTAAAAACTATTGAGAAATGTTGAAGTCAGAAAGTAATACTTAACACTTAAAATGTTCTTTAAATGCAAAAGAAAGTTATAAAGTTCAGTTTTGATACCTATCTCTATCTTGGTTTTGATGTTTTAATGACCTGGACACAAGGTGTTTCTCCCCGAACATTTTCTTGCGGCCATCTTTCTGCATGCCCTAACCCCTGACTTCCTTGAAGTGCTGATCTGTGCCAGAGTGGGCTTTCGCCAAGTGATGGTTCCTGCCAAGAGCTCAGGCTATTGGTACCAACAAGATACCAATCATATCCAAGCATGTCCTTGTCTCTCACTGCTTGGGCTAGGGGTACCTTATTTCAGAAGAGGTAGTATGTCCACCTGTAACCTCACCTCACTCCATTTGGAGTAATGCCTTTTGAAATAATGAGAAGATAACAAAAGGGTTAAGAATCATGATAAATTGTTTCTGCAGTTTTGAAGAGTTTGTGGATTAATCCTGTCAGTAAAAAAAAAACTTTTTTCTGCAAGTTCTGTTGCAAAGCTTAATCATTGTATTTGCATCCTCGCTGGATTGAATTTTCCTCAGCAAACAGTCTCTTGGCCTAAGGGCTCGTAGGACATTGTCTTTAACCGGTTTCCTCCATTGATGTACAGAAGCTGCTTTTCCTTTAAGGAAATATTCTCTTGTAGGTACTCTGGGTCTTTTTATTTTTCCTCTTTCCTCCTTTACTCCTCTCTGGTCTCATAAGAAAATAAGAGCATAAGAAATAGGAGCAGGAGTAAGCCATCCGGCCCATCGAGCCTGCCCCACCATTCAATAAGATCATGACTGCTATGACCGTGGACTTCTCCCCACCTACCTGCCTTTTCCCCATACCTTTAGTTCCACTGCTACGCAAAAATTTATCCAACCTTGTCTTAAGTATATTTACTGAGGTAGCCTCCACTGGTTCATTGGGACAGAGAATGCCACAGATTCATCACTCTTTGGGAAAAGCAGTTCCTCCTCATCTCCATCCTAAGTTTACTCCCCCAAATCTTGAGGCTATGTCCCCTAGTTCGAGTCTCACCTACCAGTGGGAATAACTTTCCTGCCTCTATCTTATTTATCCCTTTCATAATTGTATATGTTTCTATAAGATCTCCCCTCATTCTTCTGAATTCCAGTGAGTACAGTCCCAGGGGATTCAATCTCCCCTTATAGTCTAACCCCCTCATATCTGGAATCAACCTGGTGAACCTCCTCTGCATCACCTCTAAAGCCAGAAGTAAGGAGACCAGAACTGCACGCAGTACTCCAGCTGGGACCTCACTAGTACCCTGTATAGTTCCCTGCTCTTAAATTTAATCTCTCTAGCAATGAAGGCTAATATTCCATTTGCCTTCTTGATGGCCTGCTGCACCTGCAAAGCAACCTTTTGTGATTCATGCACAAGCACTTCCAAGTCCCTCTGCACAACAGTATGTGCAATTTTTTTACCATTTAAATAATAATATGCTCTTTAATTTTTCCTTCCAAAATGGATGATCTTGCATTTACCAACAATGCACTCCTTTTGACAGACCCTTGTCCACTCACTTAACCTATCTATATTTCTCTGCAGCCTCTCTGTATCCTCTGCACAATTTGCTTTTCCACCACTCAATTTAGTGTCATCAATAAACTTAGATACACTACACTCGATCCCCTTTTCCAGATCATTAATGTATATCGTGAACAGTTGCGAGCCCAGCGCCAACCTCTGCAACACACTGCTCACCATTGATTGCCAACCAGAGAGACATCCATGTATTCCAACTCTCTGCTCTCTATTGGTTAACCAATCCTCTATCTATGCTAATACATCACCCCCAACTCTATGCATCCTTACCTTATGGATAAGTCTTTTGTGTGGCACTTTATCAGACACTTTCTGGAAATCCAAATATAAAATGTCCATCTGTTCCCCTCTATCCACTGCACTTATTATATCTTCAAAAAACTCCAGTCAAACTGGATTTGCCTTTGTTGAATCCATGCTGCATCTGCCTGATGGATCCATTTCTTTCCAGATGCCTCACTATTTCTTCTTTAATGATAGTTTCAAGCATTTTCCCAACCACAGATGTTAAGCTGACTGGCCTATAGTTACCTGCCTTTTGCCTACATCCTTTTTTTGAACAGTGGCGTGACATTTGCCTTCATCCAATTCACCGGGACCTACCCAGAGTCAAGAGAATTTTGGTAAATTATCACCAAAGCCTCAACTATTACCTTTTTTCTCTCTCTCTCTGCCCCTCTCACAATCACTCCTTGCCTGCTCTCCATCTCCCTCTGGTGCTCCCCTCCCCCTTTCTTTCTCCCTAGGCCTCCTGTCCCATGATCCTTTCCCTTCTCCAGCTGTATATCCCTTTTGCCAATCAACTTTTGAGCTCTTGGCTTCATCCCTCCCCCCCCCCCCCACCCATCTTCTATCATTTTGGATCTCCTTCTCCCCCTCCGCCTCCCACTTTCAAATCTTCTATCTTTTCTTTCAGTTAGTCCTGACAAAGGGTCTCGGCCCAAAACGTCGACTGTACTTCTTCCTATAGATACTGCCTGGCCTGCTGCGTTCCACCAGCATTTTGTGTGTGTTTGCTTGAATTTCCAGCATCTGCAGATTTCCTCATGTTTGCGAACTATTATCTGCCATTTCTTTCAATATCCTGGAATGCATTCCATCAGGATCAAGGGACTTATCTATCTTTAGGCCCACAAGTTTGCTCAGCACTACCTCTTTAGCATAGCTTTTGTATCAAAGTCCTCATCTCTCATTGCATCCATTTCATCTCTGTTCAGCATGTTAGATGTGTCCTCCACAGTGAACACCAGCATGAAATAGTCATTCAAAGCCTCAGCCATTTCCTCATTACCCAATATCACTTCCCCTTTCTCGTCCTCCGAGGGACCTGTGTTCACTTTAGCCACCCTTTTCTGCTTTATATAATCATAAAAACTTTTCCTATCCATTCTCATATTTTGTACGAGATTTTTTCAATAGATTTTCATAATCTGTCTTCCCTTTCTTTAGTGCTTGCTTGGTTCTTTGTTGCCAAAGTTTTCCCAATCTTCCTGTTTCCAAAGTTTAGCAACTTTGTATGCATGAGCTTTTAGTTTGATGCCTTTCTTTATTTACTTAGTTATCCATGACTGGTTCTCCCCACCCTTAGAGTCCTTGCTTTTAACTGAAATATACTTTTGTTGAGCACCCTGAAAAATCTCTTCCCCTGTTTCTCAACTGTCCCACTATAAAGCCTGTCTACTCTAGCCAAATCCTCCCTCATCCTGTTGTAGTCTCCATTGTTTAGGCATAAAACTCTGGTTTTAAATCGAACTGTTGCACCCTCAATTTGAATGAGAAAGTCAATCATACTGTGATCACGAGGATCCCTAACTACAAGATTGTTAATTTTATCTGTCTTATTGCCCAGGTCCAGATCCAAAATAGCATGTTCCCTTACCAGTTTAATAACATGCTGTTCAAAAAAGTTATCAGATATGCATTCTATGAAGTCCTTCTCAAGACTGCTGTGAACAACTTTATTCACCCCATCTATGTGCACGTTAATGTTCCCCATGATAACTGCTGTTCCATTCTTACATGCCTGATATATTTCTTGGTTTATTGCCTGTGCCACTGTAATGTTGTTATTCAGTGGCCCATAGACAACATCCACCAGTGATTCTTTTTTCCCTTTACTATTCCTAATCTCTACCCAGGTGGATTCAGCATTCTGCTCCTTAGATCTTAAATTGTCTCTCACTATTGCCCTGATCTTGAGCACTACCCCACCTCCCTTACCTTTGTCATCTTTGTCTCTTATGCACTTGACTTTTCTGTACTCGATCCTTACTTTTCTCTTTTTTAACTTTTGCTTTATCTTTATCCACACTTTTCTCTTTTACTATATCCGTCCTTCTCCTATCTGCTGAATCCACCTCCCTACTATTTAGTTTAAAGCCCTATCCACAACTCTAATTATGCAATTCACTAGGATCCAGGTCCCGTCACATTTCAGGTGGAGCCCATCCCTATGGAGTGGCTCCCTCCTTCCCCAATACTGGTGCCAGTCTCCCATGAATTCAAACCCACTTCTCCCATACTGATCCTTAAGCCTCTCATTTAACTCTCTAATCTTCTGAACACTGCCAATTTGTATGTTTTCTCAGGTAGCAATCCAGAGATTGCCACCTTTTTGATTCTGCTTTTTAATTTAGTCCCTAGCTGCTCAGTTTCCCTCAGCTGAACCTCTTTCCTCATTCTACCCATGATGTTGGTACCCACGTAGACCACGACAACTGAATCTTTTCCCTCCTACCGCAAATTCCTCTGCAGGTCAGATAAGATGTCCTGAACCTTGGCACCAGGCAGGCAACACAACCTTCAGGACACTCTATCCTCGCGCCCCTGACTATACTATCCCGAATTACCACTACAGAACTCCTGTCGGAACAGCAGTAACATAGAACAGGAACAGGCCCTTCAGCCCACAATGTTGTGCCAAGCCAACTAAATAAGTAATCAAATGGCTAACTAGTTTCTTCTGCTACATAATGTCCACATCCTTCCATTTTCATGTGCCTGTCTAAACGTCTCTTAAAATTTAAATCTGTTAATGTATCTGCCTCCACCACCCACCCCCAAGCATCACATTCCAGGCACCCACCACTCTCTGTAGTTTAAAAAAATCTTGCCCCTCCTATCTCCCTTGAAATTGCCCCTTTTCACCTTAAATGCATGTCCTCTGGTATTAGACATTTCAACCCTGGGAACAAAGTGCTGTCTATCTACTCTATCAATGCCAACCTTTTGTTATAACACATGCCCTTTAATCCAGGGAACATCCTGGTGAGCCTCTTCTGCACCCTCTCCAAAGCCTTAGCATCCTTCCTGCCATGGGGCAAATTTGAATGCTCTGAGGAGAGCTCTGTTCTGTTGAACTGGTGTACTTCATTTACTTTACTGCAAAGTTGAGTGATCTACTTTGAAGGCTGTTGTGTGTTTCTTAGTTTTGAAGATGCTGGTGAATTGGATTGACTTTATTTCTTACATCCGCCTATATAAGTAAAAATCTTTATGTTGCATCTCAGTCTGAATGTGCAATATGCAATTTATAATAATTTGTAATAAATAGTATGTACAACAGAACAGTCAATGTACCTTAGAAAATACAATTGTGTCAGCGTGATTAATCAGTCTGATGGGCTGGTGGAAGAAGCTGTCCCGGAGCCTGTTGGTCCTGGCTTTTATGCTGCAGTACCGTTTTCCGAATGGTAGCAGCTGGAACAGTTTGGGGTTGGGGTGACTCAGGTCCCCAGTGATCCTTTGGGTTTTTTTTACACACCCGTTGCTGTAAATGTCCTGAATAGTGCGAAGTTCACACCCACGGATACACTGGGCTGTCCACACCACTCTCTTCCGAGTCCTGTGATTGAGGGAAGTACAGTTCCCATACCAGACAGTGAAACAGCCAGTCAGGGTGCTCTCAATTGTGCCCCTGTAGAAAGTCCTTAGGATTTGGGGTCTCATGCCAAACTTCTTCAACTGTCTGAGGCGAAAGAATCACTATTGTGCTTTTCTCACCACACAGCCGGTATGTACAGGCCATGTGAGATGCTCAGTGATGTGTATACCAAGAAATTTAAAGCTGTTCACCCACTCAACCCCAGATCCATTGATGTCAATAGGGGTGAGCCTGTCTCCATTCCTCCTGTAATCCACAACCAGCTCCTTTGTTTTTGCGACATTGAGGGGGAGGTTGTTTTCTTGACACCACTGTGTCAGGGTGATCACCACTTCTCTATAAGCTGCATCATTATTATTTGAGATAAGGCCAATCAATGTAGTATGGTGGTTAGAATTGTCACAAATTACGGCTGAGAGGGATAATAAATCAGCCATGATGGAATGGTGGAGCAGACTTGATGGGCTAAATGGCCTAATTCTGCTTATATGTCTTAAGGTCTGAATAAATTTATAGCGTGAAAGGAAATGATGCTCACTGGTGAGTTGAGAGATTCAGCAAAAGGGTTTCTTGGTCTTTCCCAGTTCTGAAGAAGTGACTGTTCCTTTTTTAACGGATTCTGCCTGACATGCTGAGTGCTTCCAGCTTTTTGTTTTAATGGATGATGGCAGTAGCGTGATTTACAAAGATCAATTACTGAGATTTCAGAGAAAATTGTGCTTCTAGTTTGATTACATTCTTTATGCAGAATTTAAGGGACAAAACTGGACCGTTGTCCCTGTAGTTGGTGTTCCTCTGGAGTTTTCTCCCATCCCATAGGCACGGATGGATCTGCTTCTTTCTTTCTCTGTTGTATAGATTTCCCTTCAAGGCATCAGTTTTATTCTCTTCAGCTGATTCATGCAACATCAAGCATTTTTCCTGTTAGTATCCACCTCACATTTGTGACACCAATTTAGGATTCCACTCTCATGCTGAAAAGGCTGCTGCTTTAGCACATTGCCCAGAGTTAAAGATGACTTGTTTTCTGACCAGTGCTATTGTTAAAGCTGCCACTGTTTCTAGTCCTGATTAAACTTGAGGTGGGGTGCTTGATGTGGGCAGTTGATTGACTTGTGAACAGTGTAGCCCTATTCCTGGAGCTGATTGAGAGTGTCTGGAGCCATGAATGTAGGAATGTTAGCCTTGGAGAGAATTCTGACACTGAGGTTTACCTAACTTGACAATGGATTTGGTGGATCTTGAAGAGTGGTACCTCAGTGCTTTCAGATGAACATGTCTGTGAAGAATTCAGAAGAGTGAGAGCACTGTCATGTGGTCTATGGTAAACATGTGGGCCAGATTTGAGATCTTGGTCTTAAGGTTCCCTCTCCCTTAATCAATCAAAGACTACTGTAGAACCACATGGAAGGTTGTGATGCGGAATGGGATCCATATTTCTAAGGGTTTCCCCACAGATCCCGACGATCGCAGATGGAGTGAATAACCAGACCAGGTTGGTTGAGAAAATTTGCCTTCTGAATGTTTATTGGAAGTCTCCAGTGTGGTTCAATAAAGGGACCCTAACCTCTGAATGTGCACATATATAATTTTCACCTGCTGCCTGCCAATCTAATTTGGAGTGAAGGTTTGATGTTCCATAATCTACAGACTTTTGTTGTTTCCACCAATAACCTCCCACCCTCTGCTGCCATCCCCACCCTGACTCCATTAATCCCTCTCTGCCAGTTATGCTTCTCTGGTTCACCTCTTTGTTATTGATGATTCCCCTCTTTACGCTTTAAATCCTGGTTCAGGATCTCAACCCTAAACACCCAACATCCCTTTGCTTCCACAGATGTTGCTTTGACTGACAGTTCCTTCAGCATTGTTTTCTGGTTTCTGTTGCAGCATCTGCAGTCACTTGTCTTTTTAGTATAAAGCTGTTGAAATTTGATTTTAAGGAGCAACTTGGATAAGAGTAACACATACAAAATGCTGGAGGAACTCAGCAGGTCAGACAGCATTCATGGAAAGGAATAAACAGTTCATCTTTCAGGCTGAGATCCTTCATCGGGACTTAAAGCTGATTTATATTTGTGCGTAGGGGCTACGTCGTAGCCCTGATTTTCACTTCTTGTTGCTCTATGCCATAGCGAGCATGCGTTGGTGTGAACCAAATCGCTAGTTGGCGGTGGGGTTTCTATGCCACTGTGTTGAGTTTCTTCATGAGAGACATGGACAAGGAAATGCATTTCAAACATTTTTGCATGTCGGCAGGTAGATTTGACGATTTGGTTCATCTATTTCACATCGATGTACAGACATGACGGAGAAGAAGCAACCGAAAATGTTTAGGAGGAATTGCGATGCTGCCAAGTGGACCAATCACAGTTGTCGCAGTCTGCGTTGCCGCGACGCGTGAGCTTTTTGGGAAGGTGCACGTCACCCTACAGCGTAGGGTACGCAGTACCTACGGCGTAGATGCGACGCACAAGTATAAATTAGCCTTTAGTTAAGAGAGCTTAAGAAGCTCATGCAGGGGATACCAGAGCTTTGACCCTATGCAGCTGAAAGCATGGCCACTCATGAAGAAATAATTTTTAAAAGTTGGTCTGAAATTGTCAGATTAAGACTACCACAGTTTTGATGTTATAACAGGAGATGGTGCACTAGCTGAGGCTGTGGAGACCAAGTTCAAGTTTATTGTCATCCATCTGGACACATGTATATCACCAAAGGAAACAAAGTTCCTCCAGACCGAGGCTTGGAACACAGTAAATATAACACACACACAACACATAAAGTAATATTACTACAAATAAATTAACAAATAATAAGGTGCATTTACAGCACAAGTTGAAAAGTAAACAGTTATAACGCTACTGGTGCTTCTAAATGATGAGATCTGGGAGGTGGCAGGGAGTTCAGATTTAAAAAAAATTTGAATCATGATGTTGATTTTTCATCAGAAAAATCTGGATCTTCCTGGATCGTGTGTGTTTTGCTTCCCATAGATTATTCTGCTTTTAGTATCACAACAGTATGCTTGGTAATTAGCATGTTAAAAATGTAAAAGCTTATGACACAGAAACAGGTGCTTTGGCCCATGACAAATTGTTATTCTGCCTAGTCCTCACCTAGACCATAACCCTCCCATCCATGTACTGATCCGAACTTTTCCTAAATGTTGAATTCAAACCCACATCCACCACTTCTGCCTGCACTCCTATCCCCCTCTGAGTGAAGAAGTTCCCCTTCATGTTCCTCTTAAACATTTCACCTTTCACCCTTAACCCATGACTTCTAATTCTAGTTCCATCCAATCTCAGTGGAAAAAGCTTACTTGTTTTTAGCCTATTAATACTCCTCATAACTTTGTGGAGCTAAATACGATGGAGGACTCAAGGCTCTTCAATTGCCACATGAATGTGCAGAAAATGGAAGGACATAGGCATTCTGTAAAATGAAGGAATTAGTTTAGTTGGGTATTTGATTACTGGTTTAATTAGTTTGGCATAACACTGTGGGCTGAAGGACCTGTTCCTTTACTTTTCTACGTTCTATATAATGCCTGGGGTGGGTGGAGTCATCAATTATGTTGTCTGCTTTACTGAGGCAGCAAGAAGTATAGACAGAGGACTTGTTAGCCCCCTTCCCTAAAGAATATTGATGAAAAATTTGGGTTAAATTATCTTGAATGCACGCCAATAAAATTACAAGAATTGCTGCAGTCAGATTAATAAATCAGTGCTATTTATTTTGCAATATAAATCTATTGTTCACAGTAATGGGAGCTCACAATGTCCCAAAGGACAGACATTGAGAAGGGATGATTGAGAATATGGTGGGGGAGGGGTGGATCTAGCCATTTTCTCCCTGATAATGGAGAGAGAACCATGTTTCTGTGTGCTCTATTCAATACTGTTATCTCTTGGTCTGGGCTGGGTTGCCTTCGCCTTTCTGAACAGTGCTACAAGATCGAAAGCAATTTAATCCAATGTTAGTTTGCGAGCAGTTTTATTATGGACAATGCTCTGTTGAATTCTTTTCACAGACTTGGAAGTGAAATGTATCAGAGTGAGAAATGTTCACAGCCGCAGCCACATTCATTAACCGGCTGTTCCACTTCCTGCCGATTAAAATATATTCATGGCATCGAAGTAACATTCAGCCTAAATTAGCGGAGTCAGCACTTATCATCGCACTGTCTTTGTATGCCCTTCTCTCATTTGGTTTAACTTTACCCACCTTTTCCCCATAGCTCCAATGCTAATGACCTCATTTCAGTAGTGACTTCCATGCTCCAGCCACATTCTAATGGAAATGCTTCTCAGGAATTCCATTTTGAGTTATTTAATAAATATTGTATGTGTACAATATTCAGTTTTGGACTTTCTGATGAATGGAAACTTCATCTGCTCTATCAAATCTGGATATCATTTTACACAGCTTTGACCAGATGCCCCTCTGTGTGTTTTCTAGGGGAAAGTGGTTCTGTCTGTTCATTCTTTCTGAAATAGGTTACAAACTCCCAGTTCTGCTATCGTCCTTGCCACCATTTCTGCACACTTTATTCTTCATCCTTTTTTGCTTTTCTGTCTTAATCTAACCTAATGTATGCTGCTTTAGTGCTTACCTGTTTGTAATGCACTCACAAATATGGCAGATAATAGTCTGTGAGTAGAAGATCCTGTTCCTTCTGTGTGTTGCTTGAGTAAATTGAGTCCCTTCCCCCCCCCCCCATCTTAAGAGACCATGTCTTAATTTATTTTCCTCCTTTCATCAACAGATATTTCTGCAATGACAGATGAGGTGTACAGGACACGAAGCCAGAAGAGAGCGTTGGAACGGGATGGTCTACACAATGATATTGAGACAAAAAAACCCAAAATGGAATGTTCCCGAGGAACTGATCTGGACAGTGATTTGGAAGATCTGAAAGAGATCAGGATTAAAACAGAGCCGGCTGACCGGGGTGGCGGAAGAACTACAGGATTATTAAAGGGGCCAGGCGAAGTGAAAGCAACAATCAAAGTCGAAGTACCGACTGGAGATGAGCCCGTTGACATGAGTACATCAAAGATGTAAGTATGCAACAGTGAACTGGCACTTTAATTAACTGAAAGATTTAAATTTCTCCAACATTTTACAGTTGATACAGACAGTGCCCGGATTACGTGACTAAAAATTGCTCCTGAGTTGGTTCTTCGTCAAGTCAGAAACTTTAGCTTATTTTTATAGTTATCCATATGACTGCATATTTTCATTTCATTGAATAGCTACCCTAACAATCCCAGTAATGAAACTGATGGAATATATGTTGTATCCAGTAATTAATGAATATCATGAAACATTTTTTTATTTGGTTGCATTGAAAAATGCTTTAAAATGTGTGGTAAGATAAACCAGATTTCTGTAGCCTGGGAAGCCCGGTACATCAACCTCAGTTTGTGTACTGCAATCTTGTCTCGTAATAACCAGGTAGTGTTTTTGTGTTTGGTAATTGACAATGTGTAACAAGAAGCCCTAGAAGTTTTGACTACCCTATCTACAACAGGCAGTCAGAACTACCCAACGCATCACTGGCACCAGCCTACCTTCATCAAGGACATATATAGTGGCATGCTAAATTTTGGGCACTCCTGGTCAAAATTTCTGTTAATGTGAATAGCTAAGTGAGTAAAAGATGACCTGATTTCCAAAAGGCATAAAGTTAAAGATGACACATTTCTTTATATTTTAAGCAAGATTACTTTTTTTTATTTCCATCTTTTACAGTTTCAAAATAACAAAAAAGGAAAAGGGCCTGAAGCAAAAGTTTGGGCACCCTGCATGGTCAGTACTTAGTAACACCCCGTTTGACAAGTATCACAGCTTGTAAACGCTTTCTGTAGCCAGCTTGGAGTCTTTCAATTCTTGTTTGGGGGATTTTTGCCCATTCTTCCTTGCAAAGACTTCTAGTTCTGTGAGATTCTTGGGCCGTCTTGCTTGCACTGCTCTTTTGAGGTCTATCCACAGATTTTCAATGATGTTTGGGTCAGGGGACTGTGAGGGCCATGGCAAAACCTTCAGCTTGCACCTCGAGGTGGTCCATTGTGGATTTTGAGGTGCGTTTAGGATCATTATTCTGTTGTAGAAGCCATCCTCTTTTCATCTTCAGCATTTTTACAGACGGTGTGATGTTTGTTTCCAAAATTTGCTGGTATTTAATTGAATTCATTCTTCCCCCTACCAGTGAAATGTTCCCCATGCCACTGGCTGCAACACAAGCCCAAAGCATGATTGCTCCACCCCCGTGCTTAACAGTTGGAGAGGTGTTCTTTTCATGAAATTCTGCACCCTTTTTTCTCCAAACATACCTTTGCTCATTGCAGCCAAAAAGTTCTATTTTAACTTCATCAGTCCACAGGACTTGTTTCCAAAATGCATCAGGCTTGTTTAGATGTTCCTTTGCAAACTTCTGACACTGGATTTTGTGGTGAGGACGCAGGAAAGGTTTTCTTCTGATGACTCTTCCATGAAGGTCATATTTGCACAAGTGTCGCTGCACCGTAGGACAGTGCACCACCACTCCAGAGTCTGCTAAATCTTCCTGAAGGTCTTTTGCAGTCAAATGGGGGTTTTGATTTGCCTTTCTAGCAGTCCTACGGGCAGTTCTCTTGGAAAGTTTTCTTGATCTTCCAGACCTCAACTTGACCTCCACCGTTCCTGTTAACTGCCATTTCTTAATTACATTACAAACTGAGGAAACAGCTACCTGAAAACACTTCGCTATCTTCTTATAGACTTCTGCTTTGTGGGCATCATTTATTTTAATTTTCAGAGTGCTCGGCAGCTGCTTAGAGGAGCCCATGGCTGCTGATTATTGGGACAAGGTTTGAGGAGTCAGGGTATTTATAAAGCTTTGAAATTTGCATCACCTGGCCTTTCCTAACAATGGCTGTGAACAAGCCATAGCCCTAACAAGCTAATTAAGGTCTGAGACCTTGGTAAAAGTTATCTGAGAGCTCAAATCTGTTGGGGTGCCCAAACTTTTGCATGGCACTCCTTTCCTTTTTTTCACTCAAAAATTGTACAGAACAAAAATAATGCACTAATCTTGCTTAAAATGTTGAAAAGAATGTTTCATCTTTAACTTTATGACTTTTGGAGATCAGTTCATCTTCTACTCACTTAACTATTCACAGTAACAGAAATTTTGACCAGTGGTGCCCAACTTTTGCATGCCACTGTACAGAAAGGTGCCAGAAAAGGGCCAGTAGCATTATAAAGGATCCCACCCACCTTGCTTATGGACTGTCAGTCCCAAGCCCATAAGGGAAGAGGCTACATAGCATCCACTGTAGGACGATCAGACTCAGAAACAGTTACTTTCCCCAAGCAGTAATGCTGATCAACACCTCCACCCAGTAACCCACCCCTCCACACCCCCAACCATTAGTACTTTATCATTTTCTGTCATTAACTGTACATACAGACACTCCTGGACTAAGTGTAACATCTGAAAGAGCATCTCATCGAAATGCTGGCACCTCTGACTATTCGCTGCTCCTTCACTGCTTAACAGAGAATTGGCTAGAATTTTGTTTCATCTGTTAGTCTTGCTCTTGAGCTGTGAACTTTCATTTCTATGGCAAGAGACTGCCATGTGAGGTTAAGTATTTTATCATATGGTTGACACACGAAACCTGTACTGTTGGAAATGAGTTAACTACTTCAAAATATTTTTCTCTAATATTAATAAAACTGCAACTGCCACATTAATGAGAGAGGTTTGGGAGGTTTTATTGGTGACGTTAGAGGTGATTCATGATGCATAAACAGCAGGTGGACCTGTTGGGCCAATTCTGTGCTGTACATTCCCTGCAGCTCTTCTGTAATCTTCATTACTGAAAGGAACACAGTCTGTTTTATATAGGCTGTCCTCACAATTCTATACCTTGTCCAGATCTTTCACATAATGACTAGAAGAGCCTCTCATTCACAAACAGGATTATCACAGTCCCTGCAAACAGATTGAAACATTGGATGTGCTTTCAGAGACCAGTGGGATGGACGAATATGTTAGCTTGGCGAGGCTGATGTGAGGGTCTTCTAAAATTCATAACATAGCAAAGAACCCTTTGGTTTGTTCTATCTAATGTCAGCAAAGGATTTATGGGGATTTTATTTCTGAACCAAGTGTATTTTTGTAGTGAAATCTATTAAAATTCCCAGTAGAATTGTGGTAAGACTCCAGAACATGACCATCCAATGTAAAGAAACATATTAGACCAACTTGTTCAAAATAAATTGATTATCAAATTCACCATATACAACCCTTGAGATTCATTTCCTTGCGGGTATACCCAGTAAATCCAATAACCACAAAAGAATCAAGTGGGCAGACAACCAGTGTGTAAAATATAACAAATTGTACAAGCACAAAAAGAAAGTTAGGTAGGTAAATAAATAAAGCATTACCGTAGATTCCGGATTTTAAGCCGCTACTTTTTTCCCACATTTTGAACAGCTTTGAACTCTGCGGCCTTTAATACGGAGCGGCTAATGCATTATTTTTTTTCATGCCGCCAAAAACATTTTGCCTCGTAACAGTAGACCAATAAAATTGATGAGTAGTTCACAGAGGTCCAATGAAATTGTACGATAAATCAAGCGCACTTTCACAATTAAATTATTGTAAATCAGTCATTTGTACTCACCCTCATCAACATGGAAAACACTCGAAGAAAAGCATTGTGCTGCCTTTATGGCAGTTATTTAGTTTATAATATTTTCGCTTAGTAATTCATTTTCTAGTTAAAGTTAGAAGAGTTTTAACTATATTTGTTTTCTGTACTACATCGCGGGATGCTATGACGTCACACCCGGTTTCGCCGCGTCTTGTGGGAAAAAGGCCGGTTTGCGATAAACGGGAAGGCGGGGGTCGAGCGGCGGAGCCAAAACGCTGCTTTTAAGTTAAAGGCGATCAATAACTTTTCCTGGTAGGCTGCAGTATATATATTTTTTACCAGTCGTTAGGAGATATTGGAATGTTGTTCAGTAAAAAAGTATACGCAACATATATTTAAAAGTAGCCGCGTTACAGGCACGGTTCGAAAAAAAGCATTTGCAATATGTATTTGTTTATGTTACCATATGGATTTAATTAAAAGTTAAAAAATCCTCACGTGTAATATCTTTCTGTGTAAATATCTCATATTACAACGTGGGACACCTGCGGCCGAAAATCCGGTGCGGTCTGTACAAGTAAAAAATTGATTTTCTTTCTAAAATTAGAGCCAGCGGCTTTTAATCAGGTGCGCTCTGTAGTCCGGAATCTACGGTAATTATTGAGAGCTTGAGATGAAGAGTCCTCAAAAGTGGTTCCAGAGTTCGTGGGAGCAGTTTAGTGTTGGGGTGAGTGAAGTTATCCCTTGATTCAAGAGCCCAATGGTTGAGCAATAATAATATATACCATATAGGCTGCATCTTCAGTAGTCTGGTTACAGAGGAGTATTTAGAAATCTGCCCAAAGCCCAGTGATTAATGAAATGTGCTTTTGGCAGCAGGTTATATTCATGTGTGCAGGTTAGGGACATGAAGGAAAGAAGTTGGAAAGCTTTCACCAGATAACATACCCTGAGCAGGATTGGAAGCCCCAGTAAATTGATAAGTAGCAGGAAATATTTCATCCGGGGTAAATAAGTGTGGAGTTGAGCTGTGAAAATAAAAATGTAAAAGGATTTAAGAAACACATGGCGATATCAAGGTACAGTATTTCAGAGTATTCCAGATGAATGTGTAAAAGGAAGGCAATGCTCCTTGACTGTTGTAGTCTTAAATTCTGCTTGAGTGGTCAAGTACAGTCATACAGATCACCAGCAGTGCCAATCAGAACTAATAAATCCCTTCCCATGACTGTGACTTTGTACAAAGAAAGGGCAGAGGTAGTTCTTTTAGAATCATGTTGTCAGGATGAGAAACCAAAGATGTCTTCAATTTGCAAGGGGATCAAGCATGATTTGAACAGATGAGGTTGAGTTTGTTGACAAATTTGAACTTCTGAAGGTTTGAGCTTGTTCTTCAAATTGTGGAGAGCAAATCTCAGTGAAGCCATTGAGAAACGTTGATGGAATTGTTTGTCCTTTCCAGTGCAATCGAATTGTAAATCTGTAACCATCAAGGGCTGTTAAGGAGACCCCAGGACAATAGTTAGCAGTAGTACTAGGTGGGCCCAAAGACTCTACCTGACCTGCTAAGTTCCCACAGCATTGTGTGTGTGTTACTCTGGATTTCCAGCATCTATAGTATCTCTGGTGTTTAACCCAATGCACTCTGCTGCTGAGGAGTATAGGCCCTATCGATTTCACCCTTTCAGGTCCCTCGTATTTTTATACACCTGTATTTAAAGTATCTGCTCCAACAAAGTGACCCTGGCTTATCCTATACCTTTCCTCACAGTCGTAATTTTGCAGTTCTGGCAGCATCCTCAAGAATTTGCTCTCCATTGTTCCCATCGCAATACAACTGTATCTCTTCTATGATGTGATAACGAAAATAACTGTGCACCAACCACCATTGTATGTAGTCCTGCCTCCTGCTGAGACCTCCCTGTACTCTTAATCATGTCCCAGCTAATAAAGAAAAACATCCTATATGCCATTTTAACTACTTTATCAACTGGTGCTGGTTCCTTAAAGGATCTATGAATGTATACTCAGGTGCCCCTGTTCTCTAAAGGATCTATGAATGTATACTCAGGTGCCCCTGTTCTCTAAAGGATCTATGAATGTATATTCAGGTGCCCCTGTTCTCTAAAGGATCTGTGAATGCGTACTGAGGTGCCCAAGCTTTTTTATGCCACAGACTCCTACATTTAACCATGGAATCTGTGGACTCCAGGTTGGGAACCTCTACTACAAAGGATCTGTGAATGCATACTCGGGTGCCCCATTCTCTAAACTATCTATGAACAGATACTTGGGTGCCCTATTCTCTAAACTATATATGATCGGATACTCAGGTGTTGCTATTCTCTGAAGAATCTGAACGGATACTCAGTTGCCACTATTCTCTGAAGGATCTGTGAATGCATACTCAGGTGCCCAAGCTTTTTTATGCCATGGAATCCTACAATTAACCATGGGTCTATGGACTCCAGGTTGGGAACCTCTATTTTAAGGATCTGTGAATGCATTCTCAGGTGCCCCTAGAGAGCTTTGCTCTTTAGCCACTATCTGTATGCAGGAAGGAGGACAGCCACATGATCAGATTTACCAAAATGCGCTCTGGAAATGGTGGACGTTCCTTATCTTAGTATACAGTGGTTTAGTGTGTTGAGAGCTCTGGTGCTGCAGGTTATATGCTAATGATAATTGGGGAGGGTTTTCTTCAAACAAGCCTCATTGAAATCCCAGGCTGTGGTTTGAACAACCCAAGTCCCAACATGGACAAGACAAAAGAGATGATTGTGAACTTCAGAAAACAGAGGTCAGCCACTGTTGCACATCAATGCTCCACCACAGAGAGAGTGAGGAGTACAAAGTTCCTTGGTATGCACATACCAACCTAACTTGGACCCACAACACCTCACTAGTCAAAAGGCACAGCAGTGTCTACACTTTGAGGAGATTGAAGCGTGTGAGGTTTCCTGCCCACATTCTATCTACTTTCTACAGGAACACCATTGAGAGTGTCCTGTCTAGCTGCATCATTGTGTGGTATGGTAGCTGCAAGGTATCAGACCACAAGCCCCTACTGAGGACAGTAAAAACTGCCAAGAGGTTCGAGGTTCCCCCCCCCCCCCAAATCATTTGTGACATTTACACATTTACCAAGAGTGTTGCAAGCGAAGGACCCAAAGCATTGTTGAGGATCCCTACCATCCATCCCACAATCTCATTGACCCGCCACCATCAGGAAGGAGATACAAAAGTGTTAGGACTAGTACTGCCAGACTGGGTAACAGTTGCATCCCTCGGGCTGTGAGACTAATGAATACTCTGCCACCTCTGGGGTCTTGTCACTAGGACAGTGAGCAGTTTACTTGTGCTGTGTTTTACTGTATACATTTTGAATTATTTTATTAACTTAATTTATGTTACATAATTTAATATTTTATTAACTTATTTATAGGGTCAGCCAGCTGGTGGCGTAGTGGCATCAGCGCCGGACTTCGGAGCGAAGGCTCCCAAGTTCGAATCCAGCCAGCTCCCTTGCACGCTTTCTATCCGTGCTGGGGTTGAGTGTTGAGCTAGCAACTCGGCCTCGTAAAAATAAGAAAGCCTGCTAAAAAAAACGGTGTCCCGATAACTCCACTCGGAGTTATGGGCTTTCTTCTTCTTTATTTATAGGGTAATATTTTGTTCATGTGCTCTGTGGTTGCACTGTGGTCTGGAGGAGTATTGTTTCATTTAGTTGTAAAAAGGTAGTCAGATGACAATAAACTTCAGCTTGAACTTAGCGTGTCTCCAGTGGAGTCTTGAAGATTGCGAATTTGTGCCATTGAAGAGTATAAGATTCTGCTAGAGCTGAACAGAGTTCATGTTGTGTGGCTGTTTACTTAATGGGCTAAATGTAGAATGAATGGACATAATATTACTTGGTGAATCCCTAATTTTTGAAACTAAGGAGGAACAAACCTTGGTATTATGAATATTTCCAGGACCACCAGACTCAAAAACAGTTACTTTCCCCAAGCAGTAAGGCTGATCAATACCTCCACCCACTAACCCTCCCCTCCACACCCCAACCACCAGTACTTTATCATTTCTTGTCAGAGTCACCTATGTACAGACACTAATACCTATCTAGTGCCTATCGTCACTTTATGGACATACAACCTATGTATATAAGCTATATTATGTATTATTATTGTGTTCTTTATTCTATTGTGTTTTTTGTGCTGCATCAGAAACAGTAACAATTATGTTGTTCTCCTTTGCACTTATGTACTGAAAATGACATTAAACAATCTTGAATCTTTCAAAATCTTGTCCTTCATGAGTAGTAGATACTGACTTACTTAAGCATATTTGAGAGTAAGGTAGATTTTTGGATGTCATGTTTCTTTAAGGAGGAAGTCTTTTCCATCTTTTAGTCATTCACCTAACCCAGTGAACCTGCCTTTTGCATTATATTCTGTATTTTGTTTTAGTTAGCACAAAGCCACCAGTCTTGTGTTTAAAATGATCAAGTGATCAAGCATTGGTTCTCTTTGTCAAAGAAAATCCAGACTTCTGTGTTTGCTTCATTATTACTGCTGCAGGAAAGTGGAAGGTGGTGTGAATGTGAAATTCTGGAAAATACTGGGAATACTTTGCATGTTCTGAGTTTTGAGGAAAAGTTCTCTGAGATGTTCTATACCACTCCTTCCATACATGCTGCTTAGCTGAACTGTGTAGTCTGGTCACTACAGTTGCACTTTAACAAGCAAGCAGGATAAAAGCTTGGACTTTTCCACAAAGGAAAACCAATGTCTAGTCAATTGGTTCTGAATCTGGTGTCTGCTCAATTACCTAGCCCTTGTCTAGAAATGTATTTCCTATCCAGTGGGAATAGATTTTTTTCCAAATCACAATTTCTTTCAAACATTCAATAAAGTTGGCACTTAACCTTCAAGAATTCAGAGAATTTCTTTTCTTTTAAAAGTATTTTTAAAGTGGGTATATTTAATGTGGAGGTTGAAAGGATCCTGATTAGTAAGGTTGTCAAAGGTACAGGGAGAAGGTAGGAGAATGGATTAAGAAGGATAATAAATCAGCTATAGTTATAGTACAATAAAATAATATTGGGTAGAGAATGATTGACACAGTCAAATGCAGGACCACATTCAGAAATTTGAATTTGAATTTTGCAAAACCTCCATAGCATCATGGGGCAAATACAGTACAGTGGATTCCAGTTAATTGGGAAACACCAGGTCAGAACATTTTGGCTCAATTTAGCAGCTGCCTCAATGCTGAAGTTTCATGGAAATAGCTAAAGAGGTATTAAAAAACTACAGTTTCAAATTATGAATTTAAATAAAATACAGAACAAATTAGAACATATCTATACTGCTACAGTGCAGTAAAACTGTGTTTTAGTTCCTAATAGTTATCAATGGAGAAATTTATTTATTGTGTTTTGATTGACTGTACACTACCTATAAAAAAAACGTGTCCCCCCCCCCAGAAGTTTACATGTTTTATTGTTTTACAACATTGAATCACTGTGGATTTAACTTGTTTTGTTTTTGACACCAGTCGACAGAAAAAGACGTTTGTGCCAAAGTGAAAATGGATCTCTACAATGTGATCTAAATTAATTACAAATATAAAACACAGAACATTTGATTGCATAAGTATTCGCCCCCTTTAATGTGACACAGCAAATCATCGCTGGTGCAGCCAGTTGGTTGTGCAGTCAATGTGCTTCCATTGATTGTAGTAAAACTACACCTGTATCTGGAAATCCAGGTGAAGACAGACAAACACTCCAGGCAACTCTGCAAAATGATTATTGTAAAGCACAAGTCAGGAGATGGATATAAGAAAATTTCCAAGTCACTGAATATCCCTTGGAGTACAGTTAAGTCAATCATCAAGAAATGGAAAGAATATGGCACAGCTGTAAATCTGCCTAGAGCAGGCCATCCTCAAAAACTGAGTGACCGTGCAAGAAGGGGACTAGTGAGGGAGGCCACCAAGAGACCTATGACAACTCTTGGAGGAGTTACAAGCATTGGTGGCTGAGATGAGAAGGACTGCACATACAACAACTGTTGCCCAGGTGTTTCACCAGTCACAGCTTTATGGGAGAATGGCAAAGAGAAAGCCACTGTTCTTAAAAAAAGAAATCTCACGTGAAATCTCAGCTAGAGTTTGCCAAAAGGCATGTTGGAGACTCTGAACTCAGCTGGAAGATTTTATGGTCTGATGAAACCAAAATTGAGATTTTTGGCCCTCAAACTAAACACCACACATCATCACAGAACACACCATCCATACTGTGAAGCATGGTGGTGGCTACGTCATGCGGTCGGGATGCTTCACTGCAGCAGGCCCTGGAAGGCTTGTGAAGGTAGAGGGTAAAATGAATGCAGTGAAATACAGGGAGATCCTGAAGGAAAACCTGATGCAGTCTGCAAGAGAACTGCAACTTGGAAGATTTATTTTCCAGCAAGACAATGTCCCCAAGCATAAAGCCAAAGCTATACAGGAATTGCTTAAAAAACAACAAAGTTAATGTCCTGGAGAGGCCAAGTCAGAGTCCAGACCTCAATCCAATTGAGGATTTATAGCTGGACTTGAAAAGGGCTGTTCACTCAGGATCCCCATGCAATCTGACAGATCTTGAGCAGTTTTGTAAAGAAGAATGGGAGAAAAATTGCACTGTTTAGATGTACAAAGCTGATAGCAACTTATCCACATACTCAAGGCAGTATTTGCTGTCAAAGGTGCATCTAATACTTGAAGGGGGTGAATAATTATGCAATCAATTCTTTTGTGTTTAATAGTTGTAATAAATTCAAACCAATTTGTAGCAGTTTGTTTCTGTTTTTTGTTGATCAGTGTCAAAAATGCCAAATTAAATCCACTGTGATTCTAAGTTGTAGAACAATAAAACATGAAAACTTCCAAGAGTGGGGTGGTTGATTACTTTTTATAGGCACTGTTATGAGCTAAATCAGTGCAGTGGAGATAATGGACTACCTTCATACAATGTGTTTGGCGATTGCATTCTCTAAATCTTCATTTTCATTGTAACATTCAAGGTGATTGTTGATACCTTTAAATTCTTCGTAGGTCTTAACTTGTTGAAGTGGTGAAGTCATTTCATTTTCAGTCATGGACGTTTCTAGCATCTCCAAGCCTAAATCTGAGCAAAACAGTTCTGAATCTGAATTGTCTTACTGCTTATTTCTTGCTAACTATCAGTGACAAAAATCACTGCTTTTTGAACACATGCAACTGACATTATTTTAAAACTGTTTGCTCTAAGTGCAGTGTAATGTCTAACTGCCACACAAATGCAACAGTCTCCTGACACAATTAAGTGGCATAGTGTCCCAAATAAACAATCCCAGCTATTTTATTGATTTAGTTTTTGTTCTTTAAAAGCTACCCCAAATAAACAGCTGTCCCAATTACCGGTAACTGAAATCCACTGTTTATGCCTGTCCTTGGGTCTTAATAAATTAATTGGAGACCTGCATCTCTTCTTGACCCACCCACAACTCTCCCTCCCTCCCACTTTTGCCGCCTCCCCCCTCACCCAGGCTCACACTCTCTAATCCATATATGTCAAACTCAAGGCCCGCGGGCCAAGTCCGGCCCGCGATGGAATTATCTTTGGCCCGCGAGATAATATCTAATTACTATTAAAGCTGGCCCCAGTAATCGAAGCTCCTATGGCGTATGATATGGCTAATGCTGAGTTTATTCAGGTACCAGGTTTTCAGGGTTTCTAGTGTTTATTTGTTTATTCGGAAGTCTTGCTCGGCAGTCTTCTTCATAAGAAACGGAATTTGTAAAGTGAAACACTTTGTAGTAATAGCAGAGACTGAGACACATGAGAGCAGGCTGAAAAAACGGAGGCAACGAAAGCTGCGTTCGCACGCGTCCGACTGATCTGGCCCGCATGAAGCTGCATTTTGCTCAATCCGGCCCGTGACCTAAAATGAGTTTGACACCCCTGCTCTAATCCTATCCTTTTATCCTGTTTGACCCACTGCCGTCCAGCAAAAGGCTCAGGACACTAAAAGCCAGAGCAAATAGACTGAGGAACAGCTTCTACCCCAGAGCTGTGGCCTCCATCACACCACTTCCACAGAACAATGACTGAAACTGTGAGCACAGGCATGCACACACAAGGACTCAAATACTTGCACTAATGGCACTTTGTGTGTTACTGTGATATTCTGGTGCTGCTGCAACTTATTTTCTGCTATTTATCTATTTAATACTTTTTTTCTATTACTGTCTTGTTTTTATCTACCGCTTTAGTTAATTGCCTGAGAGGAAGCCAAACAGAGTTTCATTGTATCTATGTGTAATGATAATAAAGATCATTCATCATCATCTTCATCATCAACTTGGGCCCGCTCAGGCTGGAGAAGGGATAGTGTATGTAGATCCACAGATTACTTGGTACTTCCACTGGCCGGGGTTATGTGCTTCCTTCACTGGCTGGGGTTAAATGCTCCCTTCACTGGCTGAGTTATGTGCTCCCTTCATGGGCCAGGATTACGTGGTTGTAGCATTGAATCTATTTATATCATTGACAAAGTGCAGATTTAAATTAAAAGACTGATGAAGTAATTTTGATTTTAGAAGCTTAGACCATAAGATATAGGAGCAGAATTAGGCCATTTGGTCCATCGAGCCTGCTCTGCCATTCAATCATGGCTGATCTTTTTTTTTCCTCCTCCTCAACCCCATTTCCTGGTCTTCTCCCCATAACCTTTAATGCCATATCCAATCATGAACCTATCGATCTCTGGCTTAGATTCACCACCCTCTGGCTAAAGAAATTTCTCTGCATCTCTGTTTTGAATGGTAGCCCCTCTATCCTGAGGTTGTGCCATCTTGTCCTAGACTCTCCCACCATGGGAAGCATCCTTTCCACATCTACTGTGTCTAGTCCTTTCAACATTTGAAAGTTTTAGTGAGATCCACCTCATCCTTCTAATTTCCAGCGAGTACAGACCCAGAGCCATCAAATGTTCCTTGTATGATAATACTTACATTCCTGGAATCATCCTCGTGAACTTCCACTGGACTCTCTGAATGCCAGCACATCTCTTCGAAGATGAGGGGCCCAAAACTGTACACAGTACTCAAGGTGAGGCCTCACCAGTGCCTTATAAAGCCTCAGCATCACATCCCTGCTCTTATATTCTAGACCTCTTGAAATAAATACTACCAGTGCATTTGCCTTCCTCACCACTGACTCAACCTGCAAGTTAACCCTCAGGGTGTTCTGCACAAGAACTCCCAAGTCCCTTTGCATCTCAGATTTTTGGATTTTCTCCCTATTTAGAAAAAAGTTTGCACATTTATTTCTACTACCAAAGTTCATGACCATGCATTTTCCAATATTGTATTTCATTTGCCACTTTCTTGCCCATTCTCCTAATCTGTCTATGTTCTTTTGCATCCTACCTGTTTCCTCAACACTACCTGATCCTCCACCAATCTTCATATCATCTGCAAACTTGCCAACAAAACCATCCATTCCATCATCTAAATCATTTATATACAGCATAAAAAGAAGTGTTCCCAACACCAACCCCTGCAGAACACCACTAATCACTGGCAGCCAACTAGACAAGAATCCTTTTATTCCCACTCGCTGCCTTCTTCCAATCAGCCAATGTTCTAACCATGTTAGTAACTTGCCTGTAATGTCATGGGCTCTTAACTTGGTAAGCAGCCTCATGTGTGACACCTCATCAAAAGCCTTCTGAAAGTCCAAATATACAACATCAACTGTATATCCTTTATCAATCCTACTTGTAATCTCTTCAAAGAATTCCATCAGGTTTATCAAGCAGGAGTTTCCCTGAAGGAAACGATGCTGACTTTGTCTTATCTTGTCCTGTGTCACCAAGTACTCCATCACCTCATCCTTAACAATTGACTCTATAACATCTTCCCAACCACTGAGGTCAAGCTAGTTGGTCTATAATTTCCTTTCTGCCGCCTTCCTCCTTTCTTAGAAAGAGGAGTGATATTTGCAATTTTCCAGTCCTCTGGCAACCTGCCAGAGTCCAATGATTTTTTTGAAAGATAATTTCTGATGCCACCACAATCTCTAACGCTGCCTCTTTCAGAACCCTAGTGTGAAGTTCATCAAAAGTTTCAAATTTTTGAGCACCTTTCCCTTGTAATAGTACCTGCACCCACTTCTCTTCCTTCACACACTACAACATCTGGCACACGGCTAGTGTCTACCACAGTGAAGACTAATGCAAAATACTCATCTAGTTCATCAGCTATCTCCTTGTCCCCCATTATTATTTCTCCTGCCTCATTTTCTAGTGGTCCTATATCCACTCTCACCTCTCTTTTATTTTTACATACTTGAAAATTCCACTTTGATATTATTTGCTAGCTGGCTTTCATATTTCATCTTTTCCCTTCCAATGATTGTTTTAGTTGCTCTATGTCTGTTTTTAAAATCTTCCCAATCCTCTATCTTCCTACTAATTTTTCTTTGTTGTACAGTCGGCCCTTCTTATCCATGAGGGATTGATTCCGGGACCCCTCGCGGTTACCAAAAAACGCGGATGCTCAAGTCCCTTATTTAACCTGTCTCAATGCAGTGGACCTTAGGACCCAGCAGAACCCCAGACCTTATTTAACCTGTCTCAGTGCAGTGGACATTACGACCTGGTGGTAGAGCTCTGAATCCGCAGTGTTAATGTTCACGAAAATAATCACGATCACAATTGAAAATAAAGTGGAAATAATAAAGCGATCAGAAAGAGGTGAAACGCCATCGGTCATTGGAAAAGCGTTAGGCTACAGTCGGTCAATGATCGGAACAATTTTAAAGGATGAAGTGCGAAAGGCCCTGCCCTGATGAAAGCTACAATTATTACTAAGCAATGCAGTGGTTTAATTATTGGGTTTTGGGGTTTGGGGTTTTTGATCCTTCACGTCAACCAGGCACGAATGAAGAGTGTGCTCGGAAGTGGTCTGTCACTGGATCGAACTCAGGAACTTCCCGAGCCTGGCACTGAAACATACATTCTTAAGTGTCTTATATGCATAGAAAGGTAAAATATATACTAAGACAAATGTTGAACTAACTGATGCTAAATAATACCGGATGTACCTGTTCCAACTTACATAGTAAGAGAACTTCCGATCTTTTTGTTGATCCCGATCCACAGTAACCTGCGCACATCCTCCCATATACTTTAAATCATCTCTAGATTACTTATAGTGCCTAATACAATGTAAATGCTATGTAAAATAGTTGTTATACTGCTTTGTTTAGGGAATAATGATAAGAAAAAAAAGTCTGTAATTGCAAAGTACTGGAGAGTTTAACATCGGTAGCTGAGCGAAGGGCGCTGAGTAGGCTACGGTCAATTATGGATAACTCTGAACATCCTCTACATAGCACCATCCAGAGACAGAGAAGCAGTTTCAGCGACAGGTTACTATCGATGCAATGCTCCTCAGACAGGATGAAGAGGTCAATACTCCCCAATGCCATTAGGCTTTACAATTCTACCGCCAGGACTTAAGAACTTTTTAAAAGCTATTATTGGTGTAAGGTGTGGGAAACAAGTAAGGAAGTTATGGAACCTATGACAATTAAAGAGGTGGAAGTACTGGCGCTTTTAAGAAATTTAAAAGTGGATAAATCTCCGGGTCCTGACCGGATATTCCCCAGGACCTTGAGGGAAGTTTATGTAGAGATAGCAGGAGCTCTGACGGAGATCTTTCAGATGTCATTAGAAACAGGGATTGTGCCGGAGGATTGGCGTATTGCTCATGTGGTTCCATTGTTTAAAAAGGGTTCTAGAAGTAAGCCTGGCAATTATAGACCTGTCAGTTTGACATCAGTGGTGGGTAAATTAATGGAAAGTATTCTTAGAGATAGTATTTATAATTATCTGGATAGACAGGATCTGATTAGGAGTAGCCAGCATGGATTTGTGCGTGGAAGGTCATGTTTGACAAACCTTATTGAATTTTTTGAAGTAGTTACGAGGAATGTTGACGAGGGTAAGGCAGTGGATGTAGTCTATATGGACTTCAGCAAGGCCTTTGACAAAGTTCCACATGGAAGGTTAGTTAAGAAGGTTCAGTCGTTAGGTATTAATGCTGGAGTAATAAAATGGATTCAACAGTGGCTAGATGGGAGATGCCAGAGAGTAGTGGTGGATAATTGTTTATCGGGATGGAGGCCGGTGACTAGCGGGGTGCCTCAGGGATCTGTTTTGGGCCCAATGTTGTTTGTAATATACATAAATGATCTGGATGATGGGGTGGTAAATTGGATTAGTAAGTATGCTGATGATACTAAGGTAGGAGGTGTTGTGGATAATGAGGTGGGTTTTCAAAGCTTGCAGGGAGATTTATGCCGGTTAGAAGAATGGGCTGAACGTTGGCAGATGGAGTTTAATGCTGAGAAGTGTGAGGTTCTACATTTTGGCAGGAATAATCCAAATAGAACATACAGGGTAAATGGTAGGGCATTGAGGAATGCAGTGGAACAGAGAGATCTAGGAATAACAGTGCATAGTTCCCTGAAGGTGGAGTCTCATGTAGATAGGGTGGTGAAGAAGGCTTTTGGAACGCTGGCCTTTATAAATCAGAGCATTGAGTACAGAAGTTGGGATGTAATGTTAAAATTGTACAAGGCATTGGTAAGGCCAAATTTGGAATATTGTGTACAGTTCTGGTCACCGAATTATAGGAAAGATATCAATAAATTAGAGAGAGTGCAGAGACGATTTACTAGGATGTTACCTGGGTTTCAGCACTTAAGTTACAGAGAAAGGTTGAACAAGTTAGGTCTCTATTCATTGGAGCGTAGAAGGTTGAGGGGGTATTTGATCGAGGTATTTAAAATGTTGAGAGGGATAGATAGAGTTGACGTGAATAGGCTGTTTCCATTGAGAGTAGGGGAGATTCAAACGAGAGGACATGATTTGAGAGTTAGGGGGCAAAAGTTTAAGGGAAACACGAGGGGGTATTTCTTTACTCAGAGAGTGATAGCTGTGTGGAATGAGCTTCCTGTAGAAGTAGTAGAGGCCAGTTCAGTTGTGTCATTTAAGGTAAAATTGGATAGGTATATGGATAGGAAAGGAGTGGAGGGTTATGGGCTGAGTGCGGGTAGGTGGGACTAGGTGAGATTAAGAGTTCGGCACGGACTAGGAGGGCCGGAATGGCCTGTTTCCGTGCTGTGATTGTTATATGGTTATATGGTTATTAATGCTTTTTGAGATGGTGATTTAGATGCATATCATATTTTTTTTTACTGAGTTAAGTATTGTATGTAATTAGTTCTGCTACAACAAGTGTATGGGACATTGGAAAAAAAGTTGAATTTCCCCATGGGGATGAATAAAGTATCTATCTATCTATCCAAACAACAAGTGCTGGAAGAGCACTTCCAGGTTTTCTCGATTCGCGGTTGGTTTAATTCGCGCATGCGGAACACGCAGATAAAAGGGACTGTATCCCTTTTGCTTTTACAATAGCTTTGAAGTCCCTTGTCAGCCATGGTTGTACTATTTTGCCATTTGAGTGTTTCTTCACTTTTAGAATACATATGTCCTGCACCTTCCTCATTTTTCCCAGAAACGCACACCATTGCTGCTCTGCTGACATTCCTGGCAGCAGATCCTTCGAAGTTACTTTGACCAACTCTGTTCTCATACCAATGTAATTTCCCTTATTCCACTGAAATACTGCTATGTCAGACTTTATTTTCTCCCTATCAGATTTCAAGTTGAATTCAGTCATATTGTGATCACTGGTTCCTAAGGGTTCTTTTACCTTAAGCTCCCTAATCGCCTCCGATTCATTACACAACACCCAATCCAGTATAGCTGAACCCCTAGTAGGCTCAACAACAAACTGATCTAAAAAGCCATCTCTTTGGCATTCAACAAACTAACTCATTTGAGATTCATTACCAACCTTATTTTCCCAATCGACCTGTCATGACTATCATAACACTTTTGACACACCTTTTCTATTTCCTGTTATAACCTGTGGTCCAGCTCCTAGCCACTATTGGGAGGCCTGTATATAACTGACATCAGGGTCCTTTTACCCTTGCAGTTTCTTAACTCAGCCCACAAGGATTCAACATCTTCTGATCCTATGTCATATCTTTCTACTGATTTGATGTCATTTTTTTTTACCAGTACAGCCACACCTCCCCTTCTGCCTACCTTCCTATCCCTCCGATGCAACGTGTGTAGCCTTGGACATTCAGCTCCCAACTACAAACTTCCTTCAGCCACAATTCAGTGATGGCCACAACATCATATCCAACAATCTGTAATATTGCAACAAGATCATCCACCTTATTTCTTATACTCCGTGCATTGAGATACAATACCTTGAGTACCGTATTTGTTACCCTTTTTGATTTTGCATCCCTAGTGTACTGATACTCACCTTATTGGCTGCGACTATGTTCCATCACCTGCCTGCCCTTCCTGACAGTCTGACTGCACGCTATCTTTACTTTTTTACCATCCGTCCGATCTTGACTCCATTCACTCCAGTTGCCACTCCCCTGCCAATTATTCTATTACTTATTCTAGTCACATAAATATTAGCTTCATAGAATCCATTTTGACCCCCTTACTGTTGTCTGAACTGTTTGGTTTCCTATATTCATGGTGAATTCTCCTCTCCCCACCCCCCATGTTTCAGCCTCTGGGTTACTCCATTCCTTACTGACAGCGATGAGCTGTTGCTGTATTAATTCCAATAAGATGTTTAAAATTTATCTGCAGATTGTGGACTGCAGAAGTTCTAATATGGTGAGGGAATTTGTGTGTGAGGCTCATGATCCTCGAGTAGTGACAGCCATGAAAATATTTTAAATGTTAGCATTGTTTAGATTTTGTGAGTGAATTGCACTAAACTAGGGTGGATTTCTCTCGACACAATAAGTGGATCTCCATTAAAGTGAATGAACCATGATGGATCTGTAGGCCTGTATTGTACTACACCGCCTACTCATTATGTTTCTTCCTCCCCCCACCCCCCCCGCAGTCTGCGACAGCCTGCATATTATAGAATAATTTTTTTTTAAATTATGAGCTGAAGTACTTGACAAATATTGGTGTATGTGAGAGATTTGTGTCTGCTTAGATTCCAGTCCCATTACGTTCATTGATGAGTCTGACTGCCAACGTGGCAGTATCCCAAAAGCTTCGAATGGCCTGTGGGATCCAACAACTTTCACACTGGAACTGCCGAACAAAGCAGCACTGCTTCCCTGGGCTTAAATTGCACCGATGACCCAATATTGACCTCAAAACAGTTAGGCTCGGACACCTCTGCTTGTAGAGACTACAGGAAGGATCGTCATCCCCTTCCCACCCCCCCTTGTGATTTTAGAAAGGTTTGAATCGCTTCTTTCTGTACATCTTCATGTACTATGTGTTTGTAAACTGTGCAGAGCCCTAGGTGAGACTGTAGTTTAGCTCCAACTGCTCTGGAGTGGAAGTGTTTTAAAACAGACCAGTTGTGGCTCAGCTCTGTAACTGAGGATCATTGTCTGGGTTAATCGTGGTAATCGGACAGGGGTTTATTTACTCAGTGTTTCAACACACGAGCACACTGACATAAACTGATGTTTGTTCTCCATTTCAGTCTCCATGTGTGGTTAAGCTCAGCGGAGCTGTTTCTGATGACAGGAGAAGGGGCAAAGGCGAGTTACTGGTGCCTTAAAATCAGTTGCTTCAGGCAGATTCAGCTCATTAGCCATGGTTGGCAGCTTATCTAGGAGAAGGAAAACTTATCTCAAACCTTTGCTGCCTTGTGGCTATACCCACTCTTGGGGAAGGCTTTGGGAGTAAACCACGAGGGAAAATCCGGAGCTGGAGTCTCTAAGGCAGTCCTATGTTGAGTTTAACGTCTAATGCCGCTGGTGCCAAACCGTATTAGCCTCTGCTGTTCCTCTGGATTCACTAACTGCATGGAAAGGGGGAGCCTGCTGCATGGTTAACCCTGAACAACGGAGGGCCTCACTCACTCGCCATATACCCTTCTTTATCAATGCTCAACATGGAGCTCATCCAGCTTTCCTGCCACTGTGTGCAATCCTGTCACTCAGTTTCCTGTTCCCTTGCTAGTTTACTTATGTTGATCTTTGGCAGGGTGTGCTATCCACAATGTGGTTAATGGGTAACTTTGATAGGTTCTTGATTAGTTAGGGCATCAAAGGTTACAGAGAAAAGGCAGGAGAATGGGTTTGAGGAAAATAGTAGCCATGATGGAATGGAATGGTAGAGCAGACTTGATGGAGTGAATGGCATGAACTCTGCTTCTGTGTCTTCTGGTCAACAAATTTGCCCCACGTTTTGTGCAACCTGATCCATTGTATGTGAAGATTTGAGATGTTTTAGAGGTGGTAACTGGGACTGGTTAAGTAAATGCCATTCTTTTAATTCCCCAAGAGATTAAACTTTTCTTTGTTTTTTTTAAACTGAAATAGAAACAGCAAGTGGTGGAGATAGCCAGCAGGTCAGATTTCTGTGCAAAATAAAACAAACTTGAAAGCCTTGGAGCAAAAACATTAAATCTGTTTCTCTTTGCACAGACGTTATCCAACCTGCTGAGTGTTTGCAGCATTTTCTGTTTTTTTAAGTTTATTTTTTATGGTCCACGTGACCAAGTACAAGCTTTCCACAAGGAACACTTGTAAAGACTCTCACCATGTTTGAATGGCAACCATCTGTGATCAAACTTGTCATTCATTTTGTCAGATTGTGTAGAAGTTCAAAGTGAATTTATTATCAAAGTACATATATGTCACCATATACAACCCTGAGATTCATTTTCACTGGCATTCACAGTAAATACAAGAAACGCAATATAATCAATGAAAGACTGCACCCAATAGGATGGGCAAACAATCAATGTGCAAAAGACAACAAGCTGTGCCAATACAAAAGGAAAGGAACAAAGTAAATAATAATAGATAAATAAGCAATATGTATCAAGAACATGAGATGAAGAGTCCTTGAAAGTGTGTCCTTGGGTTGTGGGAAATGATCTCCTCTGGTTCAAGAGCCTGATGGTTGAGGGGTAATGACTGTTTCTGAACCTGGTGCTGTGGGTCCTGTGGCACCTGTACCTCCTTTTGGATGGTAGCTACAAGAAGAGAGCATGACCTGAGTGGTGGGGGTCCTTAATGATGGGTGCTGCTGTCTTGCAACAGTACTCCGTATAGATGTGCTCACTGGTGGGAGGGTTTTACCAGTGAGTTTTGGCTTTAATAAATAGCAGAGAGCTGCTGTCATCTGAGTACAGGGAGAGGATCCAGTCAGTCACAAGTGTTAGCAAGGCTGGGCGAAGTAGGTGGCTGTGGACTGCAGTTAAGGATTCAGATTTATCACGTGTATTGAAACACAGTGAAATATGTCATTTGTGTTAACAACCAACACACCTAGGCTTATGCTAAGATAGCCTACTCGTGTCGCTACACATTCTGGCATCATAAAGTTCAGCGGAACATCACGAAACAACAACAAAACAAAACAAGCTCCTTTCCTACTTCCCAGCCACTCACACTCACACGCAGGTCTCCAACCACCAGTCAAGGTGCTTGCATGAGGAAGTTGTCTATGATTGGCCATTCCATTCATCAGCCAGTAGACCAAGATCCTGTACATAGATCACAGAACACTACAGCACAGCACAGGCCCATCAGTTTATGATGTTATGTCAATCTATCAAGTTCAGTTTATTATTTTCTGACTGTACATGTATACAACCAAATGAAACATTTCCCTGGACCATGATGCACCCATAATACATATCACACACAGCACATAAAACAAAATATTACAAATATAATTCAAAAAGCATTGAAGTGCACAGCACAGGTAAACAGTAAACAGCTCACTGTCTTAGTGACAAGACCTCAGCGGTGACGGTATTCATTAAGGCTGATTTATACTTCTGCATCAAATGAACGCCGTAGGTACGGCGTAGCCACGTAACCTATGCTGTACCCTACACCTTACCCTACACCATAGCCTGGACGCGCACCTCTCCAAAAATGTAACTGCACGTCGTGGCGACAGAGACCGCAACAACTGTGATTGATCCACTTGATAGCATCGTATTTCCTCCTGTCTATAGGCATACTGTGCATACACTGATGCAAAATAAATGGTTGGAAATGATGAACCAAATCGTCAAGTCTACCTGCCGACATCCGAAAATATTTGAAATGCATTTCCTCATCCATGTCTCTCAGTGGCCGGACAAGCACAGAAAATTCACCCTCCTGCCTCAATCCGTTCAATGGTCGTACATACCATCTCCTCCGAAGTCTTCTCTCTTTTCTGCGTTGCAGTAATTTCAATAAAAGTAACCCTTGTTCAACATTTATTAGCTCCAACTCCAACATGATGCACTCAGTGTGAAGTACAGGAAGAAACTCTACACAGTGGCATAGAAACCCCACCACCAACTAGCATTTTGGCGGTGAATTGCAGAGCGACACAGACACACCAATGCACAAGTATAAATGTTCACAATGGCGCAGGCCACTTACGAAGGCTACGGCGTAGGCTACTACACAGAAGTATATATCAGCCTTCAGTCTCACAGCTTGATGGAAGAAGCTGTTTCCCAGTCTGATTGGTCCTAGTCTTGATGCTTCTGTACTTCCTTCCTGACAGTTGTGGATCAAAGAGATTGTAAGATCGGTGTTAAGAATGCTCAACAATTTTTCAGGTCCTTTGTCTGTAATGCTTCTAGTAAATGTTACAAATAATGAGAACAGAGACCCCAGTGATCCTCTTGGCACTTTTTATTGTCCTCTGTAGGGGCTTGCAGCTTCCATACCACACAGTGATGCAACCAGACAGGACACTCTCAATGTTTTTCCTCCAGAAGGTTGTTAGAATGGGGGCAGGGAGCCTTGCATGCCTTGATCACCTCAAAGTGTAGATGCTGCTGTACCTTCTTGACTAGTGAAGAGGAGTTGTGAACCTTGGTTAGATCATTCATTATGTGCATACCAAGGAACTTTGTCCTCTTCACTGTCCCACAGCTAAGCCATTGACATGCAATGAAGAGTGTTCAACCTACGCCTTCCTGAAGTTCACAATGATCTCTTTTGTCTTGTCCATATTGAAACTGAAGTTGTTCTTGCACCATTTGACAAACCTCCCTACCTCCTCTATGCCAACTCATTGTTTCTGATGATGCCAGTCACTGTAATATCATCAAAGAACTTGTTGCAATTTGAACTGGATCTAGCAGTGCAGTCATAATTCAGCACTGAACTGAACACACAGCCCTGGGGGACACCAGTGCTCAGTGTGATGCAGTTTGAGACGTTGCTGCCGACTTGGACAGACTAAGGTCTTCCCTTCCAAAAGTCCAAGATCCAGTTACAGATAGGGGATTTTGAGTCCATCAAGGACAGTGTACCCACTAGCCTCTGAGGGATGATCATGTTAAATGCTGAGTTTAAGTCCCATTCCAAGATCAATCTAACTTTTCCCTTCCACACACCCCTCTATTTTCTATCATCCTTGTGACTGTCTAAGAGTCTCTTAAATGTCTCTAATGAACCTGTCTCCACCACCACCCTGGCAGTGTGTTTCACACCCCCTCCACTCTGTTTTTTAAAAAAAAATACTTCTACCTTCCTCTGTGTTAACACAAAAAACTACCTCTGACTTCACTCCCTTTACTTAGCTCCAGTCAATTTAAAGTTATGCTCTCTCGTACTATTCATTACCATTGTGGGAAAAAGGTTCTGGCTGTCCACTCTATCAAAACCTCATCATCTTATACAAGGATTGAAGTTGGTGCGACACCTGTATTTAATTCCACTGTTGCCCTTCTGAATATTTACATCTACCTCAGTGTATCAAGCTCCATTCTGTGGCGTGCTGCTTAAACAACTTCCTGAACTTGGCTGTTCAGGCAGGAACACTCCAGCCATCCATGTGCTTTCATGACTGTCCATGCCACAGAAAAAAAACAGTGGCAGCAGACAGGACAGTGTGACTGAGAATTATTCCAGATCTATTCAAAATATATTGTTGCTGAGGGTGAAAGAATCCTTGCAGCAGGTTGGCTGCTGGAGCAAGATGCTGTCAAATCTAATATATCACTGAGCTTTTGAAATTTCCCCCATTCTTTCCCCACTGCCCCACATTCCCCTCCCCCCCCGCTCGCCTCTCTCCCCACTCCATACCACACACCAATTTACATTTATTTATTTATTTTATTTAGCGATGCAACGCAGAACAGGCCTTTCTGGCCCAACAGGCCGCAGCACCCAGCATCTCACCTATTTAATGCTATTTAATCTCACCTATTTAACCACAGGACAATTTGCAATGTCCAATTAGCCTACCAATTGGTACCTCTTTGGACTGTGGAAGGAAACCCATGTGATCATGGGGAGGATGTATAGACTCCTCACAGACGGCGGCAGAATTGATCACCAAACTCTGAAACGCCTTGAGCTGTAATAACATCACGCTAACCGCTATGCAAGACTTTCTCTTCTGCTCTCTGTGGAAGATTTCATGTTGCACCCAGAGTAAAAGAGAATGATCCTGTTCTTTAGTTTCTCAGGCACTTCAATTTATTTATTGGCTTTGGGTGTTAGTGACTGGGCCATCCCTAGTTATTCTGAGAACTGGTGTGTAGTGCACACCATCTTGTTGATTTGTTGAAGGTGTCAGCAATGCTATTGAGGAGAGGGTGGCAGAAAGCTCCATCACGTCAGGTTTATTATCACTGACCTGTATCGTAAAATTTATTGTGTGGCAACAGAACAGTGCTGTACATAAAATATACTGTAACTTACAATCAGAAATATATACTATTAAATTAAGTAGTTGAAAAAGAGAGCAAAACTAGTGAAGTAGTGTTCATAGATTCATTGTCCATTCAGAATTGTGATGGGTAGGAAAAAACTGTTCCTAGAACGTTGAGTTTGGGCCATCAGACACCTGTACCACCTCCTTGATGGTAGTAATGAGAAAGGAGTTTCCATGCACCTGCTGCCTGTGCCTTTTCGGATGGGACTGAAGTGTCAAGATGCCTTGTGAGATGCTGCCATGTATCAGTAGATTGTATACGTTAGGGCCACTGTGTTGGTGGTCAAGAGAATGAGTATTCGCAATAATAAGAGATAAGGGGACTATGGTGAGCTGTGAAGTAAATTGATTCTAGGATACTGTCTTTAGATGAATATCCAGTGACCAAAAATACTTCTTTTTGTGTAAGATACAACACTAATTAATTGTGTCATTTGTGATTTGATTTGGCTTTAGCTTTAAGCGCCCTTGTGCTCCACTCTTGCAAAACATTTACTTTCTGCTCACATCTGGAACTCAGCTCCATGCTAGGATCTGCACTTGGTCATGAGGGCAGGTCATCACGTAGAGCCCCACCTCAGCCCTGCTGCACAGGTTTACACTGAGTACTGGCTGGCACCATTAAACCTGGCCAAAGGCAAACAGGAAGTTCTGAGCAATGCCACAAAAATACCACGTTGATGGGCACTGAAGGAATTGCCTGGTGTTCACATTTATTTAATATTAAACTGAAGACTTGATGATGGGGGGGGGGGGGGGCATTCCAGAAAAATTTTAGAATCTTAAAGAATTTCAGAATAAAATGCTATGAATACGGGGGGGGGGGAGTACAGTAGGTAGCATCACTTTACAGCATTTTTCCCCCGGGGAGGTGTTACTTAAATATTTCTCTTAACAACTTAATTCCCCTTTTATTTATTAAAATATCTTCACAATGAGTTAATTTTCTGGCTTGCCTTACACAGTTCGGTATTTCCAAGAGCTCATGTTGGTATATTCCCTGATTGTAGCAGTGCATACTGATTCCTCCCACATTCCAAAGGTGTACAAGTTGGTAAGAGTTGGCAAATTGTGGGCATGCTACTTCGGCGCCACAAGCATAGGCTGCCCCCAGCGCGTATTTGGACTGTATTGGTCGTTAACACGAATGATGTATTTCACTGGATGTTTCAATGTGCATTTGACAAATGGTTCAGTGCGGATAGAAGATCATCAGTAACCAGAGAATGACCTTTCAGCTCCCAGAGTTCCATCTGTTAAATCATGGCTGATCTCTGGATTTATGGAAGGAGTTAATTTGATTCTTAAAGGCGGTTCCCTCTCTCTGGGGAAATCATGCCATTCTTGCCTTTTTCTCCTTACAATTATTTTTCCCTCATCATTCACTCAAGAAATCTTTTCAGGCTGTGAATTCTAAGACATCTCTAAAGCATAAGAGCAACATTTTTAAACTCTACTCTAGAGTTCAAGTTCAAGTTTAATTGCCATTCAACCATACACATGAATACAGCCAAACAAATCAGTGTTCATCTGGGACCAAGGTGCAGAGCACACAACCAACTGTCACACACAGCACATATAACACATAATTATGATAGGAGAAAAGCATAGTTACAAAAAATGTTCAACAAGTAATAATATAGCCCATGTGTCTGAATGACACGGTGTGTAGATTGATGTTGCCCTGGGCCATGTTTCTGCAAGAACAGTCCACAGTACTTCCTCATTTTGCGCAATCCAGCTTATCTCCTACCAAGTGAAAACTAGAGATAGATAGATAGATAGATACTTTATTCATCCCCATGGGGAAATTCAACATTTTTTCCAATGTCCCATACACTTATTGTAGCAAAACTAATTACATACAATACTTAACTCAGTAAAAATATGATATGCATCTAAAATCACCCTCTCAAAAAGCATTAATAATAGCTTTTAAAAAGTTCTTAAGTAGTTTACTTAAATACATTGAGTCCTAACCCCGGCACTTTAACATATCTTACTCCTGGTGGTTGAATTGTAAAGCAGAATGGCATTGGGGAGTATTGATCTCTTCATCCTGTCTGAGGAGCATTGCATCGATAGCAACCTGTCGCTGAAACTGCTTCTCTGTCTCTGGATGGTGCTATGTAGAGGATGTTCAGGGTTTTCCATAATTGACCATAGCCTACTCAGCGCCCTTCGCTCTGCTACCGATGTTATACTCTCCAGTACTTTGCCCACGACAGAGCCCGCCTTCCTTACCAGCTTATTAAGACGTGAGGCGTCCCTTTTCTTAATGCTGCCTCCCCAACACGCCACCACAAAGAAGAGGGCGCTCTCCACAACTGACCTATAGAACATCTTCAGCAGAGGGCAGAAGCGATGGGAGGAGTGGCCTCCAGCACAGAATCCAGCGACCACAACCACTGTGTCCTTGCTCAGTTCAGAATGTGCAGTAGAGTGTGAGGCTTGGACACTGATTAATGGATTGAGGGAAACTCCCAGGGGGTGCAGATGAATGAAGGGATAACGAGCAAGTGAATTTTAAAACAGAAAAGTGCATTGTTAGTAGAGTAGGTCAAGTAAAAATAATATTGAACATTTCTGATTGTAGAAACAGAACTAGATATACCTGCAGACAAATCTTGAAAGGGACAATGAGAAATTGAGCAAGCACTTGGAAGCATGTGTACTGGTGGAGCTTATAGGCAGAGGTACAGAATAAAAAGAACAAGGTGTTTTCGAACCTCTGTAAAACGCTGGCTTATTTATCATTTAGCAATACAATGCAGAATAAGCCCTTCTGTTCCATCGAGACATGCCATCTCAACAACCCTGATTTAACCCTAACCTAATCACACGACAATTTACAATGACCAGTTAACCTACCCAGTATGTCTTTGGACTGTGGGAGAAAACTGGAGCACCCAGCGAAAACCCACGCATTCCATGGGGAGGACATAGAGACTCCTCACACAGGATGCAGAGTTGAACTCCAAACTCCGCCCTGAACTGTAATAGCATTGCACTAACCACTATGCTACAGTAGCGCCCATGGGACATGGGGAAAGATAGCAGGGATAAGCTCTACTACCTGTTAAACGCTCCCAATGGTGTGTGTCTCAAATAACCACTGACAGCCAAGTCCAGCTCCTTGGCTTCATGTACGGCTTCATTACTAAGTCCAGCAGAACAGGAGAAGAGGCAGAGGCAGGTTACTAGTGCCTTTAAACCAGTCGCTTTGAGCAGATGGGGCTCAGTGGCTATGGTTGGCAGCTCGTCTAGGAGAAGAAAAACTGTTCTCAAGCCTCCACTGTCTTGCAGCTATACTCACTCATGGGGAAGAGTAGACCGTGAGGAAAAACCTGGAATGGGAGTCCCTAAGGCAAGTCCTACATTGAGTTCCACACTGACTGGCAACTCCTGCAATGCCACTGGTGCCAAACTATCAGTTTCTTTGGATTCATCAGCTGCATGGAGAGGGGGAATCCTGGTACATGGGCAACAGCTTGCTCTCCGTATCGTGCTGCCCTGGCTTGCGCATGACAGCTAGGACACAACATCCATGGCCAACAAAGACCTACGAAGGGTCACAAAGCTGGACTGGAGTACTGTATCTATTTCTGGGTATCAGTGGCATCTACCTGTCAGTAACCCACTCAGGGATCCTCTCTTTGGAGTTGTTTGAGGCCTCCATGCAGCTCAACTGACACCCAGACTAAAAGAGTTAAAATTCTAGGTGTTCCAGTGAGTGACTGTGCTTAAGTCTTGGTAAATCCTTGTAAATTTTCCCTGTTTATCATATTGATATTTTTCTCAAAGTGCTGTGCATCTATTTGTTCATGCTGCTCCTCATAGACCAGGGGAGGAGCAGCTGTTCGTTAGCATCTGTACCACCTATAGATTCCCCACCAAGTCAGTGAACTTCAACTTGAAGTATCACTCTGGAATTAGGGTGCCATGGTAGCGTAGCACTTAGCGCTACGCTATTACAGCTTGGGGTTCTCAGTGAGGACTTTTGATGATGGATGCTGCTTTTCTATGCCAACGTATCATGGAGATGTGCTGAATGGTTGGGACACCTTTGGCTGTGATGTCCTGGGTCAAGTCCGCTACCTTTTGTAGGATTTTCCACTCAAATGCACTGGTATTCCCATACCGAGGTAAATTGCAGCCAGTCAGTACACTTTCCACCACACGTCTAAGTCAGAATAGTAGACAAACACAATCTGCCTAAACTAATAACCAAGAAACAATTTCATGTCTTTTTTGAACACATTGTTTAATTATTCACAGTCCAAGCTGGCAAAAGTATATGAAGCCTTGTACTTAATAACCCCTTTAACAGCAATAACCTCCACCGAACATTTCCTGTTGCTGCTGATCAGACTTGAATTTTAGACCATTCCTCCATACGGAACTGTTTCAGTTCATCAATATTTCTGGGATACTTTGCATGAACAGCCCTCTTCAGGTCATGCTGCAGCATTTCATTTGAGGAGTGAAGAGGGAGTGATTTTCTCTTTGGTGTCCGTCCATGAACACCATTCTTGTTCAGTGTTTTTCTTACAATGAACACGTGAACAGAGACTAGCAAGTTTTAGAGATTTAGCAGGTCTTTTGCTGGTACCCTTGGGTTTCTATTTCACTTTCAACATTACTCGTTGTGTTCTTGGTGTGATCTTTGCAGGACACCCACTGTTAGGGAGAGTATTAACAGTGCAGCATTTTTTCCATTTGCAAGCATTTTCTCTTAATGTAGAATGATAAACACTCAGGTCTTTAGAAATATTTTTATTGTGTTTTCCAGCTTCATGCATCTCCATCATCATTCTTCTAAGGTCCTTTGAAAGTTGTTTTGATCAAAGCACGGTGCACATAAACAGATCTTTCTTGTGAAGTTCAGACTTTGTCAGTAACCTGACTTTGTCTTTTTTATGTGGCAGGGCACCTGTACAACCCACACCTCCAATTTCATCTCATTGATTGGAACACCGTGTGTGTGTGTATAGAGAGAGAGATTAAAAATTGTGCAAAAACAGAAATAATATATATTAAAAAAGCAAAATAGTGTTCACGGGTTCAATGTTCATTTCGTAATCGGACGGCAGAGGGGAAGAAGCTGTTCCTTAATTGCTGAATGTGTGCCTTCAGGCTTCTGTACTTCCTACCTGAGGTAACAATGAGAAAAGGGTGCTGGGGGTTTTTAATAATCCATGCTGCCTTTCTGAGACACCACTCCTGGAAGATGTAGATGTCCTGGGTACTTTGTAGGCTAGTACCCAAGATGGAGTCGACTAAATTTATGACCCTCTTTTGGTCCAATGCAGTAGCACTCTCTCCCCCCCACCCCCCCATACCAGACAGCCTGTCAGAATGCTCTCCACGGTACATTTATAGAAGTTTTAGAGTGTCCTTTGACGCTCCCTGTACTGATGGAGATTGTGTTAATAGGTGTTGAGGGTTGCTAGGACACTAACCAGAAGGTCTCCAGTAGTAAGGCATCTTACTGACCACAACAGCTATTGCCATGCCCTGAAAATGGAGGAAGTCCTCCTCCATTGGTTGGTTCGACCATGGATGTTGTTGGTGCAGCGCCGATCAATTGGTACACAAGCCTGGGCAGTACGAAATAAAGGGTAAGCTGTTGCTCATGTAGCATGCTCCCCTCTCCTGATGTATCCAGCTCCAGATTTTTCCTTGGGGTTTACTCCCAAAGCCTTCCTCTCAAGTGGGTATAGCCACGGCCAGCGGAGGCTTGAGATCAGAGTTTACCCTTCTCCGAGATGGGCTTCATGTGTGGCTTATTAGCTTAGCCACACTTGAAGGCCAGGAGCTGGACTTGGACTTGGTTGTCAGGGGCTATTTGAGTCGCACTGAAAAAGACCACTAAATACAATCTGTTTGAGGTCACTGCACCTTTGCCAGGATCGGTGTACTGGTGTATCTTTCCAAATACATTGTCCTGTAACAAGATTCAGTGTCATTTCCAGTACACAAAGTGTAAAGTTACTCCAGATCCGATGCAGCACAAATAACACAATAATAATAAAAAACACAATAAATAAATATAAATGCATAAGATCAGTTATATACTTAGATTGTGTGTACATAAAGAGACAGTAGACACGCGTGTCTGTACATTAAAATCATCACTGCTTTATCAGTTCCTGTCAGTCTCCTTTACACTCTTGTACTGGAAATGACATCAAATAATCTTGAAATCTTGAATAAGGTGATTCTGACAGGAAATGATAAAGTAGTAGTGGTGGGGGTTGTGATGAGGTGTTGACTTGCCTTATTGCTTGGCGAATGTAACTGTTTCTGAGTCTGGTGATCCTGGTGCATTTCTCATGAGCTTAATGGAACAGCTTGTTACAGTAAAACAGGATGTTTATAGATAACATTGGGAAGAGTACTGTCAGCATTTCCTGTATCTCTGGAGGAAAAGGTGTGGCTCCCACTTTGGCTGTTTTTTTTTGCACTCATCTACAAATTATAATGAGCTACAAAGTTGGTGTGTGTTGAACCCTGAGAGAAAACTGAGAAACTTGATATTACCTCACTAAATTTTTGAAAAGGGCCAGGCAAGACTATCAGGACAGTAAAAACCACCAAGGGTCACGCCCCCCCCCCCCATGACAAAGGCCATGCACAGCAGTCAAAGGCCTGAAGCATTGTTGAGAACCCCTCCCACTCATTCCATAATCCTCTTTGCCCCACTACCATTAGGTAGAAGGTACAGAAGCACTGACTAGGACTGGGTAACAGCTTCTTCCCTCAGGTTGTGAAACTAATGAATATCCTGCCACCACTGAGGTCTTGTCACTGGGACAGCCAGCTGTTTACAGTTTACCTGTGCTGCATACTGCTTGCATTGCATGGAACGTCTTGCCAGGGGTGGTGGTAGAGGCAGATACATAAGGAGGCTTTTAAGATACCCTTAGATAGGCACATGGATGAAAGAAAAATGAAGGGATGTTCAGGAGAAAAGGGTTAGATTGATGTTGGGGCAGGTTTTGGGCTGAAGGGCTGAATTGACTGTAGTGTTCTATTTCTAAACCTCTGTTTCATGTTCATTACCCCTAATATCATCTTTTGTAGCTCTCTTTTGTTTAGTTTCACAATGGGCTTATGCTGAGTACATGCAGTCCCCGGGTTACGAACGAGTTCCATTCCTGTGTCCGTCTTTAAGTCAGATTCGTACGTAATTTGGAACAAGTACATCCGGTATTATTTAGCGTCACTTAGTCAAATGTTTCTCTTAGTATATAGTACTTGACAGATAGACCTCAGTATGTGCGGTTGGGAGACTAGGTCTGCCACGGTGGTCAGCAGCACAGGGGCGCCGCAGGGAACCGTACTCTCTCCGGTCCTGTTCACCCTGTACACATCAGACTTCCAATATAACTCGGAGTCCTGCCATGTGCAGAAGTTCGCTGATGACACGGCCATAGTGGGGTGTGTCAGGAATGGACAGGAGGAGGAGTATAGGAAACTGATACAGGACTTTGTGATATGGTGCAACTCAAACTACCTGCGTCTCAATATCACCAAGACCAAGGAGATGGTGGTGGACTTTAGGAGATCTAGGCCTCATATGGAGCCAGTGATCATTAATGGAGAATGTGTGGAGCAGGTTAAGACCTACAAGTATCTGGGAGTACAGTTAGACGAGAAGCTAGACTGGACTGCCAACACAGATGCCTTGTGCAGGAAGGCACAGAGTCGACTGTACTTCCTAAGAAGGTTGGCGTCATTCAATGTCTGTAGTGAGATGCTGAAGATGTTCTATAGGTCAGTTGTGGAGAGCGCCCTCTTCTTTGTGGTGGCGTGTTGGGGAGGAAGCATTAAGAAGAGGGACGCCTCACGTCTTAATAAGCTGGTAAGGAAGGCGGGCTCTGTCGTGGGCAAAGTACTCGAGAGTCTAACATCGGTAGCTGAGCGAAGGGCGCTGAGTAGGCTACGGTCAATTATGGATAACTCTGAACATCCTCTACATAGCACCATCCAGAGACAGAGAAGCAGTTTCAGCGACAGGTTACTATCGATGCAATGCTCCTCAGACAGGATGAAGAGGTCAATACTCCCCAATGCCATTAGGCTTTACAATTCTACTGCCAGGACTTAAGAACTTTTTAAAAGCTATTAATGCTTTTTGAGATAGTGATTTAGATGCATATCATATTTTTTACTGAGTTAAGTATTGTATGTAATTAGTTTTGCTACAACAAGTGTATGGGACATTGGAAAAAAAGTTGAATTTCCCCATGGGGATGAATAAAGTATCTATCTATCTATCTATCTAGTATATATTTTACCTTTCTATGCATATAAAACACTTAAGAAACATATGTATTCCAATAATTAAACCACTGCGTTGCTTAGTAATAATTGTAGCTTTCATCGGAGCAGGGCCTTTCACATGCTCCATTGTTCTCACTTTATCCTTTAAAATTGTTCCGATCGTTGACTGACTGTAGCTTAACGCTTTTCTAATGACCGATGACATTTCACCCCTTTCCAAACACTTTATTATTTCCACTTTATTTTCAATTGTGATTGCTTCCCATCAATGGAACAGAAGCACTGCGGGCGGCGGGTCCCAAGCTCCGCTAGGACCTAAGAAGCACCGCACTGAATTCCCCGGGTCCTAAAGTCCACCGCGCTGAGACAGGTTAAATGGAAATGGGACAAGTGGGGGCTGTGGTGGACTTGGGTATTTCATCCTCCACAATATTCCACGTAGGAAGTTAAACTAGAAGTGGCAGTGTTTTTTTTACGAGGTCGAGTTGCAAGCTCGACATCAACCCGGCATGGATGGAGAGCACGCTCGGAAGCGATCTGTCACTGGATCGAACTTGGGAACCTCCGTTCTTGAGCCCGGCGCTGATGTCACTGCGCCACCAGCCGACCAGAAAAGGGGGCCCAGGTGGGGTCAGGGTGAATCTTGCTAAGAAAAAAATTAAGCCAAATACAAAATTACACACTCAAGACTGTCAACAGCAATGACTTAAAATGTCAGCCAGCGTCGCGATCTGACTTGAAATGGCAGACGGCGTTCTCCTTCCTCGGTTTGTAAGCATGAGTTGTTCTTAAGTCAGACGTTCGTAACTTGGGGACTACCTGTATTTTGACATTTGTGCCTCATTAAGGGTTTTCCACATTGGTTATGATATTTTCAGGTTTGGCAATGCATCTCTTGTGTCTTGTATTTATATATTTTGTTGTCTCTGTAGGATTGAGCAGCATGCTTTGTTATTCAGGGGCTTTTCCAGCAGTGACCTCAATCTTCACTGCCAAGTTGCTGTGTCGTGTTTACAGAGATGCAGCAAAATGGGTTCTATATGGCACTGCGCTGCTTGTGTTCATCATACGTGCAGTAGAAAATTGATTAGCAGAAACAAAAACACATCAAAATACTGTACAATTTCATCAAATCATTGAACAGCGACCTTCAAAATCAGGTTTAATATCACTGGCCTATGTTGTGAAATTTGTTTACAGCAGCAGTATATTGCGATACATAATTTAAAAGCCTATATATCACCTTAAGTATATATATAAAAATTTAAATTAAATAACTAGTACATTACGAGAGCGAAAAATAGTGAGATCATGTATATGGGTTCATTATCCATTCAGAATTCTGATGAGGTGAGGAGGAAGCTCTTCATGAAATGTTGAGTGTGTGTCTTCAGGCTCCTGTACAACCTTGATGGTAGCAATGAGAAGAGGGCCTTTGTAATAAAGGCCAAATATGTGGTCTGCTGTACCTCATGAACTAGCACAGCAAGGTCACCATGCACACCATTTTTATATTCTGTTTAAAAATTATTTTTTGTTTCATTGAAGGTTGAAGACTTTGATAAAGCCCATGACTCTCACTGGGGAAGTGGGAGTCCCGGTGTCTGTCCTAGGGTTGGAGGCCACTCTATGTGTGAGAGTGGCTGGGAGGGTGACAATGAACCTGTTTTGCTGTTATTGTTTGTATTGTTCTGAAAGTGGGGTTTAAAGCTTGTAGTCGATTCCCTCCTCCCAGCTTGCTTAGAAATGAACAGATTGCAAGATCTCCTCTCGTGGTTTTTGTGAACTTTCTTGCACACAAAATATTTGGATCATCTTTAAAGCCAAAGTGGTTGCTTGTCCATCTTGTATGAGGTCTTTCAGTGATTCTATTGTGTTTCTTTGTACTTGCTATGAATGTGCATAAGAAAATGAATCTCAGGGTTGTAAATGCTGACATATATGTAGTTTGATAATAAATTTACTTTTAAGTTTTATTTCAGAAACAATTTTACAGAGGAGATTTTGTGTGCATTCATCACAATGCTGTCTTATATTCACATTGACCTTCGCAGATCTAAAGCCTGCAGGGAAGTGATAGCTGGGCTGCCGGTCCCTTTGTGCCTAACCAGGCTGTTGCTCTTGTTCGATGGGCTCCATTTTGTGTTGCTACCTGAACCCTATCTCCCTTCTCAAAATGAAGGCAATGTGTGTGTCAAACCGGTTTCAGCTGGCTGTTGCCATGGGTTCCACTGGGGCAGTCAGGTGACAGGGAAGGGAAATGCCTAAGTCACATGACAACTTTTTCTTTCTGGGTCAATTAACATACAGGAAGTTTGTTCCCAGTCACTTGAATGCATGGATGCTGGCTCTCAACTGGTGGCTGTTGACATCCCTGCCTTACTGATCTGTCTGAGTACAGAGAAAGTATCAGAAAGTGCAACCATGTGCAAAGTTCAATGAGCACACCTCACTGTAGAATTAGGTCCACAATACACATGGCTTTTGGAAAACACCTGGACCAGAATTTAACTTCCAAATGAAGTAATTTTTCTTTTTGAGATTATGAATAATACCTAGACAAGAAAATCTGCAGATGCTGGAAATCCAGAGCAACACACTTAAAATGCTGGAGGAGCTCAGCAGGCCAGGCAACATCTATCGAAAAGAGTAAATAGTCAGTGTTTCAGGCCAAGACCCTTCATCAGGAATAATATCTCTTCAATTTGCAGATGGTCATCAGCAAACTTTGCAGTGAGGGGTCCACCACCTATAGGCTCACTTTCAAAGCCTCTCCATCTCATGTTCTCAATATTTATTTATTATTAATTTAATTTTCTTTTTGTATTTGCACAGTTTGTTGTCTTTTGCACACTGGTTATCCGTCCCTCTTGTGTGCAGTCTTTCATTGATTCTGCTGTGCTTCTTTGTATTTACTGTGAATGCCCACAAGAAAATGAATCTCTGGGTTGTAAATGCTGACACATATGTACTTTGATAATAAATTTATTTTGAGCTTTGACTGAGAAGTGTGGAGTCTTCAGTGGGTTTCTGAGGGTTTTGCCTCACTGTCCTAGTGCACCCCCATCCCAGTGATCACAGGCTTAACTGTGCCAGCTCTGATGCGCATGTGATGGTCAGGTTGTGAGCAACACCCACAGAAACAGCCTCTGCGAAAGGGAATGAGGTTTACCACAACCCATACTTTTAGACAGAATAGAAATGAAACAAGGCTAACAAAAATCATCTGGTCTATATTCACCATGCTACTCAGCTCCTGTTTTGTCCAGGTCCCCATTCCACCTCTTTAAACCCACCCTTTTTTTAAAAAAAAGAGATTAGGTTTATTTGTCACATGTACATTGAAACATACAATGAATGAAATGCATCGTTTACATCAAATCAAATCAGCAAGGCTAGGATAATCCACAATTGTTACCACACTTCCAGCACCAACACAGCATGCCGACAACTAATACTAGTCCATACACCTTTGGAATGTGAGAGGAAACTGGGGCACCTGAAGGAAACTCACATGGTCATGGGTAGAATGTACAAACTCCTTATAGGCAGTGGCAAGAATTGAGCCCAAATCAGTGATCGCTGGCGTTGTAAAACAATTGAACTGACTGCAACATTGCCATGCTGGCCCCAGTGACCCCGCTTTCACACCACCCCTAAGTCACTCTTTGTTTCCCCAAATCCAGCCATTTTTCATGCCCCCCACCCTAACCCTAACCCTCTCTTGCCAATCTCCACCATCACCCCCCTCCCAACATGCACACACGGTCGTCTAGTTTCACAATGTTGCTGTGAACGTTCAGGTGATCTGTCAGTGTCATTTTGGGGATACTTGTCTGTTTCAAGTAAATCCTTTGAGCAATACAACAGTTTTGCTATCCCCCACTTAACTTGCATTACAAAGAATGGTTAAGGTGAATAGTGCTCCATGAAACAGTGAGCCCAATGTACTGATGGAATGAGGTCACGTGAGATAGCATATGTCTGAAAATCGTTCTTGTATGGTTAGAGGGGGGAAATTCTGGGGGTTGTCTGTCTATGAGCTTGAGAGATGGTGCTCTGTACATGGAAAACCTTATGGTTTGTGAATACTGTCCTTGCCCTTTCCGATCCTGTCTGGTCTGTTCTCTTTCAGTGAAGTGAAGAAGGGAAAGCGTGCCCCATCGCCAGACATCATTGTGCTTTCTGACAACGAGCCTTCGAGTCCCAGGCTGAATGGGCTCTCAAAAGAAATGGGAAGAAGTGCAAATACAGATGATATTATGGTGAGGCTGAACTTTGCTTGTCTCTACTTGAGAATATTGTTTTATCTATGTAGATTTACATTTACATGAAACATTTATCATTTTCAAACTATTGATTGCATGTTGGTTGAATTGGTTTGATTTTTTTCAAAGAGCTAGCACAGATGTGGTAAGCTGAAAGGCCTCCCTTCTCAGCAATACACACAAAATGCTGGATGAAATCAGCAGGCCAGGCAGCATCTAAGAAAAGAGTACAGTTAACGTTTCAGGCCAAAACCCTTTGGTAGGATTGGAGGAAAAAAACTGAGGAGTAGATTTTAAAGGTGGGGGGAGGGGAGAGAAACACAAGGTGATAGATGAGGGGATGAAGTAAAGAGCTGGGAAGTTGATTGGTGAAAGAGACAAATCCATAGAAAAAATAAAAGTGGGGGGGACCAGAAGGAGGCCATGGATGGGCAAGGAGATGAGGTGAAAGAAGGAAAAGGGGATGGGAAATGGTGAAGGGTTGTGGGGGGGGGGGGGGCATTACCAGAAGTTAGAGAAATCGATGTTCATACCATCAGGTTGGAGGCTACCCAGATGTAATATGAGACGACGTTCCTCCAACCCAAGTGCGGCCTCATCACGACAGTGGAGGATGCCATGGATGGTGATATCGGAATGGGAGTGAAATTAAAATGGGTGGCCACTAGGGGATCCCACTTTTTCTGGTGGATGGAGCGTAAGTGCTCGGCGAAACAGTCTCTCAATCTACGTTGGGTCTCACCGATATACAGGAGGCCACACCAGAAGCACTGAACACAGTATGTAACCCTAACAGATTCACAGGTGAAGTGTCACCACTCCTGGAAGAACTGTTTGCGGCCCTGAATGGTAGTGAGGGAGGTGGTCTATGTGCAGTGTAGCACTTGTTCTGCTTTTCAACTTTGGTCTCTAGATCTCTAGATTGTTAGGGTTTCATGGTAGCGTAGAGCTTAGTGCAACTCTATTATCACTCGGAGTATCGGAGTTCAGATTTCATTCTTAGCGTCCTCTGAAAGGAGTCTGTACATCCTTCCTATGAACACATGGGTTTCCTCCAGATGCTCCAGTTTCCTCCCATAGTCCCAAAATGTATGGTTTCATAGATTAATTGGTCATTGCAAATTGTCCTGTGATTAGGCCAGAGTTAAATTGAGGGGTTGTTGGCAGCGCAATTCGAAGGGCTGGAAGGACCTGTTCTGCACTGTATCTCTAAGTAAATAAATTGTTAAACCAAACCGTTTACTCCTTCCTGCTCCCTTTGGAGGATTATAAATGTTACATTTGTGCCTAACCCTGAATTCTGATTTCACACACCTTATCATTCCGAATAAAGTTTTAGAATAGTGAACAATTTTTAATTTGGTAACTTTTTTTGCAACAAATTTTGATTTGGCATTTGAGTGAGTGCTGGTCAGTAGGGCAAGAGAACAACCATGTATTTACCAGTCTGATCTGATCTACATCAAGCTGCCATTGCTTGTGTCACTCTATAGAGGCAGAGTGAAGAGTAGGCTTACAACATTTAAGAAAAACTTGGATAGGTACATAGATGAGAGGGGTATGGAGGATTATGGCTCACGTAAGGGTTGCTGGGACCAAGCAGAATAACACTTTGGCACAGATGAAATATACCAATGGGCCTGTTTCTGTTCTGTAGTTGTTCTATGACTATAATACTGAATGGTGACTAACACCTGTGAAGCAAAACCCCCACATCCCACCCCACCAACCCTCAAGAAAATGTCGTCCTCAAGAAAAGTTCAAGGTAAATTTATTATCAAGGTACATAAACAACCCTGAGATTCATTTTCTTGTGGGCATTCACAGTAAATAGAAAGAAATGATTAAAAACAATAAGCAAAATAATAATAAACAATAAATATTGAGAGCATGAGATGAAGAGTCCTTGAAAGTGAGTCCATAGGTTGTGGGAACATTTTAGTGATGGGGTGAGTGAGGCTGAGTGAATTTATCCCCTTTCATTCAAGAGTTTGATGGCTAAGGGGTAACAACTGTTCCTGAACCTGGAACAGTTTCAGGATCCTGAGGCTCCTGTACCTTCCTGATGGCAGCAGCGAGAAGAGAGTATGGCCTGGGTGGTGGGGGTCTTTGATGAATGCTTTCCTATGACAGCACTTCTTATAGGAGTGTGCAGTGGTGACAAGGGCTTTACCAGTGATAGACTGGGCCAAATACACTACTTAAACCATAAGGATGGGCTGACAACAAGGGTGCCATCCCATCTGTGCAAACATGTCTGAGAGAGAAACTGGCTAGTTGTTGGTCAAGCAATCTGCTGAGCACAGCAGCTGGGTAACTTAGATTCAGTCATCGCACAATTGTCTGATCTTCATGAAGGTTAGCCTAAAACTGCTGATTCCAGACCCACAACTATGAGGTGGCTGTCCGTCGTATCCAATAATAACAGGAGGCCTATGCGGGAGAGTTTTTAACGTGGAAAAGCTGTTGCACCTGGGTAGTCCCATTCTCTTGACCTCAGAAATCCAGGTCCTGTGGTACGAGCAGTTGTCACAATTGGTGTCTTCCCTGGTTGCAGTGGATGGCCAGGGCTACATCTGTGCCTTGTCATGCTGTTCACTCTCCACAAGGTTGTAGAACCGCTATTGACTCTCATCTGCCCAGTCCGCTGAAGCTGACTTCACGTGCTAGGAGAGGCATGTCCCAATCTCAGCCTGGTGTGAGGCCCAGCTGCTACCCTCATCTGGGTTCGCCTGCCAGTCGAAGCGGTGTGGCTGCTTTCACATGCAAACGGTTACTTGGAGCCACAGGTGAGAGCTGAGTCTCCAATGAGCTGCCCCAGATTGGACATGACATGCCCCTTCACCAAAAGTGCAACCCCTCCCTGGAGTCCCCTTACACTGCCTGCCCCCAGTCAAATGCATGTGATGCTTAACTGCCCCTACAAGGGCCTCTTAGTTCCAGGGCATTTGGGAATGGGCATTAAATACTGGTGCCAGCAGTACCCACAATCTGTGAATGATCTTGAGAAGATAATGCAATACATAAAACTGAAAGGTATAAAAATAGTAGCAGGTTGGATATGCACAGGGCACAATGGTGAAGAAAGTCTGTAGAACTTCATCCATCAGGGCATTGAGTCACATTCCAGCTGTACAAGATATTGGTCTGACCGCGTTTGGAGTATTGTGTTCCATTCTGGTCATCTCTCTATTCTTGGTTGGTGTGGCTGTAACGAAACCCAATTTCCCTTGGGATCAATAAAGTATGTCTGTCTGTCTGTCGTTACAGCAAGGATGTGGAAGCTTTAGTGAGGGTGCAGAGGAGACTTACCAGGCTGCTGCCTGAATTAGAGAGCTATTATATGTGGTTATGTTCACCGTGCTGTTAGAAGGACATGACCAGGCTTTGAGAAAGTGCAGAAAAGTTGCACGAGGATATTGGCAGAAAGGGAGGATCTGAGTTATGAGGAGAGACTGGATAAACTGGAACTGTTTCCCCAGAGGGAAGGAGCTGAGGGGTGACCTTCTGGAGACTTATAAAATCATGAAGGATGTAGATAAGGTGGGTCTTTCTCAGGGTAGGGGATATTAAAACTGAGGTTGAAGGAGAGAGCAGAAAGGATTTAAGTGAGATCAGAGGAGCAACTTCTAAATGCAAAGGCTGGTGGGTGTATGGAATGAGTTGCCCGAGGCACTTGGACAATTAAAACAATGAGTGCATGCCTTCAGACTCCTGTATCTTCTTGATGGTAGCACTGAGAAGAGGGCATGTCCTGGGTGATGGGGGTCCTTAACCATGGATGCTGCCTTTTTAAGGCTTTGGCTTTTGAAGGTACCGATGCTGGAGAGACCAGTGCTGGCTGTATTTACAAATTTATGCAACTTTTTCCGATCAGTGGCCCCTCCATACCAGATGGTGATGCAAACAGTTAGAATCTGTAGAAATTTGCAAGTGTCTTTGGCGACATACCAAATCTCCTCACACTCCTCGTGAAATCTAGTCACTGTCATGCCTTCTTTGTAATTGCATGAATACGTTGGGCCCAGGATAAACCTTCAGAAATGTTGACACCCAAGAATTTGAAACTACTCTCCCTTTCCATTGCTGACCCCTCGATCCCTTCAATGAAGACTGCTGTATGTTCCATCAACTTGGTCTTTCTGAAGTCCACAGTTGGTTCATTCGTCTAGCTCTGTGTTGAATCAATTGTTTCCAAAAAGGTTGATTTACAAGAGTTAGCAGTGCTCGATTTCCTGAACTGTATGAAAAATAGTGCTCTGTCACTCACTGAAGGACCTTGTATTTTTGGGTTATGCGATGCTGGCATTATTTGTGCAGTAGAACATTGATGCTGAACCTTTTGTGCTACACGTGAAGATGTGAGTTTTAGGCAGACTGGCCAGTGCCATTGAAGCTTCCAGTAATTTCAGATAAGGCAAGGGTGTTTAAAAAAAATTTTTTTAAAAATGAGGCATAGATTTGTTTTTAACATATGTTGGCTTTCTACCCTTCAGAAGAGCAGCCCTGAGGAACGGGAAAGAATAATCAAGCAATTAAAGGAAGAGTTGCGATTAGAGGAGGCTAAACTTGTCCTGCTCAAGAAACTCCGCCAGAGTCAGATTCAGAAGGAGGCCACAATTCCAAAGGTATCTGCGTTGTTCGTCTCATCCACTTTTAATATTTCTCACAAAAAGCATTTATTTATTGTGCTCAAACCATGACAAATCAATAGAACACAGCCACCTGAACTGGTACAAAGTGTTGTGATATAATTCTTAAAAGAATATGGCATCCAGGACCATGGAGTTTCCTGTTCAAAAAGTTCAAACTGACTTTACTAACAAAGTTACATATATGTTGCCATAAACAACCCTGAGATTCATTTTGAACAGACATTCACAATAAATACAAAAAGAATCAACTAAAAATTACAAACAAGACAGACAACCAACCATGTTAAGGGGTAATAATTGTTACTGAACCTGGTGGTGTGGGTCCTAATGCTCTTGTATCTTAGATGCTTTCAAAGAGAAGTTAGGTGAGCTCACGAATGGAAAGCTGGTGAAAGGCTGATTGAAAGGAAACCCATGAACTACTACATCAGCACGGACTAGGGAGCTTGAAGGGCATTCCTGTACTGAATACAAATGATAATACATTGAATATAAAACAGTACAGACAGGAACAGGCCATTTGACCCACAATGTCTGTGCCAAACATAATGCTGAATAAGAACATAGTGTTAAGCGAGACCCTGCTCTCCTGTTAATAAGTCATTGGAGCAAAATTGGGCCATTCGCCCATTGAGTCTTAAACACAAAGTACACTGTAGATGCTGGGGTCAAAGCAACATGTACGACAAGCTGGAGGAACTCAGCAGGTCAGACCCATCAGACGAAGGGTCTCGGCCCAAAACGTTGACTGTTCGTTTCCACAGATGCTGCCCGACCTGCTGAGTTCCTCCAGCTTGTTGCACACCCATTGAGTCTACTCTGCTATTCCATCATAGCTGATTATTAGCCCTCTCAGCTCCGTTTTCCTCCCTTCTTCCCGTTACCTGTGAAGCCCAGACCAATCAAGAACCTATCGACCTCCACTTTAAATTACCGGTACTCAATGACTTGATCTTCATAGCTGTCTGTGGCAATGAACTGCACAAGTTCACCATCCTTTGGCTCAAGAAGTTCTTCCTTATCTCTGTTCTAAATGGAGTTCCCTCTATTCTGAGGCTGTGCCCTCTGGTCCTAGACACCCCCACTGTGAGAAACATCCTCTACATCAACTCTATATCGAGGCCTTTCAGTGAGATTTCCCTCATTCATTTAAGCTCCAGTGTGTACAGGCCCAGACCATCAAACATTTCTCATACATTAACCTCTTTATTCCTGGGATCATTCTCGTGAACCTTCTCCGGACCCTCTCCAAATTTTTCTTAGATAAAGGATCCAAACTGTTTACAATACTCCCAAGTGTAGTCTAACCAATGCCTGATAAATCCTTAGAATTACGTCCTTAGAGAGCTGGTGAAAGTTTGATTGGTAGATGAGTTGACAGGAGCCCATTGACTACAACATCAGCAAGACTAAAGGGTCTGAAGGCATTCCTGTACAGAATACAAACAATACAGCACAGGAACAGGCTACAGAGTTTGCTGAACATGATGCTGAATTAGAACAGATTGTTTATTGAGACTCTGTTCTCCTTTTAATAGGATTCAAGCAGTAATGTTGTTACTGTAGTTTGTATCATTGCTGACAATTGATTTTACAATTCCATTCCAGAAACTAGAACCAATCAATTGTAATGAAGGTGGGTAAGGGCCAGAGGGTGCAAAAATCTGTGGAATTCATTGCCACCGACAGCTGTGGAAACCAAGTCATTGGGTATATTTAAAGCGGAGGTTGATTGGTTCTTAATTAGTAAGGATGTCAAAGGTTACTGGGAGCAGGCAGAAGAATGGGGTTGAAAGGGAAAATAAATCAGCCATGGAGTGGGCTCGATGGGCCGAATGGTCTTGTTTCCACTTGTTTCCATTTTAACCTTTGATTACTGCCACTAATTGATAATAAGTTTGTTTGTCCACACTCTTGAAAGTAATTTCGTAATTTTTGAATTAGAATGGTTGCACAGATTTCTGTGTTGCTTACTTCCTATAAAACTTCTAGATCCATCTATATGCAAAGATTCTGTTAGATCCTGAGAAAGACACAAAATGCTGGAGGAACTCAGCAGGCCAGGCAACATCCGGGAAAAGAGTACAGTTGCTGTTTCGGGCCGAAACATTAAGTGTACTCTTTTCCTAGATGCTGCCTCTCCTGCTGAGTTCCTCCAGCATTTTGTGTGTTGCTCGGATTTCCAGGGTCTGCAGATTTTCTCTTGTTTGTGGTTACATCTTGGATTCTGGATTCTAGATTCAGATTGACACTGGAAGTGGGCAAACTTTTATTGTGATGTGGTCAATAGGTGCCCTCTATTGGTACCACTGAGTAATGCAACCATTGTACACCAATCTGATGTGCACATGCTCATTGTGATGTGGGAACATGGACCAATCACATCCAACCCACATCTTAACTGTGTTTACCTGCCTTGATTCTGTAACCTTTGCTTAAATGAAGTTAAACTGATCAAAAATCACATTTAAAATGACAACTAGCATAACGTAGTTGCCTCATCAGTGGCTATCAGTAGGTGTAAAAGTCATCTGTTCCACTTTGGATTGGTATTGGTGGGGGTGGTGGCAGCATTTTCCAGTTCCCTGGCAATCCTAGAATTGGAGATGAGAAACTCTCCCACAGTCCCCAGCATTCGTCATTCTCCTATGCTGCATATTTTCCAAAAATTCAGAAATAATGGGGAAAATCCCACAGGCTCAGAATTAGGTTTATTGGCACGGGCATGTGTCATGAAATTTGTTTTGTGGCCGAAGTACATTGCAACATAATAATTTAAAAATGATAAATTGCAATAAGTATATCAAAAAATTCAGTTAATTAAAAAAACAACAAAAATAATTAAGTAGTGTTCATGGATAGATTAAAATCTGATGGTGAAGAGGAAGAAGCTGTTCCTGAAATGTTGAGTGTGGGTCTTTAGGCCCCTGTACTTCCTCCCTGTTGATAGAAAAGAGGGCATGTCCTAAGTGATGGGGGTCCTTAATGATGGATGTGCCTTTTGTAGGTTCACTTGTAGTATCACATAGTATGTCAGTGCTCGCCATGCTGTCACTGAGAATGACTGCTGCATGTGCCTTGTCCTCTGTTACGTGTCCCCCTGCAGCAGTCTGCAGAGAATCAATGGGAGACAGTGATGTCAGGGAAACAAGGGGGAAATTCAACCCCTGAGTTTTGTAAATAACATGATGGAGTGCTTGTTGTAAGAGCCCCTGGGGGGTGGCTGTCTGTTTACAATGGTTAAGTTGCTCACCTTGTTCTCTTTCACTGCCAGCTATTGCCTTACAAACCTTCTTGTGACTTGCTTAAGCTGCATATGAAATGTTTGAAGAGGTATCTTGTTCTAAACACTAGTCTTTTACATAAATCTCTTTACTGGCCTTGTTAATATGAATATGAATTATGCAAACTGTAAAAGTTTCATATTTATCAGAATCGGGTTTAATATCACTGACATGTTGTGAAATTTGTAATTTTGTGGCAGCAATACACTGCAATATATAATAAAGCTATATATTACAATAAGATGTATATAAAATTAAATTAAGTAGTGGTAAAATAAAATATATACACATACATACATATAAGTATGCATGTGTGCATTTATATAGTGCAAAAAGGGACCAAACAAAAAGAAAAATTGTGAGGTGTTTATGGGTTCCATCCATTCATAATTCTGATAGCAGAGTGGAAGAAATCATTCCTGAAATGATAAGTGTCTATCTTCAGACTCCTGTACCATCTCCTTGATGTAGCAATGAGAAGGGGGCATGTCCTAGGTGATGGAAGCCTTTAGTGATGGATGCTGCCTTTTTGAGGCATCACCTTTTAAAGGTGATTTTTGCTTGGATGCTGCTTTTCGCTCATCTTATTTGAACGTGAGCAGAGCTTTCCTCTGGCAATGATATCGAACATGGCAATAGATACTGTGAGCAAATTGTTGAAATAGTTCTGCCGTGAGGAGAATTGTAGCATTGTATTGATGGGAGCGAGCGGTGAGTTTTCCACATTACCTGGTTTATTATTACTGTCTCTAGAACATTAGAGTCATAGAAAAGTGCAGCACACAGTACAGTCCTACTGATGGAAACAGGGCCTTCAGCCCAACTCATCCATGCCCAACAAGCTAGTCTCATCAGCCCACAACCCTCTAAATTCCTCCTATCCATGCACATAACTAGGTGGTTTTTAAAGGTTGCACCTCAACCACTACTTATTTTTATTTAAAGATACAGCCCTTTGAGACATGCGCCAGCAACTCTCAATTTAACCATGACTTAATCACAGGACAATTTACAATGACCAATTAACCTACTAACCAATACGACTTTTGACTGTGAAAGGAATTCAGAGCACCCAGAGGAAACCCATGTATTCTTGTATGTCAGGTTGAACTCCAAACTCCAACGCCCAGTGCTGTAATAATATCACACTAACCGCTGCGACGTGCTCATTCATAATGACCACCACCCTGAAAAAGCCACCCCTGATGTCCATTTTAAATATCTTGCCTCTGATCTCAAACCTATGTCGTCTTGTTTTCAACAGCCCTTCCCTGGGAAAAGAAGTATGTACTTTCACCCTGTGTATGCCTCTATGAGATCACCCTTCAAACTCCAATGTTTCAGGGAATAAAGTCCTCGGCTGTGCAATCTCTCATCATAACTCAGGCCAGGCAACTCCTGGCAAATCTTTCCTGCACATTTCCTAGTTTAATAACACCTTTACTATAGTAGGGTTGAGAACACTGTTAGATTGAGAAATTCATCCAGTGATCTCCACTGTGATGTTAGCCACAGCCTGTTTTATCATTGGATGAAGAAGGGACGTTCCATTGGTGAGTGACATCAGTTTTGTTGGGCCTCGTGCTCATATTTTCTGTGTGCAGAGGTGGAGCTCGCTGTAGAATTAGAAATCAGTTCAGTGGTTTGGGAATAGTCAGAAATTTCTCTTTTTTTAAAAAAAATAAGGTAAGAAGTCAAGGGTAAAAAAATCCTTTTCTAAGCACAAGGAAGATTTCTGTGGAAATATTTATTCTTGGGGAAGAATCTCAGATTCAGATAGTAAGTGAATGGGTAACTAAGTTAGGCCAAACAGATGTGACCTCGCTCTTTTCTGAGTGCTGGTGGAGGTAGTGTCCAGTGAGGAAAGAAAGAGGGTGGACAGCTGAAAATGCTGGATCAAGGTCTGGAGGTTCTGTGTGGTACAATGGACAGGACCAGTGTCATTCTCACTTTAGGATCCCCATTGAATCTAGTTTCGGCAAGGGGAAATGGTTCACTGTTCTCAGATACAATCCTTCGGACCTGACGGCAACTTAGAACATAGAAGAGCACAGTACAGGCCATTCGGCCCCGATGGGCTGCCCTTTTAACCAACTTCAAGATCAATCTAACTCTTCGCTCCCACATAACCCTATCAGCCATGTGCCTGTTTAAGTGTGGTGAGTGCATGGAATGGGCTGCCTGCAATGGTGGCGGAGGCTGATGCAATAGGGTCTTTTAAGAGAGTTTAAAAATAGAGGGCTATCGGTAACCTGAGGTAATTTCTAAAGTAAGTACATGTTCGGCACAGCATTGTGGGCCGAAGGGCCTGTTTGGATCTGTACGTTTTCTATGTTTTTCTAATTCCCCTGGCAGCACATTCCACACACCCACTACTCTCTGTGTAAAAACCTACCGCTGACATCCCCCTATATTTTCCACCAATCACATTTTTTTTCTCCTCTTGTATTAGCCTTTTCTGTCCTGGGAGAAGGTGGCTCTTCATACTGCCAATGCCTCTTATAATCTTTTACACCTCTATCAAGTCACCTCTCATCCTCCCTTGCTCCAAAGAGAAAATCCTTAGTTTGTTCAGCCTATCCTCAAAAGAAATGCTCTCTAATCCAGACAGCATCCTGGTAAATCTCCTGTGCACCCTCTCTAAACTTTCACGTCCTTCCTATAATGAGGTGACCATAACTGAACACAATACACCAAATATAGTCTAAGATTCAAGATTATTTAATGTTATTTCTAGGACATAAGTACAAAAGAGAACAAAATAATTATTTCAGATCCAATGTAACACAAAAAAGCTGCAATAATAATTTTAAAAAACAAATAACTGTATAAATACATAAGATAGCTTATATACATGTACTGATTGTATGTCCGTGAAGTGAAGCTAGGCACAGGAGTGTCTGTATGTAAGGTGACTGACAGGAAATGATAAAGCAGTCGTGGTTGGGTGTGTGCAGAGTTTTAAGGAGCTGTAACATAACCTCGCGGCCTCTTGAGTTCAATCCCGCGAGTATTGCAGGCCAACACACCCATACACCTTCTTAACCACCCCGTCAACTTGCGTGGCAACTTTGATACTGCTGATCTGGATTCAGGGGACCGCAGAGATGGTGAAAAATTGGGAAGCTTTTTGTTGATGAATACTGATTGGATTGGAAGATGTATTACGTTTGGTTTTTTAACAACTGACCTATCCAGCCTGATGCACTTGAGTGATTTCAACAGAATATCTCTTCAAACAGGCAATGTGTTTGTGTTCTTTTTGCTCCTTGGCTTTCTCATGTGTGTTTGTGCTTCTTTCCAATATCTCTTCCCAGCCTGCTGTCTCGACAGGCACTGCCTTGGCCACCCCACCCCCGCTGGTCCGGGGAACGCTGCACGTTCCCACTGGCAAACCCAACTTCCAGGTTAGTGTAGCAACTGGGGCCTTGCCAGCATCTGGGATTGAGTGTCGAAGCTGGGGAATGGGTGGTGTGGTGGTGTGAGGGAGCTGCAATTAAGGAATACTCCTGTCAGGGTGAATGGGGGTTGATGAGCAAGGAGGCTGCTCTTCAATGTCAGGGGCTTGCATTGCAGGACCCAGCACATGTTAGTCTAACATCAAAACTGAAACTGAATCAGAATCAAGTTTAATATCACCAGCATATGTTGTGAAATTTATTGTTTTGCAGCAGCAACACATTGCTATATATTATAATAATAAAAAATACTATAAATTACAATGAGAAAATATAAAAAAGTAAAGTAGTGCAAGAAAAAGAGATAATATTCATGGGTTCATTATCCATTCAGAAATCTGATGGCTGGTTCTGAAATGCTGAGTGTGTGCCTTCAGGTTCCTGTACCACCTCCTTGATGGTAGCAATGAGAAGATGGTGTGTCCTGGGTGATGGGCCATCTTAATGATTGATGCTGCCTTTTTGAGGCATTGCTTTCTGAAGGTGTCCTCAATGCTGGAGAGGCTAGTGCCCATGATGGAGCTGGCTGAGTTTGCAACTTCCAGTGGCTTTTTCCGACCCTGCGCAGTGGCCCCTCCAAACGCCATTGGCGTGAGAGAGATAGCAGAAATTAGTCAGCCATTGCAAGGCTGAACATAAACTGGAAGATTGCCTAATCAACAGAATCTTCAGACAGAATGGAAGCCATCATCATCCCTTCATGCATGTGTTGCATCAACAGTGTTATTACTAGAATTTCATGGCATGCAATGAATTGAATTGTGGAGACCTATGCAATTCTCTTCTAATTTTGGACTGTGAACGGAGACTGAATTTTGAGCTCTTTAACTGGTGGGTACAGGTTGGTAGTAATCTGAAGGCCATCTTATTAAAATCTGACCAACTTGAGAGGATTCCTTCAAGTATTCATGGCATTTCAGCCTAGTAGCAGCCCTACATATAATTTCAAATATTAGAAACATAGAAAACCTATAGAACAATACAGGCCCTTCAGCCCACAAAGCTGTGCTGAACATGTCCTTACCTTAGAACTACCTAGGCTTACCCATATCCTTCTATTTTTCTAAGCTCCATGTATCCATCCAGGAGTCTCTTAAAAGACCCTATTGTTTCCACCTCCACCACCGCTACCGGCAGCCCATTCCATGCACTAACCACTCTCTGAGTAAAAAACTTACCCTTGACATCTCCTCTGTACCTACTTCCAAGCACCTTAAAACTATGCCCTCTTGTACTAGCCGTTTCAGCCCTGGGGGAAAGCCTCTGACTATCCACACGATCAATGCCTCTCATTAACGTACACCTCTATCAGGTCGCCTCTCATCCTCCTTCACTCCAAGGAGAAAAGGCTGAGTTCACTCAACCTATTCTCATAAGGCATGCTCCCCAATCCAGGCAACATCCTTGTAAATCTCCTCTGCACCTTTTCTATGGTTTCCATGTCCTTCCTATAGTGTGACGACCAGATTTGAACACAGTACTCCAAGTGGGGTCTGTCTGACCAGGGTCCTATATAGCTGCAACATTACCTCTCGGCTCTTAAACTCAATCCCACGATTGATGGAGGCCAATGCACTGTATGCCTTCTTAACCACAGAGTCAACCTGCGTAGCAGCTTTGAGTATCCAGTGGACTCAGATCCCAAGATCCCACTGATCCTCCGCACTGCCAAGAGTCTTACCATTAATACTATATTCTGCCATCGCATTTGACCTACCAAAATGAACCACCTCACAATTATCTGGGTTGAACTCCATCTGCCACTTCTCTGCCCAGTTTTGCATGCTATCAATGTCCCGCTGTAACCGCTGACAGCCCTCCACACTATCCACAACACCCCCAACCTTTGTGTCATTGGCAAATTTATGAACCCATCCCTCCACTTCCTCATCCAGGTCATTTATAAAAATCTCAGAGGAGGGGTCCCAGAACAGATTCCTGAGGCACACCACTGGTCACCGACCTTCATGCAGAGTATGACCCGTCTACAACCACTCTTTGCCTTCTGTGGGCAAGCCATTTCTGGATCCACAAAGTAATGTCCCCTTGGATCCCATGCCTCCTTACTTTCTCAATAAATCTTGCATGGGTACCTTATCAAATGCCTTGCTGAAATCCATATACTCTACATCTATGGCTCTACCTTCATCAATGTGTTTAGTCACATCCTCAAAAAATTCAATCAGGCTCGTAAGCCACGACCTGCCCTTGACAAAGCCATGCTGACTATTCCTGATCATATTATGGCTCTCCAAATGTTCATAAATCCTGCTCTCAGGATTTTCTCCATCAACTTACCAACCACTGAAGTAGGACTCACTGGTCTATAATTTCCTGGGTTTATCCCTACTCCCTTTCTTGAATAAAGGAACAACATCCACAACTCTTTAATCCTCCTGAACCTCTCCTGTCCTCATTGATGATGCAAAAATCATCGCCAGAGGCTCAGCAATCTCCTCCCTTGGTTCCCACAGAAGCCTGGTGTACATCTCATCCAGTGCCAGTGACTCATCCAACGATGCTTTGCAAAGGCTCCCACACATCCACTTCCTTAATATCTACACGCTCAAGCTTTTCAGTCCACTGCAAGTCATCCCCGCAATCACTTAGATACTTTTCCATTATGAATACTGAATCAAAGGATTCATTAAGCACCTCTGCCATCTCCTCCAGTTCCATACACACTTTTCCATTGTCACACTTGATTGGTCCTATTCTCTCAGGTCTTATCTTCTTGCTCTTCACATACTTGCAGAATGCCTTGGGGTTTTCCTTAATCCTGCCCACCAAGGCCTTCTCATGGCTCCTTCTGGCTCTCCTAATTTCATTGTTATGCTCCTTCCTGCTAGCCTTATAATCTTCTAGATCTCTATCATTACCTAGTTTTTTGAACCTTTCGTAAACTCTTCTTTTCTTCTTGACTAGATTTACAACGGCTTTTATACACCACAGTTCCTGTACTTTACCATCCTTTCCCTGTCTCATTGAACCGTATGAATGCAGAACCCCACACAAATATCCTCTGAACATTTGCCACATTTCTTCTGCATATCTCCCTGAGAACATCTGTTTCCAACTTATGCTTCCAAGTTCTTGCCTGATGGCCTCATGTTTCCCCTTACTCCAATTAAATGTTTCCCTAACTTGTCTGTTCCTATCCCTGTCCAGTACCATGGTAAAGGAGATAGAATTGTGATCACTATCTCCAAAATTGTGGAAGAAAAGTACACGCGGAAAGGAGAACGAAATAATTGTTACTCTGGATCCGATACAGCTCAAAAAAAACTTAATAAGTATAAATATGTAGCATACATAAATGGACTGTATGTCCATAAAATGACTGTAGGCACAGGAGTGGCAACTCTAATAGGAAATTGTAAAGTAGTGATGGTTGGGGTATGGAGGGGTGGGTTAGTAAGTACAGCAAGTGTTGCAGTGTACTTTGTTCAACCCTGGTAAATGGGGATGTGTGAGGTGGTGGAACCACCAAGCTCTTTAAAGTTCTACAGTGTGTATCTACTGCAGGACGAAAACACTGTAATGGTGAAAATTCAACATACGACGAGTGTTCTTCACCATCTTTTTGGCCACCTGAGTGTCTAAGCACTCAGAATGGTGAGGGTCCTTGATGATGGATGCTGCTTTCCTGTTTCAGCACTCCATGCAGGTGTGCTCAATGATGGTGAAGGCTTTACCACCATGGACCTGCAGTGGGCCTGGGCTGGGAAAAGCTGTTAGGCAGTGAACTCTTCTTCCTGGGTTGAAAATAACTTCCCCTGTTTTAAGAATTCAGGTAATGGGGCTGTAAAGTCTCTACGGCAAGAACATAAAACATTGCTTTATAAGTTATTAGTCAGACCGCAGTCAGAGTATTATGAGCAGTTTTGATCCCCTTACCTAAGAATAGATGCACTGGCGTTGGAGAGGGTTCAGAGGAGGTTCATGAGAATGATTTCAGGAGTGAAAGGGTTAACATATGAGGAGCTTTTGATGGCTCTGGGCCTGTTTTCACTGAAGTTTAAAAGAGTGAGTGGGAAATTTCATTGATACTTAAGGAATATTGAAAGGCCGAGGTAGAGTGGACGTGGCGAGGATGTTTCCTATTTTCAGAGTCTAGGACCAGAGGGTAGTGAATTTGTGGAATTCATCACCACATACAGCTGTGGAGGCCAAATTATTGAGTATATATGAAGTGGACATTGATGGATTCTTCAGTCAGTGCGTCAGAGTTATGGGCAGGAGAATGGGGTTGATGAGGAAGTAAATTATCAATGGAATGCTGGTACAGACTTGATGAGCCAAATGGTCTAATTCTGTTCCTATGGCTTATGGTCTTACAGAAACATAGAAAACCTACAGCACAATACAGGCCATTCGGCCCACAAGGTTGTGTTGAGCAAGTCCCTACCTTAGAAATTACTAGGCTTACCTATAACCCTCTATTTTTGTAAGCTCCATGTACCTATCCAAAAGTCTCTTAAAAGACCCTATCGTATCCACCTCCACCACCGATGCCGGCAGCCCATTCCATGCACTCACCACTCTCTGAGTATAAAACTTACCCTTGACATCTCCTCTGTACCTACTCCCTAGCACCTTAAACCTGTGTCCTCTTGTGGCAACCATTTCAGCCCTGGAAAAAGGCCTCTGACTATCCATACAATCAATGCCTCTCATCATCTTATACAGCTCTATCAGGTCACCTCTCGTCCTGCGTCGCTCCAAGAAGAAAAGGCCGAGTTCACTCAACCTATTCTCATAAGGCATGCTCCCCAATCCAAGCAACATCCTTGTAAATCAACACTGCGCTCTTTCTATGGCTTCCACATCCTTCCTGTAGTGAAGTGAGCAGAACTGAGCACAGTACTCCAAGTGGGGTCTGACCAGGGTCCTATATAGCTGCAACATTACCTCTCGGCTTCTAAATTCAATTCCACGATTGATGAAGGCCAGTACACTGTATGCCTTCTTAACCACAGAGTCAACCTGCACAGCTGCTTTGAGCATCCTATGGACTCGGACCCCAAGATACCTCTGATCCTCCACACTGCCAAGAGTCTTATCATTAATACTATATTGTGCCATCATATTTGACCTACCAAAATGAACCTTTTCACACATATCTGGGTTGAACTCCATCTGCCACTTCTCAGCCCAGTTTTCCATCCTATCCATGTCCCGCTGTAACCTCTGACAGTGCTCCACACTATCCACAACACCTCCAACCTTTGTGTCATCAGCAAACTTACTAACCCATCCCTCCACTTCTTTATCCAGGTCATTTATAAAAATCACAAGAAGTAAGGGTCCCAGAACAGATCCCTGAGACACTCCACTGATGACCGACCTCCATGCAGAATGTGACCCGTCTACAACCACTCTTTTCCTTTTGCGGGCAAGCCAGTTCTGGATCCACAAAGCAATGTCCCCTTGGATCCCATGCCTCCTTACTTTCTCAATAAGCCTTGCATGGGGTACCTTATCAAATGCCTTGCTGAAATCCATATACACTACATCTATGGCTCTACCTTCATCAATGTGTTTAGTCACATTCTCAAAAAACTCAATCAGGCTCATAAGGCACGACTTGCCCTTGACAAAGCCATGCTGACTATTCCTAATCATTTTATACCTCTCCAAATGTTCATAAATCCTGCCTCTCAGGATCTTCTCCATCAACTTACCAACCACTGAGGTAAGGCTCACTGGTCTATAATTTCCTGGGCTATCTCTACTCCCTTTCTTGAATAAAGGAACAACATCTGCAACCCTCCAATCCTCTGGAACCTCTCCCGTCCCCATTGATGATGCAAAGATTATCACCAGAGGCTCAGCAATCTCCTCCCTCGCCTCCCACAGCACCCTAGGGTACATCTCATCCGGTTCTGGCGACTTATCCAACTTGATGCTTTACAAAAGCTCCAGCACATCCTCTTTCTTAAGGCACGACTTGCCCTTGACAAAGCCAAGCTTTTCAGTCTGCTGCAAGTCATCACTACAGTCACCAAGATCCTTTTCCATAGTGAATACTGAAGTAAAGTATTCATTAAGTACCTCTGCTATGTCCTCCGGTTCCATACACACTTTCCCACTTGATAGATCCTATTCTTCCACATCTTATCCTCTTGCTCTTCACATACTTGCAGAATGCCTTGGTGTTTTCCTTAATCCTGCCCACCAAGGCCTTCTCATGGCCCCTTCTGGCTCTCCTAATTTACTTCTTAAGCTCCTTCCTGTTAGCCTTATAGTCTTCTAGCTCTCTAACATTACCTAGCTCTCTGAACCTTTTGTAAGCTTTTCTTTTCTTCTTGACTAGATTTGTTACAGCCTTTGTACACCACGGTTCTTTTACCCTACTATAACTTTCCCGTCTCATTGGAACATACCTATGCAGAACTCCACACAAATATCCCCTGAACATTTGCCACATTTCTTCCGTACTTTTCCCTGGGAACATCTGTTTCCAATTTAAGCTTCCAATTTCCTGCCTGATAGCCTCATAATTTCCCTTACTCCAATTAAACGCTTTTCTAACTTGTCTGTTCCTATCTCTGTCCAATGCTTTTGTAAAGGAGATAGAATTATGATCACTATCTCCAAAATGCTCTCCCACTGAGAGATCTGACACCTGACCAGGTTCATTTCCCAATACCAAATCAAGTACAGCCTCTGCTCTTGTAGGCTTATCTACATATTGTGTCAAGAAACCCTCCGGCACACACCTAACAAACTCCACCCCATCTAAATCCCTCGCTCTAGGGAGATGCCCGTCAATATTTGGGAAATTAAAATCTCCCAACAGGACAACTCTGTTATTACACCTTTCTAGGATCTGTTTCCTGATCTGCTCCTCGATATCCCTGTTACTATTGGGCAGCCTATAAAATACACCTAGTAAAGTTATTGACCCCTTCCTGTTCCTGACTTGCACCCACAGAAACTCTGTAGACAATCCCTCCATGGCATCCACCTTTTCTGCAGCCGTGACACTATCTCTGATCAACAGTGCCACGCCCCCACCTCTTTTGCCTCCCTCCCTGGCCTTTCTGAAACATTTAAAACCCAGCACTTGAAGTAACCATTCCTGTCCCTGAGCCATCCAAGTCTCTGTAATGACCACCACATCATATATCCAACACTGATCCACACTCTAAGCTCATCCGCTTTGTTCATAACACTCCTTGCATTAAAATAGACACATCTCAAACCTTTGGTCTGAGCGCGTCCCTTCTCTATCACCTGCCTATCCTCCCTCTTGGACTGTCTACAAGCTTTCTCTATTTCTGAGCCAACCTCCTCTTCCCCAGTCTCTTCAGTTTGGTTCCCACCCCCCAACAATCCTAGTTTAAACTCTCCTCAGTAGCCTTAGCAAACCTCCCCGCCAGGATATTGGTCCCCCTGAGATTCAAGTGCAACCCATCCTTTTTTTTTTCTTTTTTTTTAAATTTTTTTATTAGTTTTTCAAATATTTTACAAAGTAAAAACCCCAAATCCCAATGAGGAACATTAATACAGTGCAAAATTAAGCATACAATAACAATATGCTACAAAGGAAGAGAATTTAACAAAAAAAGCACCTAAATTAAAGACAGGTAAGCTTAGTATCCTCCCCAAGCCCCACAACACAAGAAAAAAACAACAACTCCAGACCAACCACACCACAATATAGAGAGTATAAGTCAGGACAGTCAAACTCCCAGACTGTGAATACACTTAGCAACAGAGGATAATAATGCCTACTACCAGAGAAAAAAAAGGGAGCTGAAAGCAAGGGACTGAAAAGAAGAAGAAAAAAATAAATAAATAAAAACCCTAGTCAAGAGGAAGGTTATGAAAGTACTCGATAAAAGGTCCCCAGACCTTATGGAACTTTAGATCCGAATTAAGAACTGAATAATGAATTTTTTCGAGGTCCAAGCAGGCCATAATGTCGTTAAGCCATTGCGCATGAGTGGGCGGGGCAACATCTCTCCATCTAAGGAGGATCAAGCGTCTAGCCAGGAGAGAGGCAAAGGATAATATTCGGCATTTGGTCGGATCCAGACATAGATCTGTCTCGCCCCAAAAACCGAACAGAGCAATTAAGGGGTTTGGTTCTAGGTGCTGATTCAGAATACACGATAACGTAGTGAAGACATCTTTCCAGAATTTCTCCAAGCTAGGACAGAACCAGTACATATGGATGAGAGAGGCCACGCCCCTCTTGCATTTATCACAGAGCGGACTAATGCCAGGGTAGAATCGAGATAGTTTAGATTTAGATATATGGGCTCTATGAACAATCTTAAACTGTAAAAGGCAATGGCAAGCACAAAGAGAGGTTGAGTTAACCGATTTGAGAACTGAGTCCCAGCTCTCATCGGATAAGGAGATATTTAAATCCTGCTCCCAGGCCATTTTAATTTTATCCACAGGGGCCCGTCGTAAGGCTGCTAGTTTATCTCTGATAATTGATATTAAACCTTTACCTAGTGGATTAATTGAAAGAAATAGGTCCATAACATTTTTTGCAGGCATTTCAGGAAAGTTAGGAATTAAGGGAGCAATAAAGTGTCGGACTTGGAGATATCTGAAAAAATGAGCGTTAGGCAGATTGAACTTAACAGAGAGCTGCTGAAAAGAAGCGAAGCGATTATCAATGAAAAGATCTTCAAAATGTCTAATGCCCTTCCTATACCAAACATGGAATGCTGAATCGTACATAGTAGGTAAAAAAAGGTGATTATGTGCGACAGGGCTGGAAACGGAGAACCCCTGGAAACCGTAGCATTTCCTGAATTGGGCCCATATACGCAAAGTATGTCTAACAAGAGGATTGGCTATTGATCTGGGCAGACTACTAGGGAGTGCAGAGCCAAGAAGTGCAGAGATAGATAATTCTTTAGTGGAGCTCAACTCCATTGCCACCCAGTTAGGGCACTCGGGTTGGCCGTGGAAGAAAGACCAAAAGGTAGCACAGCGTATATTAGCTGCCCAATAATATAAACGAAAGTTAGATAAAGCCATGCCACCCTCTTTTTTAGATTTTTGGAGATGGATTTTATTAATTCTAGCGCGCTTATTCTACCACAGATATGACAAAATAATAGAGTCTAAGGAATCAAAGAAAGATTTGGGAATAAAAATTGGGATAGATTGAAATAAGTATAAAAATTTGGGGAGAACATACATTTTAACAACGTTAATGCAACCTACCAAAGACATAGATAGAGGTGACCATTGTACCAGACTCTGTTTTATAGCATATGAAAGATTGGCAAAGTTTTCACGAAAGAGGTCTTTAAACTTCCTTGTGACTGTAATTCCAAGATAAGTAAATTGGTTATGGACTACTTTAAAAGGGAGATCACGAAATGTTAGTTCTTGTGCTTCTTTATTAATTGGGAAAAGTTCACTCTTATGTAAATTAAGTTTATAGCCAGAGATCTGGCTAAACTGGTCAAGAAGTGAAAACATTAGAGGTAAGGATGTAGACGGATTTGAAAGAAAAAGTAATAAGTCATCAGCATAGAGAGAAACTTTATGCTCAACACCCCCTCTCCAAATCCCGGTCAATTCAGGACAGTTTCGAAATGCTATCGCCAGAGGTTCTATAACCAAATCAAAGAGAAAGGGACTTAAGGGGCATCCCTGATGGGTGCCACGTTTGAGATTAAATACTTGGGATTTCTGAAAATTAGTTAAAACAGAAGCAGTAGGACACAGGTACAGCAATTTGATCCAAGAGATGAAACTTTGGCCGAGGTCAAATTTTTCTAAGACTGCAAAAAGGTAGTTCCACTCTATACGATCAAATGCTTTCTCTGCATCGAGGGAAATAACACATTCAGGAATCCCAGTTGGAGGTGAGTATAAGATATTAAATAAACACCGAATGTTAAAAAAAGGGAGACGGTTTTTAATAAAGCCTGTTTGGTCATCAGAGATAATGGAGGGAATAACTGTTTCTAATCTATGAGCCAAAACTTTAGCTAAGATCTTCACATCAACATTGAGCAGAGAGATCAGCCTATACGAGGAACACTCTGTTGGATCTTTGCCCTTTTTTAATAGAAGAATAATAGATGCCTCATTGAAAGAAGGTGGCAATTTGCCGTAATTAAACGAGTCAGATAATACTGAAAGTAACTGAGGAGAGAGAAGTGAAGAGAATGATTTATAAAATTTTACAGGGAACCCATCAGGTCCAGGAGATTTCCCTGAGGACAGTGCAGAAATTGCAAAAGAAACTTCTTCTGATGATATAGGCGCATTGAGTTTGGCTTTAAAATCAGATGAAAGTGAGGGGATATTCAGATTCTGTAAAAATTGATCAACAGAGATATTGTCATTCAGAGATTCAGAGGAATAAAGCCGAGAATAAAAAATTTTAAATGTGTCATTCATTTCTAAATGATCCGATGTAAAGTCTCCGTTCTCCTTCCGGATCTTTGTAATATGTTGTTTGGCTTTGGAACGCCTCAGCTAGGAATTTACCAGACTTATCCCCATGAATGTAAAAGCGGCTCTTGCTTTCGAGAAGTTGGCATTCGACAGGTTGAGTGGACAGAAGGTTAAATTTAGTTTGGAGTTCAACGCGCTTCTTGTATAATTCAGGATTCTTAGTTTGAGCATATATTTGATCCAATTCTTTAATCTGGTTAATAAGGTCTAATCGATCTGCACAGGATCTTCTGTTGAGATTTGCTGTGTAAGAGATTATTTGACCCCTCAGATATGCTTTCATGGCATCCCAGACAGTCTGGGATGGCACTTCAGGTGATGTATTAGTGTTAAAATAAAAGGTTATCTGATCCTTAATAAATTTTTAAAAATCATCATCCGATAATAAAGTTGAATCAAACCGCCAGTGTTTATTCCTCTGAGGGAGACCAGGAAAGTTCAGAGAGAGAGTAATTGGGGCATGGTCAGAAATCAGTATACTCTGATAGTCACAAGAGTGGGCAAATGGAATAAGTTGGTTATCGAGTAAGAAATAGTCAATTCTAGTGAAGGTATGGTGAACATGTGAGAAAAAAGAATAATCTCTCTCCATAGGATGAAGGAAACGCCATATATCAGAGATACCAAAATTAGAGAGAAACGATTGGATAGCTAAGGCAGATTTAGTAGGTGATCTGGTAACAGAGGACGATCGATCCAGACTAGGATCCAACCAACAGTTGAAGTCACCACCCAGTATAAGAGAATATGAGTTTAAGTCTGGTAGTGAGGAAAAAAAACCGTTCAAAAAAGTTAACATCATCAAAGTTGGGGGCATACAGGTTTGCTAGTGCAACTTTAGTGTTATATAGTTTCAACCCGTCCTTTTTATACAGGTCACTCCTGCCCCAAAAGAGGTCCCAATAATCCAGAAATCTGAATTCCTGCCTCCTGCTCCAATCCCTCAGCCACGCATTTATCCTCTATCTCATTCTATTCCTATTCTCACTGTTGCGTGGCACAGGCAGTAATCCCGAGATTACTTCCTTTGTGGTCCTGCTTCTCAACTTCCTTCCTAACTCCCTGTAGTCTTTTTTCGGGACCTCTTCCCTTCTCCTACCTATGTCATTGTTACCAATATGTACCACAACCTCTGGCTGTTCTCCCTCCCACTGCAGGATATCTTGGATGCGATCTGAAACATCCCGGACCTTGGCACCTGGGAGGCAAACTACCATCTGAGTTTCTCTCCTGCATCCACAGAATCGCCTGTCTGACCCCCTAACTATAGAGTCGCCTATCACTACTGCCTTCCTCTTCCTTTCCCTACCTTTCTGAGCCACAGGGCCAGACTCTGTGCCAGAGGCATGGCCACCGTTGCTTCCCCCAGGTAGGCTGTCCCCCCCCCATCAGTACTCAAACAGTATTATTTATTGTCAAGGGGTACTCTTTAGTACGTGACTCTTCCCTTCCCCCTCCTGACTGTGGTCCACTTGTCTGTCTCCTGTGGCCCCAGTGTGACCACCTGCCTATAATTCCTTTCTATCACATCCTCCCTCTCCCTGACTAGGCGAAGGTCATCGAGCTGCATCTCCAGTTCCCTAACTCAATCCCTTAGGAGCTGCAGCTTAACACACCAGTTGCAGATATGGCTGTCCAGGAGGCTGGGAGACTCCAGGACCTCCCACATCTGACACCGAGCACAGAAACTGGCCTCAAACACATACTTCCTCCTTTCCGCAAATAACACAAGTAAACCTACCTCGCCTTGTACCATTACCGCCAAGGCCCTATCACTGCTGACCGCTGGATACGGCGGTCTTTTTAAACCTTTCGCACTCTACTGGCTGACGTCACGCGCCTGCGCAGTCTTGCCTATCTTTTACCCCGAGTAGTAAAACTGCCTTTGCTCCGGAAATTAGCCATTCACTCGCAGCCTTCTTGCTCCGAATCATAAAGAAGAACAGCAATTGCTTGAGGCCTTCATAGAGAGAGGGAGGGGGAAGCCGAAATGGCTTCCTGGCTCTAAGATTGCAGTTGTGGTTTGGGGGTTGTGCATCCCAGTTTCTCTCCCTGGGGAAATAGCTGACGAGAGATGGAGCATTCTCACTGGTTGCATCAGTATCTGCTATGGGACTCCAATGCACAAGATACCAAGAGGCTGTAGAGGGTTGTAAATTCCACCAGCTCCATCATTAAAGTCCAAGTTAGAGATATGCTGCCACCCGGCAGTGTGCGGGTTTAATAAATATACCAGCTGTTGCTCTGTGGTAGCCGCTGTATTGTGCAGAGTACAAAGAGCTTGACGGCTGCACCTATTTCCTTTTCATTCATCAAAAGCGAATTTATAAAAACAAAGGACAGGATCCTAGGAATGAATTACTCATATGCGCAATGTGGCAGAGAGGCACAAAAAATAGAGTGGCCCTCCATGGGTTGGGATCAACAATGGATGTTGCTTCCTAGATGTCTAAGTCGATAGGCAAGCCAGGGCAGTGCAAAATGGAGAGCAAGTTGTTGCCCATGCAGCAGGCTCCCCTCTCCACACAGCTGATGAATTTAATGGAACAACAGAGACCGATACAGTTCGGCACCAGCAGCATCGTAGGAGTTGCCAGTCAGCATTGTACTCATTGTAGGTCTGCCTTAGGGACTCCAGCTCCAGATTTTCTTTGGGGTTTGCTCCTGAAGCCTTCCCCATGAGTGGTTATATCTGCAAGGCAGCAGAGGTTTGAGATGAGAGTTTTCCTTCTCTTTAGATGAGCTGCCAACCATGGCTGACAAGCCCCATCAGCCTAAAGAAGAAATAGAGTGGGCTGCTAAATGTAAAAAGTGGCCATTGTTGAAGTATAACGATGCAGCACTGGCTTCACTATCCTATCAGTGTTTTGGATCAGTGGCAGTCCCACGCAAGATTGAATTGTAGAATTTCAGGGGTCCTCAAGATGTGTTTCAGAGGGAATGGATCTGTCACGAGTGCCTGTTAGCCTGAGGTATTAAACCGGGACTTCCCCTCAGTCTGAATTACACTGACTCATGTCAGTGGATATAAAACGTAGAACAGTACAGCCCAGAAACAGGCACTTCGTCCCACAATGTTGTGCCAAGCCGAATAAATTAGTAATCAAATAGTCAACTGAATAATACCCTTCTGCCTACACAATATTACCATCCTTCCACTTCCCTCACATTTTTGTTCCTTTCTAAACTTCTCTCAAAAGTACCCAGGCACCAACCACTCTGTGTATTAAAAAAAAAAGTGTGTCCCTCACATCTCCTCCTTTAAAAATACCCTGTCTCCATTAATGCATACACTCTGGTATTAGATATTTCAACCCTGAGGGAAACCTCATCTGTTTACTCTATCCCTCTCATAACCTTAAACCTCTATCAAATCTCCCCTCAGTCTCCACCGCTCCAGAGAAAGCAACCTAATTTTGTCCAACCTCTGCTTAAATTGTACATGCCCTCTAATCCAGGCAGCATTCTGGTAAACCTCTTCTGCACTGTCTCCAAAGCCTCAACGTTCTTCCTATAATGGAGGTGACCAAAACTGTATGCAAAGCTCCAGATGTGGCCTAACTAGAAAAAGTTTTATGTGAAATAAGAAAAAGGGATGTTTCTGGTTTAAATTGCTATTGGGAATCTTCTGAATTAATGAGAATTTAGTGGAGTTTCAGTATCTGTTTTTGCTTTCAGAAGTAAGAGTCCAGCCATGGTTCTTACTCAAGTCCTGAATTGCTTTGCCACTGAAAGCATATCTAGTTTGGTTGTGATTGTACCATAATGAAATCAGCATTAATTTCTCTCAGCTGAACTAGAAAACTCTTCCAATTCCCATCCCCAATCCTATTTCGCCATGTTGGTCCATGGCCTTCTCTTCTGCCTCAATGAGGCCACTCTCAAGTTAAAGGAACAATACCTCTTATTCCATCTGGATTGTCTCCAACCTGATTTCTCTAACTAACAATAATTTTTTCCCCTTCCCTTCCCTCTTCTTGAATTCCCCACTCTGGCCTGTTACCTCTTCTCCTCACCTGTCTATCACCTCCTCATCGTGCCCCTCCACCTTCTCTTTCTCCCATGGTCCACTCTCCTCTACTATCAGATTCCTTCTTCCCCAGTCCTTTGACTTTTCCACCTATCACCTCTCAGCTTCATACTTCATTCCCTTCCACACCAAGCTGGCTTCACCACCTCCCCCTTCCTCCACCTTCTTATTCTGGCTTCTTCCCACATCCTTTCTGGTCCTGATGAAGGCTCTCAGCTCAAAACATCGACTGTTGATTCATTTTCATAGATGCTGCCTTTGGCTGGCTTGGTGAGTTCCTACAGCATTTGTGAGCACTGCTGTAATGCTGACATCTCACCCTTGAGTTACACCCATGTATGATGCTGACAGATTAATGTTAAGTTGTTTGTGGTAATGTTAAACACACAAGTTCTGTCACCCTCACATAGGGGTGCAAGTGATCTCGAGAGGCATTCTGTTCCTGACCTGGGTTATATTTATTAAGAAATGAAAATCAGGATTAGTTGACCCTTTACTTCATTGCTGTTCACAGGACTTTGCTGCTCTCCTTTGTGGCCTTAATACCACATTCAAATAGTGATGACAATTCCAAGTATTGCATTGCCTGTGTAGGGGTGTGGGAGGTATGACTAGGGTTACAAATTCAGAATTGGGTGAAAACTATTGCTTTGTAACTGATATAGGTTACAAAATAAATATGTACATTTGCTATTGAGACTCCAGGAAGTATAGGTAACTCAGCACTTGCAGGATTATTAATGCCTGAGCACAGGACTTCTATCTTTGTGGGACTTCCTCGGAATCAGAATAACACCTTCATATGTTGTGAAATTTGTTCACTTTATGGCAGCAGTATAGTGAGATGCATGATAAATATAGAGGGGAAAAACAGTATGTGTGTGTGTATTAAATAGTTAAGTTAAAATAGGTATTACCAAAAAAACTAGTGAGGTGATGTTCATGAGCTGAATGTCCATTGAGAAATCAGATGGCAGAGGGAAAGAAGCTGTTCCTGAATCACTGAGTGTGTGTCTTCTGGCTCTGTACCTCCTACCTTGGTAACATTGAGAAAAAGGGCATGCCCTGGGTGGTGAGGGGTCCTTAACGATGGATACCACCTTCCTTTGATCTCGTGCCGCTGCCCTCTGCCATACCAGACAATGATACAGCTGGTCAGAATGCTCTCCATTGCTCTCCACATTACATTTGTAGAAGTTTTCAAGTGTTTTAGTTGACAAATCAAATCTCCTCTATCTCTGAATGAAATATAGCCACTGTCTTGCCTTCTTTATAACTGTGTCAATATGTTGCATCCAGGTGAGGTCCTCAGAGATATTGACAACCAGGAAGTTGAAGTTGCTCACCCGCTCTACTTCTGATCCCTTTATGAGGATTCATTTGTGCTCCTTTGTCTTGCCCTGTCCGAAATTCATAATCAGCATTTTGGATTTGCTGACGTTGAGTGCACGGTTGTCGCTCCAACACCACTCAACTTATGGGTGTATCTCGTCCCTGTATGCCCTTCCTCACCATCTGAAATTCTGCCATCAATGATTGTATCATCAGCAAGTTTGTAGATGGTATTTGAGCAATGCCTAGCCACACAATCTTGGGGGTAGAGAGAGTAGAGCAGTGGACTACACACACATCCCTGTGGTGCAACAATGTTGATTGCCAACAAGGTTGTGATGTTATTACCAATCCACACAGATTGTGATTTTCCAGTTAAGAAGTCGATATCCAGTTGCAGAGGGTGATACAGAAGCCTAGGTTCTGTAGCTTTTCAGTCAAGACTGTAAGAATGATGGTGTTAAGCATTGAGCTCTAGTTAATAAACAGCTTCCTGACATAGATATTTGCATTGTCTAAGTGATCCAAAGCCACGTGGAGGGCCATTGAGATCATGACTGATGCTGACCAATTGTGGCAATAGGCAAATTGCAATGAGTCCAGGTCCTTCCTGAGGTAGGTGTTGATTATAGCCATGACCAATCTCTCAAAGCATTTCTTCACTGTAGATGTGAGGGCTACTGGACGATAGTTGTTGAGGCAGCTTGTGCTGTTCTTCTTGGGCACTGGTATAATTTTTCTGGATTTAACAAATTTAGCATGTTTTTAGTCCAGAGGAAGTTCACAGGAATGTTTCCAGGGATGAAAGGGGTTAAATATGAGGAGTGTTTGATGGTTCTGGGGTGTATTCACCGCAGTTTAGAAGAATGATGGAGGATCTGTTGAAACCTATTGAATATTGAAAGGCTTAGATAGAGTGGATGTGGAGAGGATGTTACCAAAAGTGGGGGAGTTTCAGACCGGATTGTACAGCCTGAGAATAAAAGCACATCCATTTAGAACAGAGATGAGGGGGATCTTTGTTAGCCAGTGTTTGCTGTATGGAAGACGAGCTGGATTTTGTTCTTGCCGCAGGCTTGGTCTTGGTGCAGGCTTGTTCTTGTTGACAACATCCAGTCACTGGCAACCTATAGGACATGACACTCAGGAACTTGGTCTATATAATTTTTTTGTGTGACTGTCTGCTTACTGCTATCTTATATGTATTATATGTACCTTGTGCTGTGTGTGATTGTTAGTACTGTGTTTTGCACCTTGACCCAGAGGAATGCTGTTTCATTCGGCTGTATTCATGAGTATGGTCAAATGACAATTAAACTTCAACTTGAACTCCAGCTAAATGAAACATTGTCCCTCTGGAGCCAAGGTGCAAAACACAGTAAGCAAATTCACTGCACATATAGTTACAGACCAGCACATACAATCACAAAATAATATAACACAAGTCCCTGAGTGGTATGGTCTGGATTAGCAGTTGACAGTATCATGTTACTGGCACTATTATAATAAAACAAGCTGTCATACAAATGTGTGAAGGAGCATCAGTAAAAGTGAAAAGTGACCAGTGCAGGATAAGAGTGTGTCTGTGAGTTGGGAAGTGGGTGAGCGAGAGGCAGCAGGACATTCAGACCGGGTATACATGCGTGCAGTGTGCTCAGAAGCCTAACAACCTGGGGGGAAGAAGTTGTTACCCAGCCTGACAGTTCTGGTTCTTAGTCTGTAGTACTGATGGCAGAAGTTGAAAGAGATTGTGAGAAGGATGCAAAGAGTCTTTGACAATGCTGAAGGCACTGTGTATGCAGCATTTCTGATGTATGCCCTGAGACCCTGATGATGTCTTCAGCAGTCCTCGCTATCTGTTGTGATCTGATGCTTTTCATTTCCTATACCAGATCATGATGTAACTGGTCAGGACAATCTTAATGGTACTCCGGTAGAATGTGGTTCTGGGTATATTGTCTTTAGGCCAGAGTTTAAATGGAATTAAATGTGAGGGAGGTGCATTAGGATTTTATTGTCACTCAATGTCCAGCCTAAAACACCAATGAAGGCTCCTTGGGGAAAGTGCAGAGGGTAAATGGTGTCCATAAACTTTGAACCCTGGTACATCCTGGCAAGGTGGAAAATATTGATAGTGGTACAATAGCTTGTTGTGGTTAGAATCTCTTTCTAAAGGTGTACACCTGTCTTGCAGGTAACCACTACACGTGCAGTGGGAACAGTAATCCCACCACCGTTGGTTCGTGGGGGTCAACAGGGGGCCTCAAAGCTTGGATCTCAGCAGAACCCACAGATCGTGATGCCACCATTAGTGAGAGGAGCTCAGGTAAGTGTCTGACTGGGAGGGATGCACAACATCCAAGTCTTACACCATTCAACAGAGAAATGTGTCCAGCAAAATCAGTTTATTATTACTGATATAAGTTGTGAAATTTGTTGTCTTGCAGCAACAGTGGAGTGAAATTACTATAAATTACAATAAGAATGAATACACACACTTTCACTATCACTCATTGGCTCTTTATTAGGTAGTCCTGTATACCTTGTTAATGCAAGTATCTAGTCAGCTAATCATTTGGCAGCAACTCAATACGTAAAAGCACACAGCCATGGTCAAGAGGTTCAACTGTTGATCAGACCAAACATCAGAATGGAGAAGAAATATGATCTAAGTGACTTTGACTATGAATGATTGTTGGTGCCTGATAGGGTGGTTTGAGTATCTCAGAAACTTCTGATCTCCTGGGATTTTCACACACAGCAGTCTCTTAGAGTTTATGGTGAATGGTGTGAGAAACAAAAACAAACATCCAGTTAGTTGGTGTTCTGTGGGTGAAAACACCTTGTTAATGAGTGTGATCTAAGAAGATCAGCCAGAATGTTTCAAGCTGACAGGAAGGTGACAGTAATTCAAATAACCACACATTACAACAGTGGTGTGCAGAAGAGCATCTCTGAATGCACATCAGGTTCCCCTCCTGCACCTAATACAGTGGCCACTGAATGTATATGAATTAAATAGTACAGAAAGAGAGCAAAATAGTGAGGTAGTGTTCATGGACCATTCAGAAATCTGATGGTGGTGGGGAAGAAGCTGTTCCTAAAACATTGAGTGTGTATCTTCAACAACCGGTTTGGCAGATGACAAACTTGAATTTCTATAGTTGTTTGTGGTATATTTCTAAAATGGTTGTCTCTTTTTCAATGGATTACTTCACCACATGTTCAGGAATTAGACCATCCATTTTGTAAACAGCAGGTTACTGAGATGCAAGTAAATTAAGCAACAGTTTTAATAGTTGATTTGCTTAAGAGGGACCATGCAGGAGAGACTACCACTAGTGTTCTGTTACTCTGGTCTCAGTGCTCCATGTCTGCAATGATTTCTGTTAATTAGGTCAATCAATGTAGGATGAAAGTGACCTTATTGAAATATCAAAATTACATCGACTTGTGTAAATCCAGTATCTGCATTAATAGAACTTGATGTAAATGGTATCACTTTCCCCATTCAATGTTCACTGGAACTGGCTTCTGCTCAAAAGTGGTCATCTCCTCAATCAATATTTTTTTTAATGCAGTGTCTGGACATCAAATTTCTTTAAAGGGTCTCTAAATCAATTAATGTGACCCAGGTTGAGTAGCATTGTAAATTATGGCCTCAGAATCAGGTTTAATATAACTGACATGTCATGAAATGTGTTAATTTTTGACAACAGAATAATGCAACACATAATAAAAAAGCTATATATACAAACCCCATTTCCAGAAAAGTTGGGATATTTTCCAAAATGCAATAAAAACAAAAATCTGTGATATGTTAATTCACGTGAACCTTTATTTAACTGACAAAAGTACAAAGAAAAGATTTTCAATAGTTTTGCTGACCAACTTAATTGTATTTTGTAAATATACACAAATTTAGAATTTGATGGCTGCAACACACTCAACAAAAGTTGGGACAGAGTTAAAATAAGTTTGAAAAATGCACAGAATATTCAAGTAACACCGGTTTGGAAGACTCCACATTAAGCAGGCTAATTGGTAGCAGGTGAGGTATCATGACTGGGTATAAAAGAAGCGTCCATCAAAGGCTCAGTCTTTGCAAGCAAGGATGGGTCATGGCTCACCCCTTTGTGCCAAAATTCGTGAGAGAATTGTTAGTCAGTTCAAAAGGAACATTTCCCAACGCAAGACTACAGAGAATTTAGGTCTTTCAACATCTACAGTACATAATATTGTGAAAAGATTCAGAGAATTCAGAGACATCTCAGTGCGTAAAGGGCAAGGTCGGAAACCACTGTTGAATGCGCGTGATCTTCGAGCCCTCAGGCAGCACTGCCTAAGAAGCCGTCATGCTACTGTGACAATTACAGCCACCTGGGCTCGGGAGTACTTCGGAAAACCATTGTCACTTAACACAGTCCGTTGCTGCATCCAGAAATGCAACTTGAAACTGTATTATGCAAGGAGGAAGCCATACATCAACTCTATGCAGAAACGCCGGCGAGTTCTCTGGGCCCGAGCTCATCTCAGATGGACCGAAAGACTGTGGAACCGTGTGCTGTGGTCAGATGAGTCCACATTTCAGCTAGTTTTCGGAAAAAACAGGCATCGAGTTCTCCGTGCCAAAGATGAAAACGACCACCCTGATTGTTATCAGCGAAAGGTGCCAAAGCCAGCATCTGTGATGGTATGGGAGTGCATCAGTGCCCACGGCATGAGTGAGTTGCATGTATGTGAAGGTACCATTGACTCTGAGGCGTATATTAGGATTTTAGAGAGACATATGTTGCCATCAAAGCAACACCTCTTCCCGGGACGTCCATGCTTATTTCAGCAGGACAATGCCAGACCACATTCTGCACGGGCTACAACAGCGTGGCTTTGTAGACACAGAGTGCGTGTGCTTGACTGGCCTGCTGCCAGTCCAGATCTAGCTCCATTGAAAATGTATGGTGCATCATGAAGAGGAGAATCAGACAAAGGAGATCACGGACTGTTGAGCAGCTGAAGTCTTATATTAAGCAAGAATGGACAAAATTTCCAATTGCAAATCTACTACAATTAGTGTCCTCAGTTCCAAAATGATTAAAAAGTGTTATTAAATAGAAAGGTGATGTAACACAATGGTAAACACGTATTTTAAAAATACGTAGTGCGAAAAAGAGAGCAAAAGATAGTGAGGTAGTGTACATGGTTTATTGTCCATTCAGAAATCTGATGGTGGAGGGGAAGAAGCTGTTCCTGGTATGTTGAGTATGTGTCTACGGGCTCATGTATCTCTTTGATGGTTGCAAAGAGAAGAGGGCATCTTCTGGATAATGGGGGTCCTTAACGATGGATGCCACCTTTTTGAGCCATCGCCTTTTGAAGATTTTCTTAATGCTGGGGAGGCTAGTGTCTATGATGGAACTGGCTGAGTTTACAACTTGCTGCAGCTTTTTCTAATCCTGTGCAGTTGCCCCTCCATACCTACATCTTAAACTGTATGTTTGCGGTGTGTGAAATGATCTCAAGAACCTAGAGAGCTGCTGGTGTTGTGATAGCTTCAGTGTTACTATGAAATTCTGAGTGATGTACATAAGGAACTTGCTCAAGTTACTTATGGTTGGGTGTGCATGTGTGACTGCAGTGGGTGGGAGAATAATTGACCCCTCTCTCACATCCCCCCGTTGCTCAGCCCCCCCATCTCTGACCCCTCCATTCCCCAGCTCATCCCACTCCCCATCTCTCACCACTAACCCCCCTCTCCCCAACCCATCTCTCACCACCACCCTCCACCCAACCCCTCTCCCACCCCCCCCCCCCTCACCCCACCGGCTGCACTGTTGTGCAATGTATATTGCAGGAATACTGAATAATCATTCCCTTTTATCTCTGCCTTGCTATCATTTCACTCCCCCCACCCATTCACGCACTCCATCTGTCATTGTCTTATTCTGTTAGCCGATGTCTGTTTCTCAGCAAATCCACACCATCAGACCACACGGCAGCACTGCCCCACCTCCGCTGTTACTGGCTCCCAGGGCATCGGTGCCTAACACTGTACACATCCAGGGCCAGAGGGTTCTACAGCAGGGACTGATCCGTGTGGCCAATGTCCCCAACACCAGCCTGCTCGTCAACATTCCACAGGTAAGCTACTGCTCAAGGGGAACCAGGTCTTCCAGTGGTCAGAGCGGGGTGGATTGGGTTCTTGGGCCGGGGTGGGATGATGTACCATTATAAAAAGCACAAGAATGAATCCAGAAATGTAAAGAAACATAGAAAACATGCAGCACAGTAGAGCCCCTTTTGCCCACAAAGCTGTGCCGAATATGTACTTACTTTAGAAATTACCCAGGGTTACCCATAGCCCTCTATTTTTCTAATTCCCATGTATCTATCAAGGAGTCTCTTAAAAGACTCTATCATATCCACCTCCAATCACTGGAATTTAGGGGAGGGGAAATCTCATTGAAACCTATCAAATGTTGAAATACCTTGATAGAGTGAAAATGGAGAGTGTGTTTCCTATGGTGAAGGAGTCTTAAGGCCAGAGGACATCCTCTCAAAATAGAGGGACGCCCATTTACAGTGGAGATTAGGAATTTCTTTAGCCAGAAAGTGGTGAATCTTTGGAATTCATTGCCACAGGCGGCTGTGGAGGCCAAGTCATTGGGTATATTTAAGGCAGAGATTGGTAGATTCTTGATTAGTTGGGTATGAAGGGTTATGGAAGAAGGCAGGAGATCAGAACTGAGAAAAGAAGGAGTGGAAGGGTTGTGGGCTGAGAGGAAGAGTGAAGTGAAGTGAAGTAGGAGCTGGAATGTATGTGCTGGTTATTTATTCCACTGCGGAAGCTTGAATGTTCTGTGCTTAGGGACATCATTGATGTGTTGTGGAATATACCACAGCCTTCATGGTATCATTAGCTCAAACTAAACAGAATCTGGTACAATAAAGCTTCACAGCATCATTGAGAAACAGGCTTTGTGGCCAAGATGTCCATTATAAGATATAGGAGTAGAATTAGGCCATTTGGCCCATTGAAGTGCTCTGCCATTTCATCATGACTGATCCACTTTTCCTTTTAGCCCCAGTCTCCTGCCTTCTGCCCATATCCCTTCATGCCCTGACCAATCAAGAAACTATCAACCTCTTCCTTAAATATACGTAAAGACAGCCTCCACAGCAGCCTGTGGCAAGCAATTCCACAGATTCACCACTCTCTGGCTAAAGAAATTGCTCTTCATCTCCGTTCTAAAAGGACACCCATCTATTCTGAGGCTGCGTCCTCTGGTCTTAGACTCTCCCACCATAAGAAACATCCTCCACATCCACTCTATCAAGGCTTTTCACCATTTGATAGATATCAATGAGGTCACCCTTCATTCTTCTGAACACTAGTGAATACAGGCCCAAATTAACCTTTAGGGAATCCTCCACAAGGGCTCCCAAGTCCCATTGTGTCTCAGCTTTTTTGTACTTACTCTCTGTTTAGAAAATAGTCAGCCCTTTCATTTCTTCTACCAAAGTGTATGATCATACACTTCCTAATACTGTATTATATCTGCCACTGTTTTACTTTATTACTTTTTTTAGTTGCCTTCTGTTGGTATTTGAAAGCTTCCCCATCCTCTAACTTCCCACCTAATTTTGCTCTGTTATATGCCCTCTCTTTGGCTTTTATGTTAGCTTTGGCTACTCTTGATAGCCATGGTTGTTTCATCGTTTCTTTAGAATACTTCTTCCTCTTTGGGATGTATATATCGTGTGCCTTCCAAATTGATTCCAGAAATTGCTTTCTGCTATCATCCTTGCCAGTGTTCTTTTCCAATCAATTCTGGCCAACTCTTCTCTCATGCCTCTGTAATTCCCTTTACTCTATTGTAATACTGATACATCTGACTTCAGCTTCTCCTCGGATTTCAGGGTGGATTTGATCATATTAACATTTTCCCCTAAATGTTCTTTTAATTTAAGCTCTCGAATCAATTCTGGTTCATTGCACAACATCCAATCTGGAATAGGTGAAACTCCAATAGGCGCAACCACGAGCTGCTCTAAAAAGCCATCTTGTAGGCATTCCCCCTCCTGTACTAACCTGATTTTCCCAATCTACCTGCATGTTGATGTTCCCCATGACTATTGTAACTTTGCCTTTTTGGCATGCATTTGCTAGCTCCCATTGTAATTTGTAGGCATCATCCTTCCTGGTGTTTGGGGGTCTGTATACAACTCTCATCAGGGTCTTTTGAGTCTTGCAGTTCCTCTTGATCAATCTACAATGATTCAACACCTTCCAACCCTCTGTCACCTCTTTCTTATGATTTGATTTCATTTTTTACCAACAGAGCCATACCTCCCACTCTGTCCTCCTGCCTGTCCTTTCGATTCAGTGTGTATCCTTGGACGTTGGGCTCCAAGCAAGAATCTTTCAGCCACGATTCTGTAATGCCTACAACAGCATACCTACCAATCTGCAACTGTGTTAACTGTTGTGAACCCATCTATATGAATCCCACCGTACAGGACAATATCCTTCCATGCCTTGTTTCAGAGTCTGTTTGAATGCCTGGTAGAAGTGGTGACCTTGTGTAAATCCAACACCACCCACTGGCCTGATATCAACCATTCTGATGAGGAAAAAAATCACACATCTTTTTTAAGTATCTCCTACCTGTCATCTTAAACCTATGCCTTGTTTTTGATAACCCTTTTATGGCAAACATATTTTGACTTTCTGATCTTCTGTAATCTAATATACTTTAATCAGCTCATCCCTCAGCCTCTTTTGTCGCACAGAAAATGATCCAGTCTAGCCATTTTCTCCTTATTACAAAGTCCTCCAATCCAGGAAACATCCACACAGATGTGTTGTAAAAAGCTGCAACATATCATGCTATGATTGCAAAGTAAAGCTCCTTGAATTTCAAGTACGTAGTATCATAAACAGGTCACTTAACTCTTCAAACTTATCCTATGGCAGATCATACCTATGGCTCCATTAATCACTCACACCTTGACAACTTTACCTGTGCCAGATATCAAAAGAGTGCCTCCTCCTGCACTAAATAGAGGTTTTCTTTCAGTGCACTTTCACATTGGAATCTCTGAAGATCTTAGCTTCTAGCTTCATGCCCCCTCAACTCACTAATTGAACAAAAATTACTATCAGGCATCATATACTTCCAGTTGAAGATTCTTAATTATAACTTGGAAGACGAAACAGGTTAGGGTTAAGCTGGAGAGAGGATGGGGGAGAGATGGATAGGACCAAGGATATATTGGGTGAGACCAAGTTGCCGTGATGAAAAATTATGGGGAACATTAGAATGAACACATTCTCACGCTTGGTCACAATTACACTCATGCTTGCACTTGTACGCACACAAATGTATAAAAGTTGTGACAAGCCCTGCAGACAATAAATGCTGGCTTTGTTCATGATATCTACCTCCCTGGAATTATTTCATAGTTCTTACGGCAGCTGATGGTTGATAGGACTATATTGGAACTAATTCCAGAAGAAAATATTATACCTTTGTGTTATTTAATGGCAAAGAGCTCTTGTCTGCTTCAATTTACTGCTATTGTCCATTTCTTCCACACAACTAGATTTCTTTAATTGTTTTACAGGCTTCAAATACAATGAAAGCCTCATCTTTGAACTCTGCTCAGTCGAATGCTAGCAGCAATACTGCAGTATCCATTGTTAACTCCAATGAGTCACCGGCCAGCCGACAAGCTGCCGCCAAGCTTGCTCTCCGCAAGCAGCTGGAGAAAACGTTGCTGGAAATTCCACCGCCCAAACCTCCAGCCCCGGAGCTGAACTTCTTACCAAGCGCTGCTAATAATGAGTTTATCTACCTGGTCGGTCTTGAAGAAGTGGTGCATAACCTCCTAGAAACACAAGGTAATGTTGTGGCTTGGGGAGGAAGATTCAAGATTGTTTAATGTTATTTCCAGTACACAAGCGTAAAGGAGAACAAAATAATTTGTTACTTTGGATCTGGTTTTCAGCACAAAATAAGATAAAGAACACAATAGTAATAAAAAACACAGTAGGTATAAATACATAAGATAGCTTCTGTACATAGATTGATTGTCTACATAAAATTACTCTATGACAGGAAATGATAAAATAGTGGTGATTGGGGGTATGATGGGGTGGGTTAGTGGGTGGAGGTGTTGATCAGCCTCACTGCTTAGGGAAAGTGACAGTTTTTGAGTCTGGTGGTCCCAATGTGGATGCTGCATGGCCTCCTCTGATGAGAGGAGCCAGGTTTTGTCGGCCCACAAAAGAGTTATCAAGTTAGTCTGTTGCTCTCTATTACCGCATTCTCTCTCCCTCTCCCCCTCTCCCCTCCTCCTCTCCCCCTCTCTCTCTCCCCCCTCTCTCCCCCTCTCTCTCTCCCCCCTCTCTCCCCCTCTCTCCCCCTCTCTCCCCCCTCTCTCCCCCCTCTCTCTCCCCTCTCTCCCCGTCTCTTCCCCCTCTCTCACCCCCCTCTCTCACCCCCCTCTCTCTCTTCCCCCCCCTCTCTCTATCTATCCCCAAGCTCCCTTTGCTTTTCCACCACTCCTCCACTCTGCTCTCTTCAAAATCTGCTCCAAATGACATTTTGGTACATGTCAAGTACCAAGGCTCTACAATGGATAGTTGAACCTGCCCAATGCATCACTGGCACCAGCCTACCCACCTTCAAGGATACGTACAGGTCCCCCCGCTATTCAAAGGTAGAGCATTCCAATGAAATGATTTGTAAGCCGGAATGTCGTAAAGTGAAGAAGCAATTACCATTTATTTATATGGGGAAAATGTGTGAGCGTTCACAGACCCAAAAAATAACCTACCAAATCATACCAAATAACACATAAAACCTAAAATAACAGTAACATATAGTAAAAGCAGGAATGATCTGATAAATACACAGCATATATAAAGTAGTAATACTTTTATATAATTATTGCAGCACTGTCCACCACAGCGAAAATCTTACACAAGCGCTCTCGGCAGCACTTGCGGCAAAAACACTCGGCACAAGCGCTCTCGGCAGAAGCACTCTTTCCAGTAACCTTTAAGCTATGAAGCTGCCAAATCATACCAAATAACACATAAAAATACTCAGCCTATATAAAGTAGAAATAATGTAGGTACAGTGTAGTTTCACTTACTGGAATCGGGAAGACAGCGAGCATACTGATGATGGTGTGTTAGGCTGAGTGGTGGGAGGTTGGGGTGGTGGGACACTGGGGTGTCATCTCATCATCATCTGTTTCCATCAGGGCAGGCAGGTCACCTTCTATGTCTGCCTGCCTCGATGTCGAAGGTCGAGTTTCGTCGTCTGCTGTGGCTGATGTGGAAAGCTTGAAAAATGACAGTATGCTTGACTGCTTAGCCTCATGCATTTCCCTATCATACAGTTCTTTGTAAGCACTCAAACCATGCTGCAAATATGCCCTAAACCTACGTACCCTTTCAAAATTAAAGTCATACTTTTCTGCAATCATTGCAGCGACGTCAATTGCAGCAAAAATGTCACGCAATTGCTTCATGTTCAGTTCCTGGACGACTTCACTTTCGGGCCATTCGCTACTGCATTCGGTTTCAATTGTTATCCTTTCCTCTTCATAAGCTTTTCATCTGTCAGTTCTTGGTCATGGGATGCCAAAACCTCTTCAACATCATCTTTGTCAACTTCCACAAACCCTTAGCCAAACTCACTATATCCGTACTTCATTCACTACGATCAAAACGCTTTATTATAATCTAGTTTTACGCTAAGTATAACACCCTTACACGCTCTTTTAGGCTTTTCCAATACCTTAGAACTCATCTTGCTAACGGATGCACAAAATAAATCGACATAAAGCACAGATGCTCACAGGCACGTGTTTAAGCAATACTGGCTAGAATGCAGTTCCGGGGGAGGAGCTTGGCTACTCGGCGCGCGCTGCCTTTTTTCATAACAGTGAAAACACCTTCTGTTAGCGAAAACAGGTAACTAATGTAGGCCTTTCGTAACAGCGAGGTGGACACCTGTATACAGAAAGGTGCTGGAAGTGGGACCACAACATTATGAAGGATCCCACCAACCCTGCTTATGGACTGTTTAATAGACAATAGGTGCAGAAGTAGACCATTCGGCCCTTTGAGCCTGCACTGCCATTTTGAGATCATGGCTGATCATCTACTATCAATACCCGGTTCCTGCCTTGTTCCCATATCCCTTGATTCCCCTATCCATAAGATACCTATCTAGCTCCTTCTTGAAAGCATCCAGAGAATTGGCCTCCACTGCCTTCCGAGGCAGTGCATTCCAGACCCCCTCAACTCTCTGGGAGAAGAAGTTTTTCCTTAACTCTGTCCTAAATGACCTACCCCTTATTCTCAAACCATGCCCTCTGGTACTGGACTCTCCCAGTATCTGGAACATATTTCCTGCCTCTATCTTGTCCAATCCCTTAATAATCTTATATGTTTCAATCAGATCCCCTCTCAATCTCCTTAATTCCAGCGTGTACAAGCCCAGTCTCTCTAACCTCTCTGCGTAAGACAGTCCGGACATCCCAGGAATTAACCTTGTGAATCTACGCTGCACTTCCTCTATAGCCAGGATGTCCTTCCTTAACCCTGGAGACCAAAACTGTACACAATACTCCAGGTGTGGTCTCACCAGGGCCCTGTACAAATGCAAAAGGATTTCCTTGCTCTTGTACTCAATTCCCTTTGTAATAAAGGCCAACATTCCATTAGCCTTCTTCACTGCCTGCTGCACTTGCTCATTCACCTTCAGTGACTGATGAACAAGTACTCCTAGATCTCTTTGTATTTCTCCCTTACCTAACTCTACACCATTCAGATAATAATCTGCCTTCCTGTTCTTAGTCCCAAAGTGGATAACCTCACACTTATTCGCATTAAACGTCATCTGCCAAGTATCTGCCCACTCACTCAGCCTATCCAAGTCACCCTGAATTCTCCTAACATCCTCATCACATGTCACACTGCCACCCAGCTTAGTATCATCAGCAAACTTGCTGATGTTATTCTCAATGCCTTCATCTAAATTGTTGACGTAAATCGAAAACAGCTCTGGTCCCAATACCGAGCCCTGTGGCACCCCACTAGTCACCACCTGCCATTCCGAGAAACACCCATTCACCGTTACCCTTTGCTTTCTATCTGCCAACCAGTTTTCTATCCATGTCAATATCTTCCCCCCAATGCCATGAGCTCTGATTTTACCCACCAATCTCCTATGTGGGACCTTATCAAATGCCTTCTGAAAATCGAGGTACATTACATTCACTGGATCTCCCTTGTCTAACTTCCTGGTTACATCCTCGAAAAACTCCAATAGATTAGTCAAGCATGATTTGCCCTTGGTAAATCCATGCTGGCTCGGCCCAGTCCTATCACTGCTATCTAGATATGCCACTATTTCAACTTTAATAATGGACTCTAGCATCTTCCCCGCTACTGATGTTAGGCTGACAGGACGATAGTTCTCTGTTTTCTCCCTCCCTCCTTTCTTAAAAGGTGGGATAACATTAGCCATTCTCCAATCCTCAGGAACTGATCCTGAATCTAAGGAACATTGGAAAATGATTACCAATGCATCCGCAATTTCCAGGGCCACCTCCTTTAGTACCCTAGAATGCAGACCATCTGGACTTGGGGATTTGTCGGCCTTCAGTCCCATCAGTCTACTCATCACCGTTTCCTTCCTAATGTCAATCTGTTTCATTTCCTCTGTTACCCTATGTCCTTGGCCCATCCATACATCTGGGAGATTGCTTGTGTCTTCCCTTGTGAAGACAGATCTAAAGTACTTATTAAATTCTTCTGACATTTCTCTGTTTCCCATAACAATTTCACCCAATTCATTCTTCAAGGGCCCAACATTGTTCTTAACTATCTTCTTTCTCTTCACATACTTAAAAAAGTTTTTGCTACCCTCCTTTATATTCCTGGCTAGCTTGCGTTCGTACCTCATTTTTTTCTCCCCGTATTGCCTTTTTAGTTAAGTTCTGTTGTTCCTTAAAATTTTTCCCAATCATCTGTCCTCCCACTCACCTTAGCTCTGTCATACTTCCTTTTTTTTAATGCTATGCAATCTCTGTCAACCACTGTGGCCCCTTCCCCCCTTTGAATCCTTCCTTCTCCAGGGGATGAACTGATTTTGCACCTTGTGCATTATTCCCAAGAATACCTGCCATTGCTGTTCCACTGTCTTTTCTGCTAGGATATCCGTCCAGTTAACTTTGGCCAGCTCCTCCCTCATGGCTCCATAGTCTCCTCTGTTCAACTGCAACACTGACACCTCCGATCTGCCCTTATCCTTCTCAAATTGCAGATAAAAACTTATCATATTATGGTCACTACCTCCTAATGGCTCCTTTACTTCAAGATCGCTTATCAAATCGTGTTAATTACATAAGACTACTGGTCGGCTGTTGTACAAGCTGTTCCAAGAATGCATCCCGTAGGCACTCTACAAACTCCCTTTCCTGGGGTCCAGCACCAACCTGATACTCCCAATTCACCTGCATGTTGAAATCCCCCATAACTACTGTGACATTATCTTTGCCACATGCCAATGTTAACTCCCTATTCAACTTGCACCCAATATCCATGCTACTGTTTGGTGGCCTGTAGACAACACCCATTAGGGTCTTTTTGCCCTTACTGTTCCTCAGTTCTATCCACACAGACTCTACTTCTCCTGATCCTATGTCCCCCCCTTGCAAAGGACTGAATCATTCCTCATCAACAGGGCCACCCCACCCCCTCTGCCCACATTTCTGTCCCTACGATAGCACGTATACCCTTGTACATTCATTTCCCAGGTCTGATCTCCCTGCAGCCATGTCTCCGTTATCCCAACAATATCATAGTTACCCATTCACACCTGAGCTTCAAGCTCATCCACCTTATTTCTGACACTTAGTGCATTCAGATATAGAATTTTTAGCCCATTTCTCCTCTCTCTGTTTAAATCGCTGCCTATTGTGCTTAACCCAGCTCCCCGAGCTCCCATCGGGCTATATGCCCCTTGAATTTTGTTGTCCTTCCTAAATTTACTTATTCTTTCTGCACATTTAACTCCATGTTCCGTCAGACCATCCCTCTGTACGTGTCCTCCTTATCACTTGTTCCGCCTCACCTTTTCTCTACTACACACTTAATATTCCAGAACCGTGTAGTCCCCACCTATCCTTTATTCTTCATCTCGCTATCCTCTCTCGCATTCTGGATCCCTGCCCCCTACAAATTTAGTTTAAACCCCCCCCTCCCCCGAGAAGCACTTGCGAACTTTCCTGCAAAAATGTTAGAACTGCTTCAGTTCAGGTGTAAACCGTCCCGTCGGAACAGATCCCACCTTCCCTGGAACAAAGCCCAATTATCTAAAAACCTGAAGCCCTCCCTCCTGCACCATCCTCTCAGCCACGTATTAATCTGTATAATCCTTCTGTTCCTTGCCTCACTCGCACGTGGCACAGGTAACAATCCTGAGATTGTTACCCTGGAGGTCCTTCCCTTCAGCTTCGCACCTAACTCCCTGAACTCACTACGCAGGACCCCCTCACTCATCCTACCCACGTCGTTGGTCCCTACATGGACCACAACATCTGGGTTCTTGCCCTCCCTCTCAAGAATAACCTGCACCCGATCTGAGATGTCCCGCTCCCATCAGAGAGGAAGCTGTGCAGCATCTGTGCCAGGACCCAGACTCAAAGACAGTTACTTTCCCCAAGCAGATTAATATCCACTAACACACCCCCAATCATCACTACTTTAGCATTTCCTGTCAAATCACTTTATATACAGACACTCCTGTACCTCGTGTTACTTTATGAACATACAATCAATCTATGTATATATATTATCTTACATATTTGTATTTTTATTATTGTGGTCCTTATCTTTTTGTTTTTTTTGTAGTGCATCAAATCCAGAGTAACGATAATTTTGTTCTCCATTACACTCGTATACTGGAAATGGCATTAAACAATTTTGAAGAAGCTGTAACACTTGATCCTCTGCTTCTCTGCAGCATTCCAATGTATCATTGTTCAAAATTAATTTATTATCAAAGTATACAAACACCACCATATACAATCCTAAGATTCATTTTCTTATGGGCATTCAAAGTAAATACATAGAAACACAATAGGATTAATTAAACACACACTCAGCAATGACAGACAATGTGCAAAAGACAACAACCTGCAAATACAAAAGAAAAGGAAAATAATAATAATAAGCAATAAATATTGAGAACATGAGATGAATAATCCTTGAAAGTGAGTCTGTTGGTTGTGGGAAAGCTTCATTGTTGTGACTGAAGTTATCCCCTCTAGTTCAAGACCCTGATGGTTGTGGGGTAATGACTGTTCCTGAACCTGGTGGTGTGGGTCCTGAGTCTCCTGTACCTCTTTCCCGATGGCAGCAGTGAGAAGAGAGCATGGCCTGTGTGGTGGGGGTTCTTGATGCTTTCCTGCAACAGCGCTCTGTGTGTCACTGAGCTGCACATAGGGCTGCTTGTGTTATCATGAAAAAAGTACTGCAGTTAATGGCACTGTGGATGAAGCAGTGCTGTGGACCTCTGCTCCATGGCCTTGCTCTGAAGTGGTGTGGGTCAGAGGTGGTAGAACCTATGGGTCTGCCCCTAGGTCACAGCTTAAGGTGGAATATCTCAGGTATTCAGAGAAATCTTAGAGGTGGTTAATGCAGACAAATAATTCATGAAAGCATTATTTAAAGTGCATTGCCCTTCTGTTTATTACTTTAAAACATGTTTAACTGTGAAAGTGGGATGAAGACCATAAGGCACACACAAAATGCTGGAGGTACTCAGCAGTCCAGGCAGCATCTATGGAAAAGAGTGCAGTCAACGTTTTGGGCTAAGATTCTCTCCATAACCCTTGATGTTCTTACTACTCAAGAACTGTCAACTTCTGCTTGAAATATACTCAATGATTTGGCCTCCACAGCTATCTGTGACAGTGAATTCCACAGATTCACAGCCCTCTTCGATTGTGAGAGACAATATAAGATCTACAGAGCAGAATGTTGAGTCCATCTGGGTAGAGATTAAGAATAGTAAAGGGAAAAAAAATCAATGGGGGAGTTGTCTATAGGCCACCAAATAAAAATACTGCAATGGCAGAGGTGATTAACGGAGAAGTAACTGAGGCTTGTAAGAACGGAACGGGAGTTGTCATGGGGAATTTTAACTTCCACATAGATTGGGTGAATCAGGTTGGTCAAGGAAGTCTTGAGGAGGACTTCATAGAATGCATCCGTGATAGAAACATAGAAAATAGGTGCAGGAGTAGGCCATTCAGCCCTTTGAGCCTGCTCCGCCATTCAGTATGATTATGGCTGATCATCCAACTCAGAACCCTGTACCTGCCTTCTCTCCATACCCCCGATCCCTTTAGCCACTATGGCCATATCTAACTCCCTCTTAAATATAGCCAATGAACCGGCCTCAACTGTTTCCTGTGGCAGAGAATTCCACAGATTCACCACTCTCTGTGTGAAGAAGTTTCTCCTCATCTCGGTCCTAAAAGGCTTCCCCTTTATCCTTAAACTGTGACCCCTCGTTCTGGACTTCCCCAACATCGGGAACAATCTTCCTGCATCTAGCCTGTCCAATCCCTTTAGAATTTTATACGTTTCAATAAGATCCCCCCTCAATCTTCTAAATTCCAGCAAGTATAAGCCCAGTCGATCCAGTCTTTCTTCATATGAAAGTCCTGCCATCCCAGGAATCAATCTGGTGAACCTTCTTTATACTCCCTCTATGGCAAGAATGTCTGATGGCTTTCTTAAGTAGCATGTTAGTGAACCTACAAGGGAAAATGCTATTTTAGATCTAGTCCTGTGCAATGAGACAGGCAAGATTAACCATCTTGTAATCAAGGATCCTCTTGCAAAGAGTGATCATAGTGTGATTGAATTTTGCATACAAAAGGCAGATGAAATAGTTAGATCTGAAACTAGTGTATTATGCTTGAACAAGGGAGACTACAAAATGGTTGAGGGAGGAATTGGCTAATGTGGATTGGGACCACAGGCTATTTGGTAGGACAGTTGAGGAACAGTGGAATACTTTGAAAGAGATTTTTCACAGTGCTCAACAAAAGTATATTCCAGTCAAAAGTAAGGACAGTAAGTGTGGGGAGAGCCAGCCTTGGATAACTAAGGAAGTAAAAGGTGGTATCAAATTAAAAGCTCGTGTACAAAGTCGCAAAGAGTACTGGAGGATTGGGTAAACTTTAAAAAGCGACGAAGAACAACTAAACAAATAAGGAAAGGGAAGATAGAGTATGAAAGTAAATTAGCACAAAATATAAAAACAGATAGCAAAAGTTTATATAAATATATAAAGCTGAAGAGGGTGGCTAAAATCAACATAGGTCCCTTGGAAGACAAGATGGGGAAATTAATATTTGGTGATAAGGAAATGGCTGAGGCACTGAATGACTATTTTATGTCGGTCTTCATGGTGAACACATCTAATATGCCAAAGAATGATGTTATGGATGAAGTAGGAGGTGAGGACCTTGATAAAATCACTGTCACTAAAGAGATAATGATGAGCAAACTAGAAGGCCTGAGGGTAGATAAGTCCGCTGGTCCTGATGGGATGCATCCCAGGGTGCTGAGAGAATTGGCGGAGGTTATAGTAGACGCGTTGGTAATCATTTATCAAAACTCTATAGACTCTGGGCAGGTCCCAGCATATTGGAAGGCAGCAAATGTCATGCCAGTTTTTTAAAAAAGGATGTAGGCAAAAGACGGGCAACTATAAGCCAGTTAGCTTAACGTCTATAGTTGGGAAAATGCTTGAAGCTGTCATTAAGGAAGAAATAGTGAAACATTTAGAAAGGAGTGGTTCCATTAAACAGACCAGCATGGATTCATAAAGGGCAAGTCCTGTTTGCCAAACTTACTAGAGTTCTTTGAGGACGTAATGAGTGCAGTGGATAGAGGGGAACAGGTGAATGTCGTATACTTAGATTTCCAGAAGGCATTCTATAAGGTGCCACATAAGAGACTTATAAATAAGATACGGATGCATGGAGTCAGAGGAAGTGTATTGGCATGGATAGTGGATTGGTTAACCAATAGAAGGCAGAGAGTTTGTATAAATGGGTGTTTCTCCGGTTGGCAGCCAGTGGTGAGTAGGGTGCTGCAGGGGCCGGTGCTGTTTACCATTTACATTGATGATTTGGAAGAGGGAACTGAGTGTAGCGTAGCAAAATTTGCTGATGACACTAAACTGAGTGGAAAAGCAAATTGTACAGAGGATGTGGAGAGTCTGCAGAGGGATATAGATAGGTTAAGTGAGTGGGCTAAGGTGTGGCAGATGGAATACCACGATGGTAAATGCGAGATCATCCACTTTGGAAGGGATAATAGAAGAGCAGGTTATTATTTAAATGGTGAAAGATTGCAGTGTGCTGTTGTGCAGAGGGACTTGGGAGTGCTTGTTCATGAATCATAAAAAGTTGGCTTGCAGGTACAACAGGCTATTAAGAAGGCAAACAGAATGTTTGCTAGAGGGATTGAATTTAAGAGCAGGGAGGTCATGCTGCAACTATACAGGGTACTGGAGTACTGTGTGCAGTTCTGGTCTCCACACATGAGGAAGGATATGCTGGCTTTGGAGGCAGTGCAGAGGAGGTTCACCAGGTTGATTCCAGAGATGAAAGGGTTAACCTATGAGGAGAGATTGAGTCGCCTGGGACTATACTCTCTGGAATTCAGAAGAATGAGAGGGATCTTATAGAAACATACAACACTTTGAAAGGGATAGATAAGATAGTAGGAAAGTTGTTTCCATTGGTAGGTGGGACTAGAAGTAGGGGACATTGCCCCAAGATTCAGGGGAGAATATTTAGGACGGAGATGAGGGGAAACTGTTTTTCCCAGAGAGTGATGAATCTGTGGAATTCTCTGCCCAGGGAAGCAGTTGAGGCTTCTTCATTAAATATGTTTAAGATACTGTTAGATGGATTTTTACATAGTAGGGGAATTAAGGGTTGTGGGGAAAAGGCAGGTAGACGGAGCTGAGTTTACGGACAGATCAGCCATGATCTTATTGAATGGCGGAGCAGGCTCGATGGGCCGGATGACCTACTCCTGCTCCTATTCCTTATGTTCTTATGTAAAGGAATTCCTCCTCATCTCTGTTCTGAAGGCTCTGCCCCTGATCAAGAACTGTCCTATTAATGAAAACAAGACATGAGTTGAACAGATGTGACAGATCACTGTAAAAATTTACCTAACTTTGAATGTTTTGGCTTTGAGATCAGCTTGCTACAATCACATTATTGTTACATACAGACAGGCTGCTGGACTTTGACATCATACCCAGATTATATGAGCTGACGTGTTCCCAACAGGGTCTTTGTATTTCCTCCTCAGTACATTTCAGTTCCGGAGTAAGTACTTCACTTCCCTGGTGATCTTGATTTCCACCGAGCTTCTGACATCAGTGCTGTAAGTTCTAAGGTTCAGAAAGTTCAAAAGTAAATTTATTATCGAAATACATATACCATTTAAAACCTTGAATTGGAGGACATGGATGTAACTATTTATTTACGCCAATCCTTGAATGTAAGTTGTAACTATCAAAGGCTGTCCTTGATAAACCATGTTTCTGTAAAGCTTCATGCCCAATACATAACCATTGTATTGAGACAGAGGGGTGGGTGAGGGAGGGTGGGGTATACTGGATTCACTTTGTGTTTATCTACCCACAGGTAAAGCCTCAGCACAGGCGATGGTTCAAGAACCATACGCCTGCTCTCAATGTAAAACTGACTTTACCTGTCGCTGGAGGCAAGGGAAGACTGGGACGATCATGTGTGAGCAATGTGTGACGTCCAACCAGAAGAAGGCATTGAAAGCTGAACATACTAACCGTCTGAAAGCAGCATTTGTGAAGGCTCTTCAGCAAGAACAGGTGAGCTGCTGAAAAGTACAAACACACCTGGGTTTGTTCAAGACATCCTTCAGGTGTTGACAATCTTGAGCTACACACACAAAATGTTGGAGGAAATCAGCAGGTCAGAGTTCAAAGTAAATTTATTATCAAAGTAGATATATCATCAACATACATCACCCTGAGAATCATTTTCTTGTGGGCATTCACAGTAAATACAAGAAACACAATAGAATCAATGAAAGACCTCATCCAAGAAGACAGACAAATGTGCAAAAGACAGCAAATTGCAAATATGAAATATAATATATGATTATTGGAGTGGAATAAGTGAGCAATAAATATCAAGAACATGAGACATAAAGTCCTTGAAATCTAGTCCATTGGTTGTTGGAACTGTTCAGTGATAGGGTGAGTGAAGTTATTCCTACAGGTTCAGGAGCCTGATGGTTGAGGGGTAATAACTGTTACCAAGCCTGATGGGAGCAGTGAGAAGATGACATGGCCTTGGATGGTGGAGTTCCTCGATGATGGATGCTGAACAGAAACAGATCCTTACCCTTAACAATAACAGTGCATAGTTCCCTGAAGGTGGAGTCTCATGTAGATAGGGTGGTGAAGAAGGCTTTTGGAACGCTGGCCTTTATAAATCAGAGCATTGAGTACAGAAGTTGGGATGTAATGTTAAAATTGTACAAGGCATTGGTAAGGCCAAATTTGGAATATTGTGTACAGTTCTGGTCACCGAATTATAGGAAAGATATCAATAAATTAGAGAGAGTGCAGAGACGATTTACTAGGATGTTACCAGGGTTTCAGCACTTAAGTTACAGAGAAAGGTTGAACAAGTTAGGTCTCTATTCATTGGAGCGTAGAAGGTTGAGGGGGGATTTGATCGAGGTATTTAAAATGTTGAGAGGGATAGATAGAGTTGACGTGAATAGGCTGTTTCCATTGAGAGTAGGGGAGATTCAAACGAGAGGACATGATTTGAGAGTTAGGGGGCAAAAGTTTAAGGGAAACACGAGGGGGTATTTCTTTACTCAGAGAGTGATAGCTGTGTGGAATGAGCTTCCTGTAGAAGTAGTAGAGGCCAGATCAGTTGTGTCATTTAAGGTAAAATTGGATAGGTATATGGATAGGAAAGGAGTGGAGGGTTATGGGCTGAGTGCGGGTAGGTGGGACTAGGTGAGATTAAGAGTTCGGCACGGACTAGGAGGGCCGGAATGGCCTGTTTCCGTGCTGTGATTGTTATATGGTTATATGGTTACCCTTCTATCGAAGGGAATAACCTGGCGACCTTTTGGGCTAAGACCTTTCATCAGGACAAACCCATCATCAAACTTGTTCCTTTACCTCCCTCATCTTATGAAGCATCATTCCTGTTACTGTGTGCTGAACAGTTCTCTTGTACAACAAGATGGCTGTTGACTTCACAATCTACTCCAATACGATCTTGCACCTTATCTGCAGTGCACGCTTTCATAATCATAGAGCACTACAGCACAGAAACCGGTCCTTCAGCCCATCTAGTCTGTGCTGAACCATTAATCTACATAGATCCATCAACCTGCTCCTGAACCATAGTCCTCCATTCCCCTTCCATAAATTTACCAATCCAAATTTATCTTAAATGTTGAAATTGGTCCCTCATCCATCAGTTGCACTGTCAGCTTGTTCCACATTCTTACCACCCTCCCTGAGTGGTTCCCCCTCATGTTCCTCTTAACCCTTTCACCCTTAACCCATGACCTCTAATAGACTGACTGTTTATTAGATCTGATGATAGGTCTCTGGCCTGAAATGTTGGCTCTGTTTTTAGTTTAGATTTCTGTAGTGGGGAGGGAGGATTAGTGGGGATAAGCTCCCACTACGTATCAAATCCTCCCAATAGAGTGTGCCTCAAATATTTCTGATTACAGAGGGCCAGTTCCTGGCCTTCACATGTGCCTTAGCTATTAAGCCCAGCAGAACCATTTCTACTGAAAGGAGAACCTTAATGCCAGACACTTCGAGCAGATGCTGCTCAGCAGCTGTGATTAGCAACTCATCCAAAGAGAAGGGAAACTGATCTCAGACCCCTGCTGCCTTGCAGCTATACCCATTCATTGGGGAAGGCTTCAGGACTAAATTGCAAGGAAAAATCCAGAGCTGGGGTCCCTAAGGCAAACATCGAGTTCAACCCTGACTGACAGCTCCTGTGACACAGCTGGTGCCAAACTGTATCAGTATGCCGTTTCTTTGGATTCATCAGCTATGTGGAGAGAGGGACCTGCTGTATGGGCAAAAGCTTGCTCTCCATATAATACTACTCTGGTGTGTTAATCACATAGATAGCTAGAACACAACATCCATGGTCGACCCTGATCAACAGATCATTTAGATTTCCACCATCTATGTTTTTTTTTGATTTTCACGTATTTTAATTTTCCTTGTTACAACTTCTGACTTGAGTCACATGTTAGTTAGCACTTTCTCTTTCTGTGGAGGAAAAGAATAGAAGTTTTTGCAGAAATGAACTCAGTTCAGGAAGAGCTAAATCTTCAGTCTGGAGAACTATTAGCAGAGGAGGAAGGAGAAATTGTTCTACAGCATTGAGACTGGTAACATCCCTGTAGCTTTAGCTGAAAGATGTGTAGAAAGGACAGACAATGTATTTTACTTTGCAGGAGATTGAACAACGGATACTTCAACAGACACCTTCCACTGTACAAAGCAAGCAGGACTCTACAGTACAGCACCATTCGTTGAAACAGGTATGGAAGGCAAGTAGTATTTATAAATTAACCTTTGAAACCACTGACTGAATCATCACGAGTCACACCACCTTCTCCTCTGCTTCTCTGACCATTCTGTTTGGCTTGATGAATCAACCCAGATCCACATCTTGTCTGGGTTGAAACTAAGGTGAATCAGGGACTCATCAACGTCATCCCCCCCTCTCCTGAGAAGCACATTGGAAAATTTCAGTCACAGGGATAACGTGTGAATTCCTTAGATGCAGCAGAAGGAATTGAACCCATTGTGCAAACCACTACTACTGTACCACCTTAGGGTATTACAATTCCCCCATAACGTCCATAAATCCATTCACCTTTAACATACTCAGCTTCTGGACCTCCGTCTTACTAAGAAATTTAACTTCCCCACCCCCAAAATTTCTCCTGTAAACCCCTGAATGGTTGCCCTTTTGAAAATATGACCACTAGTTCTAAGCACCCAGGCCAGGAAAACATCATCCCTGCATCCAGCTTTTCTACACCTGTGAGATTTTTGTCTTTCAACATGACCCCCTCCCTTCTAAATGCTGGAGGATATTAGTCTGATCATCACAGAACAATCCCACCACGCCTGCAGCAGCTGGTCTGGTGAATCTTCATTGGACTCCCTATATCCTTTCCTGAGTAGTGAGACTAGATCTGTATAGGTTAACTCTCTGCGTTATTGTGGGGGTGAGAGCAGAGTACTTCAACGAGGTTACTCACAGGTCGGCGAAGCTTGTATAAAAGGAGAGCTTCGCAGGCGTTTGGACATTCTGGAGACCCATTTAGTGGAGGGAGCAGAGCAAACAAAAGCACAGAAGGGACGAACCATATAACAATTACAGCATGGAAACAGGCCATCTCGGCCCTTCTAGTCCGTGCCGACGCTTACTCTCACAGGACAACCATTGCTGGGAGTGGGCCAGTGGTGAGAATAGGAACATCAGGCTTCAACGTGAAGAGGCTGAAGGTAAAGGAAACAGGCTTGAAGGGTTAGTTTTTCCTTTTGTTATTACTGATTTGGTCTTGGTTGCCCATTGTACAGTGCAGGCACGATGGCAGTGGAATGCTCCTCCTAAAGGATGTGGGAATTCATGGATCCTGATGGTCTCCCTGATGACGACACCTACAGGAAGTGCAGCCAACTTCAGCTCCTGAAAGAAGGCAGTAAGGAGCCGGAGCTGGATGCACAATGGATCATCCAGGAGGCAGAGCAATTGATAAGATACATCCAGAGTGCAGAATTCAGGAAGTAGATGGGTGAACACTGAGCGAGGTAGAGGGAGAAAGAAGTTAGCCCAGGATCCCTCTTTGGCCATTCCCCTGAACAACAGCTATACCCCTTCTAGATACTGCTGTGGGGATGACCTACCTAGGCAAGGCAGCAGCCAGACCAATAACACTGTGGTCAGCTGTGAGCCTCAGAAGGTTAGGGTGAAGTCAGGTGGAGAAATAGTCATAGGGGATGCAATAGTTAGGGGGACAGATGGGAGATACTACAGCAGCAAAAGAGACACAGGATAGTGTGTTGCTTCCCGGGTGCTAAGGTCTTGGATGTCTCAGCGATTGTAGAATATTCTTGAAGGGGAAGGTGAGCAGCTGGAAGTTGTACAGGCAGAAGTCGTGGTACACATTGACATCGCAGGAGAGGGATAAAGGTCCTGTAGAGTAAGTTTAGAGAGTTAGGAAGGAGGCTGAAGAGCAGGACCTCCAAGGTGTTAATCACCGGATTACTCTTGGTACCACAAGCTAGGGAAGGTCCCAACGGGAAGATAGTGCAGACGAGTGAGTGTCTGAGAAGATGGTGCAGGAGGCAGGAATTCAAGTTGTTGGATCATTGGAACCTTTTCTGAGGAATGGGTGAACTGATCAAGTGGAACAGGTTGCACCTGAACTGGAGGGGAACCAATATCCTGGGAAGAAGGTTTGCTGATGCTATTGGGTTTAAACTAGATTTGCAAGGAAGTGAGAACCAAAGTGAAGAGGCAGTGGATGGGGCAGTTGGCACACAAGATGAAACAGCTTGTCGGGAGTTTGTGAGGAAGAATAAGCAGATGATAGAGCAAAGATGCACTCAGCCAAATGGTTTGAGATGGGTCTATTTTAATGCAAGGAGTATCATAAACAAGGCGGATAAACTTACAGGGGACTATGATGTTGTGGCCATTACAGAGACTCGGATGTTTCGAGGCAGGAAAGGTTGCTGAGTGTGCTGGGTTTTCAGTGTTTCAAAAAGGACAGGGAGAGAGGCAAAAGAGGTGGGGGAATGGCATTGCTAATCAGGGACGGTATCGTGGCTGCAGAAAAGGAGGAAGTCATGGAGGGATTGTCTACTGAGTCATTGTGGGTGGAAGTCGGAAACAGGAAAGGGGCAATAACTCTACTGGGTGTTTTTTGTAGGCACCCCCAATAGTAACAGGGACATTGAGAAGCGGATATGGAGGCAGATTCTGGAACGGTGCAATAATGATAGGGTTGTTGTGATGGGTGATTTTCACTTTCGTAATATTGACTGGCATCTCCTTAGAGCAAGGGGTTTAGATGGGGTGGAGTTGGTGGTGTGATGCAATATGTAGATAAGTCAACTAGAGGAGAGGCTGTACTTGATCTGGTATTGGGAAATGAACCTGGTCAGGTATCAGATCTCTTGGTGAGAGAGCATTTTGAAGTTAGTGATCACAACTCTATCTCCTTTATCATTGTGCTGGAAAGAGATGGGAGCAGAAGATTTGGGGAAACATTTAATTGGCATAGGGGGAAATAATGATGCAGGAACTTAGGAACATAAATTGGGCGCAGATGTTCTTAGGGAAATGCATGGCAGAAATGTGGCAATGTTCAGGGAGTATTTGCATGGCGTTCTGCATAGGTATGTTCCATTGAGGCAGGGAAAGGATGGTAGGGTAAAAGAACCATGGTATACAAAGTAGGTAGAAAATATAGTTAAGAAGAAAAGAAAAGCTTATAAAAGGTTTAAGAAAATAGATACTGTTAGAGCTCTAGAAAATCACAGGGTGCCAGGAAGGAGCTCTAGAATGAAATTAAGAGGCCATGAGAAGACCTTGGTGAGCAGGAATAAGGGGAACCCCAAGGTATTCTATAAGTATTTGAAGAGCAAAATGGCTAACATGAGACGCATAGTTTTAAGGTAGATGGAAGTAGGTACAAGGGAGATACCAGAGGCAAGTTTTTCACACAGAGTGGTGGATGCGTGGAATGCTTTGCCAGCAACAGTGGTAGAGGTGGATACAATAGAGTATTTTAAGAGACTCTTAGATAGGTACATGGAGCTTAGAAAAATAGAGGGCTATGCAGTTGGATAATTCTGGGCAGTTTCTAGAGTAGGTTACGTGGTCGGCACAACATTGTGGGCCAAAGGACTTGTGATGTTCTGTAGATTTCTATGTTCTATGGCGCTGAGTTCCAAGAAAACTATTTACTTTGCAAGTTTCTATAAGATGATCCAGAGTCATCTGTGCATATGTCAACAAGTGCAGTTGAAAAATAAATATACACAAAATTACTCTGTTTTTCAGTTAAATTTGGTAACATTGATTTTTTTATTCCATAAAATGGATCGTTTGTTCAAAGTAAACTTATTATCAAAGTAGATGTCACCATACACTATATTGGGATTCATTTTCTGGCAGCTGTACACAGTAAGTCCAAGAAACAATGGAATAAATGAAGCACTAGACAGACAAACAACCAATGTGTAAAAGACAACACGAGTGAATCTGCAGATGCTGGAAATAAATAAAAACACAAAATGCTAGCAGAACTCAGCAGGCCAGACAGCATCTATGGGAGGAGGTAGGTGACGACGTTTTGGGCCGAAACCCTTCATCAGGAGTGAAGTAACATGGGATGGTCGAGGGGGGATAAGAAGTGGGGGGAGGGATAAAGTAGGGTGCTGGGAAGTGATAGGCTGGAGGGAAATGGGCTGGGGGAAGGTGGAGGATTATGGGAAATAAAAGAGAAAGAAAGGTAGGGCTGGAAGGAGATTTTTCCGAGAGAGAAAGAGAACCAGACTAAAATAATAGATAGGGATGGGGGTAAGGGGGGGCAGGGGTATCAACGGAGGTCTGTGAGTTGGATGTTCATGCCGGCAGGTAGGAGGCTACCTAGGCGGGAAATAAGGTATTGCTCCATCGACCTGCGTGTAGCCTCATCTTGACGGTAGAGGAGGCCATGGACAGACATGTCGGAGTGGGGGTGGTCTGTGGAATTGAAGTGTGTGGCCACAGGGAGATCCCGCCACTGCTGGAGGACTGAGCGCCGGTGTTCGGCGAAACGGTCTCCCAGTCTGCAGCGGGTCTCCCCAATGTATAAATGGCTACGTCGGGAGCACCGGATACAGTATATCACCCCAGTTGACTCGCAGATGAAGTGGTGCCTCACCTGAAAGGACTGTCGGGGGCCTGGGATGGTGGTGAGGGAAGAAGTGTGGGGGCAGGTGTAGCACTTCTTCCATTTGCAGGGATGAGTGCCCGGAGGGAGGTCGGTGGGGAGGGATGGGGGGGGGATAAATGGACAAGGGAGTCGCGTAGGGAGCGATCCCTGCGGAAAGTCGAGAGTGGGGGGAGGGGAAGATGTGGCTGGTGGTGGGATCACGTAGGAAGTAGCGGAAGTTACGGAGGATTATACGTTGGTTCTGTAGGCTGGTAGGGTGATAGGTGAGGACCAGGGGGACTCTATCCCTGGTGGGCTGGTGGGGGGATGGGGTGAGGGCAGAGGTGCATGAAATACGGGAGACGCGATGGAGGGCAGAGTTGATAGTGGACAAAGGGAAGCCCCTTTCTTTAAAAAAGGAAGACATCTCCTTTGTCCTAGAATGAAAGGCCTCATCCTGAGAGCAGATGCGGCGGAGGAATTGAGAGAAAGGGGTAGCATTTTTGCAGGAGACAGGGTGGGAAGAGGAATAGTCTAGGTAGCTGTGGGAGTTAGTAGGTTTGTAGTAGACATTGGTGGATAGGCTGTCTCCAGAGATAGAAACAGAAAGATCTAGAAAGGGGAGGGAGGTGTCGGAAATAGACCAGGTGAATTTGAGGGCGGGGTGAAAGTTGGAGGCGAAGTTAATGAAGTCGACGAGCTCAGCATGTGTGCAGGAAGCAGTGCTGATGCAGTCATCGATATAACACACGCAAGAAAAGAGGAGGACAGATACCAGTGTAGGCTTGGAACATAGATTGCTCCACATGGCCGACAAAAAGGCAGGCATAGCTAGGACCCATGCGGGTGCCCATGGCTACACCTTTAATTTGGAGGAAGTGGGAGGAGCCAAAGGAGAAATTGTTAAGGGTGAGGACTAATGTGTAAAAGACAACAGACTGTACAATACAAAATAATAATAATAATAAATAAATAAGCAATAAATGACGAGAACATGAGATGAGCCCTTGAAAGTGAGTCCATACATTGAGGGAACAGTACAGTGATGGGGTGAATGAAGTTATCCGCCTCTTTTTCAAGAGCCTGATGGTTGAGTGTTAGTAACTGTTCCAGAAGCTAGTGGTGTGAGTCCTGAGGCCTCTGTACATCCTCCCTGATGGCAGTCGTAAGCAAAGAGCCTGGCCTGGGTGGTGGGAGTCCTTGATGATGGTTGCTGCTTTCCTGAAATATCGCTCTATGTAGATGTGCTCAATGGTGGGGAAGACTTTACCTGTGATGGATTGGGCCATGTCCAGCAACACACACAAAATGCTGGTGGAACACAGGAGGTCAGGCAGCATCTACAGGAAGAAGCACTGTGGACGTTTCAAGCTGAGACAGTCCTGCATCTGCAGATTTCCTCGTGTGGGCCATGTCCACTATTTTTTGTAGGATTTTCCATTCAAGGGCATTGGTGTTTCCATTCTAGGTCATGGTGCAACCTGTCCATATACTCTCTACCACACATCTATAGAAGCTTGTTGAAGTTTTAGATATCTTGCCAAATCTTCGCAATCTCCTAAGGAAGTAGAGGCAACGTCATGCTTTCTGCGTAATTTAACTTGCATGCTGGGCCCAGGACAGGTTCTTCAAAATGATAACATCGAGAGATTTAAAGCTGCTGTGTCTCCCCACCTCGGATCCCCCAATGAGGACTGGCTCTAGTTTCCTCCTCCTGAAGTCTAATCACCAGCTCCTTGGTCCTGCTGACATTGAGTGAGGTGGTAGTGAATTGTGGATTTTCATTAGCTGAAATGCTGTAATAAGGAGGCAGTCAAAGTTCAAAGTACATATATTTTCAAAGTATGTGTACTTTATTTGACCTTGAGGTTCATCTCCTTGTAGGCAGTCACAAAACAAAGAACCCAATATAGAACCCATATTTAAAAAAAACATCAAACAGTTAATGTGTTAAAAAAACTGTAAGCAATAAAAGTAAGCAAATAACATTCAAAACTGAAGTTCACAAAAGTGAGTCCACAGCCATGAAGCCAGTCCAGGAGCAGGCCACAGCTGTAGTTCAGCGCAGAGACGAGTAAATGTCATGGTGCAGTGGGCTGAGTCTCCACCTGCCACTCTGACCTTTTCACTTAAATTTCAAACCTCGGGTCTTTCCCTGCTTTCAGACCCATGCTCTGCCTCACAGTGTTCCAGTTGGTGTTTCACAGAGTAACACATCTTTAGCACTGTGTGCTGTATGTTTTCTATGTTTCTATGCACTCAAATTCTCCTGTGCCAGAGGCCAGCATTCCCACAGCAGCTGGGCACACTTTGTAAAGTGTATTAATTCTTTAAAAGTTGACCCCATTGCTTGTTTCCTGCCATGCCATTTATTGACACACCACAATTTAAAATACCCTGGTTGTTTACTTATTTATTTAGCAATACAACACGGAACAGGCCCTTCCATGCATTTGAGCCACACCGTTATTAACCCACCAGTTTAACCCTTGCCTAATCATGGGTAATTTAAAATAACCTGCCAACTGGTATGTCTTTGGACTGTGGGAGGAAATTGGAGCACCCAGAGGAAACCCACACATACCACGCGGAGGACGTACAAACCCCCTACAGAGGACGCCAGAATTGAACTCCAAACTCTGCCTCCCCGAGCTCTAATAGCATTGCACTAATCCATATGCTAACATGGTACCCATCTTTAAGCTTTGTATTGCATAGGTTTAAACTTTTAATCACAGTATATAAACAAAATAATACTATGCTCACTCTTTTCTAAGACCCCATGCTCCCAGATTATTAAATATCTGTACTTACTGAGAAATGCTAAGTCTAAAATAGCCTGATTGCTTGGTGGGATAGGGAACAGCCAAACCAACTCCTCTCTCTGACATTGCTGATCAGCGATTTGCTAAGTAATGCCATGACTGTTTACAGGGACAACATGGTAGCATAACGGTTAGTGTAACAATTTACACTGCCAGCAATCGGGCTTCATTTCCCGCCACTGCCTGTAAGGAGTTTGTACGTTTCGTAAATTCTCCTCGTAACTGCACGTGTTCCCTCCGGATGCTTCGGATTCTACCCACGTTCTAAAGGCATACAGGTTAGGGATTGTTGTTGTGTGAATGAAATCGCCGGAGAAAATTACTGGTAGATACAAAACAGTTTCTTTATTTGACAAAATAAGGTACAGCAGACATCATGTGGAGACGCTTTCGGTGGAAAAGTCTGCTAGCTCAACATGGGGCTCGATATTTATGTGCTGAACACAAAGGAAAATTCCATATTTACAAAGTATAGACAACACTTTCTTTTGAGATTACATACAAACTTCACACCTCCTAATTCGCATCCATCCCACAGACGCCAGCATCGTCTGTGGACTGGGATTCACAGCTTTTAGGAATACATTGTTCCAATTTATATCCACAATACATTTTCAAGGAATAGAAGACTGCTAGCCAAACCCATTTGCTAAATGTAAATGACCTAAACCCAGAAATCACTCTTAACAAGGATAATAAGTAAAAGGCGTGCTGTGTTGGGTTTGGAAGCATGACGGCACCTGCGGGCTACCCCTAGTACATCCTTGTACCACTGTAATCCAAGGTTCCCTCAGAAGTCTGGAAAGAGGCACAAAACTTGTTGCTTCATGGACATTTTATTAAGCGTTGATAGAACAAACAGAAATTGAAACAGACAATGATAGCGGTCTACTAAGTGACAGGGGAGACAAAAGGCTAAGATATTAAGATTAAGCTGGCACTGCACATCTATTATACCCATAAGTAAGGAAAGTTCCATTCAAATTTATAGTTGAGAGTCCACCACAGAGAAAGCACTTACTTAAATAATGCAGTACCAAGAGAAGCTTCCTTAATCATACTTTGTATAACCATAATGAGAACACACTAAAGAACTGCATCTATAAACTGTGAGCACTAGGAAGCATACTAGACAGTTTATTGTATATATAACTACTAAAAATACAAGCAGATAATTATTTGTTAAACTGCAAAGAAAATAACAAAGTCTAAGAACTAACCAGCTGGATCTAACAACGCACATGATACATTTCACTATGTTTCGATGTACAGTGTGACAATTAAAGCTATTCTTTAACTTAGGCTGTTGTGATATTGGTCTGACGACTGGGGCTTGTCGTGATAAGCACAGGAGAGCATTAGTTTCTATTCAACCTGAACTATACATCATTCATACTTGGGTTGCTGTTCTACCCCAGAAACCATTTTGGTTGAACATAGATGTAAGTAATATGTTTTGAGTAATGTGTAAGTTAAAGGTTTTATTTACACACCCTCTGACTAATGTTGCAGGGATCCAGCCAGTTGTCTCGAGGACCTCAGAGCACCACAGCCCGCGGGGTGCTGCACACGTTCAGCCAGTCATCTCAGCTGCAGAACGTCTCTCTTGTCAACAGGCAAAGCAAACACGCTGAAAGAGCTGGTGCTAAAGGCAGCATCACTACCTGGAGGAAGCAGGTCCCCAACACAGGTAGGCAAATAACTACCCTGCACATAAGATAAAACTTGATTTATCCCGAAGGAAATTATTGTTGCAAGGTTCCTCAGTCAGAAGTATATACAAAATATAAGCTTTGAGGTATGAAAAAGAATACAAAATGTACAATATAAAATAATAGTGCAAACTACAGATGTCCAATGAAACCATATATATTTAAGGAGGAGGAGTTGTAGAGTCTTGTAGCCAGAGGGAGAAAGGATCTCCTGTGGCATTCAGTGGTGCACCTCGGTGGAATCAGTCTGTTACTAAGGGTGCTCCTCTGTTTGTCCCATACACCATGGAGGCGGTGAGAGGGATTGTTTATAATGCTTCATAGCTTCTGCAGCATTCTCCTTTCAATCACAACCACTAGGGAATCCAGTTTCTCCCCAAGAACTGAACCAGCCTTCCTGACAAGCTTATTGATCACCTTGGTGTCAGCTGCTCTCACCCTGCTGCCCCAGCAGACTACAGTGCAGAATAGAATGTTGGCCACCACTGAGTTGTAGAGCATCTGCAGCATAGTACTGCAGACGTTGAATGACCAGAGCCTCCTCCTTGTACAGAGTCCCAGAATTTTTAGTCTAGTTTATTGTCCAGGTGAGTTCCCAGGTATCTGTAGTCCTGGATGACTTCCACATCATTTCCCTTGATGGAGATGGAAATACAGGGTGGTTTCACCTTCTGAAGTCAACCACCAACTCTTTTGTCTTAGTGATGTTGAGTTGCAGGTGATTCAGCCCACACCACTCAACAAAGTTGTCCACCACTCTTTTGTACTCAGCCACCTGACCCCGGCTGATACAGCCCACAACTGCCGAATCATCCGAAAACTTCTGCAGGTGGGAGGACTCCGAGTCGTATCTGAAGTCCAAGATGTAGACGGTGAACAGGAAGGGGGACACAACAGTCCCCTGAGGTGCCCCTGTGCTACTTACCACAATACCTGATACACAGCTCTGCAATCTCACAGACTGTGGCCGTCTGGACAGGTAGTCTGTAAGCTAGTGGAGCATCCACCTGCATCTCCGTGAGCTTACTCCCTAGTAAAGCAGGGTGTTAAAGCACTGGTGAAATCAAAGAACATGATTCTCACAGTGCTGCCTAACTCATTCAGATAAATGTAAGCCTGTTGAAGCAGGAAGATAATGGTGTCCTCGGCTCCAACTTGAGATTCTGTCAATGCTCGACAACAGGTAGTCAAAACTGCCCAACACCATCAAGGGCAGAGAGAAAGCTGCTGGAAAAGGGCTAATAACATCAGGGAGGCATCTACGTAGCATCCACACCAGGACCACCAGATTCAAAAATAGCTACTTTCCCCAAGCAGTAAAGCTGAACAACGCCTCCGACAACTGACCCACCCCTCCACACACCCATCCACCACTACTTTATCATTTCCTGTCAGTCGCCTTATGTACAGACAGTCCTGTGCCTAGCTTCACTCTGTGGACATACAATCAATCTAGGTATTGATTATATTCTAGATATTTATTGTGTTTTTTTGTGCTTCATCAGATCCAGAGTAGCAATTATTTCATTCTCCTTTCCACTTGTATACTGGAAATGACATTAAACAGTCTTGAATGTTGGAAATCAGATCAATACACACAAAATGCTGAAGGAACTCAACAGGTCAGGGAGCTTCAATGGAGGGGAATAACAGTTGACCTTTTGGGCAGAGACCTTTTATCAGCCAAACTTTGGCTGCTTATTCCTCTGCCTGACCTGCTGAGTTCCTCCAATATCTTGTGAATACTCTGACTATTTTACAGCCTCCTCCCCTTCCCCTACCAGCCCACACCACCACCACTGTCGAGTGAAGTGTGTGGTATGTGTCAAGAAAGGTTGATGATCCAGGCTATGAAGATCTGAAATTCCAGCTGTGGTGCTTGTTTTGAGTCAGATGTCAATGATGTTGATTCTTGGTAGGGTGGGTGGGTGGAGGGGTTCTCTTGCTTGGGAACACAGGATGGTGCAGTGATTGATTTCAAACACTTCCACAAACCCCACACCACATTATCGATGAGAAGCAGCGTCCTTATCCAGCAGAAATAAAATGGTTAGCCATCAGAAATCGGGTTTAATATCATTGGCATATGTCATGAACTTTGTTTTGTGGCAGCAGAACATTGCAATACATGATTAAAATAACTAAATTACAATAAGAAATATAATTTTAAAAATAAATTAGTGCAAAGAGAGGGCAAAAAAAATTTGAAGAAGTGTACATGGGTTCATTGTCCATTCAAAACTCTTGATGGTGGAGGGAAAGAAGTTGTTCCTGAAACATCTTCAGGCTGCTGTACCTCTTTCCTGATGGTAGCAATGAGAAAAAGGGCACGTCCTGGGTATTGGGGGTCTTTAATGACAGATACTGCCTTCTTGAGGCATGGAGTTTTGAAAATGTTCTCGATGCTGGAAGACTAGTGCTCATGATGGAGCTGACTGAGTTTTCACAACTTTCTGCAGCCTTTTCCAATCCTGTACAGTGGACCGTCCATAGTGAACAAGGGTATAGTGTGCTCTCTCTGCTGGTTTCCTGCTGATTTCTGACTCTTTCTGTTTCCAGGGGTTACAATGGCTTACGTTAGCCCAAACCTATCAGGCCAGAAGACGTCATCAACCATGGATCGTCACCGCGAGTACCTGTTGGACATGATCCCTTCACGATCCATCAACCAGCCGTCCAACGCATGGAAATAGATGCAGTGGAGTGGGGTGGGTGGGAGGGTTAGACAGATGCTTGGAAAGGCCAAGGCGAATACCTTGCCCCCTCTTTGCTCGCTGCAGTCACGCAGTCCAACGGTCAAAGGTGTGGGGCCCAGGTCACCCCAGCAACTGCCCGTTCTCCCTTACAATAGAGTCTGCATTTCTTGGAATTGTGAGCACTGTTCTTGCACAGCGTATAAGGGAAAGTACAATGTGTAACCAGATGGACATAGGCATACATCTTGCCAGATTACAATGACACTGCATGTGGAAAAGAGGTCTCTTTTACTTGCTGTTTCTATGTGCGTGTGTGCAAGTGCACGTATTTAGTGCTCACACATGTGTTTCTGTTTTTCACTTTGTGATACAAGTGATATCATCATGGATCTCTGGTTCTGCAGTAGCTGTATTGTTCTGGGAACTGTGGAAGAGGTCCCTCCTCCCTGATGAATGTAGTGCAGGTCACTCAGGGTGTGGGATAAAGTGGGGCAGTTGGGAGTGTCCCATCTCGAGTGGAGACGTCAGAGAGACTTGGCCTTGTTGATCTCCTTCCCATGGTGCAGATCAGGTGTATAGACGTTTCTCTGCTCTTCCACTAGTGTGCTGATAGAATTGTTTATAAGTAAACAGAATTACCTCCAACTTTCACCCGTTTGCCAAGCAGCCTGGCTGTCTGGATTTGAAATTTTTAAGACTTTATTTTTGGAGTCGGGATGAAAGTCACTGGAGATTGTGCAGTGATGCTGATTCTTTCCATCTGAATGCAGATTCCTTCCGTGTCATTCCCACAAATCCCACACCATACTGTCCGTAAACAACACATTTAACATCTGGGCGAAACATGGTTAGCCTTGATGCATCCAACTTCCTATTGTTTCTGAGTGGGGGAGATTGTGTAAACAAATGGATTAAGTTTTGTCTTTGGTGGTGTCCTGGTGGTGATAATCTGCCTCCATCAGTTTGTGAGTTCGGTAGCACTGAACTCTTTGCTTGGGACGTAGAGGTAAAGAGCCCTGCCCGATCCTTGGAGTGCGTGACCGGAATCCCACTGCAGCTGAACGAGAGCCAGCCTGGGATAGCACTGACTATTGGTTTTTTGGTGATCTTGTGCTCAATGGGAGAGGCAGGCGGGTGGGTGGGGGGGGGCCTTTGACTTGTTTATACTGAATCTTCCTGGGCTGGGAAGGTGACCTGTGTACGTGCTCCCTTGGGAAGGTGAGCTTTCCTGAGTGATCCGATGCAATCGGTGATGGTGGAGGTAGTCCTGTAAAAAGCATCACCCTTCAGTATTGGTGACCAGGGCCGCCGTCTTCCTGCCCCCATGGCAGTCATTTTAATCTGCTACTTTACCCTTAACCTGTCAATACTCTTCTGACATTTGGGCAGACTTTTATTTTTCCCCCAGTTTTTGATACAGATTAGTCATTAGTAAAGCCATTAAAATATTTTGCAGATGTTCTTGTTTATTAGAGGGTATTTTTGTGTTTGCTTGGTTAGCTGGAATGATGTCCTTAATTCAACCAAAGTATCGTTGGAGTTAATTTTTTAATGTGAATTTTCTCACTGTGGAGATTGAAGTAACAACAAAATTTACTCTCCAGCATCTGGGTCCATTCAGAGTCTCACTGAACTCTCACCACTAAGGTGTTTATCATCTATCCATATTCCAATGCGTTCCCAGTGTCTGCACACCAACAGTAGGTGCACATCATCCGCATATACACGTGATCAGTCATACCTCCTTTCGCTGCTTCCTGATCTCACTGTGTACTCTTTGACTTCCCACTCCTGTACCTCTGATTGTGTGGACGTGTCAGAGCAATTGTCTAAAAGGCACACACTTTTCCAAACTATCGCCATTTTGAACGTACTTTCACTGTCTTCACTACTGTCTTTGTGGCAAACTGGGCTGGATTTCAATAAGCAAGTTCCCTCTGCAGAGCCTCAGATTCTCCAAAATACAACATACAGAACTAATATTTATGTTGCTGTATAAGTTTGATTTTGCCTTGATTTTCATTGGATCTTTAAAGAATATGCTATTCAGGACTCTGGGTGGATTGTAGGGGTTGCTGTGCTTCTCCTTCCCTCCCCCTCACCCCACAACCCCATCTGTAACTCGAGAGACTACCATACTATCACATTCAATAGTAATCATTCTGTTTCCATTTTTGAGCTTGTCCTGTGGAGAGTCAGCCTATTTACTGACTGTGCTTGCTGGTTACTGAGCAAATTGGCCATGTTCAAGAAGATCCTTCCTCCGGTCCCACTTCTACATGCCTACTGAAGGTGATTGTTTTTCTCGCAATATTTGAGGACAGATTAGGTTGACTTGGACAGTCATCCTCACTGATCTGTGTGCTTGTTCTGAACTGGGTATCTCACCTGTCTGAGTTAGGCCTAAGAAATAGGATGTCTAGTAACTGCCATCATCATACCATCTTCCTGCCCCTTTCCCTGACAGTGAGGTTGTGGTGAAGAAATGGCCTGTGCCCAACCTCAAAAAACTTGGGATGTCCCGCCCTGTCATTGTGGGCCATTCATTCAGGTAGGGCTCTTGTGGAAAGGGGACAAGAAACAATTCTGCAAAGCTCACCAGCTTTGACTTTGAAGGAACTGTAGTCCACAGGACAATGTGTCTCATTTGGGTGTTGTATGTCATGTTCATACCAAATACTGCAGCCAGCTTCACATTGGCGACAAGGATTGTCACAAACCCTTAGCCCTTTGGATCCCATGTTTCATTCAGGCTTCATCCCTGCCATTCCCCCTCCCCCTTTCTCAAGCTCCCTGAATGAGGGCCCAGTGGCCAGGGAAGGAGTGAGCAATGGACAGGTATTTTCTAGAATGAATGCATCTACCCTCAAGAACACGTTTTCGGAGAGTCAAAGATCGTTTCACCAATGGAGCAACATTCTGCGTGTGGAAATAACTGCAAATGACAACTCACGAACAGAGTAATTTTTCTCTTCACCTTTTGTCACCAACAAGTTTATATTGGCGTGACTGAAACCGCAAGGGCCATTACGGATCTGTCGATACTTTCCCAGCCTATTTACTGTGACTATAACCTCTAATAGAACGAACTTACAAAGAATTTGCTGCAAGAAAGCTGCTCCTTCTGGAGAATTTCAATCCATGCTTGAAATGGATGGTGTACATTGTACTGAGGGATTTTTAGCATTTGAATGACAAATAAACAGGACAAACAGCATGGTGGTTCATCTGTCTTCATGGTGTTTGATGTTGCTTTCATTGATGTAAACCTGTACTCCTGAAGACGAACGATAAATGAGAGACTGGTCCTCTTTCAGACTTCAATGTTGTCTCTTCTCAGGTAAGATACAACACTAGTTAAAAAAATAAAATTTGCTCCACATTGTCCTGTCACATACTCCCAGAATAGGGGCAATACAGATTAGACACATTAAAGTTCCATCGTAAACACAGGAGCTTCTGCAGAGCAACACACAGAATGATGGAGGAACTCAGCAGGTCAAGCAGCATCAATGGGAGTGCATAAACATTAGAGGTTTCAGGTTGAGACCCTTCATTAGGACTGAAAAGGAAGGATGTCAAAATTTAAAAAAAGGATGGGGAGAGGGGAGGAGGACTAGCTAGAAGGCGATGGGTGAAGCCAGGTGGGTGGGGGAGAGGGGATCAAGTAAGAAGCTGGGAGGTAATGGGTGATAGGAATGAAGGTGGGGCCACTAAAGGATAAAGAAGGCAACATGCCTGGAGGCGGAGGAGGTTGGGGAGGTCCTAAATGAATATTTTGCTTCAGTATTCACAAGTGAAAAGGAACTTGATCAGGGCGAGGTTGAAATAGAACAGGCCTGTGTGCTGGACAGTGTGGAGATTAAGGAATAAGTGTTGGATCTTAAAAACATCAAGATTGATAAGTCCCCAGGGCCAGACATGATATACCCCAGGTTGTTGTGCAAAGTGAGAAAAGAGATCGCTGGAGCAGTAGCTATTTTTGAATCCTCTTTGACTGCAGGGGAGGTGACGGAGGATTGGAGAATGGCAAATGTAGTTCCCTTGTTTTAAAAGGGTAATAGGGAGAATCCTGGGAACTGTAGACTGGTGAGTCTTACATCAGTGGTCTGCAAACTATTGGAAAAGATTCTTAGGAATAGGATCTACAAGCATTTGGAGAAGTACAGTTTACTCAAGGATAGTCAGCATGGCTTCGTGAAGGGAAGGTCGTGCCTCACGAGCCTAATTGAGTTTTTTGAAGAGGTAACAAAAGAAATTGATAAGGATAGGGCGGTAGATGTGGTCTACATAGATTTGACAAGGTCCCCCACGAGAGACTCATCCAGAAAGTCATGAGGCATGGGATCAGTGGAAAAAACTGGCTTACAGGAAGAAAGCAGAGGGTAGTAGTGGAAGGAAAGTATTCTGCCTGGAGGTCGGTAACTAGTGGAGTGCCGCAAGGATCTGTCCTGGGACCCCTGCTCTTTGTGATTTTTATAAATGACCTGGATGAAGAGGCGGAAGGATGGGTGAGTAAGTTTGTGGATGACACAAAGATTGGAGGAGTTGTGGATGAAGCTGTAGGATGTCAAAGATTACAAGAAGATATAGACAGGATTCAGATTTGGGCAGAAAAGTGGCAGATGGAGCTCAATCCGGATAAGTAACGCTGTGTACAGGGTTAATGGTTACTTAAGAGTGTGGATGAACAGAGGGACCTTGAGGTTCAAATCCATACATCCAAGGTCACTGCACAGATTGATAGGATAGTTAAGAAGGCCTATGGGATGCTAGGCTTCATTAATAGGGGGATTGAGTTCAAGAGTAGAGAGGTCATGTTGAAACTACAAATCTCTGGTGAGACGGCACTTACCAGAGTATTGTGTTCAGTTCTGGTCACCTCATTATAGGAAGGATGCGGAAGCTATGGAGAGGGTGCAGAGGAGATTTACCAGGATGTTGCCTGGATTGGAAAACAAGTCTTATGAGGCAAGGTTAGCAGAGTTGGGACTTTTCTCTTTGGAGTGTAGAAGAATGAGAGGGGACTTGATAGAGGTCTACAAGATTATGAGAGGCATAGATAGGGTGGCTAGCCAGTACCTATTTCCCAGGGCACGAATAGCAAACGCCAGAGGGCATATGTACAAAATTAAGGGAGGGAAGTTTAGGGGAGATATGAGGGGTATGTTTTTTAAACAGAGGGTAGTGGGTGCCTGGAATGACTTGCCAGGTATGGTGGTGGAGGCTAAAACATTAGGGGTATTTAAGAGCCTCTTGGACAGGCATATGGATGAAAGAAAAATGGAGGGTTATGGAATAGTGTGGGTTTAGTACTTTTTTTAAGAAATATATGGGTCAACACAACATCGAGGGCTGAAGGAGTCTGATAGGAAAGGAGAGTGGTCCGTGGGAGAAAGGGAAGCAGGGGCACACTAGGAGGAGGTCATAGGTAGTTGAGGAGAAGAGGTAAGCAGAATAGAACAAGAAGGAAATGGGGGGAGGTGGGAATTACTGGAAGGTATAGAAATCGATGTCCATGCCTTCAGGTTGAAGGCTACCCAGATGGAATATAAGGAGGTGTTCCTCCAACCCGAGAGTGACCTCGTCATTGCAGTAGAGAAGGCCATGGATTGGCATATCAGATCAGGAATATGAATAGGAATTAAAAGGACTTGCCACCGGGGAATTCCACTTTTTGCAGGTGGGACCAAGGTGCTTGTCAAAGCAGTCCCCTATCTCCGTCAGGACTCACCTCACTTGTCCCATCACACACTCCCAAAATAGGGACAACACAGGTCAGACACGATAAAAGTTTACTTTGCCCTGTTAGTCTTTTAAATTCAATACACGTTAGATACAGAGTAAATCTCCTTCTTTAGTCACGAGGCAAACCCAGAACTTTATCCTTGGAGTGTAAGAGACTGAGGGGTGATAGAAATGAATGAGGTCATAAACAAGAGATTCTGCAAATCAGCCATGTTGGAATGGCAGGGCAGACTCAAGCGACACACACAACTCAGCAGGTAAGGCAGCATCTAAAGAAAGGAATAAACAGTCAATGTTTCAGGCTGAGACCCTTCATCAGGACTGGAAAGGAAGGCTAAGAAGATGGGAGGGGAAGCTGGCTGGTGATGGGTGAGACCAGGTAGGGAAAATGAAGTGAGAAGCTAGGAGGTGGGTAGGTAAAGGTAATGCACTCAAATTTTATTCCCTGGGAAAGAGACTCAAAAACTAGAGGCACTAATTTTAAGGTGAGAGGGATTATAGAAAGGACCTGAGGGACAACTATTTAATCCAGAGAATGATTAATTCATTGAATGAGCTGTCATAGGAAACGTATGAGTCAGGTACAATAACAACATTGAAAAGACACTGGGGCTGGTATATGGATAAGAAAGTTGGTGGTGGTGTAGATTGTTGTAAATTACAATGGGGCATTGGCATCCAAAGAGAAGAATTGACGCCATGGCTTGAAAAGAGGGAGCAGGGAGGGCTCCAAGCTAGAATAAAACTCCCATCCACCAGCGTCTCGTTGGCAAATGTACAGTCACTGGAGAACAAAACTGAGGACTTAAGGGCAGGATTGCTAACTCGGAGGACCTTTATCTGTATAAAGGTGCTGAGGCTGCATGCTTGAGAGTTGAGTCTGCTGAGTCCTTGAGAAGATTATGAAATTGCTAGTTCATTAAGATGGTTCAAAAGTTTAAAAAGAAATTACAGACAGGCTGCAGATTGCAGTTAGAGTAGTTTTGGAATAAATTTAGAATTTTTGTAAGCTGTCCACAACATTGCCATGTTTCATTAGTGCCATCTTGCCACCTTTTTCCTATTGGGTGCGGCCCTTAGGTTCCTTGTATTGACTGTGAATGCCCACAAGAAAATGAATTTCAGGTTATTATATGGTGATGTTTATGTACTTGGTTAATAAATTTACTTTGAGCAGTGACAGATGGAGTTCAAGCCAGAGTAGTGTGTAATGGTTCACTTTGGAAGGTTGAATTTGAAGGCAGAATACAGGGTTTATGGCAGGATTCTTAGCACGGTTCAAAACGATGTATGGTGGGAGGCTCGTAATGAATGTCTGCACAACTAAGTTTCCAAAGAAAAGCCCTTGTTTACTGGCATCTGCACAAGTGCATGTGGGCACAGGTGCAATGAAAAACTTATTTGCAGCAGCATCACATGCTCACCACATCAGATAAGCAGCGTCACAACAAACACATAAATTATATATAATTTCTACAAGAGAGAACACAATTAGAATAAAAATATCCTTTGTAGTGCAAAGTGATCACAGTGGTCAGCATTGCTACACTGAGGTAGTGATTTAGGTTGTGCCGGTTGGTTTAAGAACTGAATAAATTAAGTACCCATTCCTGAACCTGGTTTTGAACTCTCAGAATGAGAATTAGGTTTAACATTACTGGCATATATTGTGAAATTGGTTGTTTTGCAGCAGCATTTCAGTGCAACACATAATAATAAAATACTATAATTTACAATAATTAATGTATTTTTAAATTAAATACATTGTGCAGGAAGAGAGCAAAAAAATAGTAGCAATGAGAAGAGGGCAAGTCCAGGGTGGTGAGGGGCCTTGGTGATGGATGCCTTTTTGAGTCGTCCCCTTTTGAATGTGTCCTCAGTGCTGGAAAAGCTCTCCACATTTACCCTCCCCCCCCCATCCCATTCCCACACCACAGCTTCACCTTCACCCCCATTCTCTGTTGGAGCTTTGGTGTTGCCATATTAGGCAAGTAACTGGTGGGGCTGTCCTTGGCTGCAGGTGGTCACTGGAGGTGAAAGTTAATGCCAGAGGGTGGTTATCCCCACACACTTCACTGTTTCTGCCTAACAAAGAGTAACAGTCGCATGCCAACAGCCAATATTTACAGGTAACCAGATCAGCCTTCATCTACTCATGGATGTACAGTACTGTGCAAAAGTTTTAAGCACACACACATATATAGCTAGGGTGCCTGATTTTTACAGTACTGTAGTAATTTTATGTATTGCACTGTACTGCTACCACAGGAAAAAACAGATTTCATGATGTGAGTGTCAGTCCATGGCCACCTCTTGTGCAAAGATGCAGCCACCGTTGGTGGAGGAAGAACACCTTGTTTTTCATCTGGGTACTCTCCGGCCTGATAGCATGAATATTGATTTCTCTTTACAGTAAACAAACCTCCCCCCCCCCCCCCCCCCCGGCTTCCTTTAGTCCCCACTTTCACCTTTGACCTCACCAGCCTATGTGCCCCCTGGGTCCCTTCCTCCTTCCTTTTCTCCTATTGTCCACTCTCCTCTCCTATTAGATTCCTTCCTCTCCAGACCTTGACCTTTACCCATCCACCTGGCTTCACCTAACATTGTCCATCTTGCCTTCTTCCTTCACCTGACCTTTTTCTTCAGTATCCTCCCCTTCCTTCTCAGTCCCGAAGAAGGTTTCAGCCCAAAATATCAATTGTTTATTCATTTCCGTAGATGCTGCCTGACCTGCTGAGTTCCTCCAGTATTGTGTGTGTGTTGCTGATGACAAACCTGATTCTGATATGGGTCTCTATTGTGGTCTGAGAATGGGAAGGGGGCAGAGAGAGGGGAATCATGGTTGGGAAAAGGGGAAGGGAGAGGGGAGGAAACAGAAAACACCAGAGAGACATTCTGTAATGATCAATAAACTAATTGTTTGGAATCAAATTACCTTCTCTGGTGTCTCAGGGCTGGGCGTGTCACAGCTCCCTCCCCCACCCTTGGCACTTCTCTGCCACCTGTACAACACCCTTCCCACAACACTCCACCCTCACCATTCCCAACATCCTTTACTCACCCCAGATTTACAAACTCTCGTTGACAAATACAGTATTGTGCAAAAGTCTTAGGCACCCTAGTTATGTGCCTAAGACTTTTACATGGTCCTGTAGAAAGATGCAAGTGACTAATTATACAAAGACTAAAATTAAGCTGTTATTTATCAGGCTAAAACAATTTGTGTCCAACTCTTCACTCATGAGTTACTTGTGGTGATAAAACTTCACATACATTTCTATTATTACCTTAATATCAATCTCCCCCAAAAACAATAAATAGCTCGTATTGCATGGTTATTTTAGAGATGCATTAGCCTAACACATTGTTCTACCCACTGCTACAGCTCCATAAATACTGTGTTCTAGTGCAATGACCTACCACGACTTGCTTCTGCCTCAGTCAACTGCTCATTGTTATGTCTGCTCCCACCTACCTCGTGCCAAATCCCACTCTGATTCCCAATGAGTGAGGCCAGGTGACGCATCTCTCACAGAGAGAGCGTTTTGGAGATATCATAATTCACTGACTTTTACTCTAGGCTTGGGGAGGGAAAGGAACAGGCAGTATGGGGAAGTATATAAATTGTCCTAGATTGGCACATGAATGTGAGGAAAATGGAAGGATATGGACATTGTGCAGGCAGAAGAGATTAGTTTAGTTGGCTGTTTGATGACTAATTTAATTGGTTCAGCACAACATTGTGGGCCAAAGGACCTGTTCGTGCACTGTACTGTTCCATGTTCTATTGGGGGGGGGGGGAAACGGGACCATAAATTGGGAATGATTCACAGGAATACTTTCTTCCCATTATTGTTGACTTAATTAAGTAATCTCCACTGACCTCCCCCTCCTGATTGTCGCCAGTATTGAGAGCCCAGCCTCTCACATCACAGGATGGCTGCTGTGTTTGATCTTTACACTCATGACTGTCTGGCTAAGTACAGCTCCAATGCCATATTCAAGTTTGCTGATGACATCTATGTTGTTGACCAAATCAAAGATGGTAGTCAATCAGCACAGAGGAGGGAGATTCAAAATCCAGCTGCCTGGTGCCATAACAACAACCTCTCACTCAGTGTCAGTAAGACCAAATAACTGATCATTGTCTTCAGGAGGAGGAAACCAGAAGTCTAGGAGCCAGTCCTTATTGGGCGATCAGAGGTGGAGAGGGTCAGCAGCTTTAAGTTCCTCATTGTTATCATTTCGGAGGACTTGTTCTGGGCCCAGCATGCAAGTGCAATTATGAAGAAAGTACAACAGTGCCTTTACTTCCATAGCAGTTTGCAAAGATTTGGTATGACATCTAAAATGTTGACAAACTTTTATAAATGTGTGGCGGAGAGTATACTGACAGGTTGTATCATGGCCTGGTATGGAACCACCATTGCCCTTGAACAGAAAATCCAATAAAAAGTAGTGGATACAGGGCAGTCCATTTCAGGTAAAACCCTCCACAGAATTGTGCACATCTATACAGTGTGTCGTCACAGGAAAGCAGCATCCATTATCATTGACCCCACCAACCAGGTCATGCTTTCTTCTCACTGCTGCCATCAGGAAGAAGGTACTGGAGCTTCAGGGCTCACAACATCAGGTTCAGGAACAATTACCCCTCAACCATAAGACTGTTGAACCAAAGGGGATAACTTCACTCAACTTTACTTGCCCCATCACAGAACTGTTCCCACATCCTAAGGACTCAAGGACTCTTCATCTCGTGTTCTCAAAATTTGTTGCTTATTGATATATTTTTGTTCCTTTGTATTTAGAATCAGAATCAGGTTTATTATCACCAGCATGTGATGTGAAATGTGTTAACTTAGCAGCAGCAGCTCAATTCAATACATAATCTAGCAGAGAGAGAAACAAATAATAATGAATAAAATAAAACATAATAAATAAGTAAATAAATTATGTATATTGAACAGATTTTTTTAAATGTGCAAAAACAGAAATACTGTATCTTTTAAAAAAGTGAGGTAGTGTCCAAAGCTTCAATATCCGTTTAGGAATCGGATGGCAGAGGAGAAGAGGCTGTTCCTGAATCGCTGTGAATACTGCAAGAAAATGAATCTCAGGGTTGAATACGGTGAGATATATGAACTTTGATAATAAATTTACTTTGAACTTTGATAACTCCAAGCCTCCCTCCTGCACTCGAACCCTCCACCAGCTGCTTCTACCTCAATGGAGGTGACTGTAGTGATTCAGACACTCAGTAGTGTTTCACTGGCATTTGTCTTGAAATCTTTTGTGGCAGCAGTTCATTGCAATGCATAAACAGTTTTTAAAAAAATCATAAATTATATATGTAAAGATTAAAGAGAGCCAAAAAGAAACAAGAAAAAAAAGAAACAAGAGATAACTTGCTGGCTAATGTTTCCATCCTCCTTTTTCTCTCTGATATCTCAAGCCCTCTCACCCTCCCTGTAATCTCTTGTGCTTCTTTCTCTAATTTTACCTAATCTTTTCTCTCTCTCTTTCTCTCTCTCTCTGTGTCTCTCTCTCTGTCTCTGTCTCTGTCTCTGTCTCTGTCTCCTGACGAGAAGACCTGGCATTCTCAGCAGAAAACACCATCTTTACCTGAGGCAAACCTACCAGCCATGGGATCAGGACATTGCGCAGGACAATAATGCGACAAGGACCCTGAGCTAAGCCACTTTAGAGCATATTCCTTTATTTGCATTCTCTAAACCATGCATGCCTTGTCACTTGGTTAGCTGTCGGACGCATTGGCGGACTGAATGTTAGCAATTTCTCTATCAAACATTGGCATTTCTCTTCTAGTGTAATCTCCTCCGGATATATCACACCCATCAGCTGTTTCTCTGGTAACTTGCTGATGCTGGAGTCATTGAATGGCATGTAACCGGTCACTATTACGTACAGGATGACCCCCATGCTCCAGATATCGTACTTTTTGGGGTCGTAAGGAACCCCTAGAAGGACCTCGGGAGGGGAGTAGGCGGCAGAGCCACAGTAGGTGGTACTGAGTTCCGGGTATCCCTGACTCTTCCTCCCAAACCCAAAATCAGCCAACTTCACCTGCATCTGCTCAGTCAAAAGGATGTTCTCGCACTTGAGGTCCCGATGGACAATGTCTCGCTCGTGAAGGTACTTAATGGCCTTGGCAACCTGAGAGAACAAGCATTTGGCCTCCTGGCAGGAGATGCAGGTCCTGTGCTGGATGACCTCCAGAAGATTTGTTGAGACCAGCTCCATGACGATGTAAACATTTTCATTGAGAACCTCGATAAACTCAAACACTTGCACAATGTGAGGGTGTTTGATCCCTCTCAGAATGGCCATCTCCCTGGGCAAGAACTTGCTGGCAAAATCCTTTGGCACTTTCTTCGTATCAACCACTTTGATTGCTACATTTTCATTGTATTTTTTTGAAGTGGCTTCTTTCACCTTGGAGTAACTGCCCTCTCCTATTGTCTTCCCTACTTTATAACCTAACCTCGCTAGTAGTTTGCTCCCCGACATGTTACACAGCCATCTTGTTAAGGCAATATCCCAATGTGCAGACCAATCCTATCAATGGGCCTGCTGTAATAATTTGCTGTTGTGAAGTTTGCCCTGTGTCACATCTCATCCCCATCACCTTTTATAGACATATGTCCTGAAGCACTTTCAAAAAATGATTGGCTTCACTGTGCTGATAACTATGAAATGATTTGGTACTTCAGGCTGTCGTCTTTTCCCCTTTGAGTTCACGGAAGGAATCCAGCTCCATGCATTCCAAGACACAATTGAGCTTGCTGCTGCTTTGCAGAAGGACGGGAAAGGATGGGACCTGCATGCAGAAGGTCTTGTTGAGCATTGTTTCCCATGGGGGGGGGGGGGAGTGTAAGGTGCTTCTGATCCTGTCCATGACACTCAGCATTTATGAGGTCACCCCCAACATGGAGATGTCTGGGGGGCATGGCTCTGCTATTGAGGTCAAAGGGCCAAACTGTCCTCTGGAAATTACGTTCCAGTTGGATGAACCTTCATTCCTTCCGATTTCTGGTGGATGGCCATGAAGAAAGTCAGCTCTTTCCCTCCTGAATGACATGGAAATGTTTATCAGAGGCATCGACCACCTCTAGGAATGGAACTTTCTGGAAAGGCATGACAAATATCTCCCCCTCAGTGACAATCTAAAAGGGAGGAAGGCCCATTGTGAAAATTAGGACCCCCTTTATTTCAAAAGAGGAACCCATTTGAAGATGTTATGTTGAAGCCAGGTGATCGATCAGATTTGGGTCTCGTTAGGGTTCCTGCATTATTTGGTTCTCACCTATTTCAACCAGGCAATTGTAACTTCAAGATTCACAGTTAAAGTGAAGCATGTTCACCTTGAAATCCCCTTTAGAGGGGGCAACCCAACAGGGATGTTCCCAACCTTCTGAGATGTTTCAGAGAAACCTCAGTCGGCTGCCTCTCTCAACCTAGTTCACTGTTATTGTTTGGGCACGTTAGCTCATGGGACAGGAATAAACAGATACCCTTATCATCCACATCACATCGCTGCATCCAATCTCAGAGGCACACAACACAGTACCTGACCCTCACGGCCCATCTCATCCAAGTAAACTGACAACTTGAGTGCACACTTGGCAATGAACATCCAACTTGTGAAGATGAGGTCAGAGATGGAATGAGGGCCACAGTCTGGAGAGCAAGTTATAGAGAATACGTTTCTGTGATGGACACTGAAAGGCAAAGTAAGCCGAGATGTTTGAAGCTGTAGGCTCCGTGAGTTATACAACTCATGTTCTCAGTATTCATCTTTTTTATTTTGCACAATTTGTCTTCCTTTGCACATTGGTAGTTTACCAGTCCTTCTATGTATAGTTTTTCATAAGTTCTGTTGCATTTCTTTAGTTTGTTGTAAATACACAGAAGAAAATGAATTTCAGGGTTTTATATGGTGATATATTTGTACTTAAATAATAAATTTAGTTTGAACTTTGTGGGTCACTAAGTATAGTTTGAACAACCCAGCGAGTAGTCTCCGGATACATCCCACCCTTCGTTTCTGCACTGGATGGGCACTCTTAGGGTTCCAGTGTGTGCCTGGGATCCATGAGGATCAAGAAGCTGGAATGTTCCAGGTAGAGTTGATTTAGAGAGGATGTTTTCTGTAGTGGGGGAGCTAGGAGCAGAGGGCACAGACACAGAGGGATGTTCATTTAGAAAAGAGATGAGGTGAAATTTCTTTAGCCAGAGGATGGTGAATCTGTGGAATTCATTGCCACAGACAGCTGTGGAGGTCAAGTCATTAGCTAGATTTAAAATGGAAGTTGATAGGTTCTTGATTAGTCAGGACATCAAAGGTTATGGGGAGAAGACAGGAGAATGAGGTTGAGAGGGATAATAAATCAGACGTGATAGAATGGCAGAGCAGATTTGATGGGCTGAATGGCCTCATTCTGCTCCTATGTCTTAGCGGGGAATTGAGCAGAAACTGTTTCCTCAGTGAGAAGGGAAGGGGTGTGCCATACTTTCCATTGGACAGATGGACATGAGGAACAGAAGGATCCCAAGGTTGTTCTCGCAGTGTGTGGGGTATGGGCTGAGGAAGGACCACCGATGGGAGGTGTTGGGGGTCAAAAATGTCAAAGGATGACGGGGACAGAAGAGGCAATGGTCAAGGTCAGGGGAGGCCACTCTGGAGTTTCAGAAGAGTTTCATAAACAAACGAGATTCTGCAGATGCTGGAAATCCACAGCAACACACTCAAAATGCTGGAGGAACTCAGCAGGCCAGACAGCATCTATGGAGAGGAATAAACAGCCAACATCACGATGCGTAACGGTTAGTGCGATGCAGTTACAGTCGGGGTATCGGAGTTTGCATTTCAATACCGGCGCCATCTGTACGAAGTGTGTGCACGGGTTTCCTCCCACAGTCCGAAGACGTGCGGGTTAATCGGTCATTGTAAGTTGTTCTGTGATTAGGCTCTAAGTAAATAAAGGCTTCGAGCCCAGACCCTTCTTCAAGACTGAAAACGAAGAGGGAACAGACCAGATGCGCGGAGCGCGCTCGCAGACTACAGCTTAATAATAATTTAATAAATGAGCTAGTTCACTTTCAAAGGTTTAATTGACAATGGTTTTAGATAGAGGTTGTTACATCCGTTACGGTAACGCTACGAGGAAACTAACGGTGATTCCTTGTGGGGTGCGATCTCCTACTTGCCGTCCCTAACCCAGGCGTGTTTGACGATCTGGTGGGCAGCTGGCCGCTCGGTTGGGCTGAACTGCAGGAGTTCTTGGATCAGGCTTTGACACTTCTCATCCAGGTGAACACTCTCCGGGTAGATCACCCCTTTCTGTTGGCTCTTGGGCAGTTTGCTGATGTTTGAATCGTCAAACGGCATGCACCCCGTCACTATCACGTAGAGGATAACGCCCACGCTCCAAATGTCATACTTCTTGGGATCATAAGGGACGCCCATGAGGACCTCCGGAGGGGCATAGGCTGCCGAGCCGCAGTAGGTGCTGCTAAGGTGGGGGGAGCTATGAATTTTCTTCCCGAACCCAAAGTCGGTGATCTTCACCTGCATATCCTCGGTTAGCAGAATGTTCTCACACTTGAGGTCGCGGTGGACAATCTTCCGCTCGTGGAGATACTTAACAGCGCAGGCAATCTGCGAGAAGAAGTGTCGGGCCTCGTGGTTCGGAATGTGGCCCCGGTTCTGGATCAGCTGGAGGAGATCAGTGACGGCTTGCTCCATCACAATGTAGAGTTTTCCATTGCAGACCTCGATGAATTCATAGACCTGCACAATGTGAGGGTGTTTGATCCCCCTCAGGATGTCCAGCTCCCGCGGAAGGAATTTATTAACAAAATCCGGGGGAGCCTTTTTCCTGTCCACCACCTTTATAGCAACATTCTCCCTGTATTTCTTGCAAGTCCCCACTTTCACTTTGGAGTAACTACCTTCACCAATGGTTTTTCCAAGTTTGTACCCTAACTCTGCCAGAAACGTGTCTCCGGACATGGTGCATAGCCATGTTTCCCACCCCCACCCCCGCATGTTTTGAGGTAACAACGTTACGTGTGTACCGGTTCACACGAGTGCTGTAACAATTTGTAATTGTGAGGTTTCCCGAGACATCATGAACCCTGCGGCCATTTATGGACATGGACTCGGGGAATAAGTTTTCAACTCTTGAGAAACTTTGCACCTTTTTTATTCTTGAGAATCTGTGCGGGGACTGTGGGGGATTGACCCGAGGCTGGGCCCAAAGAACCGAACGATATAAAGGTATAAACACAAGGGATTCTGCAGATGCTGGAAGTCTGGAGCATCTCACACAAAATGCTGGAGGAGCTCAGCAGGGCTGGCGGCATCTATGGAGAGGAATAAACATCGACTGTATTCCCCTCTACACATGCTGCTCGGCCTGCTGAGTTCCTCCAGCATTTTGTGTGTAGTGTTCTTAGGAAGGCAAAGTCTGAGGAAGGTTGGCATTGTCTTGTGACCCTGTCACCTCAGGCCAGTGAATACCTCCAACATTTTGTGTCTCTGGATTTTGGGGGAAGCACTTCACACAAAGTAGAGTTTTTAAAAAATATAGGTTAATTCCTCTTTTTGTTGTCTGCAGGCCATGTGTTTTGGGTTAGCTGCCTTTGTTCATAACCAACTCTCTACTATTCTCCAGATGACATTATCCATTTCATGTTCTTGATATTTATTCCTTATTTATTATTATTTCCTTTTGTATTTGAACAGGTTGTCTTTTGCAAATTGGTTGTTTGTTCATCTTATTGAGTGAGGTCTTTCACTGATTCTATTGTGTTTCTTTGTACTTACTGTGAATGCCTGCAAGAAAGTGAATCTCAGGGTTGTATTTGGTGGTCAGGAGGTTGGGTCAAATTGAGGCCAAAGGCCTTGCATGGTGCTGCAGTATTCTGTGTTCAGACGTTACCAAATTGTTTTGTTGTTGCCCATATGATCACCTGGTCTTTGCTTTGCTTCCTCTTTATGATTTACAATCTTACCCAGTTTTGTGTTCTCACTGTTTGGCCACTGCTGTACAGTGTGGGGAATGGGGTTGAGAGGGATAATAAAGCAACCATGATGGAATGGTGGACAGACTCGATGGGCCAAATGGCCTAATTTGTTCCTATACCTTATGGAAGGGGACCCAATCACTGATCCCTCTGGTACTGTACTGATTACTACTGCCCCCTCTGAGAGAGAAAAAAAACTTCCTTCCTGTTTTCTTTCTCCTGTCTGTTAACTAGTTCCCAACCTCTGCCAGTAAGTTACCCCCAAACCCAGAGGCTTTAATTCATGCATCTGCTTCTTATGTGGCACTTTGTCTAAAATTATTTAATCCCACTAATATTTACTAAGTATGTTTATAGCATCGTTTGTGGCTGAATCAGTTCCCTTCCCCCTGATACCGGGCAACCAATTCTACTCACCGTTTCTAAATAGTGACTTCCCAATTTCCCATCTTCCGTGCCTTGGCATGCAGTCCCGATGAAGGGTCTCGCTCGCTGTTCATTTCTTTCCATAGACACCGCCCCGACCTGCTTGGTTCCTCCACCGTTTTGCGAGGGCAGTATGACCCCCACTGATCAGGCAAGAGATGCCATAGCATTAGGACAAGGCTAACAGCTTCTTTCCCTAGGTCGGAGACTACCGAGCTCCCTACCAGGTCCCATCACGAAGCACCGGTAGTATTATACTGTTTACTTTAAAACTTGTGCCGTAAATGCACCTTATTATTTGTTAATTTATTTGCGGAAATATTACTTTGTGTTAAATGTGTGAGTTACAGTATATGTTCTGAGTGGTGCACCTCGGTCTGAACTTGAACTTAGTGTGACCCCGCAGAGACAAAACCTGCCCTCTCTTCTGTCGTCCCCATCCTGACGAAGGGCCTTGGCCCGAAACGCTGACTGTTTGTCTCCACGGATGCTGCCCGACCTGCTGAGTTCCTCCAGCGTTTTGCTTTAACGCCAGCATCTGCAGTCTTTTGTGTTTACTGCCCTCTCTTCTGTCGTGTTTGTACCGTTAAGAATAGAGCCGGAAGTGAGTGCGTTTGGCAAATGTTCCGGCTTGCATAGGAACCAATCGGCCGTTCACGGAGACCCGGTGGGTGGGGAGAGGGGAAGGGAAAGGTGTTGCACAGTCGGCGGTGCTGAAGTGGGTGAAGGGGGCAATTCATCTAGCTGTTTGTGGAGGTACCGACGCCTCCCTCAGCCCGGCCCGCCTCCCCGATCTCCCTCATCCCTCATCCTCCTTATCTCACCCCCAACCCTGCCAGCACACCCCCCCGATTTCACTCATCCCTCACCCCCCTTATCCTATCTCGGCCCGGCCTCCCCGATCTCCCTCATATCTCATCCCTCATCCTCCTTATCTCACCCCCAACCCTGCCAGCACACCCCCCCCCCGATTTCACTCATCCCTCACCCCCCCTATCCTATCTCGGCCCGGCCTCCCCGATCTCCCTAATATCTCATCCCTCATCCTCCTTATCTCACCCCCAACCCTGCCAGCACACTCACCGATTTCACTCATTCCCCCCCCCCCCCCCACCCCAGCTCATTCCATTCCGGCCCGGCCTCCCCGATCTCCTTCATCCCTCATCCCCTTAACCCATTCCGGCCCGGCCTTCCCTTCCTCACCCCAACCTTCCATTCCTCTGCAACTTGAAGCTGTGGTAGACTAGATTAAGCTATATGAGGGGTGGGGGTGTCTGAAATATATATCCACCTTGAAATATTTGAAAAAAGATGTACATACCTGTCCTAGTTAAATCTTCAACATTCTTTAAAAAAAAGTAAACATTTTTAAATTTCGTTCATGTACATTTAGTTTGCAATCTTATCACAGTTGCCGAAAGTGAAATTCTGGAAGAATGGCGAGCAGACGAATTACTCAGGAGACATTTGATAATGTGGTGCGAGAAAACATGATTGACTTTGAGATGGAACCAGAGGAGGCTTTGAAAGAGGCAATACAACAGTTTGAGTCACAAGGTAGGTGAAGTCTTTATCCTGGCATTCCCTGTTTTGAATCCCTCCTCCTCTTTGGAGATATCAAATGCACATTGGGTGTTCAGCATGGCCATTCAGAGTTTCCACATCTCTGCCACTTTAGTTGTTCACCCACTTCCACCCTGACCTGTCAGTGGCCTCCTGCCCTGTGGAAGAACCCATCACCCTCCACTATGGCTGTTAATAGAGTTTGGAACTTAATAACATAAGAAATAGGAGTAGGAGTAGGCCATCAGCCCATTGAGCCTGCCCCACCATTCAATAAGATCATGGCTGATCTGTCCGTAAACTCAGCTCCATCTACCTGCCTTTTCCCCGTAACCCTTAATTCCCTTACTATGTAAAAACCTATTTAACTGTATCTTAAATATATTTAGTGAATGAGCCTCAACTGCTTCCCTGGGCAGAGAATTCCACAGATTCACCACTCTCTGGGAAAAACAGTTTCTCCTCATCTCTGTCCTAAATCTTCTCCCCTGAATCTTGAGGCAATGTCCCCTAGTTCTAGTCTCACCTACCAATGGAAACAACTTTCCTACTATCTTATCTAACCCTTTCAAAATTTTGTATGTTTCTATAAGATCCCCTCTCATTCTTCTGAACTCCAGAGAGTATAGTCCCAGGCGATTCAATCTCTCCTCACAGGTTACCCCCTTCATCCCTGGAATCAACCTGGTGAACCTCCTCTGCACTGCCTCCAAAGCCAGTATATCCTTCCTCAAGTATGGAGACCAGAATTTGATTTCAAAGTTTTCAATTTCAGGGAACCCTGTTCATTTTCAAACTGTCTGGTTGTTCTGTGATATTGACTCCTATGCGGCCTTTTCAACTCCCAGTTATATGCCATTTCAACTCTGCTTCGTATTCCCTCACCAACCTATTTGTCCCTTAACCTCTCCAGTGCCAGAGGGACAACTCCTTATCTAACATCTGAATTGTCTACAAGCCAGTGGTGTAAACATTGAATTTTCCAGTTTCAGTGCTCTTACCTCCTTTCTTCTTTCTCTGCTTCCTCATGTTCTCATTTTTGTTCCCTTTTCATTCCCTCCTTTCCAGTACCCCACCTCCCATTTTTGGCCCTTCCCATCCACCCACTCACCACCCCCACAGTTCACCCATTTATCTCTCCTCCATCTGGTTCTCTCCTTTAACGGTTCCCATTATCACTTTTTCCTTAGTTTCCAGATTTCAGGACATGTGGCCCACTTATCTGTATCGGCACCTTCACCCTCACCTCCCTGAAATTCCATGTGCTTCTTCCACTGTCTCACTCCTTCTGTCCTCTTCTTTACTGCACCATTCACACCTGATGCAGGGTCTTCATCTGAAACCTCAATAATTTCTTTTCCCCCTTCAGACGCTGCTTAATCCACAGAGTTCCTCCAGCAGTTTGACCAGTAAGGTTGACTTAGTTTTTCTCTGTACAGTAGTACATCTGGACCTGCTGGGCATTACCTACAGCTCTGCATCTCACAGCTTTTTCCTGTTCCTCTGTTAATATTCTCTTTCTAACCAGCTTCTTTAATTTATCGACTAGCTGGCCATCAACAGCTTCACACCACAGCAACTCAAGTTTAAGTTCATTTTATTGTCATTCAACCCTACACATATAGGCAGCGCAGCACACGGCAGCAGCGACCTTTCGGATCTGGTGCAACTTTAATTTAGTTTTTTAACTTTAATCTTAAATTAAAATTTAATTTTAAGGCACAATTAGGGTTTAGGGCAATGAATAACAGAGCAACTATCTACCATCGCCAGATACTGCTACAATGCAGAGATCGCCCAAAAACAAACCTTCATGAAAATCTGCTGGTTAGATGTGCGACCTCGGCTTGCTGAGGGAATCGGGCCTGCAGTCCTGGGAGTTGTCTGATGCCGGTGGCCAGAGTTGGGGACGTCGTAGGCGGTGTGCGAGGAAGCGGAAGTGAGGCGAGTGGGCGGGAGTCCGTGCCAGGAAAAAAGCAGGCTCTCCCGTCCATTCTGCTCTCCAATGGACATTAAATTGGACTACATCTGTGGCAACGAAATACTCGCCGAGAGGACAGAAATGGACTGAATCCCCGGACGCCGCCATTCAGCTGTTTATTTACGTAACAGATTTCCCTCCAGGCCATCAGACTACCAACCTACTGCCCTCTGTTGTGCCTATTGTCTTGTTTATTATTTATTGTAATGCCTGCACTGTTCTGTGTACTTTATGCTGTCCTGGGTAGGTCTGTAGTCTAGTTTTTGTGTTGGTTTACGTAGTTCAGTTACTTTTTGTATTGTTCATGTAGCACCATGGTCCTGAAAAACGTTGTCTCATTTTTACTGTGTACTGTACCAGCAGTTATGGTCGAAATGATAATAAAAATCAATTTGAACTTGAACTTGATATTTGTCTGAGTATGAGGCCTCCCTCGGTCAGAGTTGACCATGAATATTGAATCCTGGCTCTCTAGATATGCAAGCCAGGGCAGTATGATATGGAGAGCAAACTGTTGCCCATGTAGCAAGCTCCTCCTCTTCACGCATCTGATGAACCCAAAGGAACAACGGAGACCGATACAGTTCGGCACTAGCAGCATCACAGGAGTTGCCAGTCAATATTGTACTCAATGTAGAATTGCTTTAGGGGCTCCAGCTCTGGATTTTCCCTTAGGGTTTACTCCTGAAGCCTTCCCCTTGAGTGTGTATAGCCACAAGGCAGTGGAGGTTTGAGACCAGAGATTTCCTTCTTCCAGATGAGCTGCCAACAATGTCTGATGAGCCCCGTCTGCCTGAAGCGATTGGTTTTAAGGCACCACTAACCCGCCTTTGTCCCTTCTCCTGTCAGTAGAAACGGTTCCACCGGGCTTTGTAGCTAAACCACACGAGAAGGCCAGTGGCTGGACTTGGTTGTCAGAGGTGTATGCCATTGGGAGCAATTAAAAGGTAGTGCGAGCTTGTCCCCATTACCACCCCCAGATATAACAACCTTGAGGAACCACATGTATACTGCCAAGCGAAACAATGTTGCTCCAGACCAACGTGCACAACACAGTACTTACACACAACACAAAGTAATATTACTACAAATAAGTTTACAAATAATGAGGTGAATTTATGACTCAAGTTAAAAAGTAAACAGTATAATGTTACCTGCACTTCATACACGCTGAGACCCGGGTGGTGGCAGGGAGTTCAGTAGAAGAAGCTGTTTTCCAACCTAACAGTTCTTGTCCTTGTGCTACGGTACTTCCTGGCTGATAGTAGGGGGCCAAAGAGATTGTTGGACAGGTGGGAAGGATCATTGACAATGCTAAGGGCCCTGTGTATACAGCACACTTGATAAATGTCTCTAATGGTGGAAGAGAGACTTCTCAGCAGTCCTCGCAATTCTTTGCAATCCCAATGATCCTGTTAGCAGCCCCTCACAATCCTGATGATCCTCTCAGCAGTCCTTGCAATCCTTGTCAGATGCCTTTTGGTTCAAATCACAGTCAGGACTCAGATGTCCTGTAAAATGAGTTAGAATGGGGGTGTGGGCGGTGTCTCAATCTCCTGAGGAAGTGGAGGTGCCCCTGGTCTCACCCTAACAGAAATCCTCCAGTATTTCTAGGGTGTGATTGTTTGGTGATCCTGATGGTTGGCGCATTAGGATCAGTTTTCTGCTCAAGCGCATTCTTCTACTTTGCCAAAATATCTTGCCAAGCATTGTTTTTTTTACACTGTGTCTTTATAATTCACTTTAGTTCAAGGGCTGTGCTCCCTTTCAACCCAGCAGTCTCACTGTACTCACAGTGCTCCCTTTATAATCACCAAGTGCCATTTTCCCAAGCTCCTAAATTCACCAGAGTTCTCTTTTCTGCTCCCATAAACTCACTGATTTCTCCAGAATATTGAGCAAATCAGAATCAAGTTTAATATCATATGTTGTGAAATGTGTTGTTTTACATTAGCTATAATTTTAAAATAAAACTAGAAATCACAATAAGATCTGTATATACAAAATCAAATTAAGTGAGTTGTGCAAAAAAATAGTGAGGTCATGTTTATGGGTTCATTGTCTGTTCAGAAATCTGGTTGCGGGGGAAAGAAGCTGTTCCTGAAACGTTGAGTGTGTGTCTTCAGGTTTCTGTACCTCCTCCTTGATGGCAGCAAAGAGAAGCGGGCGTGTCCTGTAACATGTAAAATTGAAATGAAAGTATCAGGATATTAATGTGATTAACAACCAATATTCTCGAACATCTGCTATACAGGCATCATAAAAACCCAGATTTGTCTGATTATTTTTGTGTTTTCCCTTTGTCCTATCCAGCCCCACCTTGCCCTCCCTGTAATTTCTTCCTTCACCTCCCCCCATCATATTTTGGCATCTTTCCCCTTCCTTTCCAGTCCTGATGGTCTTGGCCCAAAACGTCGACTGTTTATTCATTTCCATAGATGCTGCCTGGTCTGCTGAGTTTCTCCAGAATCTTCTGTGTGTTGCTCTGGATTTAAAACAAACTTATTTTCTCTTTTTACTAGATAAGATGAATTAGCTTCTCTTTCAATAGAGCTACATGACCTGAGTGTTTTTCTTTGTTTTTATTTCAGATTTTCATTATCTGTTATTGATAAAGTCATTGAGTTTACTGTCATGTGTGGAAATCAATAAAGAACACAATTAGAACAATAATAAACCTGTTTCAGTGCAAAGTTATCAAAGTGTTCACTGTGTTGCTAAACTGGAGTTTAAGGTTTTGCCAGCTTGTTCAAGCACTGAATGGTTGAAGGAGGTAGATGTTGCTGGTGGTGTGGGACATCAGGTTCAGATTCAGCACCTCTTACCCAATGGGAGCTTTGAGAAGGTGACATGGGATTTTTGATGGATGTTGCCTTTTATAAATACTACTGATGTTGGGGAGGGATGAGCCTGTGATGTACTGGGTAGTGTGCAGTTTTTTACGTTCTTACAATATTCAAATGGCCGTACTAAACAATACAACCAAGCAGCTTTCAATGTTCAGGGCAGAGTAATTGAACAAATACCCATTGGGCAAGACGCATACTGCCTCTATGCTGGGAGCCTTTAATTTCCTCTGTCTCCCTACAGGTGTTGATCTTGTCAATGTGGTGAAAACTGTGCAGAATTTTACATTTGATGATAGCAACCCGAAGCACCATGTCCTACAGGTAAGAGTATGCACAAAGAGCACGTTTCACCTGTGATTTAAATAAACCCATTGAATTTTTTAAAAAAACGTACATTTGGTAAATGTTCTTGTGCTAGCATTTCCTTTTCTAAAATTAAAGTTTAATAAAATAAATCACCTCACCAACCCGGCCCACTCAAATATCTGACTACCAGGAACAATTTTATCACTGCCTAGTCTGATTTAAAACATTTATCTTCAACACTTCAGTTGCTGCTTCATCACTAATTGCCTTTCCATTGTTAATTAACAATTAACACATGCTCTTGCCACTTCCACCAGTCTTATCTGTATAGAATGTAGAACAGTACAGGCTCTTCAGCCTCTCTTCAGTCATGACGAGTTGAACTTTTAACCTACTCCAAAATCAATCTAACCATTCCGAACCTACTCCAAAATCAATCTAACCATTCCCTCCCACGTAGCCCTCCATTTTTCTTATCGTCCACATGCCTATCTATGAGTTTCTTAAGTGTCCCTAACATATCTGCCCTATGCTCTCGCCTGGTACTGCATTCCTAATGTCCCTAATATACGTATCTGCATCTACCACCACCCTTGGTAGCACTTTCCACACTTCTTCCACCCACTGTGTTTTTTTAAAAACATCTACCTCTGACATTCTCTTCCCCCACCCTGTACCGCTCCAATAACCTTAAAATTATATCCCCTCGTATTAGCTATTCCCGCTCTGGACAAATTTCTGTGGCTGTCCACTGTATGCCTTTTCTCCTCATCTACGTCTCTCAGTCTCGTGCATGTTTATAATCTGTTTCTCTCTGCAATCAGACTCTGTGGTCTGAGTTGGTAATTGCATCTCTTACTACTGCAACCACATCACTTTGTTCCCTCTTTGCCCTCTTCAGTGATCCTGTTTATTTATTTATTCAGAAATACAGCCTAATGAGCCCCACCACCCAGCGACCCTCCTAGTTAACTCTAGCCTGAACACAGGATGATTTACAATGACCAATTAACCTACTAACCAGTACATCTTTGGACTATGGCAGGAAACCCACGGACTCTTCAATGGAGACAATCTTTCTAGCCTCTCTTACCTCTTCTCCTCACCTGCGGATCACCTCCCCCTGGTGCCTCTCCTTCTTCCCTTTCATTCACGGTCTACTCTCCTCTCTTATCAGGCTCTTCACCTAGTCCTCCTGGATTCTTACTTCAACTCCCTCCCTCACCCACTTGCTTCTAGCTTGTCCTCCTTTCCTTCCCTCCACCTTATTCTGGCATCTTCCTCCTTCCTTTCCTGTCCTGATGGAGGGTCTCAGACTGAAACATCTACTGTTTATTCCTCTCTATTGATGCAGGCTGACCTTCTGAGTTCCTCCAGCATTTTGTGTGTGAATCTCTTCATTAGTCTCCATTGCCTCTCTTCTGTGATGATAATACTTGACTGTCCTGCGTCAAGTGATATTGTTGACCCTTTCCTCTGTCAAATTTTATCAGCAGGTTCTGTGACATGTTTTTTTTTAAGATTGGTTTTATTTATTATTTTGAAACATTGAAACACAAGAGTGAAATGCACTGTTTGTGCCAATGACCAACACAGTCCGAGGATGCACTGGGGTCAGCCCACGAGTGTCACCAGGCTTCCGGCACCAGCACAGCATACCCACAGCTTACTGCCCCTAACCTGAATGTCTTTGGAACATGGAAGGAAACCGGAGCATCTGGAGGAAAGTGGTCGTGGGAAAAACAAACCGTGGTGGCAATTGAACCTGGGTTGGTGGCGCTGTCGTATCCAACAATGACAGTGAAACGTGTGCGGGAGAGCTTTTAAAGTGTAAAGGCCATTGCACTGGGGCAGTGCCACTCTCTCAACGTCGGAAGTCTGGGTCCAGTGGTACAAAAAGTCGTCACAAATGGAGTCTTCCTTGGTTGCATTGGATGACCATGACTACTTTTGTGCCTTGCCATGTTTCCATGAAGTGCTGCAAAACTGCCTTCTTGGTCGTTGGATCTCATCTGCCCAGTCCGCTGGAGCTGACTTCATATTTACGACAGGCATGTCCCATCTCACTAGGGTATGAGGCTACTGGCTACCCTCAGCTGGTTTAACCCACCTGTCAAAGCAGTGTACTGGTATGTTTCTGCTGTGACATGTAAACAGCTACTCGGAGCCACAGCTGAGAGCTGAGTGTCCGGTGGCGACCAAAGGTGAGTGAGTTGCCCAGGAATGGACACAACAAGCCCCTTCATCAGTGGTGATACCCTCCCTGGATACCCCATACACCCCAATAGCATTACGCTAACTGCTGTGCTATTCTGTCATCCCATATTATGGTAGTAGTTCTTTATAAGCACAAGTTGTTTTAGAGTTATCAATTGACTGATTGTGTGTTTATAGGTACTGGATCATCTTCAGAAAGCTCTGGATATGTTGGCTCTCGATGAAATGGAGGAACACCTGACTAATTTTACCGAACAGTGCAGCCTTAATTTTGCTCACCGCCATCTGGCAGCTGAGAAGTCTGCTTACGCCACGGTGCTGTCCTCCTGCAGAACAATGATGTCCGATGGCCAACGCCTGCTGAAGGGAGTCCAGGCCTTGGCTGCTCTTCTGGACGGTCAGCCGGACCTCCTGGACTTGGAGGGCCAGCACCTCCTCCTGGACATTTTAAAGCAGCATCAGGAGCTAGCCGTTCTGAATGCAGCCACCTTCCGTGCCATTCATCACAGCTGCCTGAAGCACGAGCAAAACCGGCAGGACCTGGTGCAGTGCGGTGTGTTGCCACTGCTGACTGGTGCTATCGTCAGCCATGGCACCAGTGCTGACGTGGTCAGAGAGGCGGCTGGTGTCCTAAGGGTCATGACCTATGACGATGACATCCGAGTGCCCTTTGGCCACGCCCATGATCACGCAAAGATGATAGTGATGGAGAACAACGGACTTCAGGTCATCATCGAAGCTGCAAAAGGTTCCGGTACTAATTCACCTATTGAATCAGAATCAGATTTAATATCACTGACAAAAGTCATGATTTTTTTTTGTTTTGTGGCAGCAGTATATTGCAATACATAATAAAAGATTATAAATTACAAACGATTATGCAAATTTAGAGCAAAACAGTGAGTTAGTGTGCTTGAGTTCCTTGTCCATTTAGATGTGCTCAATATCATTTATTTATTATTATTTTGTTTTTTCTTTTATATTTGCACAATTTGTTGTACAACAGCACAGACAAACAACCAATGTGCTAAAGGCAACAAATTGGGCAAATGCAAAAGAAAATAAATAATAAGTAAGCAATAAATATTGAGAACATGAAATGAAGAGTCTTTGAAAGTGAATTCATTGTTTGTGGGAACATTTCAATGATGGGCAAGTGAAGTTATCCCCTTTGGTTCAATAGGTGATGGTTGAGGGGTAATAACTGTTTCTGAACTTGGTGATATGGTTCCTGAGACTCCTACATTTCTTTCCTTTTGGCAGAATGAGAAGAGAGCTGGCCAGGGGTGTGGGGGTCCTTGATAATGGATGCTGCTTTTCTATAACAGTGTTTTGTGTAGATGTGCTTAATGGTGTGGGGGACTTTAATGGTGATGGACTAGGCCATATCCACTGCTTTTAGTAGGTTTTTCCATTTAAGGGGATTGGTATTTCTATACCAGGCTGTGATGCAACCAGTCAATATCTCTCCACTGCATTTCTATAGAATTTTCTAAAAGCAGAAACTTTTAGATGTCATGCTAAATGTTCGCAAACCTCTAAGGAATTAGAACTCTTGCCATTTTTTTCTTTGTTAATTGCATTTATGTTCTTGGCCCAGGACAGATCCTCTGAAATGATAACACCCAAGAACTGAAAGTTGCTGACACTCTCCACGTCTGATTCCCCAGTGAGGATTGGCTCATGGACCTCCACTTTCCTCCTGAAGTCAATAATTAGCTCCTTGGCTGCCATTGAGTGAGAGGTTGACTTAGTTGCTTTCTTGGAGCATAATGAGCAGTCTTGGGCCCCTTATCTAAGAAAGAATGTGCAGCCATTGGAGAGGGTCCAGAGGAACTGGGTATTGATAGTAGATGATCAGCCATGATCTCAGAATGGTGGTGCAGGCTCAAAGGGCCGAATGGTCTACTTCTGCACCTATTGTCTATTGTCTATTGACATTCCTGAGAATGATCCTAGGAATTTAATAGCTCTGTGCCTGTACTCGGTGAAGGTTAGAAGATTGGGTGGGTGGGGGGGGGGGTTGTCATTGAAACATATTGAAAGGGCTAGATAGAATGGTTGTAGAGAGGATGTTTTCTTTAGTGGGGGAATCTAGGACCAGAGGGCACAGCCTCGGAATAGAAGGATGTCCACTTAGAACAGAGATGAGGAAGAATTTCCTTAGCCAGAGTGTGATGGATCAGTGGAATTCATTGCCGTGGATGGCTGTGGAGCCCAAGACATCGAGCATAATTAAAGTGGTGGTTGATAAGTTCTTGATTATTAAGTGCATCAAAGGTTACTGGGACAAGGCCAAAGAATGGGGCTTGAGAGAGATAATAAGTCAGCATTGATGGAATGGCAGAGCAGATTCGATGGACGGAATGGCTTAATTATGCTCCTATGTCTTGTGGTAGCCACATCCACTATCCAGCTCAAGATTCATATAAGCCAAGGATCTTTCTCCTCACACAACTAGGTATCATCCCCATACAGTACATTTACTAACAGTGTCTGTAACTGAGTTTCAATTAGCATGTAATAGTGGCAAACTTTGAGAGCTTGATGTGCCCAAATTAATTAGGCTGCATACTTGTATTACAACAATGCATTGATTGTAAAGCATAGTGAAAGATGTTTTATTATTACAATTATCTTCTCTCTAATACAGCTTTCACAGAAAACCCCACTGTCCTCAGTGAGCTGTGCTGCACTCTGTCGCGTCTTGCTGTCAGGAATGAGTTCTGCCAAGACATTGTGGATCTAGGAGGTCTGAACTTCATGGTGGCTCTGCTGGCTGACTGCATCGAGCATCGGGTGTGGAACCACTCCTTCATTTCTACCACTGCTAGATAAGAGGTGACCTGATAAAGGGTCTCAGAATTAAGCAGGGGTTCATTAGGGCAGATATAGGGAGGATATTTCTGTGTGTTGAGTTGTTCAAAGCCAGGGGATTAAATTGGAACTGGTATGGGTTTATTATTGTCACACGTACCGTGATACACTGAAAACCTTGTCTTGCGTACAGTTCAGACAGATTAAATCATTGCACTGTGCACCAAGGTAGAGCAAGATAAAACAATAGCAATGCAGAAAAAAAATGTACAAAGTTCAAAGTACGTTTATTATCAAAGTATGTACAGTATACTGTATACATCCTTGAGATTTGTCTTCTTGCAGGCAGCCACAAAACAAAGAAACACAATAGAACCCATTTTTAAAAAAAAACATCACACAACAAAGACCGTCAAACACCCAGTGTGTGGGGGGAGAAAAGAACAAACTGTACAAGCAATAAAAAAAAAACAAATAGCACACAGAACATTAATGACAGAGTCCACAGCCACAGAGCCAGCTCAGCACTGAAGTGAGTAAACCCTGTGGACTAGTGAGCTGAACACCATTTGTACAGCCATCAAATAAACTTAAATCTTGAATTTTGAACAATTGAAAAAATGCAGATAAATGATAATGTGCAAGATCATAATGAAGTAGATCATGAAGACAAGAGGCCATTTTATTGTACAAGAGGTCCAGTCAATAGTCTTATAAAAGTGGTGTAGAGGTGATCCTTGAACCTGATAATATGTACTTGCATACTTTTGTCTCTTCTGCCCAGTGGGAGAGGGGAGAAGAGAGAATGCCCAGGGTTGGCATTTACAGCATTCACTGATAAGATGAATTAGGAGTTGGGAGTTTTTTAAAAATACAGTAGATTCTAGTGACTTGTGACACATCAGGGCCAGTACATTTTGGCCCAATCAAGTGGCTGCTCCAATCAGCCAAAGTGTCAAACTAGTTAAAAAGGTATAAAAAAGACTAACTGATTAACAAATTATGTATTTACATGAAATACAGAACAAATTGGAACATTACTAATAGTACTACAGTACTACAAAAATGTATTAGTTTGCAATAGTTATCAACAGAGGAATTTATCCAGTGTACACTGCTGTAATCAATTAAATGTGTAGCAATTCTCCCAAGCACTAGAAATCTGGTTGACAATGGTCTCAGCAAACCCTTATGAGCTGTGTCCATATCGGTGAAGGAAGGGTATTCAGACTTTGCTATTTATTGTTTGTTTATTGAGATACAGTGCTGAATAGGCTCTTCAGGTCCTTTGAGCCACTCCACCAGAAACCCTCGATTTAACCCTAACCTAGTCACAGGACAATTAAACTGTACCTCTTCGGACTGTGGGAGGAAACTGGAGCACCTGGAGGAAACCCACTCCTTGCAGATGACATCAGAGTTGAACTCAAAACTCAGACGTCCCGAGTTGTAATGGTGTCCTGCTAATCACTACACTACAGTGGTGTGCTTTCTAGCATGCAATGGAGTGATCTGATTAATTTTACACAATATTCATATCTAATTGCAATTAAAATTTAATTAACAAATATCCCAACACATCATGAGAGAGTGACTTGGAGGGGATTGAAAGTTATATTCAAAGAAAGGTGTTAATGAAGACCTACGAAGGTAAAGGAAAGCAGTAAAGATTATTTTTTCAGACTGTAAGTGTAGAGGTCTTCTTAGGCCCATCACCACTACATTGAGTGCCGAAAGCAGCTTGCCAGAATTTTGTAATCTGAGCCAGTCTTTCACGTTGCTCCCAGGTGTAACCCATCTTCAAAGATTATTCCTCTTCCTTTGCAGCTTCTGTTGGCATTTCTGTAGCTCTGGGTTTTTACGGGTTTGGGTTGCTAGCCCAATACAACCCTCCTCCTTTCCCAACTGGGCTTGTCCATGGTGGAGTGCGTGTAGAGGTCTGGCAACTGGAAATACTTCTGGTGCTGGAGTGGAAAGAAAGCAAAGGTGGCTGGGCAGCATCTGGAAAAGCGGCTGGTGTTGAGAAGAAAATGAACCAGAAACTTGAGGTTCACATTTTGAGGAAAAGGAAGGCATAAGTGGTGGGAAACTTTGGACGGGACGAGTTGTGATTCTGGCGTAGAACCAGTCAGTTGACCAATTCCTTGTTTGACCAGATGACCATAAGTCAGAAGCATAATTAGACCATTCAGCCCATTGAGTCTGCTCCTGCATTCCATCATGGCTGATTTATTGTCTCTCAACCCCATTCTCCGTGACCAAGACCAGCAGGTCGAGAGCACTGACTATGGCTGACACTGAATTACCATAAGACATAGGAACAGAATTAGGCCATTTTGGCCCATCGAGTCTGCTCCACCATTCAATCATGGCTGATCCTTTCTTTTCCCCCTTTACAACCCAACTCACTGGCCTTCTCCCCGTAGCCTTTGATGCCGTGGCCAATCAAGAACCTATCAGTCACCGCCTTAAATACACCCAGTGTCCTGGCCTCCACAGTTGCCTGTGGTAATAAATTCCACAAATTCACCACTCTCTGGATAAAGATATTTCTCCGCATTTCTGTTTTAAATGGACACCCCTCTATCCTGAGGCTGTGCTCTCTTGTTCTAAACTCCCCCACCATGGGAAACATCCTTTCCACATCTACGCTGTATTGGTCTTTCAACATTGGAAAGGTTTAAGTGAGACTCCCCCCCATCTTTCTGAATTCCAGCGAATACAGGCCCAGAGCCATCAAACATTCCTTGTATGGTAACCCTTTCATTCTCGGAATCATCCTTGTGAACCTCCTCTGAACCTTCTCCAAAGCCAGCACATCTTTTCTTAGATCAGGAGCCCAAAACTGTTCACAATACTCAAGGTGAGGCCTCACCAGTGCCTTATAAAGCCTCAGCATCATATCCCTACTCTTACATTCTGGACCTCTTGAAATGAATGCTAACATTGCATTTGTCTTCCTCACCACCAGCTCAACCTGCAAGTTAACCTTGTGGGTGTTCTGCACAAGGACTCCCTAGTCCCTTTGCATCTCAGATTTTTGGATTTTTTCCACGTTTAGAAAAAAATCTGCACATTTATTTCTACTACCAAAGTGCATGACCATGCATTTTCCAACATTGTATTTCATTTGCCACTTTCTTGCCCATTCTCCTAATCTGTCTATGTCCTTTTGCATCCTACCTGTTTCCTCAACACTACCTGCCCCTCTTCCAATCTTTGTATCACCAGCAAACTTGGCAACAAAGCCATCTATTCCATCATCTAACTCATTGATGTACAGCATAAAAAGAAACGGTCCCAACACTAACCCCTGTGGAACACCACTAGTCACTGGCAGCCAACCAGAAAAGGATCCTTTTATTCCTACTTGATAACTCCTACCAATCAGCCAATGTCTAAACTTTGCCAATAACTTTCCTGTAATACCATGGGCTCTTAACTTGGTAAGCAGCCTCATATGTGGCACCTTGTCAAAGGCCTTCCGAAAGTCCAAATGTACAACATCCACTGCATCCCCTTTATCTATCCTACTTGTAATGTCCTCAAAGAATTCCAACAGGTTCATCAGGCAGGATTTTCCCTTAAGGAAACCGTGCTGACTTTGTTCTATCTTGCTCCGTGTCACCAAGTACTCCATAAACTCACCCTTAACAATTGACTCAAACATCTTCCCAACCACTGAGGTCAGGCTAACAGGTCTATAATTTCCTTTCTGCTGCCTCCCTCCTTTCTTAAAGAGTGGAGTGACATTTGCAATTTTCCAGTCCTCTGGAACCATGCCAGAGTCCAATGATTCTTAAAAGATTATTACTAATGCCTCCATAATATCTACTGCTATCTCTTTCAGAACTCTTGAGTGCAGTTCATCTGGTTCAGGTGACTTGTGTATCTTTAGGTCTTTCAACTTTTTGAACACTTTTTTCCCTTGTAATAGTAACTGCACTCATTTCTCTTCCCTCACACCTTTCAACAGCTGACACACTGCTAGTGTCTTCCACAGTGAAGACTGATGGAAAATACTAATTTAGTTCATCTGCCATCTCCTTGTCCCCGTTATTCTCTAGCCTCATTTTCTAGCGGTCCTATATCCACTTTCATCTCTCATTTTTTATATATTTGAAAAAGCTTTCTCTATCCACCTTGATAATTGTTTGATAGCTTGCTTTCATATTTCATCTTTCCCTCCTAATGATCCTTTTAGTTTTCTGTAGCTTTTAAAAAGCTTCCCAATCCTCCATCTTTGCTTTGTTGTATGCCTTCTCATTTGCTTTTACATTAGCTTTGAATTTCTATTTGTATTATTTTAGCATTTAAGTATTTATTTGTTTTTGGAATACATCTGTTCTGCACCTTTCTCATTTTCCCCAGAAACTCACGACATTACTGCTCTGTTGTCATCCCTCCCTGCATCTCCTTCCAGTTTACTTTGGACCAGCCCTCTCTCATACCACTGTAATTTCCCTTACTCCACTGAAATACTGCTACATCAGACTTTACTTTCTCCCTGTCAAATTTCAAGTTGAACTGAATCATATTGTGATTACTGCCTCCAAAGGGTTCCTTTACCTTAAGTTTCCTAACCGCCTTTGGTCATTACATAACACCCAGTTCAGTATAGCTGATCCTGTAGTAGAATAGCTGGGAGACTGTGAGGCTGCTTAACCATTTGTGCGTCTGGAGGGAGTTCCTGTTCAGGCTATGCTGGCATGTTTGAAGTTGGTAAATCTGTCTGGCCATGTGCAAATATACTGGCCCTGCCTTTTTTGTTTCATTTTATTTAACTGCTACACTGTCATGGCACCCCTAAGACACAGTGTGCTCATGCTGGCTATCATAGTAACCTCTGTCCGAATGAGACCTGCACCACTGTGGCAGAAATGACAATGACTGATTTTGTTTTTTCCTTCCTGTTTCTCTGCTCCCCCCCCCCCCCCAAATTGCAGGAGCTGGTTAGGCAGGTGCTGGGTGCATTTCGAGCTATCGCAGGTAATGACGAGGTTAAGGATGCGATCGTCAATGCTGGAGGAACGGACCTGATTATGTTGGCGATGAACCGTCACATGGGAAGTCCACAGGTACTGCACTTTCACAGTGTAAGTTTGGGGGGTTGCAGCAGGGGAAGCAAGCCCAGGCCTCTTCTGCTAAGATTTGGGGGGGGGGGGGGTGTGGAGATTAATTTCTCACAATTATTCTAGCATTTATATATAATCTTCCAAATCTCTCACAGCGTTGAACTACCGCTTGGCCATGCTAAGTTCAGGCTAATCTTATTGATGTGACATAGTCATTCAGTTGTACAGCAAGGAAACAAACCCTACGGCCCAGTTCATCCATGCTGACCATGTTGTCTGTTCGCCTGCATTTCCTCTAAACCTTTCCTGTCCGTGTTCCTGTCTAACTGTCTTTTAGATGTTGTAATTGTCTTCCACCCCCTGCAGCTCATTGTCTTCCCACCACCCTCTGTGTGAAGAAGTTGCCCCTCAGGTCCTCTTTAAATCTTTCCCCTCTCACCTTAAATCTGTGCCCTGGGAAAAAGACTATGTCTTCCACCTATCTTCTTCTTCTACTGGGCATAGGTTTCTGTCAGTAGCTCGCCAGAGTCCTTTTTCCTGGGCCAGTCTTCCACATTGTCTCCAGGTGTAGCCCATCTTCTTGTTGTATCCTTCCTCTCTCAGGATTGAGGTCTTTGTATTTCTGTAGCTCTGGGTTTTTACAGAATGGGATTGCTAGCCCCATGCCCAACCCTCCTCCTTTTGCAGCCGGGTTTGAGACCATCTGTGGCAGAGTTCAACCTTTCTACGCTTGTCATGATTTTATTACAACTCTGAAGGTCACCCCTCAGTCTTGTATGCTCCAAGAAATAAAGTCGTACAGAGGCATGGCTTAACTTTTTAGCTTTCCTCACACCTTCCAAAGATAGGTCAGAGTCATCGAAAATTACAGCACAGAAACAGATCTTCAGCTCATCCATTCAGTACCAAACCATTTAAATAGCCTAGTCCCATTTTCCTGCATCTGGACCATTGCTGTTCATAGCCTTCCCTTCCAAGTACCCATCCAAACTTCTCTCAGACATTGAACTCGAAACTGCAGCCACCACTTGCGCTGGCAGCTCATTCATGCTCTCACCAGACACTGAAGAAATTTCTCCTCATGTTACCTTTAAACATTTTATCTTCCATCCTTAACCCATTGAGTGCAGTCTCACTCAACCTCAATGGAAAAAGAATGCAGAATCAGAATCAGGCTTATTATCACCGGCATGTGCCTTAATGACTATCACCCGTTAGCACTCACATCTATAGTGATGAAATGCTTTGAGACGTTGGTCATGACTAGACTGAACTCCTGCCTCAGCAAGGACCTGGACCCATTTCAATTTGCCCTTCGTCACAATAGGTCAACGGCAGACACAATCGCAATAGCTCTCCACACAGCTTTAGACCACTTGGACAACACAAACACCTACGTCAGGCCGCTGTTCATCGACTATAGCTCAGCATTTAATACCATCATTCCCACTATCCTGATTGAGAAGTTGCAGAACCTGGGCCTCTGTATCTCCCTCTGCAATTGGATCCTCGAATTCCTACACAGGAAGACAACAATCTGTGTGGATTGGTAGTAACATATCCTCCTCGCTGACAATCAACACTGGTGCACCTCAGGGGTGCGTGCTTAGCACACTGCTCTACTCTCTGTATACACATGACTGTGTGGCTAGGGATAGCTCAAACACCATCTATAAATTTGCTGACGATACAACCATTGTTGGTAGAATCTCAAGTGGTGACAAGAGGGCGTACAGAAATGAGATATGTCAACTAGTGGAATGGTGCCACAGCAACAACCTGGCACTCAATGTCAGTAAGACAAAAGAGCTGATTGTGGACTCTGGACGGGTAAGACGGAAGAACACATACCAATCCTCATAGAGGGATCAGAAGTGGAGAGAGTGAGCAGCTTCGAGTTCCTAGGTGTCAAGGTATCTGTGTTTCTAACCTGGTCCAACATTATCGATGTAGTTATAAAGAAAGCAAGACAGCGGCTATACTTCATTAGGAGTTTGAAGAGATTGGCATGTCAACAAGTACACTCAAAAACTTGTATAGGTGTACTGTGGAGAGCATTCTGACAGGCTGCATCACTGTCTGGTATGGAGGGGCTACTGCACAGGACTGAAAGAAGCTGCAGAAAGTTGTAAATCTAGTCAGCTTCATCTTGGGTACTAGCCTACAAAGTACCCAGGACATCTTCAGGGAGTGGTGTTTCAGAAAGGCAGTGTCCATTATTAAGGACCCCCAGCACCCAGGGCATGCCCTTTTCTCACTGTTACCTTCAGGTAGGAGGTACAGAAGCCTGAAGGCACACACTCAGCGATTCAGGAACAGCTTCTTCTCCTCTGCCATCTGATTCCTAAATGGACATTGAATCTTTGGACTCTTCCTCACTTTTTTTTAATGTATAGTATTTCTGTTTTTGCATGTTTTAAAATATATTTAATATATGTAATTGATATACTTGTTTATTTATTATTATTATTTTTATTCTATTTATTATTTTTTTCTCTTCAATATTATGCTCTGCATTGAAATGCTGCTGCTAAGTTAACAAATATCATGTCACATGCTGGTGATAATAAACCTGATTCTGATGTGTCCTGAAATTTGTTAACTTAGCAGCAGCAGTTCAATGCAATGCATAATATAGAAGAATAAATAAATAAATAATAATTGTCTCTCTCTGTAACTATCTATGATGTTAAAACTTGTCTAGCAATAAACAGAATTATTATGTCACAGTTAATGCCATGTTTCCTCCAGTGAAAGTTCAGTTCAAGGAGTAACCACACTGGTGGGGTCTCTTATGTTAACATGAGCTTACCCACGGTGAACAATGGTTGGCAGTAATGAGCTATGCTGAAATTTCATCTTTCTTCACTCCTGTGTAATCAGTAAATTCAGGCAAAGCTTTAGCTTTTCTGATTTATTTTACATTAAGCTGCATATTTAAAAATCCTGTTAATACTCCATTACTATCGACTGTGACATTCCTCATTGGTCTTTGACATTTTTCCATGGTCTATGAATTCACTTTCACATTGCTCTTATGACCTGTGTCCCTGCTACCTCAAACTGTAGAGGGTTGGTGGAGGGGGCACTGGCCACCGTGTAAGCAGATTGATCTTGGAGTATGTTAACGGGTTGGCACTACATCGTGGGTCAAGGAGCTGGTTCTGGTTTGAAGTGGTCTATATTCTAATCCTGGACTGCATATTATGTGCCATATAGTTTAATAAGTAATTTCTGAAATGCTGAGGTAGAAAGGTATTTGCACGCCACCACAGAAACTTTCCTAGGATTATATACACTGTAGAAACACCTCCTAGAATTACCATTCTATCAACAATCTCCACCACTCTCACCTTCCTTGGTAGCTACGTAATGCTTTTCAAATTAATTCGCTTTCCTTGCTGGTATCACAGTCAGTTGATAATTAATTCCAGTTTACAACCCTCACTTGATTTTCCTTAAAAGGCAAACACCTTTTTCTAATGAAGACCAGCATAGTGACACTGCTGGTGGAGTTGTACCTCACCACTGGAGCCAAACATTTTCAATCCTGACCTCTGCCGCTTTCTGTGTGTATTTTGCATGTTCTGTGTCCTCTACTGTTGCTTCAGTTTCTTCCCACATCCCAAATGTATATGGGTTGTTAGGCTATTATCTGCTGTCCCTGGTGTGGGTGTGACATCTCTGGTATCAGCTGTTCCCTGTGTGGGTGTGAGGTTTCTGGTTTGGCTGTCCTCGGTATGGGTGAAAGGTGTCTAATATTGGCTGTCCCTGGTATCTGATATCAACTATCCCTGGTATGGATGTGAGGTCCCTGGTATGGATTGTTCCGTGTGCTGATTTGGAAAGTTGGAAGGAGCAAGATTTGAGTTGAAATCCATGCTGTGGTTCGCATTGCTACCCTGGCAAAGGAGATGTGATCTTGTCACTCACTCTTTCTTCTCTTCATACAGGTCTGTGAGCAGGGCTGTGCAGCCTTGAGCATGCTTGCTCTGCGGAAGCCGGAGAATTGCCAGGTGATCATGGAGGCTGGGGGTGCATTTTTGACACTGCAGGCGATGAAGTCCCACCCAGCTGAAGTAAACGTGCAGGTGAGGTCTGAGGAGATTTAAGATTGTTTAATGTCATTTCTAGTACATAAGTGTAAAGAGAACAAAATAATTGTTACTCCAGATACAATGCAGCACAAAAAAACACAATAAATTAAGAATAGAATAATAGTTAAAAATGAATATATTGTAAATACTTTATATAGCTTATATATATTGATTTTATGTCCACTTTTATGGATTTTATGTCCATAAAAGTGATGCTAGGCACAGGAGTGTCTGTCCATAAGATGACTGACAGGAAATGATTAAGTAGTGGTGGTTGTGGGTGTGGAGTGGTGGTTAGTGGGTGGAGGTGTTGATCAGCCTTACTGCTTGGGGAAAGTAACTTTTTTGAGTCTGGTGGTCCTGGTGTGGATGCTACATAGTCTCCTCCCTGATGAGGGAATGAAGGGACGTTGGTGGTTAGTGGGAGAATGTGATTGGGAGGTGTGAGATTTAAGGCGTGGATAATTGAGTAGGAGAGCATTATAAATACAAAAGATTCTGGATATCCACAGCAACACACAGAAATGCTGAAGGAACTTAGCCAGTCAGGCAGCATCTACGGAGAGGAATAAACAGTCAACGTTTCAGTTCTAATGATGGGTCTTAGCCCAAAGCATTGACAGTTTATTCCCATCCGTAGATGCTGCTTGACTTGCTGAGTTGCTCCAGCATTTTCTGTACCTTATTGGGAGAATATTGTTAGGGGTGTTTGTTGCTGGCATTGAATGGGGCTGTTGAATGCACAGTGTGCAGGAGTGTTGGAGGACTCCATTCTGGAAGCAGCATTGAGACTGACTAACCTGTCCTCTTTGCAGAAGCAGGCTTGCATGCTGCTGCGGAACCTGGTGGCACGGAAGCCTGACTTTTCGCAGTCGATCCTTGAGATGGGAGCAGAGGTGCTAATACGACAGGCCAAGGCTACGCACCAGGACTGTGAGGACCTGGCCAAAGCTGCCCTGAGAGACCTGGGCTGCAGCTTGGAGCTTCGGGAGCTCTGGACGGGACAGAAAGGTGACATCTCCCGTTAATCTCTCCCAGAGATCACACTGGAATCGGCCAAGACATTAACCCCCTGGCAATACACCTCCAGCTCAGATATTCATTGCTGGTTTAGTCAACACTTCTCGCTGACCATCTGAGATGTGGTTGAGTTAAACTAGGGCATCTCTGGGGTGATTGCATCATTACAATGAGTTAAAATTTGAACAGCCTCCACTCCCCCACGTCCCCTTACCCTAGACTCCACTGAAGAGAGACAGAGAGATAGAAGGACACACGACGAGGAGGCATTTCACCCTACAATTTCTACCGAAAGTTAGCACATCTGAACGTTCCCTCAGTGCGGCAGGTAATGTACTTTGGATATTCCATTGCTTTGTGACCCACCTGCACTGTGCTGTCCATGGAGGTACAGTAGCAGAGTGGAAAACGTTTGAAGAATTGAAATGTTTCAAGGTAACTTCCTTCCATGTGTGTCTATTAAATCCTTTAACACCGTACTTCAAGTTTCTCTCTTGCAGTCACCTAACACCTTAGAATCAGAGCTACCCACACAAAATGCTGGAGGAACTCAGCAGGCTGGGTAGCATCTATGGAAAAGAGTACAGTTGATGTTTCAGGCCAAGACACTTCAGTATTTTGTGTGTTGCTTGGATTTCTAGCATCTGCAGGTTCTCTCTTGCGTGTGACCATAGAATCAATTTTAATATCACTGGCATATGTAATTAGTTTCAAAGTAAATCTGCAGAGAGACAGGTCTGGATTCTAAATTGGAGAAAGGCCAATTTTGATGGTATCGGAAATTATCAAGAAAGTGTGGATTGGGACAGGTTGTTTTCTGGCATAGGTGTACTTAATAAATGGGAGGCCTTCAAAAATGAAATTTTGAGAGTACAAAGCTTGTATGTGCCTGTCAGAATAAAAGGTAAACATAACAAGTGTAGAGAACCCTGGTTTTCAAGAGATATTGAGTCCCTGGTTAAGAGAAAAAAGGAAGTGTATAGCCAAGAGGAACAAATGAGGTGCTTATAGAGTACAAGAAATCAAAGAGAGCACTTAAGAAAGAAATCAAGAAGGCTAAAAGAAGGCATAAAGTTGCTCTAGTGGATAAGGTGAAGGAGAATCCTAAGGGGTCTACAGGTATGTTGAGAGCAAAAGGATTGTTAGGGACAAAATTGGTTCTCTGGAAGACCAGAATCTTAATCAATGTGTAGAGCCAAAACAGATGGGGGAGATCTTAAATACATTCTTTACATCTGTATTTACTTGGGAGATGGATACAGAGTCAGTAGAAGTAAGGCAAAGCAGCATCAATTTCATGAACACTAGATTGCAGAGGAGGAGGTGTTTGCTACACTGAGACGAATCAGGGTGGACCTGACAAGGTATTCCCTCAGACCCTACGGGAGGCTTGAAGGAATTGCCAGGGCCCTAGCAGAAATATTTAAAACATCCTTGGCAACAGGAGAGTTACCAGAGGGTTGGAGGATAGCCAACATTATTCCGCTGTTTAAAAAAGGCTCGAAACAGAAACCAGGAAATTATAGGTCGGTGGGTCTGACATCAGTTGTAGGAAAGTTATTGGAAGGTATTCTAAAGGACGGGATACATAAGTGTTTTGATAGTACTGGACAGATTAAGGGTAGCCAGCATGGCCTTGTGTGTGGTAGGTCGCGTCTATCCAATCAATATAGAGGTTATTGAGGAAGTTACCAGGAAAGTGGATGAAGGCAAAACAGTGGATGTTGTCTATATGGGCTTTAGCAAGGCATTTGACAAGGTCCTGCATGGGAGACTGGTCAGGAAGGTTCAGTTGTTCAGCATTCAAGATGAGGTGGTAAACTGGATTAGACACTGGCTTCGTGGGAGAAGCCAGAGGGTGATAGTAGATGGTTGCCTCTCTGACTGGAGGCCTGTGAGTAGTTGCTTGCCCCAGGGATCGATGCTGGATCCTTTGTTGTTTGTTATTTATTTCAGTGATCTGGATGATAGTTAACTGGATCAGCAAATTTGCAGATGGCACCAAGATTGAGGGTGTAGTGGACAGTGAAGAAGACTATCATGGCTTGCAGAGGGATCTGGACCAGCTGGTAAAAATGGGCTGAATAGTTAGTGGCAGGTGGAATTTATTGCAGACAAATGTGAGGTTTTGCACTTCATTAGGACCAACCAGGGTAGGACTAACACAGCGAACGGTCGGGCACTGAGGAGTGTGGTAAAACAAAAGGATCTGGGAATATAGGTACATAAATTGTGGGACTACAATGAGAGGTCATGGCTTAAGTGTACAAGGTGAGAAGTTTATGGGGAACATGAGGGGAAACTTCTTCACTCAGAGGGTCGTGAGAGTGAAATGAGCTGCCAGCACAAGTGGTCCATGCAAGCTTGATTTCAATGTTTAAGATAAGTTTGGATAGATACATGGATGGTAGGGGTATGGAGGGCTTTGGTCCCGGTACAGGTCATTGGGAGTAGGCAGTTTAAATGGTTTTAGCATGGACTAGATGGCCAAAAAGCCTGTTTCTGTGCTGTATTTCGCTATGACTCTTGTTTTTTCGGCAGCAGTGCATTTGCAATACATAATAAAAAAAACAATTACATTAGGTACATCAAAAAGAATTTAAATAAGTAGTGCCAAAAGAGAGGAAGGAAAAGTAGTGAGGTAGTGTGTATGGGATCATTGTCTATTCAGAAATCTGACAGAGGAGAACAAGCTGTTCCTAGAATGTTGAGTGTGTGTCTTCATGCTCCTGTTCCTCCTCCTTGATGGTAGCAATGAGAACAGAGCACATCCTGGGTGATAGCATCTTTAATGACGGATGCCGCCCTTTTGAGGCATTGCCTTTTGAAGGTGTCGATGCTGGGGAGGCTCCATGATGGAGCTGGCTGAGTTTACAACATTCTGCAGCTTCTTCTGATCCTGTGCAGTGTCCCCTCCATATCAAACAGTAATGTAACCAGTGTGAATGCTCTCCATGGTATATCTGTAGAATTTTGTGAGAGCCTTTGGGGACATACCTAGTCTCCTCAGTCTCCTAATGAAATATATCCACTACCATGCCTGGCATTAAACTTGCCAGCTGATAGATACCAGTCCCTTTTAACTAGCCTGCCACCACTGTGCACAGACTCATCACTATGTGATCCTGTTTGCTGGGTCTGTGAAGTTCGTTCAGCAAATGCTTTGTAGATTTTAATGTTAGTTGTAGTGATTTGGACTGTTGGTTAATGTTATAGAATCAAAGTGTTGCCACACATCCAGCATCAATATAGCATGCCCACAATTTACTAACCCTATATGTCTTTGGAATATAGGAGGAAACCCACTCCTTATTAACAGCAGCTGGAATTGAACCACGATCGCATGCGTTGTAATAATGGGCCCTTTGGTCCCTTACCGATACATCTTTGGAATATGGGAGGGATATTGACAGTGGTGGGAATAGAACAGCATTCGCTGGCATTATACTAAGAGCCCATTTGACCACCATGTCTTAACCTGTCCATGATGCCAACATAAACTAATCTGGAAGCCATGAGTTCCTCCAGCATTTTGTGTGCATTTCTTAGGATTTCCAGCATCTGTGGAATCTCTTGTGTTTAAATTAAGCCCACCTACCTGCACATGGTCCAAATCCCTCCGTTCCCTGCCTGTTTACATGCTTCCCCTAAATATCGCTCTCATATTTGCTTCCACCACCTCCCATGGCAGACTGTTCCAGGCATCCACCACTCTGTTCTTTAAAAAAAACTTCACCCTTAACATCTTCCTTAAATGTTCCTCCTGTACCTTCCTTGAACATTTCCCCACACATGTGGAACCTCTGCCCTCCAATATTTGACATTTCCTTCTAAAAAAGAGCATTATGCCATAAGACATAGGAGCAGAATTAAGCCATTCCGCCCATCAAGTCTGCTCCAGCATTCCATCATGGCTGACTTATCCCTCTCAACCCCATTTCCCTTGCCTTTTCCCTGTAACCTTTGAAGCCCTGACTAATCAAGAATAGATCAATATCTACTTTAAATACACCCAATGACTTGGCCTCCACAGCCATCTGTGACATTGAATTCCACAGATTCACCACCTTCTGGCTAAAGAAATTCCTCATCTCTATTCTAAATGGGTGTCCTTTTATCCTGAGGCTGTGCCTCTGGCCCTAGATTCCCTCACTATAAGAAACATCCTTTCCATGAAGATGAAGTGGTAAATGCAGGCTCACTTTTAACAAACTTGGACAGGTACATGGATGAGAGGTGTATGGAGGGATTTGGTCCAGGTGCAGGTCAGTGGGACTAGGCAGAGAAATGGTTCAGCACAGCCAAGAAGGGCCAAGAGGCCTGTTTCTGTTCTGTAATGTTCTATGGTTCTATAGTTCTATGGTCTATTTTGTTGAAGCCTTTCAATATTCGACAGGTTTCAATGAGATCTCCTCCTCATTCTTCTAAACTCCAGTGAATACAGGTCCAGAGACATCAAATGCTCCTCATATGTTAACCTTTTCATTCCTGGAATAATTCTTGTCAACCTTCTCCAATGACTCTCATAATCTTATGTGCTTCTATCAGGTGACTGTGCAGCATCTAACACTCCAGATACAGTTGCAAGAAAAAGTTTGTGAACCCTTTGCAATTACCTGGTTTTCTGCATTAATTATGCATAAAATATGGGCTGATTTCATCTAAGTCACAATAATAGACAAACACAATCTGTCTAAACTAATAACACATAATCAATTGTAGTACTTCTCGTCAATACTGAGTACACCAATTAAACAATTACAGTCTGGGTTCAAAAAGTACGTGAACCTCTGGGGTAATGTCTTCTACAGGAGCTATTTGGAGTCAGGTGTTCCAATCAATGAGATGAGATTGGAGGTGCCCTGTCCTATAAAAAAGACATACACAGTCTGGTTACTGACAGAGCCTGCTCTTCTCAAGAAAGATCTGTTTATGTGCACCATATCTCGATCAAAACAGAGAACCTCAGAAGAAGAATTATAGAGAAGCATCAAGCTGGAAAAAGCTACAAAAGCATTTCTAAAGACCTGACTATTCATCAGTCCACAGTAAGAGAAATTGTCTCCAAGTGGAGGAAACTTAATGCTGTTGCTACTCTCTTGGAATGGGCATTTTGCCAAGATAACACCAAGAACACGATGTGCAATGCTGAAGGACTTAAAAAGAACCCAAGGGTAACACCAAAAGACCTGCAGAAATCTCTAGAACTTGCTAAAGTCTCTGTTCAAGTGTCCACACAAGAATGGTTTTCTTGGAAGGGCACCATGGACAAAACCACTGATGTCCAAAAAAAATTGCTACATGTCCTAAGTTTGCAAAAACCACCTGGATGTTCCACAGTCTTCTGGGATAATGTTCTGTGGACAGATGAGATTAAAGATGAACTTTTTGGCAGAAATGCACACTACTATGTTTGGGGGGAAAAGGACACTGCACACTAACACCAAAACCTCATCTCAACTGTGAAGCATGGTAAAAGGAGCATTATAGTTTGGGGCTGCTTTGCTGCCTCAGAGCCTGGAGAACTTGCAGTTGTTGAGGGAACAATGAATTCAAAATTATATCAGACATTTTACAGGAGAATGTCAGGGTAGCGGTCCATCACCATAAGTTTAATAGAAGTTGGATGTTGCAACAAGACAATAATCCGAAACACAAGAGTTAACAGAATGGTTTAAGAAGAAGTAAATTCATGTTTTGGAATGGCCAAGTCAGGCCTAATTGAGGTGCTGTGGCATGACCTGAATAGGGCTGGTCATGCAAAGTATCCCAGGACTACTGATGAACTGAAACAGTTTTGTATGGAGGAATGGCCTAAAATTCCCTCTTGGAGTTGTGCAAGGCTGATCAGCAGCTACAGGGGATGTTTGATGGAGGTTATTCCTGCTAAATGAGGTGCTACCAGCGATGTATGTGGTGTCCAGAGAGGGGTCGCACCTCTGTCATGCTCTGCCAGAGGCAGTTCATACACCTTTGGTCCCCACTTGCCACCCAGCTGTCACCTGTGGTTCCAAAACTGTCTGACGGACAACCAAAACACCAGTTATTAAATACAAGGGTTCCTACTTTTTCCAGCCTGGACTGTGAATTATTAAACAAAAAATACATGAGAAGTACAATTGTTTGTGTGTTATTAGTTTAGGCAGATTGTGTTTGTCTATTATTGTGACGAAGATTAAGATTAACTACACTTTGAGTAATTAGTGCAGAAAACCAGGTAATTTGCAAAAGGTTCACAAACTCTTTCTCGCAACTGTAAATCAACCTATGCTCATCCAAACTCTCTGTAGTTCATGCACTCTTGTCCAGGCAGCATCCCAGGAAAATCTCTTCTGCACTCTCTCCAAAGCCTCCACATCCATCCCGTAATGGGGCAACCAGCACTGGGCAAGACTGGTCTGAGCTGCAGACGTGGGGAAATACAGATGCTCGAATCTGCAACAGTAGACAGGGGAACTTGGTGGATCTATGGAGAAGGAGAATTGTCAATGTTTCAGGTATGCATCAGGACTGAGAAGTGAGATAGCCGGTATAAAGAGAAGGGGTAGTGATGGACTGGATACCTTGTCTGGTACCATTCCCCAACTCTTTCAAGATTCAAAGATTGCTTAACGTAGGGGTTCCCATCCTTTTTAATGCTGTGGATGCCTATCATTAACCGAGGGGTCCATGGACCCCAAGTTGGGAACCCCTTGTTCAATGTCATTTCCAGTACACAGCTGTAAAGCAGAACAAAATAATTGTTACTCTGGATCCAATGAAGCACAAAAAACACTATAAGATAAAGAAAACAATAATAATAAAAAACACAATAAATATAGCTACCTAAATAGCTTATATACATTTAAGTGACACTAGTCATAGAAGTGTCTGTACATAAGATGATTGACAGGAAATGATAAAGTAGTGGTGGTTGGAGGTGTAGTGGGATGGATTAGTGGGTGGAAGTGTTGATCAGCCTTACTGCCTGGGGAGAGAGACTATTTTTGACTGTGGTGATCCTGGCATGAATGTTATGTAGCCGCCTCCCTGATGGGAATGGGACAGACAGTCCATGAGCAGAGTGGATGGAGTCCTTCATGATGCCTTATTCAACCTTGCTCTTACATCTTTTTGTCTTTTATTTTCATGTTTATTTTTAATTGATTTTCATGTTTGTACCTTGACCCATTGTAAAGTAATTGAACTACATTATCTGTATGAAAAGTGCTTATTTATTTAGAAATATAGCACAGAACATGCTGCCCAGCAACCCACTGATTTAACCCTAGCCTAACCGCAGTTTACAATTTAAATCATAATTTACAGTGATCAAATAATGTACTAACTGTGCATCTTTGGAATCAGAGAGGAAACTGGAACTGGAGGGAAAAAACACAGACACACCTCCTGAGTCCAGGGACATAAACAACTCTTCAAAAATAAGGCTAGATTGTCGAGGGACATAAACAGCCCTTCCACGTAAGGCAAAGATTCTCACAAACCTCCTCCTGCGTCCAGGGACATGAACAGCCCTTCCAGGTGAAGCAAAGATTCACACACACCTCCTGTGTCGAGGATCTTAAACTGCCCTTCCAGTTAACTAGGTGAGGCAGAGATTCACGCGCACCTCCTCCTTTACTGGATACAGGACGCAGAGTCTATAGAACTGAGGCAAAACAACAGTAAGGTCATAGACACGATACAGATTACAGAGGAGGAGGTGCTTGCTGTCTTGAGACAAATTAGGGTGGATAAATCCCCAGGGCCTGAAAAGGTGTTTGCTTGGACCTGTGGGAGGTTAGTGTAGAAATCACAGAGGTATTTGAAACATTTTTGGCTATGGGTGGGGTCCCAGAGGATTGGAGGAAAACTAATGTCGTTCTGTTTGCTCTGAGAATTAGCTAGGAAATTGTATGCTGTTGAGCCTGATGTCTGTGGTGGGTTAACTATTGGAATGTGTTCTAAGAGACCAGATATTAAACCTGTATGCCAGGTCAAAGATCAAAGTAAATTTATTATCTAAGTATGTATACCATGTACAATCTTGAGATTCATTTTCTTGGAGGCAGGCACAAAATAAACACAATAGAATTCCTGAAAACCCCCACGCAACAAAGACTAATAAACATCCAGTGTGCAAAAAAAGAACAAATTGTGCAAACAATAATAAAAAACAACAAATGACACACAGAACATGAACCACAGAATCCCCGAAAATGGGTCCACTGCTACAGAGCCGGTTCAGTGCCGAGGCGAGTGCAATCGGTCCGCAGATATACAGTCAGTGGATCTGGAGGTAAGCGACTGAACACCAGGATGAAGGCCTGCTTCTCTTTCTTTCATGTTTCTCCCACATTTGCTCTTGTTCTTCTCTGAAGGATGAAGTCTGGTGACAGATCATCTGATGGTACTAAAAATAGAACTGGGCATTCTGGGAAGATCTATAAGTATAACTTGACCCTAGATGTTTGTAATTTGACAGTATGAGCTCCAAAAATAACTAGAATGAGTCTACCTGACTCATTCACCAAGGGGTGAAGGACACAGACTTGTGTGAAAACACAAGTAGAACCAAGGGAGACCCTCCGTTCCTCTGGCAGGTGGGAGGGTGCCCAGAGCTGTCCAGCAGTGATCAGGAAACCCTTCACACAAGCTGCAACCATGCCTGTTTCCAGAAAGACTGCTGGTCAGATGAAAGCTTTCTAAAAGAGCAGAATCATTTTTTAAAAAAAAACTAGATTCTGCAGATGGTGAAAATCCAGAGCAATGCACAAAATGCTGGAGGAACTCAGCAGGTCAGGCAGAATTGATAGAAGTGAATAAACCAGTGGATCCCAACCTCAGGTCCACGGACCCCTCAGTTTATGCTGGGAATCCATGGCATAAAAAAGCTTGGGAACCCCTGGAATGAAGAGTTGAATTTCAAGCCACGACCATTCATTCATCTTCCCTTTCACTGGAAAGGGAAGATGCCAGAATAAGAATGGGGGGGGGGGGGGGAGGGAAGAGAGAGGGAGCAGGACAAGCCAGAAGCTAATAGGTGAAGCCAAGTGGGTGGGGGAAGGGGGAAATGAAGTAAGAAGCTTGGAGGTGAAGGATGGAAAAGGTAAATGGCTGGAGTAGAAGTAATCTGATAAAGAGAGGAAAGTGGACCATTGGAGTCATTTTGTGTTTGATGAGGTGATTAAAGCCACAAAGATGGCAGTGTTAGAGATGTTGTGTATTGGTAAACTAGACCAAAGGGCTGAGTAGCCTTGTGTTCTGAGAATTTCCTGTGCTCAAGAAATGCAAAGTGCACAGGTTAGAGCTAGGTTTTCAATCACTTTTCTGATAGTTTAGATTAAATGAGAAAGTTGAAGTTTCAGAGTACATTTATTATCAATGAATGTATAAATTATACAACCTTGATTTGTTTGCTTACAACAGTCACAAGGCAAGAAACCTAAAAGAACCCAATTTTAAAAAAAAGACTAACACCCAATGCATAGAGAAAGCGGGGAAACACAGATCATACAAATAATATTCCAAACCAAAATGAGTCCTCAGATCCAAACCCTGGAATAGGTCCAATACTTGGTATCAGTCCATCATATTAGTGGCTGCTGGGGCAATCTTCATAGCTGCAGCACCATGGAGAAAGAAGTGAGCATTGCGGGAGAGCTTGCCTCCGATCCAGACACCCTGTCCTTACAGCCTATCTAGGCTGACGATTAAATTGTCTGAACAGTGTATTGTATCTCTCACTAGGATCCAGGCACCACTGCAATGAAAGGCTCTGGGTCCAGATTTTGCCACCTAGCCTGAAGCCACTCTCAATTTCTCCAAATCAGCTTGGTGTCCAGTGCAATTCAGCCTCGCACCCAGGCCAATTGTATGGGCATCAAAACTGCTCTGTCTCAACTCCTCTCTGAATGGCTCACTCCATCTGCATCGATTCTACAACGTACCAGCATGGTTCATCCCTTGCACTTGCTTTTTTTCACGTGCTTCTTCATTGTTTGCAGGAATAATTTGCCATAATTTACTTTGGGAAAAGCTGTTATTAGTAATGTTTTTAGTCAATTTTTTTGCTTTTTAAACTACTAGCGAGCTGACACATACGTCAGTAGTGCCATCTTAAACCTGAAGTGTGTGTCTACTTAAAAGAAGCTTTCTTCTAGACCGGGGGTTCCCAACCTTTTTTATACCATGGACCCCTACCATTAACAGAGAGATCCATGGAACACAGGTTGGAAATTCCTGATTTAGACGCATGAAGCTGTCTTTTAATATCCATTCTTTGATCCTCTCAGAGATTTGGGTGTCTCAGTGGGATCTTCGTTCATTGATCGGTGCTGTGTCTGCTCTTGGATCAATATGGAGAAAAGGTGTGCAAAAGCAACTGCAGATCACTCAGAATCTGTTAGTTGTTGAGCAGGTTTGAGAAACTCAATAGCTTCCTGTTGTTTTGAAATTACCATCTATATACCATTTCCAATTGAATTAGACATTAGCTTCATGGGAGAAGTAAGAGAATGGTTGTAGAGGGTTGCCTCTCTTGTGAGTGTGGTGTGCTGCAGAGATAGGTGCTGGGTCCATTGTTGTTTGTCATCTATGTCAATGATCTGGATGATAAAATGGAGAACTGGATCATCAAATTTGCAGATGACACCAAAATTAGGGTTGTAGTGGACAGTGAGGAAGACTATCAAAGCTTGCAGCGGGATCTGGACCAGTTGGAAAAATTGACTGAAAAGTGGCAGAAGGAATTTAATGCCGGCAAGTGTGAGGTGTTGCACTTTGGTAGGGCCAACAAGGTACATAGGTCTTATCTGGTGAGCAGTAGGACACTGGGGATCTGGGAATATTGGTGCATAATTCACTGAAAGTGGCATCACAAGCAGATAGGGTCATAAAGGGAGCATGTTGGCCTTCATAAATCAATGTATTGAGCAAAGGAGTTAAGATGTTATGTTGAAATTGTATAAAACATTGGTGAAGCCAGATTTGGAGTATTGTGTGCAGTTTTGGTCATCTACCTACAGGGAAAAAAAGTAAATCAGATTGAAAGAGTGCAGAGAAAATTTACAAGGATGTTGCTGGGACTGGAGAACCTGAGTTACAAGGAAAAGTTGAATGGGTTAGGACTTTATTCCCTAGAACATAGAAGATTGAGAGAAGGTATATAAAATTAGGAGGGTATAGATGTGATAAATGTACGCAGGCTTTTTCCACTGAGGTTGGATGAGACAAGGACGAGAGGTCATGGGTTAAGGAGGAAAGGTGAAGTATTTATAGGAAACATGAGAGGTAACTTCTTCACTCAGGGTGGTGAGAGTGTGGAACGAGCTGGCAGTGGAGTGGTGAATGTAGGTTTGAAGAGAAATTTGGATAGGTACATGGATGGAAAGGGTATGGAGGGCTTTGGTCTGGGTGCAGGTTGATGGGACTAAGCAGATTAATAGTTCAGCATGGACTAGAGGGGTCAAAGGGTCTGTAACCTGGGTCACTGTCCCTGTAATAGTGTTATGCTCACCGCTACACTACCATGAATTGTAACTGATCTCTGTGGTTGAGATATAAGCAGATGGAGCACAAAATGGAAACACGAAAGGTGATGCTGGAATGGTGAAGTACACAACACTGCAGGCGACAGGCAGCAGCTGTGTGGATAGATAACAAAATTACATCAGTAACCAGGAGGGAATTAAACATTGCAGATGCTGGAAACATGAATCTAAATGCAGAAGCAGCCAGAAACACTCAGCAGACCGGGTAACATCAACAGAGACATGAACACAGTTAACATGCCCAGGTCATAAAAAGGCCATTGCTTCTACCCTCCTCACAGATACTGGCCAACCCACCAAGAACCTCGGCAGTCCGTGTACATGCCTGAGAACTGACCAGCCCTCAGCCACTGCCTCAGACCAAGAACAGCATAAAACAGAGAACACGACAGGACATTAAGGCCCTTCGGCCCACGATATTGTACTGACCATTTAACATACTGTAAGATCAACGTAACCCTTCCCTCCCACATAGCCTTCCATTTTTCTATCATCCAGGTGCCTTAATTGTCCCTAATATATCTGCCTCTTTCACCACCCCTGCCAGGGCATTCCACTGTCTGTGTGAAGAAATTCCCTCTGACATCCCCCTATACTTGCCTCCAATCACCTCCCCTCCCCCACCCCCACTGTATTAGCCATTTCTGCCCTGGGAAAAGTCTCTGGCTAGCCACTCTATCAGACAGTCATAGAATACTACAGCACAGAAACAGACCCTTCTGCCCATCTCATCTGCAGAACTCAAAGTAAATTTATTATCCAAGCACACATCACCATATACAACCCTGAATTTGTTTTCTTGCAAACATTCACAGTAAATGCAAAGAAACAGCAGAATCTATGAAAGACCACAAACAACCAACCAACGTGCAAAAGATAAACTGTGTAAATACATAGTAAATAATAATATAAATATTTAAATAAGCAATAAATATCAAGAGCATGAGATGTAAAATCCTTGAAAGTGAGTTGAGGTTGTGGGCCAATCACAAACGAGGGAAAATCTGCTGATGCTGGAAATCCAAGTAACACACATAAAATGCTGGAGGAACTCAGCAGGCCATCTGTGGAAAAAAGTAGTCGACCCAGCAAGGCCTGCTGAAGGGACTCAGCCTGAAACATTGACTGTACTTTTTTCCTTAGATGCTGCCTGGTCTGCTGAGTTCCTCCAGCATTTTGAGTGTGTTGCCATTGGTTGTGGGAAGAGTACCTAGTTATCTGCCTAGTCCCTTTGGCCACCTGGACGATAGCCCTCCGTACCCCTCCCACCCATGTACTGTCCAAACTTCTCTTGCATGTTGAAATTGAACCCAAATCCACCACTTCCGCTGGCAGCTCATTCCATACTCACCTCTTGAGTGAAGAAATTTCCCCTCAGGTTCTCCTTAAACATTTAACCTTTCCCCTTACCCATCACCTCCAGTTCTAGTCTCACCGAACCTCAATGGAAAAAGACTGCCTGCATTTACCCTATCTATACCCCATATAATTTTGTGTACCTCCATTAAATCTCCCCTCAATCCTCTACGTTTTAGGGAATAAAGTCCTAACCTATTCAACCTTTCCCTATTAAGTCCTGGCAACATCCTTGTAAATTTTCTCTGCACTTTTTCAATCTTATTTTCATATTTCCTGCAGGCAGGTGACCAAAACTGCACACAATACTCCAAATTAGGCCTCACCAACGTCTAATACAATTTCAACATAACATCTTGTACTCAATACATTGATTTATGAAGGCCAATGTGCCAAAAGCTTTCATTACAACCCTTTGCCTCTTATGATATTGTGCATCTTAATCGTCATCTTTCATCCACCACCTCAAATATTTCACATCTGATCCATGATTACCCTGCACACCCTGGTGCCACGCTTATTCATCACATTCCCACAGTTCCCGTAGTCACCTGGATAAGTCAGACCCTCCCTTTGCTCCACCATACACTTGAGCATTCCCTCCTCCTGTTTCTAACCTGCTTACAAACATTTATTCTGGTTCTGAAGGGCTTAGAGTGGAAATATTAACCCCTTCCCTCCCACTGATCTATCTGAATGTACTGAGTATTTCTTGGCCTTCCTGACGTTATTGCTGGGCTGTTAATGATAAATAATGTTCATTCTTAAAGACATACCCACTCCTGAATGAGTGACATAGTCTGGGTGACAGGATTGGTTGATTTTTACTGTTGTTGACCACAGAAACAAAAAAAGACTGGCAATCTCACTGAGACTGACAGGATCTATGGAGGTTCAAGTTAATTGTCATTTGACCATACATGAATACAGCCAAATGAAGGTGTTCCTCTGGGTCCAAGGTGCTAAATACATTACCAACAGTACACATGGTTATGATACCGGAAAAACATAGTTGTAAAAATAATAATATAGGCCAAGTCCCTGAGTGGCATAGGATGGGATGTTCTCCTGTTGTCCTTGTCCTCCTGAAAACAGTTAGTGACCTGAAAAGATTTACACAAATATCAGCTGGACTGGAGGGTTTGAGTTTAAACTCAGACTGACAGGCTGAGACTGTTTTCCCTGGAGTGGGGGAGATGAGAGGTGACTTTATAGAAGTTTATAAAATCATGATAAAGTGGATGGTCTTTTTCCTAGGGTAGGGAAGTTGAGAACCAGAGGGCGCGGGTTTAAGGTGAGAGGATAAAGATTTAATGGGGTCATTTTTCACAGGGTTGTCGGTTTATGAAAAGAGGTGCCATAATGGTTGAGCCAGGTAGAATTCCAATGTCTGGAAGACATTTGGACAGATACGTGGATAGGGAAGATTTAGAGGGAAATGGGACAGCTCAGTAAGGCAACTTGGCTAGCATGGATGAGTTGGGCTATATTCCACATCTGCAGATTTCTTTCATTTACCCTCACAGTCAGCTGGATGTGAACTGAATCACAGACTGCACAGTAACTGCTCCTCTGAGGACTGAGGAGGCCAAATCAATGGGTGCACTTAAGGCAGTAATTGATAGGCTTTTTATTAGGAAGGTGGTTTTAAGGGTTAAATGCAGAAGGTGAGAGAATGCTGTTATGAAGAACAAATCAGCTGTGACCAACTGGATGGGCCAAATGGCCTAACTCTGCTTATTTATCTTTTGGTCTCATGTGTACATAGCATCTTATGATCAAATGTGAAATTGGAGATTCAAAATCCAAAGTTCAATATCAATTTATTATCAAAGTGCATCTATATCACTATATGCAGCCCTGAGATCCATTTCTTGTGGGCATTCACAGTAAATACAAGAAACACAATAAAATCAATGAAAGACCGCACACAACAGGATGGGCAAATAACCATTGTGTAAAGTACAACTGTGCAAATACTAAAAGAAAGAAAACAATAACAATAAATATCGTGAGCATTGAGATGAAAAGTCCTTGAGAGTAGTCAAAAGTAAAATTTATTATCAGAGTTGCTGTTTCATATGGCAGGTGTTTTTCTCTTAACGCTTCTAATAGTTTTTTGCCAAGCTGCTTCTCCAGTTCGTGGCCACATTCATGGTCTACGGCAAAGCCACCTCGGATCTTGGTGAGAGGACATGTTTGGACCAGGTGGAGAACATCCTGGGTTGGGGCACCACAGGGGCAAACTGGGGTTTGTTGGACATCCCATCAGTGTAGTGTGTTATGTACCCCGTAACTGGGTGTCTTACCAGCAAAGATAGAAGTATCCGTTGGAGTCTGGTACTATTTTCAAAACAGTGTTTATTAGTAAACTATACAAATCAATATCAACAATGCAAATTATACAGATAATACATGTTAGCAATACTAAACCTAAAAGTGTGGGTATAATAATAATCAATAATAAACAAGCTCTATCGTTGTCTAGGGGATAAGGAATTAACATGGGAAAGTATAAAGTTCTGTTCAGTTCATGTAGGCTGAGGTAGTTGTTGGTTCTTTTGTTGTAACCGTTGGAGGGGGAGAGAAAGAGAGAGAGAGGGCGAGCAAACAGTGACAGCTACAGTCACTCAAACCTTCCTTTACTTTCTTGATCCGTCGATGTGTTGTTGTGGCCAATCAGGTATGACCCCTCTGTCCTTTAGCTAGACTGTTCTTCTATGGTGGACTCATCACTCAGGCAAGGGTGGACACACACACAAGCCCCCACCGGCCTCGCTATAAACACTGAGAGTTAAAATTGACCGATCCTTCGTTCGGTCTCCAATGCCCCACACTTTCTCGTGGGTTCCAACACTTAAGCAGTGCTCACTAGTGTGTCTCTTGGTGCATCTGAGGGGTGTCTCCCCAGACCTCACTTTTATCCCTACTCACAGGGTCTCAGGTGTCAATCAGTTTTGAATGGCTTAGTCCATCAAACCAGCCCACTCCGGCTGTCCACTGAGGAGTTTTAATGAACAGAATGGTACCAAGTAAACAGCCCTCTCCAAAAGACATAATATGGTCTTTCTCCCCCTGTGTTATCTCTCCCTTGTCTAAAGCAAATGTTCCAGTCCCAGTATGTCTTTGTTCCATCTCTTTCTCTCTCATTAGCAGCCTGGCAACAGTAACGGTTTGTAATTCTCCCAGGGGAGGGGACATGGGCAACCCTGTACCCTTCTGCCCATCAAAGTTGTTCATCCTTCGTAACAAGTGTTTGCGCTGATAAAGCATTTCGATTTCTGAGTCTCTTCACGGCTGATGAAGCGTGGCCAGGGAGGGGCAGATGCGAGTCTGTCCGTTCGGGAGCCAAGTGGAAATAAGTCCAGGACCAGCCTATTGGCTCAGGGTATCTGACATTCCGAGGGAGGAGTTGTAAAGTTTGATGGCCACAGGTAGGAATGACTTCCTATGATGCTCAGTGTTACATCTCGGTGGAATGAGTCTCTGGCTGATTGTACTCCTGTGCCTAACCAGTACATTATGGAGTGGATGGGAGTCATTGTCCAAGATGGCATGCAACTTGGACAGCATCCTCTTTTCAGACACCACCGTCAGCCCTGGGAAAAGCCTTTGGCTATCCACAGGATCAATGCCCCTCATCATCTTATACACCTTGAGCAAACAAACTGCAAATGCAGATAATAAATAGATAACAATAAATAACGAGAATGAAGCGACAAGATAAAAGGGTCCTTAAGCGAATGTAGTTGTTCACGAGCCTGATGGTAACTGTCTTTGAACCTGAGGCTCCTGTACCTTCTTCCTGATGACAGCAGCGAGTAGAGAGTATGGCCTGGATGGTGGATGATGAAGGATGCAGCATTACTGCGACAGCACTCCGTGTAGATGTACTCAATGGTGAGGCAGATGAAACCTGGTCTGTGGAGAATAAGCTGGAAGGGCTGAGTGGTCTCCTACCCATCCCACCACCCTCGCAGCGTTATCTCGGCAACACAATATTTACTTAATTAACAATTGCTCAATCTTGATCCCGGCCCCTCCTCCGATAACCAGTGGCCAAACAAATATTTTCATCGTGTACGTCTTCGGACTGGCCGTTAGTAATTGGTCCACCTTACGGAAGAGCAACCAATAGGCACGCAGCCGTTCCCCGTCTGACCTCCTCCGAGTTTAAACCAATCGAGCCAAGGCGTTCCTGTAGCTGCTTTTTCATTCGGTTATTATGCCGATAATCTGACAATCCGTTTGCGTTTTGGACCAATCGGGTGGCTGGGGGCGGGCCGTGTTGACAGGCCGCTGCCATTAACGGGTGATCAGGTTAGGAGAAAGCGCGTGTCGCGGTGTCCAGTCGAACCGCCAGTATCCCAGAATTCCCGTGCCGGGCACAGGCTCCAGTTGCGTGACAGCGTCCGCCGAGAGGGGGCTGAGGGTCAGGGGAGACAGAGGGAGCGGGAGTCCCGGGTGGAGTCCAGTACCAGGGCAGGGATAACGGGAGTGCAGCAGGGGAGCTGACTAGCGCCCCGGAGGGGCTGGGGTGAGGGTGTCTTTCAGGGGTACGGCATCAAGGTGGGTGTGGTCGGGTCCCGGCCTGGGGCTGGGCTGCTGCTATTATTTCTGTCACGGGCAGGAGGAGGGGGGTAGTGGAGGGAATGAGGGTGTCCTATGGCCAGGTAGGGTGCTGGGTCAGACGGGCATCCTGGACTGAGTATTGACTGAAGAGGGAGGAAGGTGTTAGTCAGAGCGTGGAGAAGGAGAGTGGTGTGTGTCTGTGTCGCCAGTGTGGGACACAGGGTTGGGACGGAGGGTATAGCAGAACTTTGCCGTCTAGGCTGAGTGAAGATGGGAGACTGAGAAGGCAGCTTGAGAAACAACTGCCCCTCCCCTCCAAACCACTCACTCACTGCAAGGTAAGTGTAGTGATAACCGGTTCTCGTTGATAGTTGATAATTCGTCAGGATAGTTTTCTGCCTATGATTAAGTGAATATTTGCGATGTGGAAGTAATGCTGGTGTCTCAGAGTTGTCACTTTTGAAGAGAATTGGTTGTCATATGTTGAGATGAAACCTTTATTCAAAGTTGTCGAAGTTTTTTTAGCAAACCTTTTTTTTTGAATGTTGCAAGGTTCTTGCTGTTTTGTTGACTTTTAGATTATTACAGGTTTTTGTGCTCTCTTCGCTGCTCCAGGGCACGTTATTGTTGCTCTAGTTCAGCTGTGCTCAGTTTTTAAGGATGAAATCTGCACAGGGAGGTGAAATACTCTGTATTTTAAAGAGCAACGGAGTCACAACAAACATGACCTACTGACCAGTATTCTTGAATTTAGATCAGGCCTGTTAATTTTATCGATCTGTATATGTAGCAATTTGTTATTTTCAGAGTTAAAATAATAAGATGTAATACATTGGAACAGAATTAGGCCATTTGGCCTAGTGAATCTGCTCCACCAACATGGCTGATCCATTTCATTCTCAACCCCACTCTCCTGCCTTCTCCCTGTAACCTTTCACATCCTAACTAATCAAGAACATATCAACCCCTATCTTAAATGCACCCAGTGCCCTGGCCTCCACATTCACCATAATAGTATGTAGAGCATAGGCAGTTACAGTGCAGTTCAAGCCCTTCGGCTCACGATGTTGTATCAACCTTATGAACCTGCTCTAAAATCAATCTAACTCTTCCCTCCTACTTTGACCTCAATTTTTCTATATCCATGTGCCTATCTAAGAGTTCTGTTAGTGTCACAGAATCAAATAGAATAGAATTGGGTCCCTTGGCCCAACTGGTCCATGCTGAACAAGAGACATCTATTGGAGCTAGGCCCATTTGCCCCATAACCTTCTAAACATTTTCTATCCATGCATCCTGTAAATGTCTTTAAATACTATAATTATACCCACCTCTTGCAGCTCATTCCATAGATCTGCCACCACCTGCGTGAAGAGGTATCCCTTCTGATACCATTAAAGTATTTCACTTTTAAATCTATGCTCTTTAGTTATACACTCCCCACCCTGAGGAAAATGATTGTGATCATCCACCTTGTATATGTCCCTCAATGATTAAAATCTTATTACTCAGCCTCCTGATGATAAAGGTGCTGGGAAAAGAGGCAGAAAAATCATGGAGGACCCCACCCACCCTGCTCTGGACTGTTTGTCCTACTCCCATCAGGGAGGAGGCTATGCAACATCTACACCAGGACCACCGGACTCCAAAGTAGTTACTTTTCCTAAATAGTAAGACCAATTAACAACTCCATCCACTAACCCATCCCTCCACACCCCCAACTACCACTACTTTATCATTTCCTGTCAGTCAGCTTATATACAGACTCTCCTGTGCCTAATGTCACTTTATGGACATACAATCATTGTCTGAAGTTCAAAGTAAAATTTATTATCAGAGTAGACCATCAGACGTAGGAGCAGAATTAGGTCATTTGGCTCATCGAGTCTACTATCACATTCAATCATGGCTGATCCTTTTTTTCCCCCATCCTCAGCCTCACTCCCTGGCCTTCTCCCTGTAACCTTTGACACTGTGGTCAATCAAGAGCCTATCAGTCTCTGCTTTAAGTACACTCATCCTGTATTGGTCTCCACAGCTGCCTGTGGTAACAAATTGCACAAATTCGTCACCCTCTGGCTAAACAAATTTTTTTTTGCATCTGTTTTAAATGGTCGCCCCTCTATCCTGAGGCTGTGTCCTCTTGTCTGAGACTCTGCCACCGTAGGAAACATCCTTTTTACATCTACTCTGCCTAGGCCTTTCAACATTCAAAAAGTTTCAATGAAATTTCCCCTCCCCTCATCCTTCTAAATTCCAGTGAGTACAGGCCCAGAGCCATTAAACATTCCTCATAACAGCCGTTTCATTCCCAGAATCATCTTTGTGAACCTTCGCTGAACCCTCTCCAATGCCAGCGCATCTTTTTTTTTACATTAGGGGGCCAAAACTGTTCACAATACTCAAGGTGAGGCTTCACCAGTGCCTTCCTCACCACCGACTCGTCCTGAAAATGAACTTTTAGGGTTTTCTAAGTCCCTTTGCATCTCAGATTTTTAAATTTTCTTCCCATTTAGGAAATAGTCTTCGGATTTATTCTACCAAAGTTCATGTCCGTGCATTTTCCAACATTATTTCATTTACCATTCGCTTGCTCTTTCTTCTAATCTAAGTTCTCCTGCAGCCTGCCTGCCTCCTCAACACTATCTGCTGCTCTACCAATCTTTGTATCATCTGCAAATTTGGCAACAAAGCCACCTATTCTATCATCTAAATTATTGATAAATAGCATAAAAGGAAGTGGTCCCAACACTGACCTCTGTGGAACACCACTAGTCATTGGCAGCCAACCAGAAAAGGATCCTTTTATTCCCATTCATTGCCTCCTACCAATCAGCCAATGCTCTTATCATATTAGTAACTTTCCTGTAATACCATGTGCTTTTAACTTGGTAAGCAGCCTCGTGTGGCACCTTGTCAAAGACCTTCTGAAAGTCAAATATACAACATCCACTGCACCCCCTTTATCTATCCTACTTGTAACCACCTCAAAGAATTCCAACAGGTTCGTCAGGCAAGAATTTCCCTTAAGAAGACCATGCTGACTTTGTTCTATCTTGTTCTGTGTCACCAAATACTCCATCACCTCATCCATAACAATTGACTCCATCTTCCCAACCACTGAGGTCAGACTAACTGGTCTATAATTTCCTTTCTGCTACCTTCCTCCTTTCTTTTTTTTAAATTTTTTTTATTAGTTTTTCAAAACATTTTACAAAATTAAAAACCCCAAATCCCAATGAGGAGCATTAATACAGTGCAAGATTAAGCATACAATAACAATATGCTACAAAGGAAGAGAATTTAACAAAAAAGCACCTAAATTAAAGACAAGTGAGCTTAGTGTCCTCCCCAAGCCCCACAACACAAGAAAAAAACAACAACAACTCCAGACCAACCACCACACAATATAAAGAGTATAAGTCCGGACAGTCAAACTCCCAGACTGTGAATACACTTAGCAACAGAGGATAATAATGCCTACTACCAGAAAAAAAAAAGGAGCTGAAAGCAAGGGACAGAAAAGAAGAGAAAAAAAAAGAAAAAAAACCCTAGTCAAGAGGAAGGCTATGAAGGTACTCGATAAAAGGTCCCCAGACCTTATGGAACTTTAAATCTGAATTAAGAACTGAATAATGAATTTTTTTCGAGGTCCAAGCAGGCCATAATGTCATTAAGCCATTGCGCATGAGTGGGCGGGGCAACATCTCTCCATCTAAGGAGGATCAAGCGTCTCGCCAGGAGAGAGGCAAAGGATAGTATTCGGCATTTGGTCGGACCCAGACATAAATCTGTCTCGCCCCCTTCCTCCTTTCTTAAAGAGTGGAGTGACATTAGCAATTTTCCAGTCCTCTTAAACAATGCCAGACTCCAATGATTCTTGAAAAATCATTACCAATGCCTCCACAATCTCTACCACTACCTCTTTCAGAACCCTTGAGTGCAGTTCATCAGGTCTGGGTGACTTGTATACCTTTTTAAAAGGTCTTTCAGCTTTTTGATCATCTTCCACTTTGTAATAGTAAATCTCTTCCTTCATAACCTTCAACACCAGGCACGCTCAATGAAGACTGATGCAAAATACTAATTGAGTTCATTTGCCATCGCCATGTCACCTATCATTATTTCTCTGGCCTCATTTTTAGCAGTCCTATATCCACTCTCATTTCTTATTTATTATATACTTGGAAAAACTTTTGCTATCCACTTTGATATTTGCCAGCTTGCTTTCATATTTCATCTTTTCCCTCCTAATCATTCTTTTGGTTGTCTTCTGTAGGTTTTAAAGAGCTTCCCAATCCTCTATCTTCTCACTAATTTTTGCTTTGTATGCCCTTTCTTCTGCTTTTACTTCCCTTGTCAGGCATGGTTGCCATGTGGGTATTTCATCTAACCTGCACCTTCCTCATTTTTCCCAGAAACTCAAGCCACTACTGCTCTGCTGCCATCCCTGCCAGCATCTCCTTCCAATTTACTTTGGCCAACTCCTCTTTCGTACCACTGTAATTTTCTTTGCTGCACTGAAATACTGCTAAGACTTTCTCCCTATCAAATTTCAAATTGAACTCAGTCATATTTCGTGCCTTTGACAAGGTTCCGCATGGAATGTTAGTTAGGAAGGTTCAATCGTTAGGTATTAATATTGAAGTAGTAAAATTGATTCAACAGTAGCTGGATGGGAGTTGCCAGAGAGTAGTGGTGGATAACTGTTTGTCAGGTTGGACGCTGGTGACTAGTGGTGTGCCTCGGGGATCTGTACTGTGTCCAATGTTGTTTGTCATATACATTAATGATCTGGATGATGGGGTGGTAAATTGGATTAGTAAGTATGCAGATGATACTAAGGTAGGTGGCGTTGTGGATAAAAAAGTAGGTTTTCAAAGCTTGCAGAGAGATTTAGGCCAGTTAGAAGAGTTTGCTGAATGATGGTAGATGGAGTTTAATGCTGATAAGTGAGAGGTGCTACATTTTGGTAGGAATAATCCAAATAGGACATGCATGGTAAATGGTAAAGCAATGAAGAATGCAGTATAACAGAGTGATCTAGGAATAATGCTGCATAATTCCCTGAAGGTGGAATCTCATATGGATAGGGTGGTGAAGAAAGCTTTTGGTATGTTGGCCTTTATAAATCAGAGCATTGAGTATAGGAGTTGGGATGTAATGTTAAAATTCTACAAGACATTGGTAAGGCTGAATTTGGAGTATTGTGTACAGTTCTGGTCACTGAATTATAGGAAAGATGTCAACAAAATAGAGAGTCCAGAGGAGATTTACTAGAATGTTACCTGGGTTTCAGCACCTAAGTTACAGGGAAAGGTTGAACAAGTTAGGTCTTTATTCTTTGGAGCATAGAAGGTTGAGGGGGGACTTGATAGAGGTCTTTAAAATTATGAGGGGGATAGATATAGTTGACGTGGATAGGCTTTTTCCATTGAGAGTAGGGGAGATTCAAACAAGAGGACATGAGTTGAGAGTTGGGGGGCAAAAGTTTAAGGGTAACACAAGGGGGGATTTCTTTACTCAGAGAGTGGTAGCTGTGTGGAATGAACTTCCAGTAGAAGTGGTAGAGGCAGGTTTGGTATTGTCATTTAAAGTAAAATTGGATGGGTATATGGACAGGAAAGGAATGGAGGGTTATGGGCTGAGTGCGGGTCAGTGGGATGAGGTGAGAGTAAGCGTTTGGCACGGACTAGAAGGGTCGAGATGGCCTGTTTCCGTTCTGTAATTGTTACATGGTTATATTGTGATCACTTTACCTTAAGTTCCTAATCGCCCCCTCGGTTCATTACATAACACCTAATCCAGTATAGTTGATCCCCTGGTAGGTTCAATGACAAGCTGCTCTAAAATGCCATCTTGTAAATTCACTCTCTTGAGATCCATTTCCATCCTGACATTCCCAATCTACCTGCATGTTAAGATCTCCCATGACTATCATAACATTGCCCTTTTGACAGGCCTTTTCTATTTCCCATTGTAATCTGCAGTCCACATCCTAGTTACTGTTTGGAGGCCTGTATATAACTGCCATCAGGGTCCTTTTACTCTTGCAGTTTTTTCAACTTGCGATCCTATGTCACATTTTTCTAATGATTTGATGTTATTCTTTACCAGCAGAGCCACATCACCCCCTATGCCTACCTTCCTATCCCTCTGATACAGTCTGTAATCTTGGACATTTAGCTCCCAACTATAACCATCCTTCAGCCACAATTCAGAGATGACCACCACATCATACCTGACGATCTGTAGAAATGCATCAAGATCATCCACCTTATTTCTTATACTCTGTGCATTGAGATATATTTTGTGTACTGTACTTGCTACCTTTTTTCCTTTTTTTTTTTACTGATGCTCATCCTGCTGGCTGCAAAAAAAAAGTACATATACAGGCAGTCCCTGGTAGTACGAACTTCAGACTTATGGACAACTCATACTTACGAACTATTATATTGAAAATTTGAGTTAAATACAATGGTTCGTAATAATGAACGCACGCACTATGTTGTGACGCTCATGAAAACATCACGCAGCTTCAGCGGTTTGTCGGCTCAAGGAAGGAGAACACTGTCCACCATTTTAAATTGGATCACGTTGCCGTTAACACTGTGAGTGTGTAACTTTGTATTAGTTAGAGGAGCAAGATCCTAATACAGAGAGGTTCAACAAAGTTTACCATGCAGTTACCGAGGACCTCAGCTGTTACAAGGCCATTTATGACGAGAAAAAGAAAAACTCTGTGCAAGCCTCCCTTGATGCCTACTTCAAGAAATTGACTCCAGTAGTAAACCCCCCTCTCCAGCAGCAGAATCAAACCCTGACTCTCTAGCACCAGGTCCATCATAATGTTACCTCACAAAAGCTCCTGGTATGCAAAACATAGATGGAACCATATGTAGTTACTTTTATTGTTACTGTATTATTATGTTTTAGTGTATTTGGAAGTGCTTAAGTGTTTTATATGCACAGAAATGTAAAATATATACTAAGACAAACGTTTGACTAACTGACGCTAAGTAAGGCAGGATGTACCTATTCCGACTCGCGTACAAATCTGACTTAAAGACAGACTTAGGAACGGACCTTGCTTGTAACCCGGGGACTGCCTGTAGTTGCAAGACCAAGTTTGTGAACCCTTTGCAAATACCTGGTTTTCTGTGTTAATTATTTATAAAATGTGGTCTGATCTTCATCTAAGTCGCAATAATAGGCAAATGCAATCTGCCTAAAGTAATAACTCACAAACAATTGTACTTCCTCTTGTTAATACTGAGTTCATCATTTAAACAATCACAGTCTAGGTTCAAAATTGTGTGAACCTCTGCAGTGTAATGCCTTTTACAAAAGCTATTTGGAGTCAGGTGTTCCAATCAATGAGATGAGATTGGAGGTGTGGGTTGTAGAGGTACCCTGTCCTATAATAAAAGACACACACAGGTTACTGACAAAGCTTGCTCTTCTCAAGAAAGATTTGTTTATGTGCACCATGCCTTGATCAAAAGAGGACCTTGGAAGAAGAATTGTAGAGATGTAACAAGCTGGAAAAAGTTAGAAAAGCGTTTCTAAAGACCTGAGTGTTCATCAGTCCACAGTAGGGGAAATGGTCTACAAAATGGAGGAAACTCAGTACTGTTGTTACTGTCACTAACAGTGGGCATCCTGCAAAGATTACACCAAGAGCATAACATGCAACGCTGAAAGAGATGAAAGAGAACCCAAGGTTAACAGCAAGGTACCTGCAGAAATCTCTAGAACTTGTTAAAGTCTCTGTTCATGTGTCCACTTTAAGAAAAACCTAAACAAAAATAGTATTCATGGAAGGGCACTAGGAGGAAACTCGCTCTCCAAAAGAAAAGCATTGCTGCATATCTCAATTTTGCAAAAGACCACCTGGATGTTCCACAATGCTTCTGGGACAATTTTCTGTGGAGATGAGATATCTTTTTGTCAGAAATGCATGCTGCTGTGTTTGGAGGAGAAAGGGCACTACACACCAACGGCCTCGCCTCATACCATCTATGAAACGTGGTGGAAGGAGCATCAGGATTTGGGGCTGTTTTGTTGCCTCGGGGCCTTGACGCCTTACAATCATTGAGTGAACAATTAATTCAAAATTGTATCACATTTTACAGGAGAGCGGTTGTCATCTTAAGTTTAATAGAAGTTGGATGATGCAACAAGACAATGATCTGAAACATGAGTAAATCAGCAACAGAATGGTTTATAAATAAGAAAATTTGTGTTTTGGAATGGCCAAGACAGAGTCCAAACCTTAACCAAATTGAAATGGTGTAGCATGACCTGAAATGGCTGTTCATTAGATTAGATTCAAGTTTATTGTCATTGTGCCAAGTACAGATACAAAGCCAATGAAATGCAATTAGCATCTAACCAGAAATGCAAAAGAACAGTGTTATTTACAAAATAACTGTGAATAAAAAGTAAGTGCCACAGCATACAAATATAAAAGTACTGAGACAGTCCAATATGGGTGCAATACTGCTTAGCGCTGTGATGTCAGTAGAGTCACAGTCTTAGGGAAGAAGCACATCCTGTGCCTGCTGGTGCGGGAGCGGAGGCTCCTGTAGTGCCTACCGGATGGAAGGGGAATTTTTTTAAAAAGTCCATGGTTAGGGTGAGATGTATCCTTGATAATGCTTTTTGCCCTGCCCCGAAACCATTTATGGTAGATGTTCTCAGTGGTGGGCAATTGCGTGCCGATAATCTGCTGGGCAGTTTCACCACCCGCTAGAGTGCTTTGCGGTCTGATACGGGACAATTGCCATACCACACTGAGATGCAGTTGGTGAGTATGCTCTCAATAGTACAGTGGAAAAAGTCTGTCAGTATCCTGGGACAGAGGTGAGCTTTCTTGATGCTCCGCAGGAAATTAAGGCACTGTTGCACTTTTTTTTATCAGAAGCGTAGGTGTTCAGCAAAATGGTCTCACCAATATATAAAAGGCCACATCGGTGACCGTTTCACTGAACACCTACGCTCTGTCCACCAGAGAAAGCAGGATCTCCCAGTGGCCACACATTTTAATTCCACGTCCCATTCCCGTTCTGATACGTCTATCCATGGCCTCCTCTACTGTCAAAATGAGGCCACACTCAGGTTGGAGGAACAACACCTTATGTACCGGCTGGGTAGCCTCCAACCTGATGGCATGAACATTGACTTCTCTAACTTCCATTAATGCCCCTCCTCCCCTTCTTACCCCATCCCTGATATATTTAGTTTTCTCCCCCTCCTTTTTCCCCCCCCTCTCTTTCTGCCTATCACTCTGCCTGTTCTCCATCTCCCTCTGGTGCTCCCCTCTCCCTTTCTTTCTCCCTAGGCCTCCCGTCCCATGATCTTTTCCCTTCTCCAGCTCTGTATTCCTTTTGCCAATCACCTTTCTGGCGTTCAGCTTCACCCCACCCCCTCCAGTCTTCTATCATTTCACATTTCCCCCTCCCCCTCCTACTTTCAAATCTCTTACTATCATTCCTTTCAGTTAGTCCTGACGAGGGGTCTCGGCCCGAAATGTCGACAGTGCTTCTCCTTGTAGATGCTGCTTGGCCTGCTGTGTTCCACCAACATTTTGTGTGTGTTGCTTGAATTTCCAGCATCTGCAGATTTCCTCGTGTATGCTAATTCATCAGCACTTTTGATACAGCCCTCTACAATGGTGTCATCAGCGAACTTATGTATGATGTTGGGGCTTGAATGCTTCAGAGAATTGGTCAGCACAGGACTTCAGTACTCAGTTAGCTACTCTATCTGGACTGGATGCTTTTCTTGGATTCACTCTCTTGAAAGCAGCCTGCATGTCATCTTCAGATACTGTGACCAAAGGATCATCGGGAGACATGAAGGGTGAATGATGGTTCTCCCTGTTCTGGTGGTCAAAACGAGCATAGAAGACATTAAGCTTATCTGAAAGTGAAGCTCTGCTGTTCCCCATGTCACTAGATTTAACTTTGTAGGAGGTTATGGCATTCAAACCCTGCCACAGCTGTTGAGCATCCCTTGTCAATTCTAGTCTGGTCCAGAATCTCCACTTAGCCTGTGAGATAGCTTTCGGGAGATCATAGCTGCAACTCTTGTAGCATTCTTGATCTCCAGACCTGAATCCCTCTGATCTGGCCCTCAGCAAATTCTAGATTTCATGATTCATTCAGGGCTTCTGATTGGGGTAAACTCTGAATGGTTTCATGGGGACATGCTGTTGTGATGGAAAATAACTGGTTCTTTGAGTCTCAACAGTAGAGGCCTGGACACACACAGTTTTAATAATAAGGAATTTATTTACAAGGGGAAGTCGGGTCAACACAAGCAACTACAATACACAGGAAGCGGTGTGGGGACAGGGTATGGTTACACATACAAAGAACAAGGGAAAAGCACTACAACAGCTATCCCCCTTGACCTTGGATAGCCGCGGCTCCCTTACCAGGACAAACGATAGACCTTCCCAAACATAAATCAATGCACTTACCTCCAATGAGGTGGTCTGTAAGAGAGGGCAAGCCAAGGACAAGTCTCACCTTTTAAAGCATGGGGCTGGACGAGATAATCCAGTTAAGGTAACCAATAATTTAGGTGTGCATTGATTAGTTGGGAAGGGCCAAATGTTGATTGGCATGTGGTGTGTCCTCCGACCAGCCAGGTGGCAGTGCATCTGTCACGTGGCCGGTATCTCTGGATACACTCCACCCCTCGGAAGACGCACCACATAGCCAACTCATATAAGAGGGTGAAACAAAATCGCATATACCAGAAATAACCAATTTTGAGCAGCTAAGTAAATGCAGAGACACTCTTAATCAGCTGGCATGCGCAACATAGTATAGAAATGGCTATGATTACAAGAATGAGTGCGATGGACCAGTGAAAGTAGCCCACCACCCCCCTAGGTACCCAAACGGCCACCAATTGCCCCATGAGGTGTTGTGCTGGAGGAGCTGGTCCCTTGATTTTTGAATTTTAGCCACCGAGTCCCGAATGTGAGCAGCCAAGTGAGTGATGTTGCTGGACTCATCAGGGATAAAGGTACAGCATTCCTTACCAACCACTGCACACGTTCCACCATCAGCAGCGAGTAGGTAGTCCAGTGCCATTCGGTTCTGCAGGGCGACCATCCTGACAGCTGTCAGTTCTGCCACCTTTTGGGTGAGGGCATCCTCCGTGTGTTGCAGTGCCACTGTCGTCTGGTTGGCCAGAGTCTCAAGCACACTGGTCATCTGGATCACCTCCCGGGACAGCCGGGCTGTACCATAACTGGGAAAGGCTATCATCCAGAACCTCTCTGCCTCTGTGATGGCCCTCTTGTCCCGGTGGCCGCTGTACGCTGGATGCTCCCCAAGGGCATTCGGGGGTGGATGAAGGGCACCACATATGCTGGAAAGCAGCAGCCGTACCAGCTCGTGGGGAGCCACGGGTAGGCGTGGTGGCCGCAGATCCAGTGGGTCCCATTTAGAGTCCAGGGAGCTCCCAGCTCAGCGGCATCGTCGGCAGTGGTCACTGGGACACCCGGGTACCAGTTCCGCTGACAGTTGCTGTGACCAACGGAAAAGTTAGAAGTGTGTGCATTGCGGAGTCTGCACCAGCATTCGTTAGGTATACTCAGTGGCTGTGGAATAACTCTGAGGGTGGGGACTCGGGTGGAGGTCAAATTGTAGGGAGGGAAATACCAGTTCCTGAAGTACCCACCCCATCGGGGGTCAAGGGAAGAGATGTTGTGGAGTGGTGGGGGACTGCCAGCAGGCCCCCCCCCCCAAACAGATATGCCAAAACCAGCAGGAGCAAACAGTCTGTGTAAACAGTTCATCTCAACGTCATCCAGCGGGATCAGCGTGAGTGGCAGCGCATCATCAGCGTGTGCTGGGGCCCGCAAGCAGATCCAGCAGTCCTAACTGTTGGTGTTGCTGGCAAACTCGTAAGCGACCCTGAGGAAGGTGTTGGCAGCTGTCATGGAGCCGAGCATTGCAGCGACCAGGAGGGATGACTGGAGTCGCACTATTGTCCTGTAGAGGGAGACGGGGGTGGAGGGGTAGGGGTAGGCGTAGGAGGAAACTCATTCCCGTCTGGTTAAATGCCGGGTATATATACAGGGCAAATCAGATTTGCCTGGAATGGCGACCCAGCGGGTGTCCCCTGGACCGCGTGTGACAATTTCTCCCTTTCTGGGGAGGCTCTGCGGCTGTCAGATCCGTACTCTGCCCGAGTCCTAGGTCTTGGGGCGTTCGGTGGTTTCCCAGTTGGGAGATGGGGACTGTGCCAGATGGCGGGTCAGTGGGGAATCCCCCTTGGCTAGTGGGCCGTGTGTTTAACTGGTTGACGGCCTGCTGAAGGACACTTAGCCACCCCTGCAGCGTGCGAGAGGGTGTCAGAGTGTGGATTTTTTCCTTGAGCAGGCCATTCGTTCTTTCAGTTAAGTCCGATGCCTGGGGGTGGTGGGGTATATGGAACAGCTACGAGATCCCCGCCTCAGCCGCCCAGGTCTGGGCTTTGGTCCCAGCAAAGTGTGAGCCCTGATCGGATTGTACCTCCCATGGGACCCCATAGAGGGAGGAGAGGTGCTGTAATCTTCTGATGGTGCCGTTCTGGTCGCCCTCTCACAGGGCACCGCCACCAGGACACCTGAGTATGTGTCCATCATCGTGAGGACATACTGCTTCTTATTCTGTCGCGGGAGCGGTCCAATATAGTCAATTTGCCATACCTGACCCGCTCCTGTGCCGCGACAAATGTGGCCCGGTGGCCCTATCGGCCAGTCCCATGGCTTGACTTGCTGGCAGATGGGGCAGTTATCTACAGATGTTTTACATTGATCGAGTGTCAAGGCGACACCAAATTGTTCAGCCCAGTGCCGCGTGCCATCGGCCCCCAAGTGGCCACCTTTGCGGTGTGCCCACGCAGCTCGTGCCCTGGGGTCGGTGTGCCCACGCAGCTCGTGCACTGGGGTCTGTGTCACGGGTGGAAGTGGTGGCAGATGATATTTGGGCAGCCTGGTCCACAGCAGCGTTAAAAGTTGCCTCTTCATTATCTTTTCCGGTATGGGCATCCACATGGTGGACAGAAATTTTTCTGTGGGTAGCCTGGTCCCAAATGAAACGCCAGTGGTGCTGTCCCCAGAGGGGATGTCCGTGTATTTCCCACCGGGCCATCCACACTGCAGTGCCGTTAGCTACTGCCCAGGAGTCAGTGTAGATGTGGACTGGTCCGGTAGTGTTTTGGAGGGTGAGGGCTACTGCCGCCAACTCGGCAGGTTGACTGGAACCCCCCTCTCCCTCGGTGGTTAAAATTCTACCCGTGGCGGGATGAAGTGCTGCCGCTTTCCAAAATTGTTTACCCCCTTTCCAGCGGCTGGAGCCGTCTGTGAACCAGGCACGCAGTTTGTTGTTGGGGTCGAAGGAATCGAAGGGTTGACCCCAACATGCTGGGGAGGGTTGTACCTTGGGGTTGTCCGGGGCAGGGTCCTGGGACTGGGGGAAAGCCATGACTTGTTCATGGGGGCGGCTGACCCCTTCAGGACCGGGCTCAGCCCGGTCCGCAATGTACCACTTCCACTTGACAATGGAGGACCTCTGGGCACGGCCCTCCTTGTGGGTAGAATCGGGGGACTTGACCCATCGCATTATGGGGAGATGGGGGCGATGGACGACAGGGTCAGTGCCTGTTTAGTGTTCTGTGGCGAGGAGCGCCAGGTAGCAGGCTAGCAGCTGGCGCTCGAAGGGGCTGTAGCGCACTGCCGCTTCAGGTAGAGACTTAGTCCAGAAACCGAGGGGGACTCTACAGCCTGGGGTCTTCTGCCAGAGGCTCCACTCGGCGACCGTCTCGCTCGCTGAGACCTGTAACTCAAAAAGCAGACCTGCCTGGCAGGAAGAAAGTGGCATGGCTTGTTCCACTGCTAGTTTCGCCGTATCAAAGGCAGCCTGTTCCGCTGGCCCCCAGAGAAATGTGGATTTTTCCCTGGAGATCCGATAGAGCGGCCGGAGAAGCACGGTCGTGGGGTACATGCTGCCGCCAATAGCCTAGGAGCCCCACGAATCTCTGTGTGTTTCCCTTTCTCCAATGTACTGTGACGGGTATATGTGGCCTCAGGTCCCCCGGGTGGGAAAGGGCGAGAGAGCAAATGCGCCGGGGGCCCTGGCCTTCATCCTATGGGAGGGGGGGAAGAGGGCTGCCACTCCGGGGGTGAGGCACTTTGCTGGTGGAGGTCGGACATTTCCTGCCTGACGAGCTGTCTGAGTTCTGCTTCGAGGGCCTTCGAGACAGTTTCAGGCAGGGAAGGCACGGAGGGTGGCTCGGTGTGGGTGGTCTTTTTGTAAGTAGTCTTCCCCCTGCAATGCTGCTTCCACAGGGCAAATAGGTTGGGGGTGGGGATGCCATCTATCTGGTTACGATCCACCCCAGCACGCAGCAGGTCCGTGTACAGCTGCCTGCGTGTATATCTGAGAGGGATAGTGTCTAGGGCCCTTGTCTCGGTCTTCCAGACCCGCGTAGGTGCCCCCCTCTGCATATATTCTAATCCCTCCAGGAGGGTGATGGCATCCCGTACGGTCCTACCGCTAGCTGGTGCCATGAGGGGCAGGATTACCGACTTCAGATCAGGGCGTGCGGTAGTGACCAAGTATCCCGCTAGGGCACCGGTCACTCGTGTGTTTTCAAGGAAGTTACGGTCGCAGGCACCTTGATAGATGCCGTTGACCAGTGCCCATTCCCTGATAACCCGGGTGCCCTCACTGACCGTACCCCATTGCGGGCGACCGTGTAGATCCCACTCCAGAAGTGTGGGATAGCGAGCTCGTACCGCGGTCACTACCCGATCCCACAGGGTTGTGCCGTTGCGGATTTCTGCTTGTGGCGCCCGCAGCGCATTGTTTATGTTCTGCCGGTCAGAGAGGCTTCCCAGGGTGCTTGCCTCCTGATGGGAGAGGCTGAGGTTGGGCCCCCCTCGTCCCACAGCCGGAGCAGCCAGGCCACGAGGTGCTCGCCTGGTCGTTGGCGGTAGCGATCCGCCAACTGGGTCAGCTCCTTGGGGGAGAAGTCCCGGGTCTCCGTGGTCTCAGAGTGACTAGGGGAAGGTCCGGCTGTCTCCCCCTCATTCCCTTCCTCCCTGCGGTGAACCTGGGACCGCGTGGTGATGGGTCGGGCATGTTGGAGCTCGGGTGAGAAGTCCCGGGTCTCCGTGGTCTCAGTGACTAGGGGAAGGTCCGGCTGTCTCCCCCTCATTCCCTTCCTCCCTGCGGTGAACCTGGGACCGCGTGGTGACGGGTCGGGCATGTTGGAGTTGGGGAAGGGTGGTTGCGGGACCTTGGTTCCTCGGGCACCCTCTCGTCGTCACTATCCAGCCAGATGTCCCCATCCCCCAGCCATGCGTCCAGCTTGTCGCCACACTGGACAAAGTCTTGAATCTTTAATAGGTCCGGCTGCCAGCCAGACCGACGGGCTGCCCCGGCCTGCTGAAGTTTTATGAGGCGACAGGCAAGTTCAGTTCCCCTAACTTCAAGGTCATTGGCTCGGGCCTGGGCAGCCTGTGCTGCTTCCTTCAGCGTGCAACAACGCTGACTGAGGTCTTCAATTTCCCTGTCCTTCTGACCACACAAGTGCTGCAGGTGATCAGTAATTCTAACCTGGCGTCTCAGCAGGGACGCAAACAACCAGAAGGCACCCCTTTGACTCCCCTTGGCTTTGGGGAACCCTGATTCCTTCAGGAGGGAGACCACATGATGACCCAGCTTCTCTCCACGGGGCTCTAACTGCTCAGACCAGTCCATTGGTTTTCCGTGGTCTGCCAGCATGCTGGCCAGACTCTCAAATCCCTCCCTTTCATCAGCCTACCCGGGGATCTTATCCTGGGTGCTTGCACTGGCTTTCTTCCCCTTATTCCAGAACATTATCCCCTGTGCTTGTGTCCAGCCAAAACCTATGAGACCCTGCTCCGCAGCGCCAAATGTTGTGATGGAAATAACTGGTTCTTTGAGTCTCAACAGTAGAGGCCTGGACACACACAGTTTTAATAATAAGGAATTTATTTACAAGGGGAAGTCGGGTCAACACAAGCAACTACAATACACAGGAAGCGGTGTGGGGACAGGGTACGGTTACACATACAAAGGAAAAGCACTACAACAGTTATCCCCCTTGACCTTGGATAGCTGCGGCTCCCTTACCAGGACAAATGATAGACCTTCCCAAACATAAATCAATGCACTTACCTTCAATGAGATGGTCTGTAAGAGAGGGCAAGCCAAGGACAAGTCTCACCTTTTAAAGCATAGGCTGGGCGAGATAATCCAGTTAAGGTGACTAATAATTTAGGTGTGCATTGATTAGTTGGGAGGGACCAAATGTCGATTGGCATGTGGTGTGTCCTCTGACCAGCCAGGTGGCAGTGCATCTGTCACGTGGTCGGTATCTCTGGATACACATGCTCATCTACAAATTACCTGAGTTTGTGGCTCAACTCATTCTGAAAATCATAAAATCTGGTCTGTCCACTGTGTCCACTGATAACCAAGTCTTGATGCAACAAGCAACTGAGATCTGCCTCTGATACAGAGCCTTGCCCTGAGATCTTCAGTCTCATTTTCCAGTGTATCCACATTCACCAACAAGAAGTCTCATCTCTCTGTGCTTCAGCCTGGTTTGAATTCCACCTCTTCTGCCGCATTTCCAATCATGACATTCACCCCTGTATATAAGCTATCTTGTTTATTTGTACTTTTAGTCTTTTTAAATTATTGTGTTCTTGATCAGATTGGGATTTTTTTGTGCTGCATTGGACCCAGAGTAACAATTATTTAATTCTCCTTTACACTTGTGTGCAGGAAAAGACATTAAACAATCTTGAGTCACCTATGCTCGGGTGGTGGGGAAGGGTGGAAAGATGGAGAATCCCAGCCTCAGCCTATCCAACTTCTTGTATCTCAAGCTCTGCAGTTCACAAAACTTCTTCATCTTTGTGACTCTTTTGTGTGCCCTTACCAGCTTAGTGTTCTAAAGTAAATATTAAAACTTTGTTTTTTGAATTGTTTCTGTCAGAGCTTCAAATAGACTTGCAATATGTCACCTGTGCCAAAGTTTTAACTGCCATAATTGCCATACCTTAGAACAAAGCTATTTTCATTTTGGATTATTTGCCTGCTTTACTAATACTACTATGTTGACTCCGGCCTAGGGGGCTGGCGTCGGGCTTTTTGTTCAAAAGATAGAACATAGAACAGTACAGAAACAGGCCCTTGCCTTTACAGAGTAAGGGGTGCTGGAGACAGACAAGATCAAAATAATGGAAGGATGTGATATACACCCAACAACTAAGGGACAATTGCTTTACTGACTTCAAGTGTCATTGGTTGTCAGCTTGTGGTCTCTATAAACTTTGATCATCTCTATTGTGAATGGTGATTGATCTTGCAAGTAAGGAATTCAAACATGTACAGTTTATCAAATATCAGTAACTGATAAGCCAGTTCTGCATGAAAGTGGCAGATTTCTGTCCTGGCTTCAGAACAGTGTGAGTGATGAGGGCCATGTTGATTTCCTTGTGCACAAGTAAATAAAGTATGTTTGAGTGGTAAGGGGGCATGTGTTCTGGGCCCAGTTATTTTATTTTTATTATGCGGAGATTGCGGAGGTAATAACAATGATTGTTCAAGAATCGATGGATTCGGGCATTGCGGAGGTAATAACAATGATTGTTCAAGAATCGATGGATTCGGGCATTGTACCAGATGACTTGAAAATTGCAAATGTTACTCTGCTATTTAAGAAGGGTGGGAGGCAGCAGAAAGGAAACTATAGACCTGTTAGTCTGACATCAGTGGTTGAGAAGTTGTTGGAATTGATTGTTATGGATGAGATTATGGAGTACCTGGAGGCACATAACAAGATAGGCCAAAGCCAGCATGGTTTCCTGAAAGGAAAATCTTGCCTGACTAACATCCTACAATTTCTTTGGAAGAAATTATGAGCAGGGTAGACAAGGAGATGCAGTGGATGTGGTATACTTGGATTTTCAGAAGGCCTTTGACAAGGTGCCACACAGGAGGCTGCGTAGCAAGTTAAGATCCCATGGATTTACAGGGTAGTTACTAGCATAGGTGGAGCATTGGCTGATCGGCAGAAAACAGAGTGGGAATAAAGGGATCCTATTCTGGCTGGCTGCCAGTTACCAGTGGAGTTCCACAGGGGTCGGTGTTGGGACCACTGCTTTTTATGATGTATGTCAGTAATTTGGACTATGGTATTAATGGGTTTGTTGCTAAATTTGCTGCTAATACAGAGATAGTTGGAGGAGCAGGTAGTGTTGAGGAAGCAGAAGAGAGACAGGTGGTTTAAGGGAATGGACAAAAGTGGCAAATGAAATACATGTTGGAAAGTGTATGGTCATGCACTTTGGTGGAAGAAATAAACAGGCAAACTATTGTTTAGATGGGGAGAGAATTCAAAATGCAGAGATGCAAAGGGACTTGGGAGTCCTTGTGCAGGATACCCTAAAGGTTAACCTCCAGGTTGAGTCGGTGGTGAAGAAGGCACATGCAATGTTGGCATTCATTTCTTGGGGTATAGAATATGAGAGCAGGGATATGATGTTGAGGCTCTATAAGGCACTCGTGAGACCATACTTGGAGTATTGTGTGCAGTTTTGGGCTCTTTATTTTGAAAGGATATACTGAATTGGAGAGAGTTCAGAGAAGATTCATAAGAATGATTCCAGGAATGAAAGGGTTACTGTATGAGGAACGTCTGGCTGCTCTTGGGCTGTATTCCGTGGAGATCCAGGAGAATGAGGAGGGATCTCATAGAAACATGGCAAAGTTATTTCCCATGGTAGGGGATTCTAGGACAAGAGGGCACAACTTCAGGATTGAAGGCCGTCCATTTAGAACTGAGATGCAGAGAAATTACTTTAGTCAGAGGGTGGTAAATCTGTGGAATTTGTTGCCACGAGTGGCTGTGGAGGCGAAGTCATTGGGTGCATTTAAGGCAGAGAGAGGTTCTTGATTGACCAGGGCATCAAAGGGTATGCGGAGAAGACGGGAGTGGGGATGACTGGAAGAATCGGATCAGCCCATGATTGAATGGTGGAGTAGACTCGATGGGCTGAATGGCCTACTTCATCTTATGGTCTTGTGTTTGGTGATGTATGTGAGCATAAAGGAGAGTCGTTAATGGCAGCTAGTTAAACTAGAGCTGGTATTTACTCTGGGAGAGAGCAAGGAAAAATAAAATGTTTGTTTCATTCTTCTGTCTTTCTCCTCTGTTCTGACTCTATACCTTCTAGTGAGTACCTACCATTAATAAGTTACTTTCATGTTCTGGTCCCCAATTGGTGGTGGTGTCCTGTCTTCCCCTCACCCTGTTTCATGCATTTATTCTCACCGCCCTTAATGTTTTTGATTTTTCTCCAGTTTTAACAAAATGTCATTGATGAGGAAGGTTAACAGCTTCTCTTTTCACAGGTCCTGACTTGAGAGCTTTGACAGCAGTTTCTATTTTTGCTGTTAATCAGTTGTAAAACCGTTCATAACATCCTGAAGTATTGGCAGGTGGTAAAAATGTGATACAAGATGAGTTGCTTGGCTTCTCGGTGAGAGACAGGTTGCAATATATTAAACACTGCATTGAACCAGATGCTATTGGTGGGGGTGGGGGTGTTGTTTGGAGAATTGGAAAAGTATTAATTAACACTTTCCTACCTAGGGAAATAGCAATAGTAAAGGTTGGGGATCAAAATAATTGGCTTGTGACTCTGTCATTAATTAAATATTCAAATTAAGATCCTGTCCTGGCAGGTAGAAAAATACTTCAGACAACTGTAGTAGTGTGGATTAGCCTGCAGCAGATTTGTGCACTTTTAACACATTATGTTTCCTGGGACTCTTTAAAAAGCTGTATACAAGAAGAATAAAGTGCTGATGTATCAGGCTGAGGCCTAACATTAGGACTGGAAAGGAAGGGGAAATAAAGTTAAATTAAGGAGGTGGGGGGGAGAGAAAGGAGTGCAAACTAGAAGGTGATGGGTGAGGCCAGATGGGTGAGGAGGGGCTTGAAGTGATGAGCTGGGAGGTGAGAGGTAGAAAATAAAGGGCTGAAGAAGAAAATTGAAAGTGCCAGAAATGGACCAGGTGAATCTGAGGGCCAGGTGGAAGTTGGAGGCAAAGTGGATGTAATCATAAGTTCAGCATGAATGCAGGAAGTAGCGCCAATGCAGTTGTCAATGTAGGGTAGGAAAAGTGCGGGAGGGTCACCAGTGTAGGCTTGCAACATAGACTGTTCCAAGTAGTCGATAAACAGCCAGGCATAGCTGGAACCCATGCAAGTGTCCATGCCTACCCCTTTTGTTTGAAGGAGGTGGTAGGACCCAAGAGAAATTATTTAGAGTGAGGGTAAGGTCTGCTAGGCAGAAGAGAGTGGTGGTGGAGGGGAACTGTCTGGGTCTGGTGTCCAGCTCTGTTAAGGAGCTAGTAACCGACTTTTGTCCCTTCTGTCAGTGAAAATGGTTCCACCAGGCTTGGAAGCAAAGCTATATATGAAGGCCAAGACCTCGACTTGGCTGTCATAGACCATTTGAGACACCTACTATTTAGTAGGTAGTAGAAGCTTGTCCCAACTAACTCCCGCCCCGGCTATGACAACCTGAGGAACCTCTTGATATTTATTTCTTCTTCTTTATTATTATTATTATTATTTTTAAGAATTTCTTTCTTTGAATGCCCACAAAGAAATGGAGTTGCATACAGTGACACATCTACTTGGATAATAAATTTACTTTGAATTTACCTGTCCAAATACCTTTTAAACATTGTAAATGTACCTCCTCTAACACACTCTCTGGCAACTCCTTCCAGGCATCATCCATCCTCTGAAAGATTTACCCTTTAGGCCCCTTGTAAATTTCTCCCCTCTCAGCCTAAACCTATGCCCTCTTTTGCAGGACAGCAGAGTCTACAACTAAAGACTTATCTATGCCCCTCAATTTTATAAATCTCTAAAAGATCACCTCTCAGCCTCTGTGCTCCAGTGAGAATTAACCTAGCCTATCCAATCTCTTGGGTGGTGGCATGGAGATACGTCTCTGCTAAAGGAGGTGTAAAGTGCTCTTTCCCCTCGCTAGCCTGCAGGTCACCCTTGGGCAAGGTGTAATACCTATTCAGCAATGCCCTCCCCTTGATCAGGGTCATGTGAAGTCTTGGGAGCAGATGGTGGATGGTCGTATGAGCAACTGGTGCATATCACAAGTCCTGGTTTTACAACCACTGACTCCAGGCAGACAATCTCTGAAGAGTATTGATAATGGCTGGGGTCACTCGTCTTATAAAGATACTGGCCAAAAGGAGGAATTGGCAAACCACTTTAGAAAAATTTGCCAAGAATAATTATGGTCAAAGACCATAATCGTGTTCCACTTAAATATTTCATCCTTAACCCATGACCCCTAGTCTCACTCAGTGGAAAAACCGTGCATTTACCCCATCTAATCACCTCAATTTTATATACCTCTATTAATGATGATGACCCAATCTCTTTATAACTGCAGTCATAGAATATTGGATTGGATAGTGGACTACTTGACAGATAGACCTCAGTATGTGCGGTTGGGAGACTGTAGGTCTGACACGGTGGTCAGCAGCACAGGAGCGCCGCAGGGAACCGTACTCTCTCCGGTCCTGTTCACCCTGTACACATCAGACTTCCAATATAACTCGGAGTCCTGCCATGTGCAGAAGTTCGCTGATGACACGGCCATAGTGGGGTGTGTCAGGAATGGACAGGAGGAGGAGTATAGGAGTGATATGGTGCAACTCAAACTACCTGCGTCTCAATATCACCAAGACCAAGGAGATGGTGGTGGACTTTAGGAGATCTAGGCCTCATATGGAGCCAGTGATCATTAATGGAGAATGTGTGGAGCAGGTTAAGACCTACAAATATCTGGGAGTACAGTTAGACGAGAAGCTAGACTGGACTGCCAACACAGATGCCTTGTGCAGGAAGGCACAGAGTCGACTGTACTTCCTTAGAAGGTTGGCGTCATTCAATGTCTGTAGTGAGATGCTGAAGATGTTCTATAGGTCAGTTGTGGAGAGCGCCCTCTTCTTTGTGGTGGCGTGTTGGGGAGGAAGCATTAAGAAGAGGGACGCCTCACGTCTTAATAAGCTGGTAAGGAAGGCGGGCTCTGTCGTGGGCAAAGTACTGGAGAGTTTAACATCGGTAGCTGAGCGAAGGGCGCTGAGTAGGCTACGGTCAATTATGGAAAACTCTGAACATCCTCTACATAGCACCATCCAGAGACAGAGAAGCAGTTTCAGCTACAGGTTACTATCGATGCAATGCTCCTCAGACAGGATGAAGAGGTCAATACTCCCCAATGCCATTAGGCTTTACAATTCAACCGCCAGGACTTAAGAACTTTTTAAAAGCTATTATTAATGCTTTTTGAGATAGTGATTTAGTTGCATATCATATTTTTTACTGAGTTAAGTATTGTATGTAATTAGTTTTGCTACAACAAGTGTATGGGACATTGGAAAAAACGTTGAATTTCCCCATGGGGATGAATAAAGTATCTATCTATCTATCTATAGAATACTCATGCCCCAGGAACATTCTTGTAAATTTTCTCAGCACTTTTTCAGTCTTATTAATGTCTTTCCTGTAGGTAGGTGACCAGGACTGCACACAATACTCCAAATTAACCTCAACAACTTTCGATACAACTTCCAACATAACATCCCAATTCCTGTGCTCAATAAACACATAAAATACTGGAGGAACTCAGCAGGCCAGGCAGCATCTATGGGGGAAAAAAAGAGTATAATTGACATTTTGGGCCAAGACCCTTCATCAGGACTGGAAAATAAGATGAGGAGTCAGAATAAGAAAATGGGGGGGGGGGGGGGAGAACCACAGGGTGACTGGTGAAATCAGGAAGCTGGGGGGGGGGGGAGAATAAACAAATTTGAAGTTGATTGGTGGAAGATACAGAGCTGGAGAAGGGAGAAGGCCATGGAAGAAAGAAAAGGGGGAGGAGCACCACACGGAAGTGATGGGCAAGCAAGGTGAGTGAGAGAAAAGGGAATGGTGAGGTGGTGGGGGAGGCATTACCAGAAGTTCAAGAAATGAATGTTCATGCCATCAGGTTCCACTCCTTTTCTTTCTTTCATGGTCTACTATCCTCTCCTATCAGATTTCCCCCTTCTCCAGCCCTCTATCTCTTTCACCAATCAACTTTATAGCTATTTACTTCACCCCTCCCAGTTTCACCCATCACCTTGTGGTCCTTCCTCCCCTTCCCCCACTTTCTTACTCTGACTCATCTTTTCCTCCAGTCCTAATGAATTGTTCTGTTTTCCATAGATGCTGCCTGGTCAGCTGAGTTATTCCAGCTTTTGTGTGTGTTGCAGATTTTCTTTTGTTTGTGATTGTTCTGTACTCTGGACATTGATTTATGAAGGCCACTGTGCCAAAAGCTCCGTTTATGACCCTATCTAAGCATAATCCCACATTTCAAGGAACTCTAGATCTCTATCCCCAGATCCCTCTGTTCTATTGCACTCCTCAGTGCCTTACTATTCACCATACAAGTATTTAGTTGGAGGCAACATCTATGTGAATCTTCTCTGCTCGTTTTTGATATAAACCACCCCCTATCTACAGAGTGGTGACCAGAACACAAAACCATCATATGTTCTAATCAATGTGTGTACAGCTGCAATACAACATCCCAACTCAGACTCAATGTCTGATTGTTAAAGGCAAACATACCAAAAATCTTCACTACCTTATGCACATATTTTGCCACTGCACTTGTGAAGTGCAACATTGCTGAATTTCTTACATGGTAACAAGGTCCCATTGCTACAAGACCCAATGACAAGTTGCCTTCATGGGGGGGGGGGGGGGGGAAGCACTGGCAAAACACTTCACATGGTGCCAGGGATCTGATACAACATAGGAGAATGAGGGGAGTTTTTTTTTAAAGAGGTATACAAAATTATAGAGGGTGAATGCAAGCAGGCTTTTTCCTCTGAGGTTGGGCATGACTAGAACTAGAGGGCATAGGTCAAGGGTGAAAGGTGAAATATCTCAGGGAAGTCTGAGAAGGAACATTTTCAGTCAGAGGGTGGTGAGGATGTGGAACAAGCTGCTAAAGGCTATGATGGATGCAGGTTCAATTGCAACATTTAAGAAATTTGGATAAGCATGAGAATGGAAGAGGTATGGAGGGCTACGGTCTTGGTGCAGGTGGATGGGATGAGACAGAACAAGTTTGGCATGGACTAGATGGGCCTGTCACAGAGCAGTACAGCAAAGAAACAGTTAAATAGTATATTCTAAAAGACAGCACCACTGTCACCCAAGTACTGAAGACTAAATGTTGTGGTCAGCCAAGCAGATCTTAGCTTCAATGTACTGAGTCAAAAAGCAAGTTAGCCACAGCTGTATTAGCAACACCATCAGTACAAAATGATGGAGAAATCCTACAATAACCTGCCCATGGGAACTGGCAATCCATGATAAATACAGCTTTGCACAAACAACTAAATCAGACAGCTGCTGTCAGAAACTGGCAGGGTTGAGGGGTTATAACTGTTCTCACAGGAGGCTCAAGACCTACACCATCAGATTCAGGAAGACAGCATGGCCTGGATGGTGGGGGTCCCTGATGGATACTACTTTCCTGCAACATTGCTTGGTGGAAATGTGCTCATAGGTGGGGAGAGCTTTACCCGTTATGGACTGGGCTGTATCCCTGACATTTTGTAGGGTTTTCTGTTCAAGTGTACTGGTGTTTCCATTACAGGTGGTGATGTATCTACTCATTCAGGTACTTGGATAGGAAAAGTGTAGAAGGAGCTACGATTAACGTAGGTGGGTAATATGTTTGGCATGGGCACAGTGGGCAGAAGTTTGTTATGTCTATATAATTCTGTGTGTTTTGGGAAAATGTGTTTATCCCCACGAGGATGTTGTGATAGCTGGATACAGCTCTTCCCTGAGATATTAAAAAGTAATTTGTATGACACTCAGGATATTGTACGACACTCATGTATTTGAAAATGACCTTCATATCAGAACCAGGAATGGAATGAGGACTTCAAAGGTTAAAGGGAGAATTTCTTAATCAGTTGATGCTGATAACAGTTTAATGAAAGTGCACCAGTAGGAGCAAAGATTTAAGTGAAAACATCTGTCAACAATCAACTGGGAAGCACTCTTGTCCACATTAATACTGAACACAGTAAAATAAACCATTTGGATTTTTTCAACCAAGTTAAAATACACTAGACATCTTATTGAGTGACGACAGTTTAATAATTCTTGGGTATGAAGTGCTTTGTGATTTGATAGGTGCAATATAAACACTATAGCTTTTACCCCTTTTATTCTTGATATTTTCTGTATTTTCTTGTTTTAATCTGAATTTCCATTTATGGTGCAAAGTCTGATCAACATCAAGTGTTATTAGTGAGGTTCACAATTCTATGAGCATGTACTTATTCTGGTGTTCAGCCCAGTTGCTAGTGATTATTTAGGCACGTTCATCGAATTATGTTCATAGTCCAGACTGTTGCAAGTGTAATATTGACAAATGTTTCACAGGGTTGAAACTTTGGCCTCAAAACCGGGGACAAAGCTTGAGTTTACAGACAGTATTTTTGCCTCCCTTCTGTTGCAGATCAATAATACTTCCTGCTAGTTTCACTGCCCTGAGACTATAATGGTGCAGGTAAAAAGTTGAGACTAAGCACATTTGAAATCATTCTGCACTGATGTTAATGTGACTCTCCCCCCTTTGGGTGGATAGAAAATATGCTTCTGTTCTGATGAATAGGGATTTATTCCTGGTTTCCAGAGCAATATTAACCCTATCATCTATCTCATTAAATGGGCAGTTTGGCCATTGTTGAATGCTATCTGTTGAATTGCGGGTGGCCAAGTAGAGTACTGGTTAGCGTAATGTTGTTATAGTGTCAGCATTCCAGTGTTCAGTTGATCTGGGTTAAATTCCTGCCACTGTCTGTAAGGAGTTTGTACATTATCCTTGTGTCTGCGTGGGTTTTGTCTGGGTGCTCTGATTTCCTTCCTCGCTACAAAGGTGTACAGGTTAGGGTTAGTGCACCTGCAGGCTGCCCAGCACAATTCTCGCTGATTTAATTTGAGGCAAACTATGAACATTTTGTTGTTTTGATGTACATGTGAGAAAAAACTAATCTGTTCCTTAATTTGCTATCTGTAGGAGTTTGCAGTGTAAAAATTGGCTACCCTGGTTATAGCAATAATTGCAATACATTTGGGCAGTTTGTAATTGTAATCCTGTGACTGAAACACAAGCATGCACTGCATCAGACCACTGTCCATCTTGTTTGATTTGTGATCCATGAGTCCCTAGTTTCTTTATTCTGGACAAGGAGCAATAAAGGCTCGTTTTCTGCATGGATGTAATGTAGCTACAGTTACTGTATCATTTTCCCCTCCCAGATTACCCCTTGGACCTTGATCTTTAAAGAAGGTATTTAAAGTAGCATGTATTAGCATAAACTGTTAGCTTTGTGCTTTCACGGACTTCATCAGTAAATATTTTGCAACCTTCACAAATGTGCATGAAGTTTATGTTCATGTTCCCATTTAGTGCGCTCTGCCCATGACCATGAGAAACTGCAGAGAGTTGTGGACACAGCTCAGCACATCATGGAAACCAGTCTCTTTCCACGGACCCCTAGTAAATTTATTTGCCATATTCTCCCTTGATTCTTTTTTTGGCAGCGTTTCCTCCCAAGCCCATTGCCCCTATTGGGGCATAGGCCACTGACAGCAGCTCGCCAGAATCCTCTCTCCTGGGCCGATAGAAGGTTGCCTACACCACAAAGATCCTTCCTCTCCCAAGGATGAGATGTTTGCAGCTTCTGTAGCTCTGGGTTTTTATGGGATGGGGTTGCTAGCCCCGTGCCAGAACCTTCTTTTGCAGCCAGGTCTGGGAGCATCTATGGCAGAGTTTTGCATGCAAACATTTACAGAAAAATAACACCTGAACAGATAATGTGTCAAACAGCTAATGTGGAAAAGAAATCAAACTGTATACATAAAAACAATGCTGAGGGGAAAAAGTAATGCAGCTAGCATGATCAAAGATCCCACCCGGAACGTTCTCTTTTCTTCCCCCCCCCCCCCATGTACCCACCTTCCTTCCCCAATCGGGCAAGAGATACAAAAGCTTGAAAGCACATGTGCCAGGCTCAAGGACAGCTTCATCCCACTATCATCAGGCTTGTGAACGAACCTCTTGTACAATAAGATGGACTCATGACCTCTCAATCTACTTTATGATCTTGCACCTTATCGCTTACCTGCACTGCACTTTCTCTGTAACTGTTACACTTTATTCAACATTGTTATTGTTTTATCTTAATCTACCTCACTGCTCCAGTCCTGCGAAGAGTCTCGACCTGAAACATTGACTGTGCTTTTTCCATAGATGCTGTGTGATTTATTGAGTTCCTCCAGCATTTTGTGTGTTGTTTAGAATTCCAGCATCTGCTAATTTTTTTATTGTTTGTAGGAATCCCTTCCTTCCTTCCTGATTGACCATAAGATATAGGAGTAGAATTGGGCCATTTGGTTCTTTGGATCTGCTCTGCCATATCATCATGGCTGATCCAATTTTCCTCTCTGCTTCAATCCCCTGCCTTCTCCCCATATCCCTTCATGCCTTGACTAATCAAGAATCTTAAATATACATGAAGACTTGGCCTCCACAACTCTCTGTGGCAAAGAATTCCACAGACTCACCACTCTCTGGCTAAAGAAATTCTTCCTCATCTCTGTTCTAAAAGGGCACCCCTCTAATCTGAAGCTGTGTTCTCTGGTCTTGGACTTTCCCACCATAGGAAACATCTTCTCCATATCCACTCTATCAGGGTATTTCACTCACCATTCAATAGGTTTCAATGAGGTCTCCCCTTATTCTTCTGGGTTCAAAAGTTTTAACCAATAGTAGGTGAACATCAAAGAACCAGTTTGCCTTTGACCAAACATGAGCTCTTCTGAACTGAAAGCAAATTGCTTGTGATAGCATCTGGAATATGAGAAGTCAAGTGAATTTTTCAAGTTGAAGTCCCTCATCAGAAATGAGAATGAAAGAAGAAAACTGATCAACTTGGTGTCTTTCTATTTCCCTGTCCTGCCAAAGGCTCTTTGAGTTAAAGTTAAAGTCCTTGTAGGCTTATCAGGCCGGTGCTTATGCCGGTTTCCATGGTGTGAAGCCACTGAGAGTACGAGACTTCTTCCTCCGCCACCCTGGATAGGACACCAGTCTATCGTGAAAGACTCTTTGACTGAAATGTTAATTCTGGAATACTTCTGAGATTTCAAGCAAGTGAAAAGCTGTTTATTAATTCACAAGATGTTTGATAAGGCCAGTGTTTATTGCTGCTACTGATTTGTCCTAGGAATGGTGGCAGGGAGCAGTTAGAATGAGCACAAGATTCTGCAGATGTTGGAAATTCAGAGAAACACACAATGCTGGAGGAGCTCAGAATGTCAAGCAGTGTCTGTGGAAATGAGTAAACAATTTAATGTTTCAGGCTGAGACCTTTCATCGAGCCCAAAATGTTGACTGTTAATTCCTCTCCATAGCTGCATTATGTGTGTGTAACTTGGATTTACAGCATCTGCACATTTTTTTCTTGTATCTGATTAAATATTCTGGAAGTACAGTATTTCAATAATTTAGCCAGTAGCAATGAAGTGTCAGATAGTATTCTGGGTGGGGGGGGGGGGGGCGAGTTGCATGTGTGTACCTAAATTCCAGATGTCATTGTCCTTGTTGCTGAGGATAATTGTGCATTGTGAGAAAGGCATGCACTACAGGCATGCTGCTCTGCTGAAATAGCTGCTTTGCTCTGCATGGTAAGGTTCTTGCTGTTGCGAGAGAGCACAATTCCATGTTTGAGGTCAATTTATTATCACAGTACATTTATCTGTCACCATAAACAACCCTGAGATTAATTTTCTTGCGGGCATACAACAGTACATCGAAGAAACACAATGGAATCAATGAAAGACCACACCAAAAAGGACGGACAATCAACAAGGTGTAAAAGACAAACTGCGTAAATACAAAAAGAAGGAAAAGTGCGTGCTTTAGTAATTGTGGCTGGCTCAGTTAAACTTTTTGATCAATTATTATCCTCCAATAATATGTGATGGGTTCTCCAAAGTAATACCATTGAATATCAAAGGGGTAATGGTATAGATATCATCTTGTTGAAGTTAGGTTTTGTATGTCTTGTGGGATGAATATTTGTCAGGTCAAGTGTCAATCTTTTCTAGGCCTCCATGCAGGCTGTATAGATAGCTTCACTGTTATAAAGATTGTGTAATCATAAGCAAACATCCCACTTTTGACCTTGCTTTGGAATTGGACTAAAATTTTAAGCAACAAAAAAAAATCTTCTGGAGAAACTCAGTAGGTCGAGCAACATCTGTGTGAGGAAATGAATTGTCAAGTTGAAACCCTGCATCAGGAATGAGGGAGATGGCCAGTACACAAAGGAGAAGAGGAGGGGGGTGTCAGATGGTAGGTAAGTTGTGTGTGGAATGGAGACAAATCTGCTGTCAGTGAATTTGTGTGATTTCTTGTTAGCACTCTGTGAAGCTTTGAGCTTGAGGTTATTTAAATCACTGAGACTTTTCGGTGAGTTATCAGGCACAGTCTTTCTGTCTTTGATTATTTTCCCTTTGTTTTGTCAAGTCTATTTCATGATAGAGGATGTTCCAGCTAATACCATATTCACTTGACGAGTGGTCTCGGCCCAAAACGTCGACAGTGCTTCTCCCTATAGATGCTGCCTGACCTGCTGTGTTCCACCAGCATTTTGTGTGTGTTGCTTGAATTTCCAGCATCTGCAGGTTTCCTCATGTTTGCTTTTTAAATTCACTACTGCGAAGCCTCTGCCAGTGATGCCTACCCCGAAGAAGTTTAAATCTTCTCTTTGACAGGAGTTCAGTGAAACCCTCTCCCGTTGCTCCCCATCTGTAATTTCTTTGGCCCTTCAATTTAGTCCTGACGAAGGGTCTTGGCCCGAAACGTCGAGAGTGCTTCTTCCTATAGATGCTGCCTGGCCTGCTGCATTCCACCAGCATTTTGTGTGTGTGTTACCATATTCACTTGGTTGCTATTTGACTCAATTCTTTCTTTAGACTCTTTTAAATCATGCAAATCCTGTTTTCAGATTTCTTCTGGCACTGGCCTCCTCAGTATCGAAAACATTTTTAAAAGGCAATGTCTCAAAAAGGTGATATTCATCATTAAGGACCACACCCCCCCCCCCCCTTCACCCAGGACATGCCCTCTTCTGATTGCTACCATCAGGGAGGTGAGACAGAGACACACACTTGCTCTCTCGCTCGAACAGCTTCTTCCCCTCCACCATTAAATTACTGGATGGACAAGGAACATTGTACACTACATCAGTATTTTTTCTCTTTTTGCACTTTTTTGTTACTGTAATTTAGTTATGTATTACAGTGTACTGCTGCTACAAAATAACAAATTTCATGACACATGCTAGCGGTATTAAAGCTGATTCTAATATTCCTCCCTGTTGTCCTGGCCATTGTGTGTCATAGTGCTTTTGAGATTTCTTGCATTCTTCCACTGTTATTCTTGATTTGCTCCTCTACCCTCGGATTCCAAGGAATTCCTTCCCAAAAGCTCACTTCCCCTTCCTATAAAGATGTCCTTGTGAAGGTTCTTGGTCCAAAACGTCGACTGTTCATTCATTTCCATAGATGCTGCTTGACTTGCCGTGTTTCTCCAGCATTTTGTGTATATTGTTCTGGATTTCCAGCATCTCCTGTGTTGCTGATTAGTGCTTGGACACCTGCCCATAACTTGTTAATGAATCCATAAACACTACCATTTTGTATATATTATTGTAATTTATAGTCTGTTTTATCTGTTACTTTATTGCTGACACAAAACAATAAATTTCACAGCATATGTCAGTATTAATAAATCTGCTGAATGCTTGTTGATGTCCCTTTGAAATATTTGAGGATATTTTACTACGTTGAAAGTGCTAAGTCAGATCTTGGTTGCTTTCCAAGAGGGGCTTTCATGGAAGGTTGGGTGCATTTATTTCATACATTATTATTGCACATTGGTAAATTACTGTGTATATTATTATTCTGTACTCTATTAGTTATTACAATTATATTGCTAAATGGTGTTTTTTAAATGTTGCTGCTGTAACAAAATTTTAGACTTGATCAATAAAGTATTTATATGACTGACGTTATTGTAAAGGAACTTTTGCTGGGACTGCACAGTTAAGTGTGGCCCACATCCTGAGTCAGACCCGTCATGCTGGTCTTTGCGCCTCTTGTACATCATGCTTAAGACTGGAAAGTCAGAATTTCTTCAGTCCTGTTACGTGTAGGTCCCCCTTCCCTTCTCTATTCCCCACTCTAGCCTCATATCTTTTCTCCTCATTTGCCTAGCACCTCCCTGTGGTGCCCCTCCTCCTTCTCTTTCTCCCATGGTCCACTCTATCAGATTTTTTCTTCTCCAGCCCTTTCTTTCCTACCTATCACCTCCCAGCTTCTAACTCATCACTCCCCCTCCTCACCACCAGGCTTCACTTATCATCTTCTGAACTGTCCTCCTTGACCTCTGCCTACCTCCTGCCATCTTCCCCCTTCCTTTCCAGTCTTGATGAAGGGTCTCTGCCTGAAATGTAGACTATGTTCATTTTCATAGATGCTGCCTGATCTGTTGAGCTTTTCCAGCATTTTGCATATGTTGTGCTGGATTTCCAGCATTTGCAAAATCTCTTGGTGTTTATGGTCTGCTGCTAGGCTGTGTTGTGCTTTGGTGCCTCTTGTACATCAGACCCAAGTGTGGTGGAATGTCAAAATTTCTTTGGTCCCGTTAAGTGTAAGTTGTGATGCTGTTCGCAAAGGGAGCTCTGTTCAGAACAACAACACTCCAGGGTGTTCATAAACTATTTTTTCCTTTAATTCAATCTGGTGTAAAGTGAAGACAGTTAATTAGTATTTAATTGAACCACTTAATTAGGTTGGGAATTAACATTATTGTAAATGCTAAGATGTGTTGTTTGGTAGATGCATGGCTCAGTGTGGAACAGAACTACACAAACCAGTGAGAATCAAACATCAGCCTGTGATTTGTGTTTGCATTTTCTTATATGCTAGAGTGCCCGGGGTGGGGAGTAGACAGTGGGGATGAGCTCCAACTACTTATTAAATGCTCCCAATGGTGCATATCTCAGATAGCCTCTGACAATCTAGTTCCTAGTCATCATGTGGGGCTGAGTTAATAAGCCTGGCTGAGCTCTTTTGACTGACAGAAGAAGGGGAAAAGGTGGGTTACTGACTCCTTAAAACCTGTCACTCTGGGCAGATGGGGCTCATCAGCCATGGTTCGCAGCTCATCTAAGAGAAGGAAACCTCTAATCTCAAACTTCAGCTGCCTTGTGGCTGTACCCACTCATGGGACGGGCTTCAGGAGTAATTCTCAAGGAAAAATTTGGAGCTGCAGTCCCTAGGCTAGTCCTATGTTGAGATCAGCACTGACTGGCAACCCTTGTGATGCTGCTGGTGCCAAATTGTATTGATCTCTGCCGTTCCTTAGAATTTATCAGCTGTGTGGAAAGGGGCAGCCTGCTGCATGGTCAGCAGTTTCCTATCATACTGCCCTAGCTTGCATATATGTGGACAACTAATGTGTAGATACCTAACGTCTAGGGTCGACCCCAGCCAACAGAGGCCCTCAAATTAGTGCTCTGAGTTATAGAGAGTTTAAAGACCCGCCAGGACTTTCAAACAGCTTTTTATTAATTCTGGAAATAGTGTGTAATGTGATGCCTTCTCTCAATACTGTGTGACTGTTTCCCCATCACTGTCATTACTTCTGTATGACTTCTACACTTCTGCCTGTAAATCTGAAGAACACACCATTGCAATACCCATTAATCTTGTCCACTACTGTGTGTTGTCATATTTTCCTTGATGTTCAAATCATCGAACCTTAAACAACACGAGACCTTCCTAGGACTGGGAACTTCATTGAGATCCTTCAGGGCAGATCTACAGTTCTGATTAAGGTTCTCATCCTGAAATGTTGAAATTATTTCTCTCCGTAGATGCTGCCTGATCTCCTGAGATCTTCCTCCATTTCTCATGTGTTACTTCTGATTTCCAGCATTTGCAAAATCTCTTGTCAATATGTTTCTCTTGTTCAGAGCACTAATGGACTGTGGGGGAGTGGTGGAAATTGGTGATAGATTGGTGCCACAGGGATTCCATGGTTGAACAATTGATTTTGGCCCTGATCTAGTGCTACTTTCATTTTTCTATGTAAGTATCATGTGGTTATTAGAGAGTGAATTTTCATGCTGATAGTATGGGTCAAATCTGCACTGGGTTCCAGAGATAGAAGACCAGTGTTTAAAGATCTTACATCAACAAGTCTTTCTGCCATTAATCACATCCACACGAATCTTCAAGTACCATCAAGGGAAATTTAAGTAAGTACATAGTTGGGAGGGGTGTAGTCAGGTACAGGTCTGTGGGTCTAGGCAGAATAACAGTTTGGCACAGACTAGATGGACCAAAGGACCTATTACTGAGCAGTAGTACTTTATACTTCCTCTCCCCATTTTATATTAATACTATATACTGGTATGTGGTTTGTAGTCAGTGGCATCAAATTAGCTGCGAAACTCATGGCCTCCTGAGGTCACAAAATATACTCACAAAAGCCTGACTCTGCCTGTAAGCATTTTTTTGACAGATCATAATTTCCAGGGAGGAATGGTTAAGCCATTTGGTTTTAGATGAGATGGTGTTAGAAATTAACAGGTGACATTATGCAAGTATGGCAGCAGATGATGTATGATTCAACATTAGTCATTCAGGAGTATGTAGCAACAGAGAACATGAACCTTGCATAGTTTACCTGACACTGATAGACATTGACATTATTGACTTCTGTCATGAGTTGGATTGTATCCAAGGATGTTTGTTTACTTTGAAAGGCATGAAATATTGCTGCATCAGATAAAGCAACAACACAAATGCTTAATCAATCATAAGACATCTGAAAAGCAAGAATTGTAGTTGTAATTTGATAAAACTGAACTCACCCACTTTGTCCGTTATTTGGTTGACTTCACTGTATTTTATTTTCTCTTTTCAACTAGTATTTAAACTTTTCATAAAACAAAACATTACAGCATAGAATGGGCCATTCGGCTCTCAATGTGCTGACCTTTTAAGATCAATCTAACCCTTCCCTCTTTTCCTGGCTATATACTTATTTCATTCCCTTTCCTATTGACATCCCAGCTGATTTAACCTCTTCTGAAAGAGTTGTGGATGCATTATCAGCAGCACTGTTAACCCTTTCAGTATTTCATTCTTGTGGCTCAGTGATTGGTTTTGAAATTGTGTAATTATAAACGTGACTGTGGAGATTCCTGGCTCTGTCTGGTCTGATCACATAATACTAATGGCTCCAGGTTTCTAAAAGCTGAATGTTTTGAGCATTTTTATTTGAATCTCTCCATAATCTAGCCCCCCCCCCTTGTTATGGATACAATGCATTGAACTGGAGAATGTGAACAGAAATTTTAAAATGGCTTCCTGATCATTTCATACTATTTTAAGTACTGATATTTGAAGAATGGTCTTGTCCCAAAATGTCGTCATTTTATTCATTCCATAGATGCTGCCTGACCCAAGTTCCTCCAGCATTTTGTGTGTGTTGCTCTGGATTTCCAGCATCTACAGAATCTCCTGTTTCCAAATTGATAGAACAGCATATGGAGAATAGTTTAACCAAAAGCTGAATGTACCATACCAATATTATTGTATTTGAACTCCACACTGCAGAAATGCTGTTCTCCTGGACTTGACCAGACCTTATGTTTAGTGCAACACTATTACAGTTGGAGTTTGGAGTTCAATCTCAGCATTTGTGTAAGGAGTTTGTATGTCCTCCGTGGTTTCCTCCAGATGCTCTGGTTTCACCCACAGTTCAAAGATGGACTGGTTATTGTAAATTGTCCCATGATTAAGCTAGGGTTAAATTGGGGGTTGCTGGCAGCATGTCTTGAATGGCCTATTCTGTGCTGTATCTCTAAATCAAGGGTTCCTAACGTGCAGTCTATGGACCCTTCAGTTAATGGTAGGGGTCCATGGCATAAAGGTTGGAAATCCTTGCTCTAAATAAATGAACAAAACCTGCCCTTTCCCATTCTCTTTCAATAAATCATTAACAGTTTAAAAACCTCTTTTTCAGGACTCCTGTGATCCACACTTCTGTATATGCGAGGGGAACTGTTATGGAGAATGTTGCAGAGAAACCTTTGGAAAGTGCGCCTAGTCAAGTAAAGGTAGGAATGGGTTTGATTTGGGACTCAAGTAGAGGTCACACTGATTACCTTATTGATCAAATCTTGGAGACTGGAATGGAAATGCCTTGGGCACAGTAGAAAATGATGTCTTTGCATTCAGTGGTGGTGTCTCAGATTACAGGCCCAGTAAAGGCAGATTTCAAAAATGTGCATGCAACAATGGTCTTGGGAATGTAAGGGTTAATATTAGAGGAGTGTTTGATGTCTCTGGGCCTGTACTCGCCAGAGTTCAGAAGAATGGGGTGGGGAGAAGAACTTGATGAAAGGCCTAGATAAAGTGGGACATCAATAGGATGTAAATCTGGGCTGGGAAGTGGAGGATGGAGTTCAACCCAGATAAATGTGAAGTAGTTCATTTTGGTAGGTCAAATATGATGGCAGAATATAGTATTAATGGTAAGACTCTTGACAGAGTGCAGGATCAGAGGGATCTTGGGGTCTGAGTCCATAGGATACTCAATGCTGCTGCGCAGGTTGACTCTGTCATTAAGAATGCATACGGTGCATTGGCCTTCATCAACCATGGGATTGAGTTTAAGAGACGAGAGGTAATGTTACAGCTTTATAGGACCCTGGCCGGACCCCACTTGAAGTACTGTTCTCAGTTCTGGTCACCTCACTACCGGAAGGATGTGGAAACGATAGGGTACAGAAGAGATTTACAAGGATATTGCCTGGATTGGGGAGCATGCCCTACGAGAATAGGTTGAGTGAACTTGGCCTTTCGTCTTTGGAGTGGTAGAGGATGAGAGATGACCTGATAGAGGTGTGTAAGATGAGAGGCATTGATGATGTGGATAGTAAGAGGCTTTTTCCCAGGGCTGAAATAGCTAACATGAGAGGGCATGGTTTTAAGGTGCTTGGAAATAGGTGCAGAAGAAATATCAGGGTTAAGTTTTCTACGCAAGAAGTGGTGAGTGCATGGAATAGGCTGCCAGCGATGGTGATGGAGGCGGATATGATGTGGTCTTTTAAGAGACTCTTGGATGGGTACATGGAGCTTAGAAAAATAAAGGGCTATGTGTAACCCTATGTTACTTCTAAAGTAACTATGTTTGGCACAGCATTGTGGGCTGAAGCACCTGTATTGTGCTATAGGTTTTCTATGTTTCTAAAGTGGATGTGGAAAGGATGTTTCCTGTAGTGGGGGTGTCTAGGACAGCCTCAATAGCAGAATGTCCATTTAGAATGGGGATGAAGCGAAATTTGTTTAGACAGGTTGGTGAATCTGCAAAATTTATTGCCACGGATGGCTTTGGAGGCAGAGTTTTTGAGTATATTTAAAGCAGATTGATAGGTTGTTGATTAGTCAGGGCATCAAATGTTAGAGAGATAGCAGGAGGTTGAGTTTGAGAGGGTTAATAAATCAGACATGATGGAATGGTGGACCAGACTCAATGGGCTGAATGGCCTAATTCTGCTCCCAAATCTTATGGTAATGTGCCTCAGATTACAGGCCCAGTAAGGGCAGATTTCATAACTTGCATACAACAGATGCTCCTAGATGAGGGTAAAGCCATGTTCAAAGTACATTTATTATCAATGTGTGTTTGTTTGTGTGCTACCATATACAACCCTGAGATTAATTTTCTTGTAGGTATACACAGTAAATACATAGAAACAAATAGAATCAATAAAAAAAATTGACAAACTAATGTGCAAAAGACAACAAAATGTGCAAATAAAAAAAAGAAAAATCATAAACAATAAATATCAAGATCACAAGATGTCCTGTCCTTAAATGTGAGTCCAAAGGTTGGATTGAGTTTCAGTGTCTGAGTGAACGGACCAGTAATGGACTGGGCCGCAGACCAACACATCTTGAATTTATTTTCTGTGGTGATTGAATTGATGCCAGCTAAGAGTGTATTGAGATATCAGGGTTGAATAGGGCACTGTTAAATAACAAGTGACTGGGAAGGAGAATAGCTCAGATGATCCTATAGCATTGCATCTGAGTATTGTCCCACACTTGAAAATATCCATGGAATTTGTTGTGGCAGGTTAGTGCCATGAGGAACATGTGACCATTTAATCCTGCCAGGATTAGAGACCATCACATGTGAAGATGCGTTGAGGAGCTAGGGCTCTTCTCTTTGGACTGAAGGAATAGAGGTATACAAGATAAGAGGCATGGCTAGTGGATACCTAGATATTTTTCCTAGGACATAATTTTTAATGTGATTGGAGGAAAGTATAAAGGGAAGATATCAGAGGCAAGTTTTTTTTAAAGGGATTGGTGGGTGCATGGAACACGCTGTCAGTGGGGTGGTGGAGGCACATATTAGGGATGCTTAAGAGATGGATAAAATTAGAATGGAGGGCAGTGTAGAAGGGAAGGGTTAGATTGATCATGGAGTAAGTTAAAAGGTCAACACTACATCATGGGATAAAGGGCCTATCCTATTGTATGTTCTATTTGAACTGTGGGTCAACTAATGATGAGATATGCATGAAAATGGGTGATGAGTCAATGTAATAGATCAGGGATTTTAAATAGCCTGATGTCTTTTTACACTGAAAAATGTGCACAAACAACATTTGTTTCAGAGTAGTGCAGAAATACTACCTCTATGGTTTCCATTATCATCTTACTTGCACACGGCAGCAATTTTTGTTTGCAGTTCAGCTTTGAGGGTTGAGTGGTTCCTTAACACCAATGGAGTAAAGGTGGACATTGTACTTTCTCAGTTTGCACATTTGCTGGGGAAGAAACACTGAGCTGTTGTGGTTGGGCGTGGAGCTAAGACAGGAACAATGATGAATGAATGGTCAAGTCCCTTTAAAAGCAGTATCAAATATTAACCTTGAAGCAACTGTTACTTTCCCTTTGGCTAATATATGACTCGAATTCTGCATAACTGTGCTCCCTTTTAATCTCTTCAAGTACCCTGTAAGTAGGGGCAACTGAAGGTAGATGAGCAAAAGTTATAAATGTATTTGGATAGATGGTCTTTAATTTTAAAAAAAATATTTAGAGATGCAGCACAAAAGCAGGTCCTTCCTATTCAATGAGCCTGCATTGCCCAATTGCACCTATGTGACCAATTAATCTCTCATCAGTACGCTTTTGGAATGTGGGAGGAAACCAGAGTAGCTGGCAGAAACCCATGCGGTCACAGGGAGAACATACAAACTCCTTACAAACAGTGACGCAAATTGAATTCTGGTCACTGGTACTGTATAGCATTGCTAGCCACTACCTACTCTGGTTATAAAATTCAGCATTACATTGAAGTTGCAGATTTTTGATTGTTCAATTTAGAACAAAACTTTTTATTGGATTGAGCAAGCTTGATCATGAAACCCAGAGTAGATTCCTTCTGTACCTTTCTTTGGAAATAGCGTGGTGTGAATGGAAATGTCAAGGGAATTTCCAAGAATTAATTGCGGTTTATTCATTCATTGTGCTATGTCATATGACATAGGTAGTTAATGGTCTTTCCATAACCATGACTGTTCTTGGCAAATTTTTCTAACGAAGTTGTTTGCCATTGCCTTCTGGGCAGTGTCTTTACAATATGGATGACCCCAGCTATTATTAATGCTCTTCAGAGATTATCTGCCTGGTATCAGTGGTCGCATAACCAGGGCTTGTGATGTGCAACAGCTGCTCATACGACCATTCACCAACTGCTCCTATTGCTCCACATGACCCTGATTGGTGGGTGGGCAGCTAAGTGAGTGCTATATTTGCCCAAGGGAGGCCTGCAGACTTGCAGAGTGAAGGGGTGCCTTACACCTCCTTTGGTAAAGATGTATCTCCACTCCGTCACCCTTTGGGGTTACCACAGCTAAATAGATTGTGTTAACTAGCTGTACGTTATATTGAAAATTAAGCTACAAGCTTTGCTTGCTGCATTTCCTGATGGTCTTAAAGTGTGTGTATATTTTCTATACAGTATGTACATTTGCTACTTTGTTAACATTTGGGAAACTTGAAACCACTCAAATTTAACTCGAGCACAAAAATAGCTGACAGTGAATTTGAGGAAACTCTGCCGACCTTCGTATAACAAAGTCATGCACGCTTCCCAGCAGCTGTAGCTTCTATGTCAAAGGAGGCAGCAGGAAAAAATAATAATTCTTCTTCCATGCTTACCCTTGCCACCATCACACACCCTGCCCCATCTCCTATTAAATTTCACATTGTGGGAGCTCGCTTTGCATGCAGGTTGGCTGCTGCCTTTCTTTGCATCAGTAACTAGATTTTAAATATACTTGATTCTGTAAAAGTACTTTGCAGATGTTGGTCAAGATGGCACCAGTGAATGACAATTCCTTAGGTGACATTTATCAGATAGCCAGTCTCCAATTATTTCACTTTCTTTACATCTGCTTGTTTCTTTTGTCTTGATTGTGTTTCGGAAATTTCTGGAACCTGTGACATTCGGTTTGGAATTCGATTGAATGGTCTTAGCACTCTGCTTTCCCCAGAAAGGAATGTGAATGTGAGCTGCCTTGTGAAGAAGACCAAAGACAGGGCACGGGGTCATAAATGGTTCCATTTTCAAGTATTGAGGACATTTGAATCATTGAGGCATATGTGGAGGAGGTCAGCAGCTGTTTTTCACAGAGACCATGGGGTCGATGGCAGTTGTTAGCCAGGTCAGTGGGATTTGGACCTAGTGTAGTGGTTACTCTTCATTGAAGGAATAAGTTTGTGAGGCCGCTCTCAAATGCTGATGGGAGGTTGTTTTCTATATTCTATATTATGTGATTATTGGACTGTAGATTATATGGGTCTCCTTCAATTTTCTGTGTTTTCTTTTTTGTCACCAATTAGCAGGTGGGCAGTATGTTACTTTTCGTGCGAGAGAGGGTTTGGGGGTTCAATGCTATTGTCACTACTTTTGGCGCAAGGGTGGGGGTTTGAAGATTGTGAGTTTTTTCTTTTTTGTGCATAGGTGGGGTCGATGTTTTTCTGTATGATTTTTCTGTATTTCATGGCTATCTGGAGAGAAAAGAAATACCAGAGTTGTACGTACAAACCCCATTTCCAGAAAAGTTGGGATATTTTCCAAAATGCAATAAAAACAAAAATCTGTTATATGTTAATTCACGTGAACCTTTATTTAACTGACAAAAGTACAAAGATTTTCAATAGTTACAAGATTTACAAAATACAATTAAGTTGATCAGTAAAACTACTGAAAATCTTTTCTTTGTACTTTTGTCAGTTAAATAAAGGTTCACGTGAATTAACATATCACAGATTTTTGTTTTTATTGCATTTTGGAAAATATCCCAACTTTTCTGGAAATGGGGTTTGTACGTACTTTTGACAAAATGAACCTTTGAATTTCTGTGCTGTGAATGGTGGCCCTCACCCTTGCACTGAACTGATTCCTCAACCTATGGATTCACTTTCAAGGACTTACAACTTATGTTCTCAATGTTACTTATTACTTACTATTTGTTCCTTTTTGTATTTGCCATACCAGACCGTGATGTAACCAGGTAGCTTAACATCAGAGAAGAGTGATTGCACAAATACCCATTGGGCCAGGCACAATCTTGCTACTACCATCGTGTAGGTAGTACAAGGGCCTTAGATCCTACAACCATCAGGTTCTTGAACTGCTGTGGATAACTTCACGCACCTCGGCTCTGAACTGATTCTATAGACTCACTTTGCAAGACTCATGTTCTCAGTATTTTTTTTGCACAATTTGTCACCTTCTCCACATTGGTTGTTTGTCAGTTTTTGTGTGTAGTTTTTCATTGATTCTATTGTGCTCACAGGAAAATGAATCTATTTGTGAAACCTTTGCAATTACCTGGTTTTCTGTATTAATTACTCATAAAATGCGGCCTGATCTTCATCTAAGTCACAGTAATAGACTAACATAATGAGCCTAAACTAATAACCCAAATAATTGTACTACTACTTGTCCATACTGAACAATCACAGTCTATGTTCTTAAAAAAAAAGTATATGAACCTCTGGGCTAATGCTTTCTACAAAAGCTATTTGAAGTCTGGTATTCCAATTGTGACCCTCTCACTGTGGCTCACAACAAACTTAGCTTGTTAGCTAACAGTCACATGACTCGGCAGTGAGAAGGCCACCTTCAATAAGCAACACTCGTCTAGGTTTGGTATGATTCGTGTTTAACCAAACAAGAACACTGGATTGCCTGATGAGAGTGAAAATTGTGGTGAACGTTGTATAAATACTGCCCCATGCAAAATTATCATTCACCAGAAATGACAGATTGTACACCAGTATACAATTACGGTGAAAGTATATTTACCAATATTTTGACTTTAGAGAAAGGGGCCATTGCAGTTAAAGCAGTCTAAATATGTACATAATTGTTGGAGCTTGTTTCTGTAGTAATTGGGTGTATCGCTTTACTCATGGCGCCAAATTCCCTTGAAAAACATCACAAACAAACTGGCTAACTCCGAAGTATTGGCACATCCTCCTTAAAGCCATTCAGGTGCATAAAGTGTGTGTGCGCACCCTTAACTCCTGGTGGAGTTGTCGGGGTGCCATCATGACAAGCTTTTTGCACCGATCTTTTTGGTGATTGCTCATCGTATGGCGTGTCTTGGGCATCTGAAACCTAGCGGAGCCCATTTTTACGAGGTCGTGTTGCTAGCTCAACACTCAACCCAGGCACAGGTGGAGAGCGTACAAGGGAGCTGGCCAGATTCGAACTCAGGACCTCTTGCCCCGAAGTCCAGCGCTGATGCCTCTACGCCACCAGCCAATGTAAAGTACTCCTTGCAAAAAGGTTTCCCCTACTGATAGGGTGCTCAGTCTTTCCTTGTGCTCTTCTCCGCACCTCCTCACAAAAGACCCCACACCAAACTACTGTCCTTTAAAAAAATCTGACACAGCCCAGCTCTATTGAATTTTACATAGCATCCCGCTGGGCAGCATGTTACAACACGTACCCAAAACAAACCCAACTGGCTGACACAACATTCCTACGTTGGGCAAATGGCTCCTTGTCTTTGGCTGAAGCCAAAACACCAGTCTGAGACTTAACTAAGGACAGCATTTAACTGCATTTGCAGAAAAACAATAAAACATGTTCTTAACCAAGGCATTACACAGTCAATGAGATGAGATTGGAGGTGTGGGTTGTAGAGGTGCCTTGCCCTATATTAAAAAAGACTGTCAGGTTACTGACAGAGCCTGATCTTCTCAAGAAAGATCTGTTTATGTACATCTTGCCTCAATCAAAACAACTTACATAGGACCTTAGAAAAAGAATTGTAGAGATGCATGAAGCTGGAAAAGACTACAGAAGTATTTTTAAAGACCCGAGTGTTTATCATTCACAGTAAGAGAAATTGTCTACAAGTGAAGGAAATTCAATACTGTTGCTACGCTCCATGCCAAGATCCCACCAAGAGCACTAAGTACAGTGCTGAAGGAGGTGAAAACGAACCCAAGGGAAACAGTAAAAGACCTGCAGAAATCTCTAGAACTTGTTAAAGTCTCCGTTCATGTGTCCAATATAAGAAAAGCACTGAACAAGAATGGCCTTCATGGAAGGACACCATGAAGGAAACAAATGCTGTTCAAAAAAAAAACATTGTTGCATATCTCAAGTTTGCAAAAGACCACCTGGATGTTCCACAATGCTTCTGGAGCAATGTTCTGTGGACAACTGAGACAAAAGTTGATTTTTTTTTTTAGCAGAAATGCACACTGCTATGTTTGGAGAAGAAAGGGCACAGCACACTAAGACCAAAACCTCATGCCAACTGTGAAGCATGGTGGAAGGAGCACCATGGTTTCGGGCTGCTTTGCTGCCTCAGGGCCAGGAGAGCTTACAATTTTTGAGGGGAAAATGATTCAAAATTGTATTAAGACATTTTACAGGGGAATGTCAGGGTAGCAGTCTGTTACCTGAAGCCTAATAGAAGTTGGATAATACAACAAGACAATGATCTGAAAGATTAGGGTTAATCAACAACAGAATGGTTTAAAAAGAAGAAAATTTGTTCTTTGGAATGGCCAAGACCAGAGACCAGATCTTAACCCAACTGAGATGCTGTGACATGACCTGAAGGGGGCTTTTCATGCAAGGTGTCTCCGAAATATTGAACTGAAACAATTTTATATGGAGGAATGGTCTAAAGTTCCTCCTTGCATTGTGCAAATCTGATCAGTGGCTACAGGAAATGTTTGGTGGTGGTTATTGCTGCCAAAGGAGGTTCTACCAGTTATTACAGTAAATACAAGGGTTCACGTACCTTTTCCAGCCTAGACTGTGGATCATGAAACAATGTGTTCATTAAAGACATGAAAAGTACAATTATTTATGTTACTGGTTTAGGCAGATTGTGTTTGTCTATTATTGTGACTTGGATGAAGATCAGACCATATTTTGAGTAATTAATGCAGTAGGTCAGATAATTGCAAAAGGTTCACAAACTTTTTCTTGCAACACCAACAAATTACCGGTATATTCAATACAACCAGTTGCCAATTACATTTTGACAGTTTAACCCAGCCACCCCTAACCCTCATCCCCACCCAGTCTCCACCCCCTTTCTTCCTCTCCACTAACCAACTGAATAGTAGTGCATACATAGACAGAGCATTTCTTATTTTAACAGAAGATCTTTTAAGTTAGATATCAAATTTGTCCACATTAAGATTGTGTTTGGTTGTGCATCATTTACTGTTACTGATGATAATTCCAGGTAAGAAATGTCCAAAAAGCTCCGAAGCCAGTGAGTATTTGAAATATCACGAGGAGGTTTCCAACGCTGGACTACAATCTTCTTAGCTGCAGTCAGGCCTGCCAGTCAGATTTTGCATGTTTTTACAACTGTATATGCATTTTGATAATTTACTTTGGACAGCACACACAAAATGCTGGTGGAACGCAGCGGGCCAGGCAGCATCTATAGGGAGAAGCACTGTTGCTGTTTCAGGCTGAGACCCTTCGTCAGGAGAGGACTCTGGTTACTCTTGCACTTGCTGTCTAATCCACTTTTCACTCCTGTGTTTTAATGTTTGTGCAGAGTGCATAAGTTCTTATTTGCTCCTTATCTATGGAATTTTCCTCTTGTTGACTGGGCAGCATGAAATCCTTTGACATCTTGTCCATAGAATTACACACATACAATAACCAAGCAACCAGCCTGCTTGTTAGCTGATTGTAATCTTGCACTTCTGATACTGTATTGCTGTATGCTTTTATCCTTTTTTCTGTAAGCCCTTTGTTGTCATTGAAAATGTGATCTCTGCCTCGATTCCTAACTCTGGCAGTACATTTGTCCCTCAGTTCTGGTAAATGGTAGTACCATCTATTCTAAATGAACTTATCACAGTTTTCTCTCATTACACATCTTTTAACCTCAGTTCCTTTTGTAAGGGTTTTGCTGAGTGTTAACTCTGCTTCAGACAGCTGCAAGTTCCCACATGTGAGAATGTAACTACTAAGTATATAGTGCAAGATCAAAGTACATTTATATCATTTTCTTGTGGGCATTCACAGTAAATAAAAGAAACACAATAGAATCAGTGAAAACTGCATGCAACAGGACAGACAAACAACCAGTGTGCAAGTACAAAGGAGGAAAAGCTATCAATATTGAAACGCAAGATGAGTCCTTGAAAGTGAGTCCATAGGTTGTGGGCGAGTGAAGTTATTCCCTCTGGTTCAAAAGCCTGATAGTTGAGTGGTAAACCAGTTCCTGATACAGGTATGTGGGTCCTGGGGCTCCAGTACATCCTACCTGATGCCAGCAGCAAGAAAAAGTCATGGCCTGGATGATGGGGGTCCTCGGTGATGGTTGCTGCTTGCTTGTGACTGCTCCCTGTAGATGTGCTCAGTGGTGGAGAGGGCTTTGCTTGTGATGTACAGGGCTGTATCTACTTTCTGTAGGATTTTCTGTTCAAGGGCATTGGTGTGTCCAAACCAGGCCGTGATGCAGCCAGTTTGTGTACTCTCCACCATACATTTAGGTGGATATGTGCTACCATAAATGTGTTCTTGGGTGTGAATGAGATCACAAACCAAAGTCAAATTTAGCTCCAGGGAAATTTCAGAAAAATGACTTAATTTGAAGAGCACGGTACTTAGAGTTTTGACTAATTATTTATCCTCGGCCAATGTCACTTACAAGCAATATGCCTGCATATTTATCTTTTTTTTTGGTCATTTTGCCAACTCGAACAGAATGTTGGCATTTTGTGCCAATGGAATTAACGAGGACTTGCAACACAACTATACTATTGGCTTAATGTCCTTGCAGAAAGGCTGTGAATTTTATACATGCCATCTTCAATTAAACAGTAAGTTTTTTTTTCTGGGTGGAGGCTTATTCAATTTTAATTCTTTTGAGAACTGAATGTCCACATCTCTTCATATTCTGGGACTTTTTTTTGAAGTTTAACTTCATCAAATCTCTGGTACCAGTTTTGTAGAGTTTTTAATGATAAAGAGCTTTATTTGTGAAATGTACATTAAAACAAAGTGAAATGTGTCATTTGTGTCAACAGCCAATACATTCCGAGGATGTGCTGGGTGCAGCTTGCAGGCATGGCAAGCCCAAACTTACTAACCCTAACCTAAAGATCTTTAGAACGTGGGAGGAAACTGGAGCAGATGAAACCCACACAGTCAAGGGGAGAATGTATAGACAGTGATGTAATTGAACTCTGGTCACTGCTGCAGTAATTTTGTGCTTGGATGGAATAGTAGAAAGGGTATTTTACTGTGTATCTAAATCTGTGTTTCCGGTTTCAATATGACCTCAACAAACTTAAATGTAGGATAGGATTCACCGCAGCCCCTCTGATTCTCACCATTCCCTGACATCCACTAAGCTAGTACCTACTGACCTATTGCCTGCTCTCTCCAGGGAGGGGATTTGTGAATATCAGCTGGACCTCTTGACATCTCCTTCCTGGACTTGATGTATAGATCGACCTTTCCCTCTTCAGTGGGTGCCCAGAGGTTGGGATTGTGGGGCTGAGGAGGAATCAGGTTTAATATTGCTGCCATTTGTGAAAAGCCGTGGATGAACGAAGAAGTACGTCATCTGCTGAAGGCTAGATCTGTGGCATTCAAATCTGGCGACCCAGGCCTGTACCAGAAAACCAGGTATGATTTGTGGAGGGCTATTTTAAGGGCAAGGAGACAATTTCGAACAAGGTTGGAGGTGACATCGGATGCATGGCAACTCTAGCAGGGTCTGCAAGACAGTGCTTCTAACAAAGTGAAACCCAATAGCATGAATGGCAGCGATACTTCACTACCAGATGAACTCAACATCTCCTCTGTGTGCTTTGAAAGGGTGGACACAACTACAGCTTTGAAGGTCCCTGCTGCACCTAATGACCCTGTGATCTCTGTCTGAGAGGCCGATGTTAGCCTGTCTTTAAAGAGAGTGACCCCTCGGAAGCAGGAAGGTCCCGATAGGTAAGGCTCTGAAAACTTGTGCCAACCAACTAACGTACTGTTAGTTACTCCTATTGTGGCAATAGGAGGACATTTTCAACCTCACTGCTACAGGTGGAAGTTCCCACTTGCTTCAAAAAGGCAACAATTATACTTGTGCCTAAGAAGAATAATGTGTGTTGCCTTAATGACTGTCACCCAGTAGCATTCACATCGACAGTGATGAAATGCTTTGAGAGGTTGGTCATGATTAGACTGAACTCCTGCCTCAGCAAGGACCCGGACCCATTGCAATTTGCCTATTGCCACAATAGGTCAACAGCAGACGCAATCTCAATGGCTCTCTACACAGCTTTAGACCACCTGGACAACACAAACACCTACGTCAGGATGCTGTTCATTGAGTATAGCTCAGCATTTAATACCATCATTCCCACAATCCTGATTGAGAAATTGCAGAACCTGGGCCTCTGTACATTCCTCTGCAATTGGATCCTCTACTTCCTAACCTGAAGACCACAATCTGTGTGGATTGGTAATGACATGTCCTCATCGCTGATGATCAACACTGGCGCACCTCGGGTGTGTGCTTAGCCCACTGCTCTACTCTATATACACATGACCATGTGGCTAGGCATAGCTCAAATACCATCTGTAAATTTGCTGACGGTACAGCCATTGCTGTTAGAATCTCAGGTGGTGACGAGAGGGCGTACAGGAGTGATATGTGCCAACTAGTGGAGTGGTGCCGCAGTAACAACCTGGCGCTCAACATCAGTATGACGAAAGAGCTGATTGTGGACTTCAAGAAGAGTAAGACAAAGAAACACACATCAATCCTCATAGAGGGATCAGAAGTGGAGAGTGAGCAGCTTCAAGTTCCTGGGTGTCAAGATCTGAGGATCTAACCTGGTCCAACATATCAATGTAGTTACAAAGAAGGCAAGACAGCAGCTATACTTCATTAGGAATTTGAAGAGATTTGGCATGTCAGCAAATACACTCAAAAACTTCTATAGTTGTAGCATGGAGAGCATCCTGACAGGGTGCATCACTGTCTGGTATGGAGGGGCCACTGCACAGGACTGAAAGAAACTGCAGAAGGTTGTAAATCTAGTGAGCTCCATCTTGGGTCATCCTGCAAATTATCCATGACATCTTCAGGGAGTGGTGTCTCAAAGGTAGTGTCTGTTATAAATGACCTCCAGCACCCAGGGCATACTCTTTTCTCACTATTACCATCAGGTAGGAGATACAGAAGCCTGAAGGCACACACTCAGCGATTCAGGAACAACTTCTTCCCTTCTGCCACACAGTTCCTAAATGGACATTGAACCCTTGGACACTATCTCACTTTTTTTAATGTACACTATTTGTTTTTTGTATGATTTTTATCTACTCAATATACATTGATTTACTTATTTTATATTTAGTATTTTTTTCTCTTCTATGTCATGCATTAAACTGCTAAGTTAACAAATTTCACGTCACATGCTGGTGATAATTCTGATTCTGTTTTATGGCAGCAGTTCTTTGGAATTGTAATCGTCATCATGTGCTGTGTTATATAATGTAGACGATCATGGTCTCATGCTCATGATTGTTCTTGGCAAATTTTTCTACAGAAATGGTAGCCATTTCCATCTTCTGCAGTGTCTTTACAAGAATATTGAAGTGTCTTTCTGCAATACACAAAATGGTTGAGGAACTCAGCAGGTCAGGCAGCATCTATGGAAGACCTTTGATAAAGGGTCTCTGCCTGGAATATTGTTGTTCACTCTTCCATAGATGCTGCCTGACCTGCTGAGTTCCTCCAGCATTTTGTGTTTGTTGCTCAAAATATGCGTCTGTTGGGCTTCTGAAGTGTCTTTCTGTTCACTGTAACAGGAAGTGAGAGGAAAGCACGAGATTATCAATTCTCTCGTCTCTGGGGCAATCGCTGGTGCTGTGGCAAAGACAACAGTGGCACCACTGGACAGAACTAAAATCATATTTCAAGGTAAGGGACCATGTTACAGCAGAAATGATAACCCACTCGGTATCCTCTCCACATGAGTGCTGCACTGCAGACCAGGTGCTGTCATTATACTGTGACCGTGTCACCCATGAACCCGGGTGCTGTTGTGGTGTTGTACTGCATTTTTTACATATTACATGTATTTGGAAAAATTATATGAACTTTTGCTTTCAGTAACTGTTGTGACCCCCTTGTACACCAATAATTTCAACCAAGCATATCTGGTAACTGTTGATCAGTCCACATCTGTTTGGAGGAACTTTAGGCCATTCCTCCTTACAAAACTATTTAACTCTGGGAGATTGGTGTGTTTCCTTGCATGAACTGCTTGCTTCAGGTTCTTCCACAACATTACAATAGGATTAAGGTCAAGACCTTCACTCAGCCATCCCAAAACACAAATTTTCTTCTGGTAAAGCCATTCTGTTGTTGATTTACTCTTATCTTTCAGATCATTGTCTTGTTGCATTATCTAAATTATATTAAGCTCCAGGTGACAGACTGGTACCCTGACGTTCTTCTGTAAAAATGTCTTGATGCAATTTTGGATTCATTGTTTCCTTAATGTAGTGGTCACCAACCTTTTTAAGCCCAAGATCCCCTACCTGGTGTAACCTCCTGGGTCGCCTGAGGCTCACTCAGCTCGTTCTCGTCTAGGGGGAGCAGCCTTCGCCCCGCCAAACTGGGTAATCAGCTTGTGTAGATGCTGTGTGATGTCCCTGCCTCACCAAAGAACAAACAGGACACCATATGCGACTAAATGATTACAGTTTATAAAGATTACTATAACTAAGTAATTAATAACGATACAGTATACATGAAGGAAAAGAAAATAAAGAAAAGGCGCCAAGCTTATCAAAGTCCAAACCACTTCGTGCACAACCGTTGGAGCTCAATTACTGAAGTCTTCTGGCCACCATTCGATCCCCTCTGAACTCCTCGACTCACAGGTCAGGACCACCCGAAGTGGTCAACCAAACACATCTATCTTCGTCTCCTCTCCTCCGGGTACCTCCTGGCCTTGGACCCCCGCTTGGGAAGTCTGTTCCTCGCCCAGTTTATAGCATTGCGTCCTCTCTCTCACCCCCTCGCGCCAATCTCCCCAAAAGCCAGCCAACAATAGTTTACAGACTCAGAAGAAACAACAACATTAATCCCAATTGGTTAACAAAGGAATACAATTCTCGTTATCAGTAGATTTTAGCCTAAACAAGCTTCCAGCACTCTCTCGTAACAAAGAAGCATTCCTACTTTTAACAAAACAAAGAAGCCCTTTTGATTAACATATGCAGTAACAAAGAAAAAGAAGAAACCCCCTTTACACTGGGAAAGGCAAGCTCAACCCCAGATTGATTACCGGTAGTTACACGCATGTGCACCGGGGCAGAAAAGACTGGAAGTAAAACCTCGCAACCTGGAAATAGAAATAATGTATAAACATCAGGGGTACCCACCCTTTTTTTCCACCACAGACCGGTTTAATATTGACAATATTGACGGGGGTGGGGGGTTTAAACATGACCGGAATGCGGCGATAGTCAAAGCAGGTTCCTTATGTCCAGTCTATTTCGCAACTTAGTTTTTGCGGCTCTCGCACTTAGCTTCTGTCCCGCTTGCTCAAATTTTTTCTGCTGGAAAAACTCAACGGGTTTATCTTTAAGTGCAGGGCACTTGGTTTCAGGGTACCGAAGCAGCTTTGAGTGCTTCATTGCCTCATTAGACAGCCTCTGGGCCCGAACTCCAGCCTCCCGCCCGCCAGACGCCTTGGCCAGGTGCGGCTGGTCGTGGGTGGGGTGAGAGGACCGTGCCGGGGCCGCGCGGTCACAGTCCAGAGAGAGCGACCAAGCGAAGAGTGCGACAGGACATGCGCCCACCCCCCTTGTAGGATCTATCGGCCAACAAAAGTTTGCTTTAGTAGATCGCAGCGATGTAGTTGCTCTGCTACTTACGAAACCCTGAGCCTGGATTAGGTCGTCTATGAATATTTTAGCACTGGCTTTCCCACGAACATTCGGTGTGCTAAACAGGTTTAGAGGCGGTGCCCATCTTCCACGCTCCAGGCCAGTAGCATCGGCACTTCCCGCCGGCTGTGTGAGGCCGCCAGTGTTACCTGGCGCAAGGGTGTCACAGCGTTTAGGTGACTGATGACCTCGCGTGGGTTCAACTTCAACAGTGGGCATGCGCACTGGGCAGAAAGAATGGAACTAAAACCCTGCAACCCAGAAACAATCTCTCAACAGTATTTGTGTATTTATTTTTCTTTTTTTTTCGGGATCATCTACTGGGAAAGTCTCAAAGATGAGACCAGTCCATCGCGATCGACGGGTTGGTGACCACTACCTTAATGATTGCAAGCTGTCCAGGCCCTGAGGCAGCAAAGCAGTCCCAAACCATGATGCTCCTTTCACTAGGCTGTAGAGTTGAGATGAAGTTTTGGAGTTGGTGTGCAGTGCCCTTTTCCCTCCAAATATAGCATGGTGCATTTATGCCAAAAAATTGAACTTTTGTCTTGTCTGTCCACAGAACATTTGTCCCAGAAGTGTTGTGGAATAGGTGGTCTTTTGCAAACTTCAGGTGTGCAGCAATGTCTATGTGTGTTGTTTTGTTGTGTTTTTTTTAAGAGAGCAGTGGTTTCCTCTGTGGCGTCCTTCCACGAACACCATTCTTGTTCAGTGTTTTTCTTATTATGGATACCGACTTTATCAAGCTGTACAGATTTCTGCAGGCCATTTGTTACCCTTGGGTTCTTTTTCACCTCTTTCAGCATTGTGTATTGTGCTCTTGGTGTGATCTTTACAGGATGCCCACTCCTAGGGAGAGTAGCAACAGTACTGAGTTTCCTCTGTTTGTAGACAATTTCTCTTACTGTGGACTGGTGAACTCTCGGGTCATTAGAAATGATTTTATAGCCTTTTCCAGTTTGGTGCATCTCTACAATTCTTCTGATGTCTTCTGAAAATTGTCTTGATCAAGGTATGGTGCACATAAACAGATCTTTCTTGAGAAGAGCAAGCTCTGTCAGTAACCTGACTTTGTGTGTCTTTTTTATATGGCAAGGGCACCTGTACAAACCACGCCTCCAATCTCATTTCATTGATTGGCACACCTGACTCCAAGTTGCTTTTGTAGAAGTTATTCCCCCAGAGGTTCACATACTTTTTTGCAACAAATACATGTAATATTGGATCATTTTTCAAATGTTTCATTTATTTAATTGGGTTCTCTTTATCTAGGACTTGTGTGAAGATCTGATCACATTGTATGTCATATTTATGCAAAAACAGTTTTACAGGGTTTACGAACTTTCTAGCACCATCTTGAAATTTGTTATTTTGTGGCAACAGTACAGTGCAATACATAAAAAAAATTACTGTAAGTCACAATAAAAGGGCAAAAGAGGTAGTGTTCATGGACTACTCAGAAATTTGATGGCAGACATGAAACTGTTTTGTGTCTTACTGATAACTGTTGTGGGAAATTGACACTATTCACACTGATCAATACAACAAACTCCTATTTTCCACTCAGTCCAAATTGAATGGAATATTTGTTCATACTGTGAGCCAGGTTTATTAGCTCAGACTATGTGCATCTCATTATAGTTTTATCATGTCTGTCTTTTCTGTTCACAGTATCTTCAAGCAAGTTCTCAGCTAAGGTGAGAATGTCATCTTTTCCCTGTCTTCTCAATCCTTCCTGGACCCTGTTCCTATATCAGTTCTGTGATCTGCAAGGTGTCTTACTTTAAAGACATGAGAAAGCTGATTGTTTCCAGTTGGTTTCTATTGAGTGCTATATTCACTATTGACTCTATCTATGAGCAGCTGTCCTCCACTTGACACTTGTGGTCTAACTTGCTGATGTATATTTAAGGCAGAGGTTGATCTTTCATGCTGCACTGCCCAGCAAACCACATGTTTAACCCTAGCCTAATCGCAGGACAGTTTACAATGACCAATTAACTTGCTAACCAGTAGATAGATAGATACTTTATTCATCCCCATGGGGAAATTCAACTTTTTTTCCAATGTCCCATACACTTGTTGTAGCAAAACTAATTACATACAATACTTAACTCAGTAAAAAATATGATATGCATCTAAATCACTATCTCAAAAAGCATTAATAATAGCTTTTAAAAAGTTCTGAAGTCCTGGCGGTTGAATTGTAAAGCCTAATGGCATTGGGGAGTATTGACCTCTTCATCCTGTCTGAGGAGCATTGCATCGATAGTAACCTGTCGCTGAAACTGCTTCTCTGTCTCTGGATGGTGCTATGTAGAGGATGTTCAACTTTGGACTGTCAGAGGAAACCAGAGCACCTGGAGGAAACGCACATGGTCAAGGGAAGAACATACAGACTCCTTACATATGACGTTGGAATTGAACTCCGAACTCTGAGACCCCGAGCTGTAATAGCGCCAGCTAACCACAACGCTACCATAACTCTGTTACTGGCAGTAAATAGTTATGTTGTGTAAGGCATGATTTAGAAAGCTAATGGAAGCAAATTCAATGCAACTCAATGCAAATTCTTTAAATATTGAGGGAAAAGTACAGGGAAGGAGTGATAACAGCCTCTTTAATCAGAAAAAAGAAGTCCAGATCAGTCGGTTTAGAGTCAACTAAAACCTTGGACAACACATTAGCTTTAAGAGTGACTTAAGTGAGGAGAGGGGGGGTGGAATCCCATTGTTTTGTGCCCAGATAATTGTATTGGTAAATTTAAACATGGGAACAGTACAAAGTTGTACCAACCAATGTAAATTTCCTCCACAGTCAATCTAACGCTTCCCTGTTACACAGCCCATAAGCTTCCATTTTTCTTTCATCCACCTGCCCATCCCAGTCTGTTAATATCCTTAATATTTCTGTCTCAGCCATCATTTAAGTGAGGTAGTAGCAGCATTAGGCCATTCAGCCCATCAAGTCTACTCCACCATTTTATCACCACCTCTGGCAGTGTGTTCCATGTACTCACCAGTCTATATTTTAAAAGGAAAATGTACCTCTAAGTCCCTGAAACTTTCCACGATCCACCTTAAACAGATGACCTCTGGTATTGGCCTTTGCCGCCCTGTGAACAATGTAAAGCAGCAAGATGCTATTTTCATCCCATTTGTACTCATTATTTCAGACTGATGGTGGAATCCTAGAGCTTGGGGGAACTCGAGTTTCAGAGGAATGCAGATACTGAATTCGTTGGAAAAGGATTTAGCACATGGTTAACACAAAGATATGTGCTTTAAATAGAGAGTGAACACCTTCAAGTTCCTCTACCTCAAAATCTCTGAGGATCTAACCTGGTCCCAACATATTGATGTAGTCATTTATAAAATAAAAGGCAAGGCAGTGGCTATACTTCATTAGGAGTTTGAAGAGATTTGGCATGTCAGCAAATACACTCAAAAACTTCTATAGATGTACAGTGGAGAGCATTCTGACAGGCTGTATCACTGTCTGGTATGGAGGGGCTACTGCACAGGACCGAAAGAAGCTGCAGAAGGTTGTAAATCTAGTCAGCTCCATCTTGGGCACTAGTTGTAGAATACACCTTCTGGTGCTACTTGGACACGTCTTCAGTGATGAACCTGAGGTCGCAGGATGTTTTGGGTCTTTAGTCGTTAGACACCCTTGCCTGGGTGACCCAGCCGGTGGTGATCAGCCCATGACTTGTGTCCAAGTGACACACTAATCCATGGCTCCCCCCTCCGGATCCACAGTCACCATGAGGCCTTTTCAGCAGCCTCCAGAATGTTCTTGGTGGCTCTTCTGCACTGCAGTCCTTTTACTCCAAGGAGTTAAGAGTCCACTATAATAAATGGCCAGCTTCGACTGGCTCACAGCTTCGACTGGCTCACAGCGAGCTCTCCAGCCAGTGCTCCAGCATTCTGCAACAAGATCTGTGTATTTAACCCTCTTATGCTTGTTGGCCTCTTCAATCCGGTCTTCCTGGGGACAGTAAGTTCCAGTAGGACCACCTGCTTTGTAGACTCCGATATTAACACCATGTCCAAGCAGAGCGGAGTAGCTGCAATGATCTCTGGAAACTTGAGCTGCCTCCCTAGGTCGACTCGGAGCTGCCAGTCTCATGCAGTGGCAAGAAGCCCTCCCGAAGAGCTAGGACAGTGTTGAGCTTTCTCCCCCACTCTAATAAAGGTGATGGACTGTTTGGGAGCGTGCTGATTTTTGCTGTCTTGAATTGCTGTGCTGATTGTGCCTGCCATAGACCTTAGGACTTGATCATGATGCCAGTGGTATCGCCCTTCCCCCAATGCCTTCAGGCAGCAGCTGAGGATATGCTCCAAAGTGCCCCTCTTCTGGCACAGTTGGCATGCTGGAGTGTTTGCCATGCCCCACCTGTGTAAGTTGGCCGGGCTTGGGAAATCATCATAGACTGTTTGGATGAGAAACTTGATGCGCAGTGGTTCAGCTCTCCAGAGCTCTGTCCAGGTGAACTTGTGAGTTTCTGCATGCTCCCATCTAGTCTAGGTGCCTTGTTTGCACAGGCGACCATCTTGATGTATTGTTCTTCCTCCGCTTCTGCGCTTATCACGTCCTGAACCAGTTGACGCTTCTCCTTTCTGTGGGTTTTGTCGTAGCGTGCTTTGGGAAAACAGCCCAGTCCTGCCTGCCCCACCGCCACAATGCCTACCATAATGTTGTGCCGCAGCCATGCCTCTGCGCTGTCGCCAGCCTCCTGTGCCTGCCACTTCCTTCCAGTCTTTACGCGGATTCCTGCTGAAGCAACTTTAACGTCAGAGGAGTCTCAGTACATCACACCCTCCCTGGCTCGAGTGACTTTGAATTCCTCTGATAGGCCGCTGATGGGGAGCTGCGGCTTGGTGGAATGCCCATACAGGGCAGTGCTGCTTAAGGTCCAGGAGCGCCCCAACCACTTCCAGAGAAACTGACTGATGATCTTCTCTAGAGCCTCCACTGTCGACATTGGCACCTCATAGACTAGAAGGGGCCAGAGTAGCCTTGACAAGACTCCATGTTGGTACATCCAGGCTTTGAATTTTCCTGGAAGCCCCGTTTCGTCAATCACGGTGAGCCAGGTTATCACATCACTCCTGGTTTGTTGAAGTGCGGCAGTGTCCTTCAGGGAACTGTGGAAAATTTTGCATTGAAACATAGAAAACCTACAGCACAAACAGGCCCTTCGGCCCACAAAGTTGTGCTGAACATGTCCCTACCTTAGAAATTACTGGGCTTACCTATAGCCCTCTATTGTTCTAAGCTCCATGCACCTATCCAAAAGTTTCTTAAAAGACGCTATCGAATCCGCACATTCAGCACATTCCACGCACTCACCAGTCTGAGTTTTAAAAAAACTTACCCCTGACATCTCCTTTGTACCTACTCCCCAGCACCTTAAACCTGTGCCCTCTTGGGGCAGCCATTTCAGCCCTGGGGAAAAGCCTTTGACTATCCACACAATCAATGCCTCTCATCATCTTGTACATCTCTATCAGGTCACCACTCATCCTCCACCACTGCAAGGAGAAAAGTCCGAGTTCACTCAACCTGTTTTCATAAGGCATGCTCCCCAATCCAGGCAATATACTTGTTAATCTCCTCTGCACTCTTTCTATGGCTTCCACATCCTTCCTGTAGTGAGGTGACCAGAATTGAGCACAGTACTCCAAGTGGGATCTGACCAGGGTCCTATATAGCTGTAACATTACCTCTCAGCTCCTATGAAGGCCAATACACTGTATGCCTTCTTAACCACAGACTCAACCTGCGCAGCTGCTTTGAACATCCTATGGACTCGGACCTCAAGATCCCTCTGATCCTCCACACTGCCAAGAGTCTTACCATTAATACTACATGTTTTGCATCCTATCAATGTCCTGCTGTAACTTCTGTGAGCCCTCCACACTATCCACAACACCTTCAATCTTTGTGTCATCAGCAAACCTACTAACCCATCACTCCACTCCTCATCCAGGTCATTTATAAAAATCACAACGAGCAAGAGTCCCAGAACAGATCCCTGAGGCACACCACTGATCACTGACCTCCATGCAGAATATGACCCGTCTACAACCACTCTTTGCCTTCTGTGGGAAAGCGAGTTCTGGATCCACAAAGCATTGTCCCTTTGGATCCCATGCCTCCTTACTTTCTCAATAAGCCTTGCATGGGGTACCTTATCAAATGCCTTGCTGAAATCCATATACACTACATCTACTGCTCTTCCTTCATCAATGTGTTCAGTCACATTCTCAACCCCCCCCCCCCCACCTCTTTTGCCTCCCTCCCTGTCCTTTCTGAAACATCTAAAACCTGGCACTTGAAGTAACCATTCCTGTCCCTGAGCCATCCAGGTCTCTGTAACGGCCACCACATCATATCTCTCAAGTATTGATCCACGATCTAAGCTTATCTGCTTTGTTCACAACACTCCTTGCGTTAAAATAAACACATCCCAAACCTTTGGTCTGAGCGCGTCCCTTCTCTATCACCTGCCTAGCCTCCCTCGTGGACTGTCTACAAGCTTTCTCTATTTGTCAGCCAACCTCCTCTTCCCCAGTCTCTTCAGTTTGTTTCCCACCCCCCAACAATTCTAGTTTGAACTCTTCCCCAGTAGCCTTAGCAAACCTCCCCGCCAGAATATTGGTACCCGTGCAACCCGTCCTTTTTGTACAGGTCACACCTGCCTCAAAAGAGGTCCCAATGATCCAGAAATCTGAATCCCTGCCCCCTGCTCCAATCCCTCAGTCACGCATTTATCCTCCACCTCATCCTATTCCTATTCTCACTGTTGCTTGACACAGGCAGTAATCCCGAAATTACTACCATTGTGGTCCTGCTTCTTAACTTCCTTCCTAACTCCCTGTAGTCTTTTTTTCAGGACCTCCTCCCTTTTCCTACCTATGTCATTGGTACCAATATGTACTGTTACGTATTCAGGCAACAATAATTATAGATGAGTTAGACGAAGGGGTTTTATAACGAATAACACGTTTATTAAACACTGATAACAAACCCCCTTCAAAAGTAAACAAACCCAAACAATGACCCGAAACCAGCTGCTGGCAGCTGAATCAAACAGTTCTTAATAGCGTTGCAGTCTCAAACAGTCTTTAAAGCGGTATTGAAAAGAACTCAGTTCTCTAAAGCGATATGCCGAATGAAAACAGTATTTTAAAACGATATGCCGGCAGTTCAAAAGCTCACGGTACTTTTAAAAGGAGAGACTTTTTAAAGCGATGTAAATTCTCTTCCACGTCGATGTCCTTCGATTCCCAGCGTCGAACTCCCACGTCGAATTTTATTAAATATAACAACTTAAAGTGACTGACCTCTCTTCCACACTATTCTCAAACCCTTTCTGGTCATCCCAGGGGTCAACAGCGAGAATAGTCAACGAAATCCTTCCGAATGAGGATCAAACAAGGTCGAAGTCAATCCATCGAAAATCGATTTTTCTTGATCTCCAAACTTCACTCTCCATTAGCAAAGAAACCGTTGGCTCTGACCTTTTAAACTTTAGGCATTAACAAAACTTCATTTTTAACTAAACTGCGTCATCCTTTTAAATCACGCAGTGACATGAAGTCATCTTGGCAAATCCAGCCACGAACTGCCCCACCCAACAGGGTGGGTCTTCCTTTTATACCCTGTAGAAAAAACCTGTCACATGACCTCTACTGGCGGGAAAATGACATCACTCCACCATTACCTCATGTCCAGTATAACTTCAACCCCAGTCACGTGACAAGGGTACCACTGTCACGTGTCACGGGTACGTAACACCTCCCTCCAAAAAAAACATTTTTGGTCTATCAAGAACAAAAATTTTTAACAATTACTTACAAAAAAAAAACAAATGTATAAATCATATAACATACACAATATACAATACAGTAGGAGTGTTACAATAAAAAAAAACCACTCCAAAAAAAAACATTGTACATTCAACATCGAGATAGACAATCAGCAACCACATTATCTTTACCTTTAATATGAGTTATCACAATATTGTACTCTTGTAACATCAAACTCCAATTTAACAATCTTCTGTTTTTGTTTTTCATCTTACTCAGAAAGACTAACGGATTATGATCAGTGTAAACAATAAGTGGTTTTTGAGTTGTACCAACATATACCTCAAAATATTCCAAAGCTAAAACAAGAGATAACAATTCTTTCTCTATTGTTGAATAGTTTCTTTGATGCTTATTAAATTTCTTAGAAAAGTAAGCTACTGGATGATCAACCTCATCACCCTCATTCCTTTGCATCAATACTGCTCCCGCAGCTTCATCACTAGCATCCACAGCTAATGAAAAAGGTTTTTCAAAGTCAGGTGCCTTAAGCACAGGTTGTTCACATATCATTGTTTTCAATTTTTCAAATGCTTCCTGACAAAACACCGTCCATACAAACTTTACATTCTTCTGCAGAAGATTAGTTAATGGAAGGGCAACATTAGCAAAATTCTTACAAAATTTTCGATAATATCCTACCATTCCCAAAAACCTTCTGAGAGTTTTTTTCCCCGTCGGAGTGGGAATTTCCAAAATTGCCTGAACTTTTGCCTGAACAGGAGCTACCTTACCTTGACCCACAACATAACCAAGGTAAGTCACAGTAGCATGTCCAAATTCACTCTTGGCTAAATTAACAGTCAAGTTAGCTTTTGAAAGCTTTTCAAACAATGTCTCCACCGCAATAATGTGTGCTTCCCAAGTATCATTTCCTGTCACTAAATCATCAATATAAGCATCAGTATCTTTCAAACCCTGAATCACAGAATTAATCATCCTCTGAAAAGTACCTGGCGCATTCTTCATCCCAAATGGAAGAACATTATACTCATATAACCCAGAGGGAGTTACAAATGCAGAAATTTCTCTACCTCTGTCCGTTAGTGGAACACACCAATACCCTTTTAATAAATCAATCTTTGTAAGGAACTTTGCTTTTCCAACCTTATCTACACAATCATCTACTCTAGGAATTGGATATGCATCTGTTTTCGTTACAGCATTCACCTTCCTATAGTCCGTACAAAACCTAATACTACCATCAGGTTTTGGCACCATAACACATGGCGAACTCCAATTCGAGTTAGAATGTCTAATAATATCATTCTCTAACATGTATTCAATTTCTTTCTCAGCAAGTTCACATTTTTCCATGTTCATCCTATATGGATGTTGTTTAATAGGTTTGGCATCTCCAACATCTACATCATGTGAAGCTATAGTAGTCCTTCTCGGAACATCTGGAAACAAATCCTTATACTTAAAAATCAATTCCTTCATCTGTTGTTTCTGCTCTAGCTGTAAATGTGCTAATTTCTCATCCATATTTTCCAAAATAGTCGAATTAGGTAACCTAACAGAAACAATGTTAAATTTAGAATGAAAGTCAGATGAATCATCTATCATGTTCCCAGTTAAATCCAACTCATTCTCACTAACCACAACAGTCACAGTATCAGATTGTTTCTCAAAATATGGTTTAATCATATTTATGTGGCAAAGTTGTGTTGACCTTCTACGATCTGGAGTTTTTATTACATAATCCACATCATTAACTCTAGACACAATTTCATAAGGTCCATGAAATCTAGCTTGTAAAGGATTTGTCTGCACTGGGAAAAGAACCAACACCTTATCTCCAGGCTTAAACATCCTCATCCTAGCTTCCTTATCATACCAAGTCTTCATTTTCTCCTGAGCCAACTTCAAATTTTCCTTGGCTAAGCTACAAGCTCTATGTAACCTGTCCTTAAATTTCAAAACATAGTCCAACAAATTAGTATGCACTTCCTTACTAATCCACTGTTCCTTCAATAAAGCTAAAGGTCCTCTAACTCTATGTCCAAACACAAGTTCAAATGGACTAAACCCTAAAGATTCCTGTACCGATTCCCTTACTACAAATAAAACTAAGTTTATACTCTCATCCCAGTCACTTTCATTCTCCACACAATATGTCCTAATCATATTCTTGAGAGTAGAATGAAACCTCTCCAAAGCACCTTGCGATTCTGGATGGTATGCAGACGAAGTAATTTGCTTAGCTCCCAATTTATAAACTATCTGTTGAAACAATCCAGACATAAAATTACTACCTTGATCAGTTTGTATTTCCTTAGGCAATCCAAAATAAGTAAAGAATTTTATAAGAGCCTTCGTCACAGTTTTAGCTTTTATATTCCTAAGTGGTACTGCCTCTGGAAACCTAGACGAAGTACACATGATAGTCAACAAATACTGATAACCAGTTTTTGTCTTTGGTAATGGACCAACACAATCTACAATAACTTTAGAAAACGGTTCACCAAATGCTGGAATAGGTTGTAATGGAGCTACTGGTGTAACCTGATTTGGTTTACCCACAATTTGACAAGTATGGCACGTCTTACAAAACATCGCCACATCTTTTCTTAAACCAGGCCAGTAAAAATGTTTTAAAATCTTGTCCACAGTTTTCCTTATCCCTTGATGTCCACCTAAAGGCACACTATGAGCTAAAGTCAAAATCTCATTCCGATAAACTTTAGGAACAACCACCTGATAAACAACATTCCATTCCTCACTTGCAGGAATTGTAGGCGACCTCCACTTTCTCATCAACACTCCTTTTTCCAAGTAATATCCTACTGACACCTTCTCAATTTCACTACCTAGTAAAGCTTGTTCCCTTAATTTTATAATCTCAGGATCTCTATTCTGCTCTGCTATCATCTCCTTCCGAGACAGAGATAAATCTTCATAGTCAGACTTACTCCCAGAATCTTGTTCAAACAACGAAGGTAAGAAAGTTTCTGACACATCCTCAAAACTCAAATCCTGAGTTGAACAGTCATGAGTAACGACCTCATTCTGCACATCAATCTTTTTAGCCATAGCTCTAGTCACAACACAAGAAAAATCTGTGTTAAAATTCACCTCTGGTTCCTCTGATTCCATTGTCAAATGCACTTCAGGAAAAACTTGTCCACCTGCCAAGTCATTACCTAACAATAAAGAAATACCCTTCACAGGTAAGCTATGCTGTAATCCTACCTTAACAAATCCTGTAACTAACCCTGACTTTAAATTTACTTCATGTAAACGTACAGGCATAAAATCACTTCCAACACCTCTTATGTAATTCACCTCACCAGTATCACTCTTTTCATTAAACTTCAACACACTATCTAACATCAGTGATTGAGAAGCTCCAGTATCCCTAAGAATTTTTATTGGCACCAGAGTAGATCCTTCTTTCAAGGATACAAACCCTTCAGTTATAAAATGATCATATCCCTTTCTAACTTTGTCAGACTCTAACAAATCCTCATTTGTGTTTACCAAACCCTGTAACTTTACAGGTGCTTTAGTATGTTGCACACAAACATCTGTAACTGCTTCCTTCTCTTTCTTTTTCAATTTGAAACAGTTAGCTATTACATGGCCAGGCTTCTTACAATAGTTACAAATAAGACCAAACTGTCTTTCCTTCACAGGTTTTCCTTCCTCCTTACCTCTCTCATTAACCTCTAATTTAATTTCTAATTTACCTGGAGTCTCCATATTATTTCTCCTCTTAAAAATTCTACCCTGAGGAAATTTATTCTTATGGATTAAAACATACTCATCAGCTAATCTAGCACAGTCCTGCAATTTATCAGTATCCCTCTCATTTAAGTAGGTCCTTACTTCAACAGGAATGCTTCTTTTAAATTCCTCCATTAAAATCAGCTCTCTCAATGTCTCATAGTCCTCATTTACATTTTTAGAAGAAACCCATCTCTCAAAACACATAGCTTTATCATAGGCAAATTCCACATAAGTCTTTTCCACAGACTTTTTCAAACTCCTGAATCTTTCCCTATAAGCTTCTGGGACCAACTCATACGATTTGAGAATATTTTCTTTCACAATATCATAATCTAATGCTTGCGCAGCAGTTAAAGCTGTGTAAACGTGTCGTGCCTTGCCTTTGATTACACTCTGTAATAACACTGACCATTTATCTTTCGGCCACTCTGACATCCGAGCAATAGTTTCAAAATGTTGAAAATATCTCTCCACTTCTGTTTCACTAAATGGAGGGACCAATTTAATTTCCTGGCTAGCAACAAACGGTTTTCTAGTATCAGAAGACTGATTCTCAGACCTTAAATTCACCATTGCATATTCAAATTCCCTTTTCTTCTGCTCAGATTCCAATTTACACCTCTCTAACTCTGCTTTACTTTGTTCCAACCTCATTTGTTCAATTTGCAACTGCATCTCCAGATTACTTATTGGAAACGATTCTAAAATCGATTCTTCAAAATGACCCGAAGCCACATAGTGTGATGCGATCTTTCTCTGTATTACAGCTTTTGAAGTAGTTGGCAAGATCCCTTTAAGATGCAACCGATTAGCAAGTTCAGAGACTTCAGTTTTTTTTCGCCCTCGCTAACAAATCCGCGTCTGGCGAATCCAAAAACTCATCAATATTCATCGTTGCCGAATACCACTCACAAGCCAAACAAACAAAAAAAAAATCGAGCAATCCCCGTCACCAAAACACCGACTCAAAATTCAAAAAGCTTATTAAACTCAAATAATTCAATTCCGGACGTACCCCCATATTTATGTTACGTATTCAGGCAACAATAATTATAGATGAGTTAGACGAAGGGGTTTTATAACGAATAACACGTTTATTAAACACTGATAACAAACCCCCTTCAAAAGTAAACAAACCCAAACAATGACCCGAAACCAGCTGCTGGCAGCTGAATCAAACAGTTCTTAATAGCGTTGCAGTCTCAAACAGTCTTTAAAGCGGTATTGAAAAGAACTCAGTTCTCTAAAGCGATATGCCGAATGAAAACAGTATTTTAAAACGATATGCCGGCAGTTCAAAAGCTCACGGTACTTTTAAAAGGAGAGACTTTTTAAAGCGATGTAAATTCTCTTCCACGTCGATGTCCTTCGATTCCCAGCGTCGAACTCCCACGTCGAATTTTATTAAATATAACAACTTAAAGTGACTGACCTCTCTTCCACACTATTCTCAAACCCTTTCTGGTCATCCCAGGGGTCAACAGCGAGAATAGTCAACGAAATCCTTCCGAATGAGGATCAAACAAGGTCGAAGTCAATCCATCGAAAATCGATTTTTCTTGATCTCCAAACTTCACTCTCCATTAGCAAAGAAACCGTTGGCTCTGACCTTTTAAACTTTAGGCATTAACAAAACTTCATTTTTAACTAAACTGCGTCATCCTTTTAAATCACGCAGTGACATGAAGTCATCTTGGCAAATCCAGCCACGTACTGCCCCACCCAACAGGGTGGGTCTTCCTTTTATACCCTGTAGAAAAAACCTGTCACATGACCTCTACTGGCGGGAAAATGACATCACTCCACCATTACCTCATGTCCAGTATAACTTCAACCCCAGTCACGTGACAAGGGTACCACTGTCACGTGTCACGGGTACGTAACAGTACCACAACCTCTGGTTGTTCTCCCTCCCACCGCAAGATATCGTGAACGTGATCTGAAACATCCCGGACCCTGGCACCTGGGAGGCAAACTACCATCTGAGTTTCTTTCCTGATGTCTACAGAATCGCCTGTCTGACCTTCTAACTATAGAGTCCCCTATCGCTACTGCTTTCCTCTCCCTTCCCTACCCTTTTGAGCTACAGGGCCAGAGTCTGTGCCAGAGGCATGGCCACTGCTGCTTCCCACAGGTAGGCTGTCTTCTCTCCCTCCCCCCCCCCCCCCCCCCACCCCAACAGTACACAGTACTCACAGGAGTACTTAGTGTCAAGGTGTGCAGCCACCAGGGGTACTCTCTAGTACCTGACTCTTTCCCTTCTCTCTGCTGACTGTGACCCACCTGTCTGTCTCCCTTGGCCCTGGTGTGACCACCTGCCTATAACTCCTTTCTATCACCTCCTTGCTCTCCCTGAGCAGGCGAAAGTCATCGAGCTGCATCTCTAGTTCCCTAACTCAGTCCCTCAGGAGTTGCAGCTGGACAGACCTGGTGCAGATATAGCCGTCCAGGAGACTGGGAGACTCCAGCACCCCCCACATCTGACACTGAGCACAGAAAACTGGCCTCACACACATACTACTTCCTTTCCACAATTAACACAGTTAAACCTACCTCGCCTTGTCCCGTTACCGTCTAAGCTCGTTGAGACAAAGCCCTATCGCTCTGCCGCCTCTCACTCTGCTGCCTGCTGGATACAGTGGTCTTTTTAAACCTTTAGCGGGCTACTGGCTGACACCATGTGCCTGTGTGGTCTCGCCTCTTTTACCCCGAGTAGTAGAAAAAAAAATTCCCTTTGCTCCAAAAAACCAGCCGTTCACTCATAGCCGCCTTGCCTAGGCTCTTGACTGGTTTCTCTGTCACCTTTGGAATCTTGATCCCTCCAAGGTAAAGCAGAACCGGTCGGCCACTCTTCCCTTCTTCAGGACCAGAGACCTGGACTTGGCTGGTTTAAAGCTCATCCTTGCCCATGAGATGAGCCGTTTCAGCCCTTGAAGGAGCCATCTGCACCCAGGGACAGATGTTGCCTTGACTGTCAGGTTGTCCGTGGATGCTCTTATGGTGGGGGGGCTGCTGAATGCCAGGTCTGGACATGGAGCCTCTACATTCCACCTCCGCTGACTTGGCAATCATGTTCATGGCCAATGAGAGGTGTGACGCCGAGATTGTGCAGTCAGTGATTATGCCCTTCTCCAGCCGATGCCAGACAGATGTTAGCGACCCTGAGAAGACTCTCAACCTGAAGTTTCTGTGATAGTCCAGAATGAAGTTTCGGATCATCTCTGGAACATGGTGTCTTGTCAGTGCTGTTTCAATGAGCTTGTGTGGGATGGATCCATAGGCATTAGTTAGGTCTAGCCAGAGTGCTGCAAGGTCTTGTCTGTTTTCCCTTGCCTTCCAGATCAGCTGGGTCACCACTCCTGTGTGCTGTAGGTATCGAGGTACTCCTGGGACTCCCCCCTTCTGTACTGAGGTGTCTATGTATCCATTCTTTAAAAGGAACTCAGTTAAACGTTGGGCCACAATCTTGAAGAAGATCTTCCTTCAACGCTGAGCAGCGAGATGATATGAAACTGCTTGATTTTTGCTTGAATCCTCTTCAGTATACACTGGAATTTAGAAGGATGAGAGGGGATCTGATTGAAACATATAAGATTATTAAGGGATTGGACACACTGGAGGCAGGAAGCATGTTCCCGCTGATGGGTGAGTCCAGAACTAGAGGCCACAGTTTAAGAATAAGGGGTAGGCCATTTAGAACAGTGATGCGGAAAAACATTTTCACCCAGAGAGTGGTGGATATGTGGAATGCTCTGCCCCAGAAGGCAGTGGAGGCCAAGTCTCTGGATGCATTCAGAGAGAGTTAGATAGAGCTCTTATAGATAGCGGGGTCAAGGAATATGGGGAGAGGGCAGGAACGGGGTACTGATTGTGTATGATCAGCCATGATCAGTGAATGGCGGTGCTGGCTAGAAGGGCCGAATGGCCTACTCCTGCACCTACTGTCTATTGTCTTTTGGTATCCAGACACCCTACTCTTGCCTCCACTGAGCAATAATCTTTCCTCTCTGCCAGATCACTTTTCAGGTCTTCCAGAGTTGCATAAGGAGCCTCGGGCACTGATGGTAGACTTTGTAAGGTACTCCGCTGGGGTCGGGTTGGAACTTGCTCTTGCAGCTTTGACTGCTTCTTTGACCTCCTTCAGGGTGAGCTCAGATGTTGAACTAGGTCACCAGTTCTGGAGGTGTCACCAATGCCTCACACAGGCTGAGGTCCTGCTCTGTCGAGGTGTCACTGAAAATGATACTGAGATGCTGGTTTATCTCCTCTACAGAACAAGTGAAGTGACTGCTTTGCTTCTGTCCCAGTATCCTCTTGGTGAAGCCAAAGGGATTGGTAATGAAAGCACTGCCCTTTCGGGCCCTCTCCTTCCCCTTCGTTCGGTGCCACTCAGCCCGCTTGAGTGTGATGAGCCGCCTCCTCATGATATCTGTGAGGTCTGACAGGGCAGGCTTTTGCTTCTCCTTGACCAACTTAAATTGGCACTTCAGAGATCTGAGTTCTTGTCTCAGCTGGCTAATCTTAAACTCCCGCCGGTTTGGTCTCGCTGGATTACTTGTTCCATGCTTTTCCTTGGCGCCAAACTGTTCTGAGCCTATTATGCTCATTATGAGGGTGCTCATTATAGTCTGGAGCTTCTGGTCGACATTGCCCTTTGATATTGTCTCCAGAATCTTGTCTACATCCTCATCCAACTGAATCCTGTCTACATCTAACTGAACTTGTAAGCGGCAGGCCACTTCACCTGATGCTGTTCCCACTTCCTACTTCGTGGGGGGATTTGTGTTACTTGGAGGCTCTGGGCACTGTGGGGTGACTCTGGGCCTGGCTTCTCCTCCATCTGACCAGGTTCTGTAGTCAGCACCACAGATTGTAGTACTAGCTACTGCTCCTGTGCGTTGCTTCACTTGCTCCCCCCTCAAGCAGGCTATCTTTGGTGGATCTTCAGACCTCTCAGGTTTTTTCACACCTTGCCGCAGATACAGACTACATGCATAGTCAATTGTCCGTTTGCTTGAGAAATTGCCAATCGGTTCATCCGATTGAAATGCTCATCTCTTTCCACCGCCCCCCCCCACCCCCCGCGGGCATCAAAGTACCCAGGACACCTTCAGGGAGAAGTGTCTCAGAAAGGCATTATTAAGGATGTCCAGTACCCAGGGCATGCCCTTTTCTCACTGTTACCATCAGGTAGGAGGTATTGAAGCCTGAAGGCACACACTCAGTGGTTCAGGAACAGCTTCTTCCCCTCTGCCATCTGATTCCTAAATGGACATTGAAGCTTTGGACACTACCTCACATTTTAAAAAATATACAGTATTTCTGTTTTTGCATATTTTTAAAATATCTATTCAATATGCATAATTGTTTATTACTGTTTTATTTTATTTAATATTATTTTTATTTTCTCTGTGCTGGATTATGTATTGCATTGAACTGCTGCTAAGTTAACAAACTTCACGTCACATGCCGGTGATAATAAACCTGATTCTGATACTGTTTTATGTACATCACAACATACAGTGTTAACAACCAACGCAACCTAAAGATGTGTGGAGGGCAGCCCGTCAGTGTGGCCATACGTTTCAGCACTTAAAGTAGCGTGTTCAAAATGTTAAGAACAACACAAACAGTAACAGAGCAATACAGGCTTCTTTCCCTCCCTACCCCTACCCACCCCTCATACATGAAACCCTGCTGGTTTCCTTGGCTGCGTAAGTTTAGGGAGTGCACATTCCGGTCCCATCAAACCCTTGAGACTGGGACAGCTTTCCCACCCCAAACCCCGGTTTGTGTGAATGCTGTGTAATTTGCTGCCCTGTTACAACTCAGTACCAAGAGATAACAAAGTACACTGCATACAATTAAAATGAATTATATTTATGAATCTTAACTAAAGGGTTAGTAAAGAAAGGAAAGAAAAAAAAAGGACCCATTATAATTAAGCTGTCAAATGAGCTCAACTCTTCCTCAAAATTCATATTCAGCAATCCTCAGTTGACTTCTACACCTTGCTCCATCAAATCATGGTCTCCCATTGGGTTGAATCCTACAACCAGTTCTCTCCAGCATCTTCTCTCTTTATCTCCCCGTGAACAAAGGACCTCAGCTCACATTCCAAAGCACCCGTTATCTCTAACCATAACCCAAACACTGCTTCTACAGAAAGACCATTATGTAGGCAGTGAAACCTTTCCCAGGGTGTTACATAGATACAGATAGACCTCCAACTCCAGGGCAGGCCTCCTTCAGTCTTTGGCCACTGAATCTCAGATCACCAGTCCTTGGACCAGACTTCCAGACTAGACTTTCATGTGTCCACAAGTCTGGGCTGGTGGAGATGATTGAATGGGGTGGCAAATTGGTTTATTGTTGTGACATTTAATGAGGTACAGTGAAAAAATTGTATGCCATCCCTACAGATCTTTTAATTACAACAGTGCATTGAGGTGGTAGAAAGGAAAGGAAGAATAAAATGCAGAGAGGCGGTACGATGCAAATTGGTAACTAGGTTTATGGAATGAAAAAGAATGGCTGGCTAAGACTGAGATAGATGAAGCAAATCTAGAGGTAACGTAAATGTATAAAGGTTTTTCACAGTATGCAGGTTGAGGCAAGGTGAAGTTGAATGATGCTGAAGAAACAGAAAATAAGCCAGCTTGGTAGCAGTGTCAATCTGAAGCCTTGAATCACTAAACAAGGGAACATCTGCAGGTGCTGGAAATCCAAGCAATACTGCCGAAGGAACTCTGCCTGAAATGTTGATTTTTTTTTTCCCCCCCCCCATAGATGCTGCCTGGCCTGCTGAGTTCCTCCAGCATTTCATGTGTGATGTGTATTGCTTGAAGCCATGAATCATTGTTTTAACACTTAGTGAGAGATGGAATTCAGGAGGGTAGGAGCAGAGTCTTTGCTGGGGCCAATGGCTTTCTCCTCTAATTCAACCTGCACTTTCAGAATTAGGTTTATTATCACTGACTGATGTCGGAAAATGGGTTGTTTTGTGGCAGCAGTACAATGCAATACATTTAAAAATTACTATAGATTGCAATAAGAAATGTAAAGATAAGAAATAATTTAAAAAGAGCAAAGTAGTGAGGTAGTGTGAGTTCTGATAGTGAAGGTGAAGAAGCTGTTCCTAAAACATTGTGCCTTCAGGCTCCTGTACCTCCTCCCTGAAGACACACTGTGTTTTAGGACAGGTAATTGAGTGACAGTTGAAGGGTCGAGCCAAAAGGTTATGTTAGCTGTGGAGTTGAGGATTAATTGTTGTTCTGGTGGTAACAATATTCAATCAGTGTATTCTGAGAATAAGGGGTTTGATTGAAGTCTGGTTCCTGTCTATTCCAATGCTTCCAGCAGGAGGAGCTGTGGGACAGTGGTACAGTAACAACATCTGGATATGCACAGAAGGGGGAAGCATTTAGCAAGGACACGGGTTAGATGGGCTCACATCAAAGTTCAAAGTGCACTTATTATCAAAATATGTATACTATATACAACCTTGAGATTCATCTTCTTGCAGGCAACCACAAAATGAAAACACAAAAAAATTCACAAAAAAACCCACACAACAAAGGGTGTCAAAGATCCAATGTGTGTGTGGGGGGGGGGGGGGAAGAACAACTCTTGCAAACAATTAAAACAGCAAACAAATAATCCACACTACATGAATTACAGAGTCTGTGACAGTGAGTCCACAGCCACGGAGCCAGTTCAGCGCTGAGGCGAGTAAAGCCTCAGAGACCAGTGAGCCGAACACCGGTTCATCCTTCACCCTCAGCCTCGATGCCTTAATCTCTTTAATCTGGCTTGGTGTTTAAAATGGCTAACTATTGTTTTTTTTTTGGTTCTTGGGCCCTGCCATGTCAATTCTGCCCCAAATTCCCTTCAGCACTGTGTACCGCAGCTGTACCTGCATTCTAGAGGGTACGGCTTCACAACTCCCAAATGGAGATTGCAGTGATTGTAGTCAGAAAAGGGTATTTAGTCAAATAGCTGGTAGTTTCGTTAGCTGCATGCAAAATGTCACTCTCACCACTGCCTTCTTGGGTGGAAAAATAAAATTGCACATGATGTGGATAAGGCAACAGGCATTACCAGTCCTGTTTGCCCCCCCCCCCCCCCCCCATGGTGGGGAGGTGCCTGCCATCTTGCAGTCCCCATGAAGATGCTCCTGCAATGCTCTAGATAAGGAGTTCCAGGATTAAGACCTAGTGACAGGAATGGATTTCCAAGTGAAGATGATGTCTTAAACATTTTCCTGAGAGAGGATGGGCTGTGGTTTGACACTCTTCTGAAAGATGCCAGTTCTGATAATACAGCACTTCTTTGCTCTTGTACTAGTGTACTGATGATGTGAGTGTCCCCTTTCATAAGGATGTAGGGTTTAGGGGTCCTCTCTGAATCTCACCATTCTTAGAATATAGAAGAGTACAACACATGAACAGGTCCTTTGGCCCACAATGTTCTGCCAAACCAGCTAAACAGCAAATTATAAACACCCAGATACTAATCCCTCTTCCTTCTTCCTTACATCCATGTGCCTATTCAAACATCTCTTAAAAGCCTCAATTGTATTTGCCTTTACCACCATACCAGGCAGTGCATTCCAGGATTCCACAACTCTCGTAAGTAAAAAAATGTACCCCTCACAACCCTCTTGAACCTATCATTCTCACCTTCAATGCATGCCCTCTGCTGTTAGACATTTCAACCCTGGGGAACAGATTCTCTCTGTCCACTCTATCTAAGCCTCTCATAATATTGTAAACATCTATCAGATCTTCCCTCAGCCTCCAACACTCCAGACAAAACAATGCATGTTTATCCAGCCTCTCGTGCTGCTTCTAAACCAGGAAGCATCCTGGTAAATCTCTTCTGCAGCCTCTCCAAAGCCCAGATGTCCTTCCTATAGTGGGATGAACAGAACTGTATGCAGTACTCCAAATGTGGCTGAATCAGAGTTTTATAGAGTTGCAACATAATCTCCTGACTTTTTCCAGCAATTTCCCTACAATTGATGTGTGATTCACTGGTCTATAGTTCCCAGAATTTTCCCTTGTTCAGTTTGTAAAAAGAGGTGCAACATTAGCCACATGCTAGTCCTCCAGTGGCTAGAGAGGACACAAAAGTACTGGTCAAGGGCCCAGCAATCTCATCTCTTGCCTCCTTCAATAACTTGGGGTAAATCCCATCAGGCCCTGGAAACATAACCACCTTAATACTCATTAGGAGGCCCAACACTTCCTCCTCCTTGACCTCTAAACACCCTGACATATTTATACACTCAGCAGTTATCTCCTGTTCTCCATATCCTTTTCCTTGGTAAATACTGAAGCAAAGCACTCACTAAGTACCTCACTCACATGCTTTGCATCTAAGCAAGTGTTCTCCCCTTTTTCCTTGAATGGTCCCACCCTCTCCCCAGTTATCCTTTTCCTCTTGATGTATGTATAAAATGCCTTAATCCTACTTGCCAAGGACTTTTCATGGCCCCTCCTGGCTTTTCTAGTTCCCTTTGGTTCTTTTCTGGCTTCTTTATAATCTTGTGTTTCATTTGACCTGACTTCCGAAGCTTCACATACTTTTCCTTTTTCTTCTTGCATAACTTCTTGCATCACCCCTCTGGATATCCAAGGTTCTCTCATCTTTCCATCCCCAACTATAGAAGTCTGCAAAGTTTGAGATGTCATGCAGAATCTTTGCAGACTTCGAAGGAAGTAGAGGCATTGCTGTGTTCTCTCCATAATCTCACTTAATTGCTGGGCCCAGAACAAGTTATTTGAAGTGATAACACCAAGGAATTTAAAGCTACTGACCCTCCGAAGAGGACTGGCTAGTGGACCTCTGGTTTTCTACTCCTTGGTCTATATGTATTAAACAAATAAGTAAGTAGTGCAAAAAGAAATGAATAAATACTGAGGTAGTGTTCATGCTCATTGTCTCCTGAGGTGGAATTGGTCAAAGTGAATCTGAGGTTGTAGAGGGGAAGTGAAGGAACTTGTGGTATATTTCATATGCAGATAATGGAGAAATGTGGACCACTTGTAGGAAGGGATTAGGCATAATTTGCTTAATTAGTTCAGTGCAACATTTCAGCCCATCACTGGACACAGCATTTAGTTCAATTTAACATTGCACTGTACCTCAAAGAAACTTGACAAAGCAAGCCCACTTGTCAGATTTCCAAGCTTATCAATGGAACAGGAAACTTAAAATGAACCTGAAATGTAAATTGTCCTTCAAACAGCAACATGGCATTTCTCATAGTGCGGCAATGTCAAACATACAAAAGCTATTCCCACCACGGGCTCTTTGCCAAAGAATGAGAAAGGAACAACCAGAATAAAGGGCAGGCAGACACAGTGAACCAGCCTGCACCTTACCTGCCCTGTTCCTGCCATGATAGGTTAAAAGGTTTGACAGCCCTCCAACAAGACATCTTGAATTCAGCACTCTTCTCCTCAAACCTTACCCCCTTTGAATGCAGTATCCTCCACTCGTCTCCACACCAATCCCAAACTTGCCATCAAAGCCGCCGACATTTCTCAGATACTTGCTCGTACTTGCCCCTTGAAAACGTCCCCATGCCAAATTATCAGAAAAATGTCTCCAATGCCATCACTGACCTCACCAGTTCTGGAGAACTCCCATCCTCTGCCACCAAGCTTACGTTATCCCACACTGCTTGCTTCCGCCTCATATCTAAGATCCACAAACGTAGGTCTGAGCAGGCCCATTGTCTCTGCCTGCTCCCGCCCCACTGAATTCGTGTCCTCATACCTAGATTCCATTCCATCCTCCTTGTTTCAGTCCCTTCCCACCTACATCTGCTACACTTCTCATGCTCTCAATCTCCTCTAACTTTCAATTCCCTGGCCCTAGCTACCTCATTTTCACCGTAGATGTTCAGCTCCTAAATCTTCCATCAAGAAGGCCTTAAATCTCTCCAGTTCTTTCTCAATAAAAGAACCAACTAGTTCCCCTCCAGTACCATCCTCAACAAATTTTCCTTCAGCTCCTCCCACTTTCTCCATACTCCAGGGGTAACCATGGGCACCCTCATGGGCCCCATCTATGCCTGTCTTTTCATTAGCTGTGTAGAACAGTCCATGTTCCAAGTCTTCTGAGATGATGCTCCTCAACTCTTCCTCTGCTACATTCTTCTCATTTGCTCTTCAGTATCACGAGCTTTTGACAACCTGGAAAAGTCGGTTACTTGAGCCTTGATGCCTGATCTGCTGTTCAGTGTGGCTGACAAATCGGAATTTGCTTGAGTAAGTCTTGAGTAACACACACTTGAGGAACTCAGCGGGTCAGGCAGCATCTATGGAAATGAATAAACAAACGACGTTTTGGGCTGAGACCCTTCAGGGTCTAATGATGGGTCTCTGTCCAAAATGTTGACTGTTTATTCCCCTCCATACATGTTGCCTGACCTGCTGAGTTCCTCCAGTATTTTGTGTTACTCATTAAAGATGTCTGTTTTTTCCCAGATTCAATCCAACCAGCCAAAGAGCCAGATTCAGTATTTACCACATGTACGTGAAAGCATTGAGTGAAATGTGCAATAACAGCCAACACCAGCATATTCAAGGATGCAACCCTCAAGGGTAGCCACACATTCCAATGCCAACATAGCATACCCACCATGTTTAGCAGAACTATGCAGAACAATCCCCCTTCCTAACCATTGACACACATAGGCTAGTTTCCAGCCCCAGGGCAAGCCACTTTGGGGCTTCCAGTCCTTGTCTTTGGATTCTGCCTTATAGACGTTGGGCCTACATCTTTGGATTTTATCCCAGAACTTGCTGATGACTGGTTTGACCTGTGACCCTTGACTTCTCACTGCCTTGGTATCCACACCCTTCTATAGGGGAGAATCCCACAGGTTCACCAGCCTCTGAATAAAATAATCCTCCACTCTGTTCTAGATGTCCCTGGTATTTGACAGCTCACGTTCAACCCAGCAGCCAGGTGAAGTATCTTTTTTGTAACCAGTCTGGCATTCTCAGAATTTTAAATGCACAACTGTTCAGTGCTCTTTCTCAATGTGCAACAGTCCTATCATCCTCAGTACAGTCTTGCATCCTTTCCCACAGTCCAAAGACCTACCAGTTGGTTACTCAATTGATCATTAATGGAGAACGTGTGGAGCAGGTTAAGACCTACAAGTATCTGGGAGTACAGTTAGACGAGAAGCTTGACTGGACTGCCAACACAGATGCCTTGTGCAGGAAGGCACAGAGTCGAATGTACTTCCTAAGAAGGTTGGCGTCATTCAATGTCTGTAGTGAGATGCTGAAGATGTTCTATAGGTCAGTTGTGGAGAGCGCCCTCTTCTTTGTGGTGGCGTGTTGGGGAGGAAGCATTAAGAAGAGGGACGCCTCACGTCTTAATAAGCTGGTAAGGAAGGCGGGCTCTGTCGTGGGCAAAGTACTGGAGAGTTTAACATCGGTAGCTGAGCGAAGGGCGCTGAGTAGGCTACGGTCAATTATGGATAACTCTGAACATCCTCTACATAGCACCATCCAGAGACAGAGAAGCAGTTTCAGTGACAGGTTACTATCGATGCAATGCTCCTCAGACAGGATGAAGAGGTCAATACTCCCCAATGCCATTAGGCTTTACAATTCTACCGCCAGGACTTAAGAACTTTTTAAAAGCTATTATTAATGCTTTTTGAGATGGTGATTTAGATGCATATCATATTTTTTTTTTACTGAGTTAAGTATTATATGTAATTAGTTTTGCTACAACAAGTGTATGGGACATTGGAAAAAAAGTTGAATTTCCCTATGGGGATGAATAAAGTATCTATCTATCTATCAATTGGTTACTGTAAATTGTCCTATGGTTAAGGTTAAATCTGGGGTTGCTGAGCGGCGTGGTTCAAAGTCTTGGAAGGGCCCATTCCCCACAGTATCTCTAAATAAATTTGTTATCAAAGTACACATGTCATCATATACATCTCTAAGATTCATTTTCGTGTGGGCATTCGGAGTAAATGCAAGAAACACGACAGAGTCAATGAGAGACCGCATAAACATGACAGGCAAACAACCAATGTGCACGAGACAACAGACTGCAAATGCAAAAAGAATAATGTTAAGTATTGAGAACATGAGATGAAGAGTCCTTGCATAGGTATAAGATGATAAGAACCATAAAATGGAGTCAGTACCTCTTTTTCAGAATGGCTTGGGAGCAAAGTATAGGGGGATGTCAGAGGTAGGGTTTTTACACAGTGGATGGTTGGAGTAGGTTAAAACATTGAGTTCTGTAATCTGTGTAGGAGGGAAGGGTTAGATTACTGTGGAGTCTGATGAGATAGTTATTCCAGGAGCCAACATGGATACAATGGACCAAATGATGATGCAAGTTAAAACAATGAGATGTTGTTTTAACGGTGAGTGATGCAGGAGGCATTCGAAATACTGAGCGTTTGTAGGCTGCTGACAGCTGAGGCGGCATCAAACCAAGTGAATGGCAGAGCAGCTTTGAAAACAACTCAGAATTAAACTGCATAGAGTACATAGTGTTGGGCTGAGGAGGGGGAGGGTTTTCCGGAGCTTGGGTTTGATTTTCAGCTGGTTCCTACATTATAGTAGAGTTTGAACAGGAGAGGGGCCTCACAGGGCCTCGGGGTCCAAATGGGGCCTCAGGCACTTGGCTTATTTATTAACTCGAAGCAAGATTGTTTAATGTCATTTCCAGTATGTAAGTGTAAAGGAAAATGAAATAAGACCGGAAGACATAGGAGCAGAATTAGGCCATCTGTCCCATCACTCATGGCTGAACCTTTTTTTCTATCTCCTTCTCTCAACCCCAGTTCCTGGTCTACTCCCTGTAACCTTTGATGCCAAGTCCAATCAAGAACCTATCAATTTCTGCCTTAAGTACACCCAACAACCTGGCCTCCACACTGCATGTGGCAACAAATTCTACAAATTCACCACCCTTTGGCTAAAGAAATTTCTCCACATCTTTGGTTTGAAAGGGCGCCCCTCTATCCTGAGGCTGTGCCCTCTTGTCCTAGACTCTCCCACCATGGGAAACATCCTTTCCACATCTACTCTGTTTAGGCCTTTCAATATTCGAAAGGTTTCAATGAGATCCCCCCACCCCCACCCACCATCCTTCTGAATTCCAGTGAGTACAGACCCAGAGCCATTAAATGTTCCTTGTTTGATAACCCTTTCATTCCTGGGATCATCCTTGTAGTCCCCAACCACCGGGCCATGAGGAAGTGATATGATTTGGCGATATGAAATGAGTCAGCTGCACCTTTCCTCATTCCCTGTCATGCCCACTATTGAACTTGAACGCACGCAAGATTATTACCCATGTGACATCATCAGTCAATCATCAACCTGCAACTACTCGATGAGTAAAAAACAAACATCACTTGAGAGTTTCTTTGGAAGAGGTGGTAGGGGACATAGAAGACCTAATAATGATAACGCAGAGTCAGCTGAGGCCGAGACTGCGAAAAAAAAGAAAGTTTCCTTCAACAGAAAATACGAGTTGTACATAAAATATGGCTTTAATGCAACCACTGACTCGCATGTTCCAAGACCCCTGTGTGTGATGTGTGGAGACAAGCTGTCTAATAGGGCAATGAAGCCCTCAAAACTGCTTCGGCACCTTGAGTCCAAGCACCCTGCACTTAAAGACAAACCCGTTGAGTTTTTTGAGCGGAAAAAACGTGAGCAAGTGGGACAGAAACAAGTGCTGAGAGCCACCACCTCCACAAATGCTGCTGCTCTGAGAGCATCGTACTTAGTGGCTGGCCGTATTGCTAAGGCTAAGAAGCGTTTCACTATCGGTAAAGAATTGATTCTGCCTGCTGTCAAGGGCATGTGCCTTGAACTGTTGGGAGAAGCTGCAGCTAACAAGATGGCACAGGTTTCTGTTTCAGCTACCACAGTTTCAAGGAGAATCGATGACATAATGGAGGATTAGATTAGATTGTGAGGACACTCAGTCCTCGTTTATTGTCACTTAGTAATGCATGCATTAAGAAATGATACAATGTTCCTTCAGTATGATATCACAGAAACACAAGATAGACCAAGAGTAATTGACAAGAACCACATAATTATAACATATAGTTACAACAGTGCAAAGCAATACCGTAATTTGATAAAGAGCAGACCATGGACACGGTAAAAACAAAGTCTCAAAGTCCTCAATAGCCCATCATCTCAAGTAGACGGTAGAAGGAACAAAAAACTCTTCCTGCCATGAACCTCCAGCGCCGCAAAACTTCCCGATGCAGCCTCTGGAAGCACCCGACCACAGCCAACTCTGAGTCCGTCCGAAAACTTCGAGTCTCCGACACTGAGCACCATCTCTGCCGAGCGCTTCGACCCCGGCCGCCAAGTAACAGGCAAAGCTGAGGATTCGGGGCCTTCCTCTCCAGAGATTTTTTGATCGCATAGTAGCAGTGGCAGCGAACCAGACATGTCAGAAGTTTCACCAGATGCTCCTCCGTGCTTCTCACATCTGTCTCCCATCAAATCAGGATTGTGCATGGCATCCTACTTAACAGATAACAGATATTCATCCTGAAGTGGCCGCTGTGCGCTGTCGTCGCGCTGCCATCTTGTTGCCAACTCGAAGCACAGCTGTTGGAACGGCTTAACGAGTCACCATGGTATGTTATCCAGGTCAATGAGTCTACTGATGTCGACAACAAGGCAATACAGCTGGTTTATGTGCGATATATATTTCAAGACGATGTGCACGAGGATATGTTGTGTGCACTGCTGCTGCCAACTAACACAACTCGGGGTCTGAATAACTACATGTCAGGCAAACTGGACTGGTCATTCTGTGTTGGAATGTGCACAGACAGGGCTGCAGCTATGACTGAACGGCTGTCTGGTTTCACTACCCGAGTCAAAGAGGTTGCTCCTGAATGCCAGTCTACACACTGTCACACACAGGGAAATGCTGGCTAGCCGAAAAATGTCACCTGTTCTTAACAGCGTATTGAGTGATGTTGTGTAGCCCCCTGGCACACCTTAGGCATGCTCAGCTCACTTCTGTCTGGGGGGAACAGCCTTCGGCCCTACCAAACAGGGCAATCAGCTTGTGTGGATGCTGTGTGATGTCCCCACCCTGCCAAATAACAGACAGTACACCATATGCGATTAAATGACTACATTTTATAGAGATTACTAGAACTAAGTGATTAATAATGATACAGTATATATGAAGGAAAAGAGAATAAAGAAAAGGCATCAAAACTTATCAAAGTCCAAACCGCTTCGTGCACAACCATTGGAGCTCAATTAACAAAGTCTTCTGCCCACCATTCGATCCCCTCCATCCTCCTCGACTCGTAGCTCAGGACTACCCGAAGTGATCAACAAGCACCCCCGCCACGTCTGTCTTCATCTCCTCTCCTCACCGAAAATCCTGGCCTCGGACCACCACTCGGGGTCCGTTCCATCGCCAGCTTACAGCATCGCGTCCTCTCTCTCTCACCTCCTCGCGCTGACTCCCCAAATAGATTTAGAAGAGAGAGAATAACATTAATCCCAATTGGTTAACCAAATGAATACAATTCTCCTCATCAGTAATTTTAACCCAAACAAAACTGTGAGAAAAGCACTTATCATAATAAAGAAGCATTCCTACTTTTAACAGAACAAAGAAGCCATTTTGATTAACATACGTAGGAACAAAAAAAAAACCTTACACAAAAAACCTGCCCACAAAGAAGAAACCTCCTTACAGTTGTTGAGGTTATCAATCACATCAAAGCAAAAGCCCTTAACTCAGATCTGTTTGAGCAGCTTTGTGAGGAAATGTATGTAGAGCACAAACACCTTCTCTTACACACTGAAGTCAGGTGGCTATCAAGGAGGAGAGCTCTGGCCAGGGTTTTTGAGTTAAGAGAGCTGCTACAGAGATTTCTTTCAGGAAAAAAGTCACCACTGGCAGCACACTTCAGTGATGAGGAGTGGTTAGCAAAACTCGCTTATCTGTGTGACATCTTCAACCTGTTCAATGAACTCAATTTGTCTTCAAGTTGGCAGATAAAGTGCCTGCTTTCCAAGCCAAACTGGAACTGTGGGGACAGAGAGTGGACAGGGGCATATTTGACATGTTCCCAACATTAACTGGGACTTTGGGAGAGACTGAGGCTGCACTGTTCTCACAGCTGGTGCGCAATCACCTATCTTCGCTGTCAACAGAATTCGAGTGTTACTTCCCAAATGCAAATGACCCAAGACATGCAAAGGAATGGGTCGTGACCGATTTGTGAATGTCCCTGGTGAATCATCCGTGTCAGCGTGGGAAGAAGATCAACTCCTCAAGCTTGCAAATGACGGTGGGCTGAAAAGTATGTTTGACATAACATCTCTGCCGGCATTCTGGATCAGAGTCAAGGCTGAATATCCTGAGATAGCCACAAAAGCACTGAAGATGTTGCTTTCATTTCCAACATCATGTCTCTGTGAAGCAGGGTTTTCTGCAATGAATGCAACAAAAACTAAATTGCGGAATAGACTAGACATAAGGAACCCCCTTCGAGTATCACTGTCTCCCATCACCCTTCAATGGGACCATCTTGTTGCAGGGAAACAAGCCCAGGGCTCCCTCTGATTCAGTGATATTGGTGTGTTGCAATGATTTTATATGTTCATACGAGGAAAATATGCGCTGTGTATTTAATATGAAATTTGTTAGATGAACCCTTTTAGGAACAAAATTGAGTGTATTAGCTATTTATAAGTGACTTATAGTTGGCTTATCACCTATATTCTGGTCGTGATTAACAACCCCCCCCCCCCCCCCCCCCCGCCCGTCGGCCAGTCCGCAAGAATATTGTCAATATTAAACTGGATCGCAGTGCAAAAAAGGTTGGTGACCCCTGCCTTATAAAGCCTCAGCATCACCTCTTCACTTTTGTATTCTAGACCTTTTGAAATGAATGCTCACATGGCATTTGCCTTCCTCACCACCGACTCTACCTGCAAATTAACCTTCAGGGTGTTCTGCCCAAGGACTCCAAAGTTGCTCTGCATCTCAGATTCCTGGATTTTCTCCTCATTTAGAAAATAGTCCACATATTTATTTCTACTACCAAAGTGCATGACCATGCATTTTCCAACATTATATTTCATTTGCCACTCTCTTCCCTATTCTCCTAATCTGTTGTAAGTCCTTCTGCATCCTACCTGCTTCCTCAACACTACCTGCCCCTCCACCAATCTTCGTATCATCTGCAAACTTGGCAACAAAGCCATCTATTCGATCATCTAAATCATTGATATACAGTATAAAAAGAAGCAGTCCCAACACAGACCCCTGCGTAACACCACTAATCACTGGCAGCCAACCAGAAAAGGATCCTTTTATTCCCACTCGCTGCCTCTTCCAATCAGCCAATGCTCTAACCGTATTAGTAACTTTCCTGTAATGTCATTGCCTCTGAACTTGGTAAGCAGCCTCAGGTGTGGCACCTTGTCAGACGACTTCTGAAAGTCCAAATATATAACATCCACTGCATCCCCTTTATCTATCCTACTTGTAATCTTCTCAAAGAATTCCAACAGGTTCGTCAGGCAGGATTTTCCCTGAAGGAAACCATGCTGACTGTACTACCTTGTCCTGTGTCACCAAGTACTCCATCACCTCATCCTCAACAGTTGACTCTAACATCTTCTCAACCACTGAGGTCAGGCTAACTGGTCTACAATTTCCTTTCTGCTGCCTTTCTTTTTTCTTAAGAAGTGGAGTAACATTTGTAAGTTTCCAGTCCTCTGGCACCGTACCAGAGCCCAATGATTTTTGAAAGATCATTTCTAATTGCACCACAATCTCTAACACTACCTCTTTTAGAACTCTCAGGTTCAGTTCCTCTGGTCTGGGTGACTTGTATACCTTTATGTCTTTCAGCTGTTTGAGCACCTTCTCTCTTGTAACAGTAACTGCGCCCACTTCTCTTCCTTCACACACTACAACATCAGGCACACTGCTAGTGTCTTCCACAGTGCAAAGACTGACACAAAATACTCATCTAGTTCATCAGCCATCTCCTTGTCCCTCGTTATTATTTCTCCTGCCTCACTTTTCAGTGGTCCTATATCCACTCTCATCTCTCTTTTATTTTTAGCGTACTTGAAAAATCTTTTACTATTCACTTTGATAATATTTGCTAGCTTGCTTTCATATTTCATCTTTTCCCTTCTAATGATTTTTTAGTTTCTTTCTGTAGGTTTTTAAAAACTTCCCAGTCCTCTATCTTCCCACTAAGTTTTGCTTTGTTTTATGCCAGTTCTTTTGCTTTTACAGTGGTTTTGACTTCTTTTGTCAGCCATGATTGTACTATTTTACCATTTGAGTATTTCTTCATTTTTGGAATACTTATGTCTTCCACCTTCCTTATTTTTCCCAGAAATGCATGCCACTGCTGCTCTGCTGACATCCCTGCCAGTAGTGCTTCCAATTTACTTTGGCTATCTCCTCTCTCCTACCACTGTGATTTCCCTTACTCCACTGAAATACTGCTGCATCAGACTCTACTTTCTCCCAGTCAAGTTTCAAGTTGAATTCAATCATATTGTGATTACTGGTTCCTAAGGGTTCTTTTATCTTAAGCTCCCTAATCATCTCTGGTTCATTACATAACACCCAATTCAGTATAGCTGATCCCCTAGTTGGCTCAATGACAAACTGCTCTAAAAAGCCATCTCGTAGGTATTCAACAAACTCACTCTCTTGCTATCTATTACCAACCTGATTTTCCCAATCGAATACATGTTAAAATCTCCCATGACTGTCATAACATTGCCCTTTTGACTCGCCTTTTCTATTTCCTGTTGTAACTTGTGGTCCACCTCCCAGCCACTGTTGGGAGGCCTGTGTACAACTGCCATCAACGTCCTTTTACCCTTGCAGTTTCTTAACTCAACCCACAAGGATTCAAAATCTTCTGATCCTATGTCACATCTTTCTACTGATTTGATGCCTTTCTTTACTAGTAGTGCCACAGCAAACCCTCTGCCTACCTGCCTATCCCTTCGATATAACGTGTAATCTTGGACATTCAGCTCCCAACTACAACCATCCTTCAGCTACGATTCAGTGATGGCCACAACATCATATCCAACAGTCTGTAATATTGCAATAAGATCATCTACCTTATTTCTTATAGTATGTGCATTTAAATACAACACCTTGAGTACTGTATTTGCTGTGCTTTCTGACTCTGCATCCCTAATGATTTGATAGCCTGTTGGCTGCGACTATGTCCCATCACCTGCCGGCCCTTCCTGACAATCTGACTGCATGTTATCTTTACTTTTTTACTATCCTGAGTCCTTTCACTCCGTTTCCCACCCTCCTGCCAAGTTAGTTTAAACCCTCCCCAGCAGCTTTAACTAGCCTGCCCACAACAATATTGGTCCCCCTCAGGTTCAGGTGTAGCCCGTCACTTTTGAACAGGTCATACCTCCCCCATTAGAGATCCCAATTATCCAAGAACCTGAAGCTCTGCCCCCTGTACCAGCTTCTCAGCCACACATTTATCTGCCAAATCATCCTGTTTCTATCCTCACTGGCGTGTGGCAAATAGTTAACATAGAAACACAGAAAACCTACAGCACAATACAGGCCCTTCAGCCCACAGAGTTGTGCCAAACATGTCCCAATCTTAGAAATTACTAGGCTTACATAGCCCTCTATTTTTCTAAGCTCCTTCTACCTAACCAAGAGTCTCTTAAAAGACCCTATCGTATCCACCTCCACCACTGTTGCTGGCAGCCCATTCCATGCGCTCACCACTCTCTGAGTAAAAGACTTACCCCTGACATCTCCTCTGTACCTACTCCCAAGCACCTTAAACCTGTGCCCTCTTGTGGCAGCCATTTTAGCCCTGGGAAAAAACCTCTGACTATCCACATGATCAATACCTCTCATCATCTTATACACCTCTATCAGGTCACCTCTCATCCTCCTTCGCTCCAAGGAGAAAAAGCTGAGTTCACTCAACCTGTTTTCATAAGGCATGTTCCCCAATCCAGGCAATATCCTTGTAAATCTCCTCTGCACCCTTTCTTTGGCTTCCACATCCTTCCTGTAGTAAGGCAACCAGAACTGAGCACAGTACTCCAAGTGGGGTCTGACCAGGGTCCTATATTGCTGCAACATTACCTCTCAGCTCCTAAATTCAATTCCACGATTGATGAAAGCCAATACACCGTATGCCTTATTAAACAGTGTCAACCTGCGCAGCAGCTTTGAGTGTCCTATGGACTCAGACCCAAGATCCCTCTGATCCTGCACACTGTCAAGAGTCTTACCATTAATACTATATCCTGCCATCATATTTGACCTACTAAAATGAACCACCTCACACTTATCTGGGTTGAACTCCATCTGCCACTTCTCAGCCCAGTTTTGTATCCAATCAATGTCCCGCTGTAACCTCTGACAGCCTTCTAGACTGTTACTCTGGATCAGATGCAGCACCAAAAATAAAACCAATGGGATAGTAAACAGAACAGTAAAAAAACACACAATAAACAGAAATACTTAAGATAGCTTAGATACATAGATTGTATGTCCATAAAGTGACTGACTGGAAATTATAAAGTAGTGATGGTTGGGGGTGTGGAGGGGTGGGTTAGTGGGTGGAGCTGTTGATCAGCCTTACTGCGTGGGGAAAGTACCTGTTTTTGAGTCTGGGTGGTATGGTGTGGATGCTACGTAGCCTTCTTCCTGATGAGAGTGAGACAAACAGTCCATGAGCAGGGTGGGTGGGACCCTTCATGATGTTACTGACCCTTTTCCAGCACCTTTAACCGCAGGAGGCTGAGTAATAAGCTTTTAATCATGGAAGGATATATAAAGTGGATAATCAGATCTTTCTCCCCCATGGTAGGGAGTGTATAAAGGGCATAGATTTATGAGTAGTCCATGTGCTGGGTCGGTGTGATCTTCATGATGTTACTGGCCAAAACTCCACTGTCCTGTCACACCAGAACAGGAACAGCTGCTTGTGTATCCCTGCTGTCCGTGGACTTCCATTCTCCACAGATTAGTGGCTGTCTTTCCCTGGCACCCTCATCCACCTCTCTTCCTGACCACATCTGGTGTCTATGCACACCCTTGCCTACCCTTCGTGGGTCCTTTCTTTGGTCAGCTTCCTGCTTTCTCAGTGTCACTTTGGAATTCTGCATATAGGGCTCATAGTCCATTCAGAAATCTGATGGTGAAGAAGCTGTTTCTGAAATTCTGTGTGTCTTCAAGTTCCTGTACCACCACTTTGATTGTAGCAGTGAGAAGAGAACACATCCTGGGTGATGGGAGCCCTTAATGATGGATGCTGCCTTCTTGAGGGATTGCCTTTCGAAAGGGTCCTTGATGGGGAGACTTGTGCCCATGATGCAGCTGGCTTTGTTTGCAACTTTCTGCATCTTTTTCCACTCCTGTGAATTAGAGCCTCCATACCAGACGGTGATGCAAACAGAGTGCTCTCCATGGTACATCTGTAGAAATTTGCGAGAGCCATTGGTGACATATCAAATCTCCTCCTCAAACTCCTCTTCTCTGACTGTCCATTGTCCTGGCACCATCTTCCCCCACTCTCCCACTGACCAATGGACCACCTGACCCCTCCCTTCCCTTACCCCGTGTATTGGAGAGTAACAGTTGTTCTTGCTCTTTGCTGCAGGAGGTTGTGAAGTTGATTTACAGAACTTACCGTAAGGAAGGCTTCTTCAGCCTGTGGCGAGGTAACTCTGCCACCATGGTTCGCGTCGTTCCTTATGCTGCACTGCAGTTCTGCTCTCACGAGCAGTACAAACACATTCTGGGAACCTACTATGGAAGCCATGGAAGGTCAGTATGCAGACACTGTGACATCACTGAGATTGTTTTCCCCATGCTGTGTTCACCCTCTCCTGGACTGAACTGCTGTCCAGTTTCCCTGCCGTGCCTGTTCCCCACATTCTGTCTGAATTCTGTGGTCCTATCGGGGGTGAATTTAATTTAAAACAAGAGAATATCTGCTTCTTGGCATGAAATATCAACCATACTTTTTTTCAATAGATGCTGCCTTTCCTACTGAGTTCCTCCAGCATTTTCTGTGTGTTGAACTTATTTAATTTAATTTGGAGATGCAGCACAGTAAGAGCCCCTTCTGGCCCAATGATCCTGTGCCTCTTAGTTACACCCATGTGGCCAATTAACTTACTGACCTGTACATCTTTGGAAGGTGGGAGGAAGCTGGAGCACCTGGAGGAAACCCCATAGTTACGGGGAGAATGGAAACTCCTTACAGGTATCGGTGCGAATTGAATCAGGGTTGCTGGCGCTGTCAAGCGATGCTCTTACCACTACTTTACTGTGCCGAAGGGTGGAAGGCATTCCGCATGTCTTACCTGGGTTACCTCTTTGTTTAGTGTTTAGTACTTTCTCTCATATTGAATCAAAGCCCATAAGGGTGACATGGTAGCACAGCATTTCGCATTTCGCTATTACAGCACCAGTTACCCAGGTTCAATTTCGTTACTGTCTGGAAGGTGTTTATGTATTCTACTTATGACATGTGGCTCAGTACTTGTAACTGGATTTCTAGTGAATCTCTGCAAGGAGAAAATGTGTGAGAATGGATGAATGCAGGCAGTTCCCATTGCAACCCTCAGTTAGGTCCACGTATAAACAGGCGGTGTCAGAGTGAGGTACTACATATTTATTACACTCATTGAACAGAGTGCACTGACTGACAGGAGATCCAAATGAAGGTGAGAGAGGACAAGTGCACTTCGTAGAGAGAATTGTATGATACAGTGGAGTTGGATTCTGCAGGAAGTGTGGAACCTCTGTAACGTAGATCACTGGTTCATTGGCGAGACCGGTAGTAGAGCTTTGTGGTCGTGGTTGTATCACTGTGGTGCAGTGTCCGTACTGGGTTGGGGGCTGGCTCCACCCATTGGTGTTGCCCTCCCATGTCTTCTTGGTGAAACACAAGCTAGATTATGTTTGTGGCTGTGCTAATGCATGATGATCAGACTGCTGCAGGCTTGTTTGTGCCGATGACATCCTATGGACCATCAATCTACAGGGCATGACACTTGGGGGTTTGGCTATGTATGAATTTTTTGTGTGACTGTATGTTTACCTGCTATCTTGTATGTGCTCTGCATGTCTTGTGCTATTTGTGACTGTTGATACTGTGTTGTACACCTTGATCCTGAAAAAACAGTGTTTGCTTTGGTTGTATTCATGTATGTTTGCATGACAGTTGAATTTGAATTTGACCTGGGAAGGGATTCCCAACAGTTTGAATTTTCCCTGTGTAACTATACCACTGGGGTTTTCCTTCACACTCTGATCCAGAATTACTTTGCAGGGCTGTTTAATTCCATAGCCGTCTGTGGAAAGAACGCAGTATGTGGAGCTGAATGATTATAGAATTAACCTGTGACAGAACGCCACTGACCTGTAATATTTCTGCTCTCTGCCAGGCCTCTCCCTCCTCTACCGCGGCTGCTGGCTGGGTCGTTGGCAGGAATTACTGCCACCACGCTGACCTACCCACTGGATCTAGTGCGGGCGCGAATGGCTGTCACTCCCAAGGAAATGTGAGTACTTGGTGAAGGAGGTTGTGCTTTATAAACCCTCGTTCCATTGCAAGCCTGCTCATCCGGAACTGTGCTACCTTGCAGTAATGCCCTCCATTCACCGACTAAATTTCTCCTGCAATGACTGGATTAATAGTTGTCATTCTTTGTTAGATTCAAATTAAATTTATATCAAATACATATGTCACAATATACAGCCCTGAGATTCATTTTCACAGTAAGTACAAAGAAACACAGAATCAATGAAATACAGCACACAATAGAGACAGATAAGCAAGCAAACGACAACAAACTGCAAATACAAAAAGAAAAGAAAACAATAATAAATAAATAAACAATAAATATTGATGACATGAGTTGTAGAGTCCTTAAAAGTGAATCCAAAGATTGTGGAATCAGTTCAATGTTGGGGTGAGTAAAGTTATCCACTGGTTGAAGAGCCTGATGGCTGAGGGGTAATAACTGTTATGAACCTGGTGGTGTGAATCCTCAGGCTCCTGTACCTCCTCTCCGATGGCAGCAGCAAGAAGAGAGTACGACTGGGTGGCGGGCATCTCTGGTGTATGATGCTTTCCTGTGACAGCGCTCCATGTAGATGTGCTTTACCATTATGGATTGGGCTATATCCACTACTGTTTGTCGGTTTTTCATGGTCTGCCACCTCTCTGTCTTTGAGCCTTTAATCTACCTTCAAGTCCTCATCTTTGCCTCTTCCACTCCGAACTGTTTTGAGTTGTGGTTGAACATTTGGCATTCCACAATGCCTTTCCTATACCTTTCTACTCTATTTTCTTTCATGTTCAATGAAGATTTTAAAGATTTGCTATCCTCTAAAAAAAATAGTGCACGGGGTGCTCTTGGTGTTTGTATGTCAATGACAGTGATATATATTTATTCAGAGATACAGCACGGAGCAGGTCCTTCTAGCCCAATGAGCCTCACCACCCAGCAACCCACCTATTTAACCCGAGCCTAATCACAGGACAATTTACAATGACCAGATAACCCACTAACCGGTATGTCTTTGGAATGTGGGAAGAAACCAGAGCACCTGGAGGAAACTCATGCAATCATGGGAAGAATATGCAGACTCCTTACAGACAATGGCAGGAATTTAACCCAAGTTGCTGGCTTTGTAAAGCATTGTGCTAACTATTATGCTAATCTCTGCCCACTCCTTACAGACAGTGATTGGAATTGAACCTGGGTTGCTGGTAATGTAGTGTTGTGCTAACCACTATGATACTGTGCCGCCCCTTATTTTGTCAACCGAAAAACATAGAAGCAGAATTGGGCCATTCAACAACCGGTGGGGTGTAGCCATCACTGGAAAGAGGCAATTCCTCTCTGTGCCACTTCCTTGGTAATATCATTCATTAAAATGTAGACAGACAGACTGACAGACAGACATACTTTATTGATCCTGAGGAAAACTGGATTTCGTTACAGTCGCATCAACCAAGAATAGTGTAGAAATATAGCAATATAAAACCATAAATAATTAAATAACAATAAGTAAATTATTCCAAGTGGAAATAAGTCCAGGACCAGCCTATTGGCTCAGGGTGTCTAACATTCCGAGGGAGGATTTGTAGAGTTTAATGGCCACAGGCAGGAATGACTTCCTATGATGCTCAGTGTTGCATCTTGGTGATTCCACAATCTGTGGACTCACTTTTAAGGACTCTGCAACTCAAGTTTTCAATGTTACTGCTTTTTTTTTTCTTTTTGTGCTTTCACAACTTGTTGTCATTTGCACTTTGCTTCCTTGTCTATCGTGTACAGTATTTTATTCTATCAAGCCACCTCTCATCCTCCTCCACTCAACAGAGAAAAGCCCTCGCTCACTCGATCGAATTAGTACTCTTATTGAATCTTCCTCTGTTCTTTCTCAGTATGTTCTAGGTGGTAGCTTTTTTAAAAATTACCTCTATTTATATTTTGCCAGAAGTTTTTGAAGTCCCTTTGAACAGTTGTTCATTGGCATCCTGTTCTGACTCTGTGTCTGTGATGTGTACCAACAGGTATGGAAATATTCTGCATGTCTTCATCCGCATATCACGGGAAGAAGGAGTGAGGACACTGTACAGTGGGTTTTGTCCAACTATGCTCGGAGTAATCCCATACTCTGGCCTCAGCTTCTTCACCTATGAAACATGCAAGAAGCTACATGCAGGTATGACTGATCATACATTAAAGGGTTAAAGTATGAGGAGCATTTGATGTCTCTGGGCCTGTACTCATTGGAGTTTAGAAGAATGAGTGGGGGTGGGGAGGGAATTTCATTGAAAACTATCGAATATTGAAAGGCCTAGATAGTGGAAGTGGAGAGGATGTTATTTACAGTGGGGGAATCTAGGATATCAGAGTGCCCAGCTTCAGAATAGAGGGATGTCCATTTTGAACGGAGACAAGGAGGAATTTCTTTAGCCAGAGGATAGTGAATCTATGGGATTCATTGTCACAGACGGCTGTGGAGGCTAAGTCATTGGGTATATTTAAAGTGGAGGTTGATAAGTTCTTGGTTAGTCAGAGCATCAAAGGTTATGGGGACAAGGCAGGAGAATGGGGTGTGAGGAATAATAAATCAGCTATGAGGAAAGGGGGGAGCAGCCTTGATGGGCTGAGTGGCCTAATTCTGTTTCTCTGTCCTATGGTCTTGCGGCTGGTTGGTGTGTGTTTTAGCAGTGGACTTAGCAGGAGACGGAGCTGGGTGTCGGAAGAATCAATGTCCTACAATAACAACCATAAAGTATTACTACATGATACAGCACAGGATTAATCCATTTGGCCCACTTTGCTGGAACTAGCTCAGTGAAGGAGCTGTGATCATCGATTTCTCTAGCTTCTAATTCTCCTCCTCTCCCTTCTCTATTCATATCCCATTCTGTTTCCCCTCTCACCTCACCTGCCTGTCATCTCCCTCTGGTTCTACCCACCCCCTTTCCTTTCCTCCCATGTTCCACTCTCCTCTCCTATCAGATTCCTTCTTCTCCAGCCATTTACCCTTCCTACCCTCCTGGCTTCACCTCCATTCCCTTCCCCCACCCACCCACCTTCCCTTCATTTGGTCTCACCTATCACCTGCCAGCTTTTATTCTTTCCCTCTCCCACACCTCCTTTTCTGCTGCTGCCCCCTTTCTTTCCAGTCATGATGAAGGTTCTCAACTGTCTATTCATTTCCATAGATGCTGTCTGACCTGTTGAGTTCCTCCAGTATCTTGTGCAGGTTGATTCCATTTCACATATTCTGTACCCACAGCCCTTCAATTGTGCTGTATGACTGATTATCCTGGGAGTGCGCATCTCGCACGAGCTCTCATGGTCCCAAACACATCTTAAATGGTCAACAAAGCTACTAAAGCCTCTGCTTTCTGAGGAGGCTGGACAGTACAAATCCATACCCACATCCAGTCATTCTACAGATGCATCCTAACAAATGGTATCACTCCCTGGTAAAGAGACTGCACCTACCCACCCCTCCACATCCCAAACCACCGCTACTTTATCCTGTCAGCCACCTCATGTACAGACACTCCTGTGCATAGTGTCACTTCATGGACATATGATCTATGTATATAAGCTATCTTGTGTATTTATATTTATTGTGTCCTTTAACTGTTTTCTTGTGCTGCATTAGATCCAGAGTAACAGTTATTTCATTCTCCTTTATACTTGTGTACAGGAAATGACATTAAACAATCTTGAATGGACAAGTGTACATTCCCTAGGCTTTTGGGTGTGAAGAGTTTTGGATATGGACAGGGAGGGGGTTAGTGCAGAATGTGAATGATGGAGCCAAACATTTTCATTCTGCTCTCTGATTTCTCACTTTCTGACTGGTTGGTGGGACATTAACCAGTTCTGCTTTTGCATCATTAACCCACTCTGTGTGTGTCTGCTTCCAGAGTACACAGACAGACTGCAGCCATACCCTCACGAGCGGATGCTGTTCGGAGCCTGTGCTGGGCTCATCGGTCAGTCGGCCTCCTACCCGTTAGACGTTGTGAGAAGGAGGATGCAGACAGCAGGCGTGAAGAGCCACACATATGGTGGCATCGTGGAGACCATGGTCCAGCTCGTGAGGGAAGGTGGTCTGATCGGGGGCCTCTACAAGGGCCTCAGCATGAACTGGATAAAGGGCCCCATTGCAGTGGGCACCAGTTTCACCACTTTTGACCTCATGCAGATCGTACTTCGCAAATATCAAGAGCACTATACCTTACAGAGGTAGTGACATGAAGAGATCCTGGAGTCTTAAGAACTGGATCGGAATAATCACTTATACTAAAGTGTCCAGAATGGGAACTGGTGATTACTAGACAGGGGATTAACAAGTTAGAGTAACAGCAGAGGCTGGCATGCTGACAAAGCAAGGTGCATTCCTCGGAGTGCTGTCAAATTAACTTGATTTAATATTGATTGTTGTTGAGACCTTTCGATTGCTTTCTTTTCAGTTTAATGTTGTAATGGTTTTAAATGGCACTGAAATGCTGACTGCATCCTGCACTGCCTCCTAGTGGCTCTGTGCAAGAGAGAGTGGCCCAGTTCAGAAGAGGGGGAGAGAGAGTGTGTGTGTGTGAGAGAGAGAGTGTGTGTGTGAGAGAGAGAGAGAGAGAATGAATGGCTCTCCTGTTGTCCAGTTGGGATGGGGTGTGTGCATCTGAATTCTACACATTTTGTCCTCCCTCACTGATGGATCAAGATAGGAAGGTGGAGGGTATGCCACTTTTAACCTTCTCCAGGATGGTCACTGTATTGTCAGCTGGACGGAGATGAGTGGAAGACTCGGTCTGGCACACCAGGAAGCACCCAGTGCTTAGCTCATGTGGCTTGCTTACTTGAGGAATAACTGGGCAGTCAATGCTTTTATGAGGGGAGTGTGATTGATTAGAATGGCTTGCCTGAGCTTTTTAAACAGCCTGCTACTGGTTCTCTAATTGCTCACTCTTTGGGTTTTAACATAACATATTTTAACTTTTCCAGTCTCCTGTGAATTGGATGATGTGATGCATTGTTTCTGCTGAAGGTGGTGGGGTGCGAGGGTCATTTATGTTAGGACAAGGAGTGATTTTTTTTCCACTCTCTCACATTTCTCTCACTGTTGCCAAACTTTCATCTCTTGGCCAAAAGCTTTGTCAGTAATTGCACTAATAACCTTTAAGGATGACTGCTGGTATTTGGTAAGGGTATATCAAGCCCATGACCCTTCCTCTCCTTGTAGAACTCTAACTTCTAAGGAGTTGTTGATCCTTCCATAAATCGTTAGCCTCCCCTCTTTCCCAATGACCACTTCGGGACAGTCACTGGCTCACTGGACTGTGTGTGTCTGGGCTGCTTAGACAGTCCTGCTGCTCTTAGATTCTGACCAGTGAGCCTGACCTGGAATGTGCCTTAATTGTGTGGGTGAGGAAGTAGTGGGTATGTGCCAGCAGTAGTTTACCAGGCAAGGGTTACATCAACGTACACTGTACTCCTGCATGTGGGTGGAGTGTGTGACTGATGGAGCTCGCCAGTTGTGTTATCAGTAATATGTCTGTCTCTTCCTCTTGTATCTGCATGTGTCGTTCACAGCCTTGGGTCCACCTGAAGCTCCTCAGAACCAGTGAAGTAGCTCAGTATGGTCACCATACTAAGAAGCTATCACCATCATAAAGAGCATGATAGAAGTGGATGAAAGATGGCAATGGCCTGGAATGTTTGCTCCAGCCATGTCAGTTGTGGTTTAATGTCCAAACCTGGAGCCCTGTTTGATCCTACAACCTCACAAACCCACTGAGGTTACCTGAAGACACAGTCAATGGTTTGTCAGGGAGTTAGTCTTCTGTATAGAATGGACCAGACCTTGAAAGCAGGGAATGAGGGCTGTTGGCAGGGATCAGGGTTAAGGTTCTGACCCGGGGTCGATGAGCGAAAATGGGAGGGGGGTGGAGAGGTAAGGTTCTGACCCGGGGTCAGTGAGCAAGAGCAGGGAACAAGGGTTGTAGGCAGGGAGCAGGGGGTAAGGTTCTGACCCCAGGGTCACTGAACAGTGGTGTCATTGGTATTTTCAATACTCCTGACTTAAGCATCGTGAACACAATTCAGGCTGCTGTTCTGCATGAGGCCCACTTTCTGGGGATCTTTCAAGTAGGTCTGATCTACACTGGGTAAAAAAAATCTGTTGTGTTGTTGAAGAGAAGGTGTTGTGGCCAACATTTCAGAGTCATTTGCATTAAAACCAAATGCTGTGTACTTCATCTTGTGGCTGTGTGTGGGATCTTGCCCTGTGTCAGCTAGCTGCTGTGATTTCCTCATTTCAATGGTGCCTACCACCTCTGCACTGTGTTGTGAGTGTAATGTGGTGGGTGTGAGGAGGCAGAGAGATGTCCCACCCTTTCCCATAAGTGACTTCACTACAAAGTGTCAAGCTGTAGTCAGTGTGTGAATGATTTTTGTGAATACAAAATAAAATGATTTCAGTAAAACTATCTTGCTTTTGTTTAAAGGTAATGGTTAAGAGGTTTGCCCTCCAGATGAGGTTCTCCCTGCCCACGTCACTCAGTCTCTGGAGCTACCATCAGTCTGTCCTCTTGGGTTGAGCTTCTGTCACTCAAAACCAAGGTAGCCCCTTCTCCAGATGGTGAGGATACCACTCACTTGCGTGAAGAAGGGTGTCGGTGAGGAAAAGGTTCTTTTTCCCATGCCAGAGTTGATCAAGTTCAAGTTTATTGTCATCTGCCAAAACATGTATACAACCAACTGAAACAATGTTTCTCTGGACCACAATGCACCCACAAAACATAGATAGCACAAGGCACATAAACCAAAATATTACCATCAATAAATTAATAAAATAAAATTCAAAATGCATGTTGTACACAGCACAGGTAAACAGTACAGTCAGCAGCTTGCTATCCTGGTATTAAGACCTCGATGGTGATAAGATATTCATTAATCTCACAGCCTGAGGGAAGAAGCTGTTACTCAGTCCTAGTCCTGATGGTCCTGTACCTCCTTCCTGATAATAGTGGGTCAAAGGGATTGTAATAGGGATCCTCAACAATGCTCTGGGCACTTGTCTGCAATGCTCCCAGTAAATATCCCAAATAGGGCTGAGGGAGACCCCAGTTATTCTCTTGGCAGTTTTTACTATCCTCTTCTGGTCTGATGCCTTGCAGTTTCTGTACAGTCAATGATGCAGCCAGACGTGACACTCCTGATGGTCCTCCTGTAGAAAGTTATTAGAATGGGGGTTGGAAGCTGTGGAATCCTGAATCTCCTCAGAACGCAGACATTCCTATACTGCCTTGACTAGTGCAGAGGTGTTGTGGACCTTTGGAGTAAGTCCTGGGGTCAGCCCACAAGTGTCATCATGCTTCTGGCACCAACATAGCATGTTCACAGCTTACTAACCCTAACCTGTACAGGAGTGTGGGAGAAAACTGGAGCACCCAGAGGAAACATGCGTGGTCATGGTGAGGATGTTCAAACTCTTTACAGACAGCAGCATGACTTGAACCCCGGTCACTGACGCTAAAGTGTTATGCTACTGTACTGCTCAGGAAACCTAAGAAAAAGATGAGCTTTATAAGTTATATGTCATATGTACATTGAAACATGGAGTGGAATGTCATTTGTGTCGTGTCAAATCAGATCAGCAAGCACTGAGTTAAGCAGTTTGCAGGTGTCATTACGCTTCAGCGCCAACATAACATGCCCACCCACAGCTTAGCCTTAACTGTACGTCTTTAGACTACGGGAGAAAACCGGAGCACCCAGAGGAAACCCACTCTTCACTGTGTCAGGTACACGGTAATGGGGAGAATGCACAAGCTCTTTACAGGTAGCGGCGGATATTGAACCCCGATTAGTGATCAGTGGTGCTGTAAAATATTACGCTAATTGTGATGCTGCCTCAGGGAATATCTGATGAAATAGGAATATGCAAGCTGTAGTTACAACGTGAGCTTCGGGTTTTTGCAGATGACGATGAGAAAGAACTCCAAAACTGGGCTGTTGCCGGACTGTGTCGTTCTGCGACAACGGATAATGTCTGAGACTTCGAGTAGACTCGACAGGGATAGCAGAGTAAGTGAAAGGCTGACAAGGGGAGTCAGTCTGGGCAGCACTAGGCCGTATCGCTGAGAGTGATGGGACTTGTCTTTTTGAATCCTTCACTGGCCAGGTTCCTGGGTTCTTTCACTGTCTGGCAGCAGAGGGGGCTATTTCACTAGAGATGCCTCGAAGGTTAAAGGGCCTTGTAGGTATTGGGGGTGGGAAGCTCAAAAAGGCGGCATACTTCATTAAGGACCCTTCCCATCACCCAGGACACGCCCTCTTCTAATTGCTACCATCAAGGAGGTGGTACAGGAGCCTGAAGACACAAACTCAATGTTTTAGGAACATCTTTTCCCCCTCCGCCATTAGATTTTTGAACAAACAATGAACTAATCCATCAACATTACCTCTATTATTTTTGCACTATATATTTACTTTAATTATATATAAAATCTTAGTGTATTTTAGATTTTTTGTGTGTATTGCACTGTACTGCTGCCGCAAAAGAACAAATTTCACTACATTTGCCGGTGATATTAAACCCGATTCTGAAATCGAAGATAAAATCCAAGTTCTGCTGCAGAGGTCATTGGTCTGAAATGCTATTCAGTTTTTCTTTCCCCACAGACACAGCCCGATGTGTGGTGTACTTCTAGCATTTCTTTTGAATAGTGTAATGTTTGTGTAAGCCACAATCATCTGGTGTGAATATGAGTGCAGAAATGAAGTACAGTACAGGAGTTGATAGGCTGTGGTTCCATTCTGTTCAGCACAACTTGGTTATGGTTTAGCTGGGTGGGTTGATAGGTTGGTTAAGAAGACACATGGTGAGTTCAAGAGCTGCGAGGTCAAGTTGCAGCTCTATAAAACCCTGGTTGGACCACGCTTGGAATACTGTGTTCAGTTCTGGTTGCCTCATTATTGGAAAGATGTGGAAGATTTAGAGAGTGTACAGAGGAGATTTAGGATTGTGGAGCATGTCTTATGAAGAAAGGTTGAGTGACCTCAAGCTTTACTCTTTGGAGTGAAGGAGGATGAGAGATGACTTGATAAGAAGTGTACAAGGTGATCAGAAGCATAGACAGAGTGGGCAGCAAAGGCCGTCCTTTTGAGTTGAGTGGAGGAAAAATTAGATGAGTTGCAAGTTATTTTTACACAAGGCAGATACTTCATGAGCATTTACAAGACTCTTAGGAACATGGATGAAAGAAAAATGGAGAGTTATGCAGATGTAGCTGGATCTTGGAGTAGGTTAAAAGGTCGGCACATCATCATAGGCCGAAGGCCCTGTACTGCGCTGTCGAGTTCTACACTGTGGTCAGTTTATTAGGTACATGTATACATCTCATTAATGCAAATATCTAATCAGCCAATCACGTGGCAGCAACTTGATGTATAAAAGTATGCAGACATGATCAAGAGTTTCAGTTGTTATTCAGACCAAACATCAGAATGGGGAAGAAATATGATGTAAGTGCCTTTGACCATGGAATGATTGGTGCCAGACAGGCTGGTTTGAGTATCTGAGAAACTGCTGATATCCTGGCATTTTCACACAACAGTCTCTAGAGTTTAGCTCTAGAGCTAAACAAAGCAAAAAAGATCCCGTGAGCAGCAGTGTCATGGGCAAAAATACCTTGTTAATGAGAGAGATCAGAGGAGAATTGGCATGCTGCTTCAAGCTGATAGGAAGGCAACAGTAACTCAAATAATCTCAAGTTACAACAGTGATGTGCAGAAGAGTATCTCTGAATGCACATCACATGAAAATGGATGGACTACAGCAGCAGAAGACGATAAACGTGCACTCAATGGCCACTTTGAGGTACAGGAGGCAGTTAATAAAGGGGTCACTGAGTATGCTCTTTCAGTATCTTCCAAACCTTTCCACTTGTTCATTGTTTATATTAGCCCTTTATCCTGTTATACATTCCTCTGTCCCTATTACAGTGAATATGGTTCGTGGGAGAGGGCAGGAGAATGGGGTTGAGGGGGAAAATCAATCAGCCATGATTGATTGGTGGAACAGACATGATGGGTTGAATGGCCTAATTCTGCTCCTATGTCTTATCCTCCATCCAATCCCGATTGAGGGACAGAGAGAAGGAATTAACTAGCTGAAAGCAAAGTTCCCTCATCTCATACCTAAATGTAGTGCAGAGTCTGGGGTTTCTGCGGGTGTGGGGAGGTGGAGTTATTGAGGATACTTCAAGAGGAAGTATCTAATTATTTTGAATGAGGAATTGAGAGCTGAGGCCAGTGTGGATCAGCCATGGTCAAATTTGGATGGTGGTACAGGTCTGAAGGCACTGCGGACTCTCTTCTTATTCTTGTTGCTCTACAGCAGCAACCACGATGCTGGTTACTACGAACTCTCTGAAATGTGTTGATTAATCACTATGGTTGCATTTGCTGGGTTATGGCAGCCTCATGCAAGATAAAATCACAATGACACCATCCTCCACACTGTGTGAAAAGTGCAAGTTACCATTAAAAATGTCACCATTCAGGACTTTTTCCCTTCAATGCCATCAAATGCTTAAGAGTTGATGATTGTGTTCTAAAGAAGCTTGGATTGGAAACCAGTAATCAGGATGTAACTCCTTTTTTATTTTTCCAGACAGTATTATACTTCATTGTGTTGTTTCTCGGGGGACACTGTCTGGGTGTCTGTTAGGCACGCCTGCTGCCACCACCCCAGGCCCTCAGCCTAGCAACCGTCACTACAACAAAGGCCTAACCAGGCCCAAAAACAGATGCACCATTTAACCTCGGGCTGGGGAGACCTGGTATCCAAGCATTTCATTAACTTAAACACTGATGTGGTGGCCAGACAATGGCAGTATTTTTAACCCTTTGAGTGCCAGCCAGGGCTGTTGCTGTAAATACCAGCATTTGGATTTGTCCTAAATCACCAAGATGTTGAGAAAAGGCTGGAGAGAAATCTCTGCCACACAAGACATAAACACAGTGCAATTTGAAGCACAGCAAGTGCTTTCATTGGTAATGAAATATCCAAATTGAACCAAGCACTTGTGGAACCAGGTAGTGGGTGTCAACCACATATCCAGCCACTGGGCACCTGACAAGAGGAAACCAACTCAAAGCTGTAGGTTCAAATGCACAAATATGTTGATGTTTTGCAGTAAATTGGAATTATACAAACTGCTACAGGATTTTCAGCAATGTGACAGAAAATAGCAACACACACAAAATGCTGGTGGAACGCAGCAGGCCAGGCAGCATCTATAGGAAGAAGCACTGTCGACGTTTCAGACCTCCTGACGAAGGGTCTCGGCCCGAAACGTCAACAGTGCTTCTTCCTATAGATGCTGCCTGGCCTGCTGCGTTCCACCAGCATTTTGTGTGTGTTGCTTGAATTTCCAGCATCTGCAGATTTCCTCGTGACAGAAAATAAATCTGTCATTAGAGCATAGAAGACAGGCCATTCAGCCAATTATGTGCTGATCTTTTAACCAACTCTAAGATCAATCTAACCCTTCCTCCTACATACAGTAGCCCTCCATTCTCTATCATCCATGTGCCTATCTAAGAGCCTTTTAAATGTCCCTAATGCATCTGCCTAACCAACCCTCCCCCCCCCCCCACCCTGGCAGCAGGCTTCACACACCCACCATCCTGTCTGGGGAAAAAATACCTCTGATGTCCCCACCCCTCCCCATACTTACTTCCTATATCACCTTCAAATTGTATTGGTGATGTCATTGTTAACCACTGGAGTTTCTCAAACAGGGCACCAAACCTCACGTGCTAGATAAAGGTACATGGAGCGAGTGGGAGAGGCTTAGAGAAGGAACTGCAGGGTTGTCAGAGCACAAGCTGCACAAAAAGCTGCCACGGCTGGAGTGTTGGGATTTGCTGAAGTTGGAGGCGAGATGGTTCAGGAGGGTCAGGTAAGCTCATGACAAGTTTAATATTTTTGAGAAGCTGCTCACTGAACTGCTACTGAAAGGAAAACTATGGATACAACAATACAGTCTAGAGGTGTGAAAGGTATCTGAACTATTTCTCACATTTTTGAAAACAACAGCAGGAGAGGACGCTGAGTGGAGAGGTGTGAATTGGGAGAGCAGAGCAGGAGCTATGGCTGATTCAGAAGGAATGTGCTGTGTGGTTCACTGGGTCAAATGGCTAATGAACAGAGATCTCGTTTCTTCTGCCTGAGGGACAGGCATGCAACAGCTTCTATCAAGCCACTTTTCATCCATGTTTGCTCTAAAGAGAAAAGCACTAGCTTGCTCAACCTATCTTCATAAGACGAGCTCTCTAATCCTGACTGCATCCTGGTAAATTTCCTCTGCACCTTCTCTAAAGCTTCCACATCCTTCCTATAAACAGGCTTTCAAAACTAAACAGAATACTCCAAAAGTGGTCTGATCAGAGCTGCAACATTACCCCATGGCTCTCAAAATAAATCCCAACTGCTGAAGACCAATACACCACCTTAACAACCATATCAACTTGTGTAGTAATTTTGAGGGATCTATGGAGAGGGACCCCAAGACCCCCCCCCCCACCACATTCCTCCACTCTGCTAAGAATCCTGCCATTCACCTTGCTGAATCTTCCAACTATTCTAGTGCAACACGAGTGAATCTGCGGATGCTGGAAAACTCCTGATGAAGGGTTTTGGCCCGAAACGTCGTCACTACCTCCTTCCATAGATGCTGTCTGGCCTGCTGAGTTCTGCCAACATTTTGTGTTTTCAACTATTCTAGTGTTGGTTTGTAGTCGAGGTTCTGGCCTGTTGGTTGGGTGAATAACAGTGTGCCTCTTTTGGAGAATGTGGGCTCTGGTGCCATGGAATCAGAGGTGCTTTCTTTTAAGACTACACTGAGACCCCAAGGACTCCACAAGAGGCTGGGCCAATCATTTCTCTTGCCAAAATCAGGTGTTTTTTTTCTCCTCTAACCAGAACTCACAAACTGCAAGGAATTGGGGACATGGGTCAAGGATGTGGAAGGTGCTATAGGAATGCAAGTCTTTATCAGTGTAGAACAGAGATGAGGAAATTCTTTAGCCAGAGAGTGAAGAATTTGTGGAATTCATGTACCTGCACAGCTCTGGAGGCCAAGTCATTGGGTATATTTAAAGCAGAGGTTGATAGGTGCTTGATTAATCAGGGCATCAAAGGTTACATGGAGAAGGCAGGACAATGGGGGTGAGTGGGATAATAAATCAGATCTGATGGACTGAATGGCCTAATTCTTCTATATCTTATGATTTCCTTAGAGGTTCCTATCTGGGGTTGTCTTGAGAAGATGAAGCTTGATGTGGAGTACATAGGCTGTGCAGAAGAGTGGGTCAGGTATGAAGAAACAGCCAAAATACCCTGGTATTCTTCCGTGAGTGAGGGAGGAGAATTCAGTGATGGACTGCAGTTCTTGCAGCTGTCAGAGAAGCCACAGTAAACACCTGAGGGAACACCAGGCACTTTGCCCAAAGATCTGCCTGTGGGATAGCAGCAGAATTGCTGGTCTGGGAATCCAGCAGTCCAGATGCCAGAGCTGATATCCCTCAATAGTGGCTGCAGAATTAGACGACATGCATTTAAGGTGAGAAGGAGTAAATTTCTGTGCAGGCAATGATGGCTAGAATCGAGTGTGTGGGGTGGTGGTATCAGAATCAGGGTTAATACTACTGGCTTATGTCATAAAATTGCAATAAATAAAATCTATAAGTTACAGTAAGAAATGTTCTATGTTACAAATTCAGTTATTGAAAATGTCTGAAGTAAAGCCCTTGCAAGCATTGGTCTTCCTTTTGGTGACAGCTTTGCCCAGCCACTGGATGTGGTTGCTTCACTGGCCCTCTGTGCTGGCCTTAACCCTCCCATGGTAAGAAATACAGCCATCTACTGGTGTGGAGTGGCCTCACTATAGTTTTGTTGTACTGATGATGAATCACAGATAACAGTTCAGAAGCTCCAAGAAAACTCCCACTACTCCTCAACAGGGCCACACAAAGAAAGGTGAGGAACATGAGAAAGGCAGAGCTCCCACCCCAAGACTGAGATTTATTTCCCCTCCTAACTTTTCCCCTTTATGACCAATGCTGCACGTATCGGGAACTGGATAGTGTGACACCAGCAGAGGTTCTGAACACACAAAATTCTTCTTCAAAGAATTAGGAAGTAGGCTTGGTTCAACTGAGCACATTGGTCAGCATGTTGGAGTTGGGCTGAAAGCCTGTTGTGACGAGTCCTTCCCTAACCTCTGTACAGAGCAGGAGGCCATCCCCCATCACCAATCTCACGTTTGAAGATTGGCGTATTCATCCTCACTTCACCCAAAACCAGAGCCGAGATTCGCTTTAAAAAGTCCATCTAACAGTAAATAAGGGATATTAGAATCAGCTGACGGCAAATCCATCTTTGGTGTGTTAAACCAGTCTGAAATTGTTATTAGTAATCTGATTAATTTGCAAGAATTGTGTGTTTTAGTGTGCATGCACAGACTATAGTGACACTCTAAATCAGCCTCATGTTGAACAAGATCTACTTATAAATTTTCTGCATACCCCAGTCACACACTCTGGGCTGCCCACCAATGCTGGCTAATGAACACCTCTTTGGAACGTCACAACCTGTTCATCATCCTGTCAGAGCTACAGCCAGCTGCTTGGAGAAAGCAGCAATACTCCGAACTACTTTGTTGCTGTGACCAGCCTGGGTCCGAACACTGGTTCCGTTGGAACGATGCTACAGTGGATTCCGGTTCATTGGGCCAAAATGTACTTGGTCCTGATGTGTCCAGAACCAGAATCCACTGCATTGTCTTTAGGCACGGCAAAGTAGTGTAGTAGTTCACATAACACTATTAAATACCAGCGACCAGGTTTAATTCCCACCACTGTCTCCCCATGACCATGTGGATTTTCTCTGGTGCTCCAGTTTCCTCCCACATTCCTAGACATCCTGGTTAGCAGGTTAATTGGTCACATGGTTGGTGTGGGCTCATTCCCATTCCGTATCTAAATAAAATAAAAATAACATTACAGAGATCAGGGCAAAGCTGGCATGAGAACAGGCACACGTCAGTACTGACCAGCTGCTGCACCATGTTTGCAAGACGTTATTAAACGTGTGCAGATTGGTGATAATATGGCCTCCTCGCTGACGATCAACACTGGCGCACCTCAGGGGTGTGTGTTTAGCACATTCCTCTACTCTCTCTATACCAACGACTGTGTGGCTAAGTATAGCTCAAGTACCATCTACCGTATAAATTTGCAGATGATACAACCATTGTTGGTAGAACCTTAGGTGGTGAGAGGGCATACAGGAGTGAGATATACTACCTAGTGGAGTGGTGCCACAGCAATAACCTGACTTCAGGAAGGGTAAGACGAAGGAACACATACCAATCCTCATAGAGGGATCAGAAGTGGAGAGAGTGAGCAGTTTCAAGTTTCTGGGTGTCAAGATCTTTGAGGATCTAACCTGGTCCCAAGATATCAATGCAGCTATAAGGAAGGCAAGACAGCAGCTATACTTCATTAGGAGTTTGAAGAGATTTGGCATGTCAAATACACTCAGAAGTTTCTATTGATGTACCATGGACAGCATTCTGACAGACTGCATCACTGTCTGGTATTGGGGGAGTGGAGGGGCTACTGCACAGGACCAAAAGAAGCTGCAGAGGGTTGTAATCTAGTCAGCTCCATCTTTGGTACTAACCTACAAAGTACCCAGGATATCTTCAGGGAGCAGTGTCTCAGAAAGGTAGCGTCCATTATTAAGGACCTCCAGCACCCAGGGCATGCCCTTTTCTCACTGTTACCATCAGGTAGGAGATACAGAAGCCTGAAGGCACACACTCAGTGATTCAGGAACAGCTTCTTCCCCTCTGCCATCTGATTCCTAAATGGACATTGAACTCTTGGCCACTAAACTCACTTTTTAAAAAAATATACAGTATTCGTTTTTTTGCATATTTTTTAATCTATTCAATATACATATACTGTAATTGACTTGTTTATCATTATTCTATTTATTATTTTTAAATTTTATTTATTATTTTTTTCTCTTCTCAAATATGTATTGCATTGAACTGCTGCTGCTAAGTTAACAAATTTCACGTCACATGCCGGTGATAATAAACCTGATTCTGATTTACTTCAGCCACAAGGAGGAACTTCCAACAGGTTTTTCACAATACTTAACCCCATTAACAGAATTTGGCCATTCAGCCCATCGAGTGCTCAGCCATTCCATCATGATCTACATTCTCTATCTCTCAACCCATTCTCCTGTTTTCTCCCTGTAACCTTTGACACCTTGCCTAATCAAATACTGTACCTATCAACCTCTGCTTTAAAAATATATAACAACTTGGCCTCCACACTGTCCGTGGCAATGAATTCCACAAATTCACCGCCTTCTGTAAATGAAATTCATCCTCAACTCTGTTCTAATGATGGAAAAGATGCTTTAAGATTGCAGATGATACGAAAAATTGTGGTAGTATTGAGGAAACGGGTAGGCTGCAGAAAGAGTTAGATTAGGAGAATGGGCAAATGAAGTACAATATTGGAAAGTGCATGGTTGTGCACTACAGTAGTAGAAATAAATGTGCAGACTATTTTCTAAACAGGGAGAAAACCCAAAAATCTGAGATGCAAAGGGACTTGGGAATCCTTGTGCAGAACACCCCAAGTGTTAACTTACAGGTAGAGTTGGTGGTGAGGAAGGCAAATACAATGTTAACATTCATTTCAAGAGGTCTCGAATACAAGGAAGTGGATGTGATGCTGAGGCTTTATAAGGCACTGGTAAGGCCTCATCTTAAGTACTGTGAACAGTTTTGGGCTCCTTTTCTAAGAAAAGATATGCTAGCATTGGAGATGGTGCAGAGGAGATTCACAAGGATGAAAGGGTTATCATATGAGGAACGCTTGATGGCTTTTGGCCTGTACTCGCCAGAATTTAGGAGATTTGGGGGAGGGGATCTCACTGAAACCTTTCAAATGTTGAAAGGCTAGATAGAGTAGACGTGGAAAGGATGTTTCCCATGAAGGGGAAATCTGGGAAGAGGGCATAGCCTCAGGATAGAGGGGCATCTATTTAAAACAGCTGGAGAGAAATTTCTTTAGCCAGAAGGTAGTGAATTTGTGGAACTGGTTACTACAGGGAGCTGTTGAGGCCAGGTCATTTGGCAGAGATTGATAGGTTCTCGTTTGGACATGGCTTCGAAGGTTATGGGGTAAAGGGACCAGCCATGATTGAATGGCGGAGCAGACGACAGACCAAATGGCCTAATTCTGCTGCTATGCCGTATGGTCTAAGGGAAACATCCTTCCCACATCCACTCTATCCAGACCTTTCAGTATTTGATAGGTTTCAAAGGAAAAACTCTAAACACCAGATTGTGGCCAGGTTCCCAGCAGTTTGTGGGTTGCAATGATTGCTACTTTACAAAGAGATGTCCTTGGCTGTAATGCAGTTTGGGACCTGGGGTTGGAGCTTCTTAGAAACTCCAGTTGTTTCTTCCTGTGGTCATCGGACTGGAGAAAAATAAGAACTCACAGAAGATTTTAAAATATAATTATATTTTTTTAAAAGCTTGTTTCCAAAAGCACACACATCAGTCCATAATGTGCAATTTCACTCTCTTTTACATGATTAAGTCGGTGAGGGTGGGTAGAGATCAGAGCTCTAGTGTACACACACATTAATGCATATACACACACATGTATGCAATATACACATACAAAACCTATATACACACACACACACACACAAACTAGGTCTGCTTTCATACTTTCACACACAGACATTTCCACAGTGGGCACCAGTTGACAAACTGGAACTGGAAGTCCTGTTCCACTCACTGCCCCCAGCCCCCCAAGCCTGCGGCCCACGTCCATCCCACTGCCGTTGTGCTGAGATCCCAGCCTGGTGCAGCTGCTCTGCGGCAGAATGGGATTTGAAGATGAAATTCTACATTCGAGAGGAGCTAATGGGAGGGTTTAATATTTAATTCATATCTGGCTGGGATGGACTGGCCCTTTAACACATACAGCTTTATAATTAAGTCATTTGAGTGGAAATGAGACAGATGAGTGAATTGGGAGTCTCATGGGAGTCTGTAGGGGCCAGTTTCTCTCGGGCAGCATGTGACCCAGACACACATTACAGGCTGCAGTCAGAGACTTCTGCACAGCCTAATGTGCACAAAAGAGGGTCTCAGAGGGACTTGGATCAGATGGTTTACTGAACCTTAACTGAAAGCAATTTACTTTACAGTAGCTGTTAAAACATGAGAGGTGTGTGCTTTTACAGAAAGGGTAATCACTACAGAGAGATGGCTGGTGGGAGAATGAGAGTGGCGAGGTGAGAACTGTCAGTGGAGGACACAAGATTCCTACACCCTGCCTGCTCCTAGCTTGACAAAGCCCAGTGAGTGAGGATACCAAGCAAAGGAAGAGGTGGGGACAAACTTTAGTGACCCTCAGACCCAGCCATGAGTGTGAGATCCAGCCTTGTGTCAGTGCACTCTCTCATGCAGGGGATCCACAGACTCTTCAGTTAATGGTAGGGGATCCAAGGCATAACAAAGGGTGGGAACCCCTGTTTTAACATCACAAACACAAGTGAATGATCAGCCATCACCGGCTTAAATGCTAGAGATCCCTTGAGGGGCTGAATGGCCTGTATTCCCCTCCACCTTGTTCCTGATTTCTGAGTGTTCATTCAGAGAACAAACATAGTACAAGGAAGTCCTTGCTTGTGCAGAGGGTGTTTCCTTTAGTGGGAGAGTCTAGGACCAGAGGGCACAGCCTCAGAACAGAGGGAACAAGGAATGGTGAGTCTGTGGAATTCATTGCCACAGATGGTTGTGGAGGCCAAATTATTGGGTACACTTAAAGAGCAGGTTGATGGGTTCTTGATTCGTCAGGGTATCAAAGGTTATGTGGAGAAGGCAGGAGAATGGGGTTCAGGGGAATAATAAATCAGCTATGAGAGAATGGCAGAGCAGACTTGATGTTTCGAATGGCTTAATTCTGCTTCTATTTCTTATGGTTTTAAATGCAGAGTTGTCAGAATGCAGCCAACATCCAAACAACACAAGAGGGAGCAACATGTCTCTTTTTGACAGTGTAGTGGAGGGGCACTGTGTGTACATGTGCTCCCAGTCTGTGCTCCCCTACCCTGAAGTGAGTGAGACACCGTGTATCACACTGACCCTGCTCTGATCGGGTGAGAAGGATGATATCACGTATTTGCTGTACAAATCACTCTCTCACCTAGATGGGGTCAGTTGTGCTGTGAGGATTACATTCCTTGACTTCTCTAGTGCCTTTAACACCATCCAGCCCAAGATCTTAAGGCACAAACTAACGGAAATGGGAGTAGACTCTCACATGGTGGATTGGATAGTGGACTACTTGACAGATAGACCTCAGTATGTGCGGTTGGGAGACTGTAGGTCTGACACGGTGGTAAGCAGCACAGGGGCGCCGCAGGGAACCGTACTCTCTCCGGTCCTGTTCACCCTGTACACATCAGACTTCCAATATAACTCGGAGTCCTGCCATGTGCAAAAGTTCGCTGATGACATGGCCATAGTGGGGTGTGTCAGGAATGGACAGGAGGAGGAGTATAGGAAACTGATACAGGACTTTGTGATATGGTGCAACTCAAACTACCTGCGTCTCAATATCACCAAGACCAAGGAGATGGTGGTGGACTTTAGGAGATCTAGGCCTCATATGGAGCCAGTGATCATTAATGGAGAATGTGTGGAGCAGGTTAAGACCTACAAGTATCTGGGAGTACAGTTAGACGAGAAGCTAGACTGGACTGCCAACACAGATGCCTTGTGCAGGAAGGCACAGAGTCGACTGTACTTCCTAAGAAGGTTGGCGTCATTCAATGTCTGTAGTGAGATGCTGAAGATGTTCTATAGGTCAGTTGTGGAGAGCGCCCTCTTCTTTGTGGTGGCGTGTTGGGGAGGAAGCATTAAGAAGAGGGACGCCTCACGTCTTAATAAGCTGGTAAGGAAGGCGGGCTCTGTCGTGGGCAAAGTACTGGAGAGTTTAACATCGGTAGCTGAGCGAAGGGCGCTGAGTAGGCTACGGTCAATTATGGATAACTCTGAACATCCTCTACATAGCACCATCCAGAGACAGAGAAGCAGTTTCAGTGACAGGTTACTATCGATGCAATGCTCCTCAGACAGGATGAAGAGGTCAATACTCCCCAATGCCATTAGGCTTTACAATTCTACCGCCAGGACTTAAGAACTTTTTAAAAGCTATTATTAATGCTTTTTGAGAGTGATTTAGATGCATATCATATTTTTACTGAGTTAAGTATTGTATGTAATTAGTTTTGCTACAACAAGTGTATGGGACATTGGAAAAAAGTTGAATTTCCCCATGGGGATGAATAAAGTATCTATCTATCTATAGAGGGAGCTTTAATCTGTATCTAGCCATTTTTAAACCATAAGACATGGGAGTAGAATTAGGCTATTCGGTCCATTGAGTCTGCTCCGCCATGCCATCATGGCTAACTTATTATCCTTCACAATGCCATTTTCCTGCCTTCACCCATAACCTTTGACACCCTTACTAATCAAGAACCAGTCAACCTTGGCTTTAAATATTCTCAATGACTTGAATTCAAATAAGTTTATATTCAAATGGCCTGTATCCCTGCTGTACTTTTCTATGACTTGGTCTCCATGGATGTCTGTGGCAATGAATTCCACAGGTTTACCACCCTCTGGCTAAATGGATGTCCCTAATCTCTATTCTAAATGGATGTCCCTCTATTCTGAGGCTGTGCCCTGTGGTCCTAAACTCCCCCACTATAGACAAACATTGTCTCCACTTCCACTCTATCCAGGCCTTTCAATATTCGATGTTTCAGTGAGATCTCCTCTCATCCTTCTAAACTCCAGTGAGTAATGGCCCAGAGCCATCAAACGCTCCTTAGTTAAACTCATTCCTGGAATCGTTCTCATGGACCTCCTCTGGACCCTCTTCAACAAACCTGCTTGATTCACTCAAAGCTGACAGATAATATATCCAGATTCAAGTTTAAAGTTGTATAAGCAATCAGCTGTTCTAGAGTTGAGAGAGGCTTACTCTCCGACTCACCCCTCACTCACTCTGCTCCCCCACATCACAGTACGTTATACAAGATTCATTTTAAACAGTCTTCTCCCCAAATACCCAGGTGAAGTTTCTCTAATTATCCCATTTCTACAGTCCAGTGTCCTACCAGAACAAAGGGCCATTGAGATGAAAAGTGAATTCTCCTTCCTTCTGCACGGACACTGCCGAGTGTTTCCAGAGCTTTCTGACTTTATTTCAGATTTCCAGCATCTGCAGTTCTTTATGTCCTTGACCCCACCCTGTTCATAACCGTAACCCTCATCTTTGCCCAGGGTATAACAGGAGAGGGGACAGTGGATTGATTACCTGTGCTAACCTTCCCCTGCCCCTGTGTCAGCCTCTCCCTCACCAGTCACATCAGTGACCACCGAGCAACATTCCACACTACTGTCAGGTGAGAGGACATGGGGTTGTAACGGTTTATGTCAGAACACTCTCAACATCATTTCCATATGTTCTAATACCCTTGGGATGTCCTTATCTTCTGAAGCGGCAGAGGCTGATAAAGAGTTTGATAAGATTATGAGAAGCACAGCATCTTTTTCCCAGGGCATGCACTTAGAGTGAGAGGGGGTCATTTCAAAGGAGATGTGAGGGGTAATTATTTTACTCAGAGAATGTGGGTGCCTGGGGTGGAGGTAGCTGCAGAATTTTAAGAGATTTTTTGATAGGTACATGAATGTGAAGAAAATGAAAGGATATGGACATTGGGAAGGCAGAAGAGTTGGACATTTGATTCCTAATTTAATTGGCTTGGCACAACATCATGGGCTGAAGGACCTGTTCCTGTGCTGCGTTGTTCTATGTTCCGTGTTACCCATAGCACACACACAGATCTACAGGCACTTAACAGCCTTGGAAACAGTAAACATCATGTTCATGGTCAGCACAGGACAAGGATGGCAGTTTCCAGAGGTCTGGTGAAGATCCAAGCCCACTGTAACAAGCCTGACCTCACCACAACCCTCTCTTGTGCCCCAGCATCACCTGAAACAATGCATCACTATGCCGAAACCCCAATGCAAACATCTCTCCTGTCATCGTGAGAGAGAGAGAGAGAGAGAGACATACACACAATGCTGGAGGAACTTAGCAGGTCAGGCAGCATCTACGAAGGGAATAAACAGTTAATGTTTTGGACTGAGACCTTTTTTCAGCAGCTAATGAGGGGTCTCAGCCCAAGTGATGACTGTTTATTTCCCTCCCTAGATGCTGCCTGACCTGCCGCGTTCCTTCAGCGTATGGTGTGTGAGACCCTTCAGTCTATTTCAGATTCAATTGCTCTGTCCAGCCAGAGTCTGATCTCCATGCCACTCCTCCCAGGGTTTCTGCCCATTCCCACACAGAGTTATGCACAATGTGGGTGACCAAACAATTTCACCCTTCACTGCCCTAGTGATACCTTCACTGGAGAAGCACAGACACCACTTTCCAATCCGAGAAAAGAACATGCTGAACAAAAAAACCAGCTCAGGTGTTTAACGTTAAATGAACAACTGCCCAGAAGAGTGAACCAGGAACATAGAGGCCAACAGCTCAGCTCCTCCTGATCAGACAAACATCCAGTACCTTGCCCTGAGTGTATGGGCATCTGGCTCTTCCACACAAAGCACAACGAGTTCAGTTACAGCAAGCTGCTGTCTATACCTTATCCACAGGCAAAGAGGAGACAGTACGTATCTGTGGGAGTCAGCGGTCAGCACAATCAAGGGCAAGGGTGGGGCAAGCGAAGAAACTAATGAGGCTCAAGAAGTAAGAAGCTTTGTTTAAGCTGGACTGTTCGCCTGTGGTCCAACATGACAGAACGAAGGCACTCGAGAGAGCAGACACGGTCCCGTAGCTGAGCTACCCGCCGTCCTATGAGCCCATGAGGTACTGATGGAAGTACAGGCCGAAGAGGTTGGTCACCACCTGACAAGCAGCCAGCCACCAAGTCAGGTAGGAGAAGAGTCCCCGGTAAAAGAGTGGCGTGAAGACATTCCGTAAGGCTCCCAGTGCTGCTGTGATCTGCGAGGCGGCCATTCGATAATCGTCTTCTTCGCCGGGTGCAGAGCCCGAGTTACGTGGACTGGCATCAATGGCTGGTGAAACTCCAAGAGGTTCCGGGTACCAACCCCAGGAATAGTCCCCTGAAAAAAGACAGAGCCCATACAGTTACAGATCTGAGGCCATGATAATAAACCTGATTCTGATTGTGGTCAGAATGAGGAGGGGGACTGGATGCTTCAGCACTACACAGGAATCACACTGCAGTTGAGCGAATTGATGGCTACCTCACTGTGATGTGGAGAAAGTGGCTGGGCTAGAATCTGGAACCAAGGATACAATGTCAGGAGAAGGGAGTCAGCTGTTTAGGAGAGAGCTACAGAGGAAATATATCAATAAGAGAAAATTTATAAAGCTATTGCTGGGACCTAAGGACCAGAGTTATAGGGAAAAGGTGAACAGGTTAGGACTTTATCAAATTGTCCCCCAATCCTCTACATTTTACGGAATAGAGGTATACACAACTATGAGGGGTATAGACAGGGTGAATGCAAACAGGTTTTTTCTACCAAGGTTGGCTGAAACTAGAACTAGAGGGGTAGTGAGAGTGTGGGCCGAGATGCCCGTGCAAATGCTGAATGCAACTTCAATCTCAACACTTTAGAGAAGTTTGGATAAGTACACGGGATAAGAGGGGTATAGAGGGCCATGGTGCGGATGCAGGTCAATGGGACTAGGAAAAATATGTTTGGCATGGACTAGATTGATCAAAGGGCCTGTTTCTATCCTAGAGTGCTCTTCTGTCAGAAGTCTATAGATCCCCACAGCCTGAGAACATTCAGAACTCAAGAGATACAACACATTTGGCATTTGCATTCTCAGCCAAGGCTGGCGATTTCGATTGCCAGAGTCAGGGAGTGTGTGACTAGGCAGTATTACTAAAGAGCCACTGCAGATTCTGTTGCTGCACCATTGAGTGGATAAGGCAAGGATGGTGTTCAGGGTGAATGCAGCAAGTACTGGGAGAATCCAGAACAAAACCATCAAGACCCCTCACCCAGCAACTGGATCAATGTCATTTCCAGTATGGAAGTGTAAAAGAGAATAAAATAATTGTTACTCTGGAACTGTTCCCCCAAAGCTGCAGCAGGGGAGCAGCTTCCGACACCCAGACCAGGCATTCATGGGATGCCGATGGGCTGCCACATAATTTCACAGGCTGGTTAAGAAAGCGTATCATGTGTCTGCATTCATTAGTCAGGGGACTGAGTTCAAAAGATACGAGGTAATGTTGCAGTTCAATAAAACCTGTTAGACCACATTTAGAGTATTGTACAAACACGAGGAAATCTGCAGATGCTGGAAATTCAAACAACAACACACACAAAATGCTGGTAGAACACAGCAGGCCAGGCAGCGTCAATAGGGAGAAGCGCTGTCGATGTTTCGGGCCGAGACCCTTCGTCAGGACTAACCGACGTGAAAGATAGTAAGAGATTTGAAAGTAGTGGGGGGAGGGGGAAATGTGAAATGATAGGAGAAGACCGGAGGGGATGGGATGAAGCTAAGAGCTGGAAAGGTGATTGGCGAAAGTGATACAGAGCTGGAGAAGGGAAAGGATCATGGGACGGGAGGCCTCAGGAGAAAGAAAGGGGGGGGGGGGGAGCACCAGAGGGAGATAGAGAACAGGCAAACAACTAAATATGTCAGGGATGGGGAGGAGGGGCATTAACTGAAGTTAGAGAAGTCAATGTTCATGCCATCAGGTTGGAGGCTACCCAGCCGGTATATAAGGTGTTGTTCCTCCAACCTGAATTTGGATTCATTTTGACAATAGAGGCAGCCATGGATAGACATATCAGAATGGGAATGGGACGTGGAATATTGTAGAGTATTGTGTTCAGTTCTGATCGCCTCGTTATAGAAAGGATATGGAAGCTTTGGAGGGTGCAAAGGAGATTTACCAGGATACCACCTGGAGTAGAGAAGATGTTTTATTAAGAGATGTTGAACAAACTGGGGTTCTTCTCTTCCCGAGTGAAGGAAGATGAAAGGTAACTTTATAAAGGTGCACAAATTCATAACAGGCATAGATCAAGTGGACAGCCAGAGACTTTTTCCCAGGGCAGAATTGGCTTACCCAACACTTTAAGCAGCAGAGTAGAGTGTAGCAGGAGAATGGTGGGGCCCAGGTACTGCACGGTGACCACACACAGGTAGCAGAACACTCGGGAGATCTGGTATAGGAGAAACAAAAATACCCTGTAAGTCACCTAACATGGACACAACTGTCCACTGAATACACCGGGGGGAATCATGGCACTATGTCACATATCCCCTGGGATCATGATTTCAGAATACAGATGCAGTGAACAAGCACCAGGTGATATCAAGCCCAGACAGTGTTCTCAAAATAAACTCTCAAATTAAGTCCAATTTGCAATATGTTCTTAATAATTGGTTACTGCAACATAACTTTCAACTCCAGCCCACGCTCAAATCCCTCCTGGAGTGAAGGGGATTGTTTTGCTGTTGAGGCTGTGCTGCTGTGTTATTTCTGCTGAACATTGCGGACATGGTATGTTGGCACCCTAATGTGTGGGGACACTTGCGGGCTGCCCCTAGCACATCGTTAGATGGTGTTGGTTGTCAATGCAAATGACACATTTCACTGTATGTTTCCAAGTACATGTGACTAATGAATGAATCTGAATGATAGTCAACTGATCGGCACATGAGGAAGCTTTACACTGAAGTATCATGAGCTATGTGTGATATATGTTTCATGGGGGCACTGTGGTCCGGAGGAACGTTGTTTCATTTCGTTGTATACATGTACAGTCAGATAACAATCATGAACTTAAGACCATAAGATATAGGACCAGAACTAGGCATCGAATCTGCTCTGCCATTTCCTCATGGCTGATCCATTTTTTGTCAGCCTTAGTCTCCTGCCTTCTCCCCACATCCCTTCATGCCCTGACCAATTACGAATCTATCAACCTCTGCCTTAAATATACGTAAAGATTTGGCCTCCGCCACTGCCTGTGGTAATGAATTCCAGAGATTCACCACTCTGGTTGAAGAAACTCCTCCTCATCCCCATTCTAAAATGATGTCCCTCTATTCTGAGCCTGTGTCCACTGGTCCTAGACTCTCCCACCATAGGAAACATCTACTCTTTCAAAGCCATTCACCATTCGATACATTTCAATTTGATCACACATCATTCTTCTGAATTCTAGTGAATACAGTCCCAGAGCCATCAGACACTCTTCATATGACAAGCCATTCAATCCTGGAATCATTTTTGTGTACTTTGAATACCCTCCAGTTCAGCATATCCTTTCTAAGATTAGGAGCCCCAAACCTGCTCACAATATTCCAAGTGAGACCTCACCAGTGCTTTATAGTGAGCGAGTGAGGCGTCTATCAGTCAGGGTCAACCATGGATATTGCATCCTAGCTGCCTAGATACGCAAGCCTACTCAGTACAATGTGGAGGGCCCATACAGCAAGCTTTCCCTCTCCATGCAGCTGAACCCAAAGGAATGCCAGTGTTGCTGGAGTTGCCGCTCAGTAGGACTGCCTTAGGGACTCAGTCTCTAGATTTTTCCCTCAGGGTTTTCCCCATGAGTGGGTATAGCCACTAGGCAGTGGGGGCCTTGAGATCAGAGCTTTCCTTCTCCTAGATGAGCTGATGAGCCCCATCTGCCTGAAGCAACTGGTTTTAAAATGCCAGTAACCGGCCTTTGCCCATCCTGTCAGTAGAAATAGGCTCGCCGGGTTTAGTAGCATAGCCACATGTGAAGATCAGGAGCAGAATTTGAGGCGCACATCAGTGGGAGCATTTAATAGATAGTGGGAGCTTGTCCCCATTACCGCCCCTGGCTATAACAACATTAAGGATCCTGTGCTTTACAAAGTCTCAACATTACATTCTAATCCTCTTGAAATGAATGCTAACGTTACATTTGCTTTCCTCACCCCAGTCTCAACTTGCAAATTAACTGTTAAAGAATCCTACACAAGGACTCCCAAATCCCTCTGCACCTCAGTTTTTTGAATTTTCTCTCCATTTAGAAGATGGACAGTCCTTGCATTTCTTCTACCAAAGTGCATAACCATACACTTCCTGACACTGTGTGCCATCTGCCATTTCTTTCCCCATTCTCCTAATCTGTCCAAGTCCTTCTGCAGCCTCCTTACTTCCTCAAAACTACCTGCACCTCCGCCTTTCTTCATATCATCTGCAAACTTTGCAACAAAGCCATCAATTTCATCAACCAAATTATTGACAAATAACATAAACAGAATCAGTCGCAACACAGTCCTCTGTGGAACACCACTAGTCACTGGCAGCCAGCCAGAAAAGGCTCCCTTTGTTCCCACTCTTTGCCTTTTGCCAATCAGCTACTGCTTCATCCGTGCTAGAATCCTTGTAATACCATGGGCTCGTAACTTGTTAAGCAGCCTCATGTGTGGCACCTTGTCAAAGGCCTTCTGAAAATCCAAGTACACATCAACCAATTCTCCTTCATCTATCCTGCTTGTTATTTCTTCAAAGAATTCCAACAGATTTGTCAGGCAAGATTTTCCCTTGAGGAAACCATGCTGACTATGGCCTATTTTATCATGTGCCTCAAGTACACTGAAACCTCATCCTTAACAACATCTTCTCAACCACTGAGGTCAAACTAACTGGGCTATAATTTCCTCTTCTGCCTCTCTCCCTACTTGAAAAGTGGATTGGCATTTGCAATTTTTCAGTCATCCAGAACCATTCCAGAATCTACTGATTCTTGAAAGATCATTACTAATGCAGCCACAATCTCTTCAGCCACCTCTTTCAGAGCCCTGGGGTGTACACCATCTGGTCCAGGTGACTTATCCACCTTCAGACCTTTCAGTTTCCCAAGAACGAGCCTCCTAGTAATGGTAACTTCATGACCCTCAACACCTGGAACTTCCACCATACTGCTAGTGTCTTCCAGAGTGAATACTGATGCACCATACTTATTCAGTTTGTCCACCATTTTCTTGTCCCAAACTACTAGCTCTCTAGCCTTGTTTTCCACTTTCACACTTTATGTACCTGAAGAATGATATTCTTTAATATCATTGGCTAGCTTACTTTTGTATTCTATCTTTACCTTCTTAATGACTTTTTTAGTTGCCTTTTGTTGGTTTTTAATAGCTTCCCAATCCTCTAATTTCCCATTAATTTTTGCTCTATTATATGCCCTCTCTTTGGCTGTTATGTTGGCTTTGATCTCTCTTGTTAGCCATGGTTCTGTCATCTTATCTTTAGAATATTTCTTCCTTTTCAGGATGTATAATATCCTCTGCCTTCCAAATTGCTTCCAGAAATTCCAGCCATTGCTGCTCTGCCATCATCCCTGCCAGTGTTCTTTTCCAATCAATTCTAGCCAACTCCTCTTTCATGCCTCTGTAGTGCCCTTTACTCTATTGTAATACTGATATACGTATCTGATTTTATCTTCCCCTTCTTAGATTTCATGATGAATGTGATCACATTATGATCACTTTCTCCTAAAGGTTCTTTTACCTTTGATCTCTAATCAGTTTCAGTTCATTGCACAACACCCAATCCAGAATAGCTAATCCCCCAGTGAGCTTAACCACGAGCTGTTCTCAAAAGCTATCTCGTAGGTGCCCTAGAAATTCCCCCTTTTGGGATCCAGCACCAACCTGATTTTCCTAATCTATCTGCATATTGAAGTATCCAATGACTATTGTAACATTGCCCTTTTGGCATGCGTTTTCTGTCTCCTGTTGTAACTTGTGGATCACATCCTTACTACTGTTTGGGGATCTGTATACAACTCCCATCAGGGTCTTTTTACCCTTGCAGTTCCTTAGCTCTATCCACCATAATTAAACACCTTCCAACCCTATATCACCTCTTTTTAGTGATCTGATTTCACTTTTTACCAATGAAGCAATGCCACCTCCTCTGCCTTCATGCCAATTCTTTCAAAACAATGTGCATCCTTGGACATTACGTTTGAAGTTTGCATTACAAAGCTGGAACGGAGAACTTGATGGAAAATACTGGCATGGTGCTACTGAGAAGTGTGATGAATTTTATGAGCAGCCATGTGTTGTTGGGCCTATTGTTGTGCTATTTGAACAGATTTCTTCATTAGCCATGAGGCAACCATTTCCACTTAGGAGAACAGGCTGATATTTTGTCAGCCATGGCTCCTTCACCCTACTACCTTTTTCTGCCTCAGTGGGACAGATCTATCCAGAACCCCCAAGAGCCCCTTGTGCAGCCTCCACATTTCTGCTGTGACTGCTGACCCTCCTTCTCCCCATGATGCCATGCTTACCTTCCGCTGAATCTCGATCATGGAGATGCAGCCAGCCTCCCTCCTCATCAGTGCCACCCACCGCTCGGCCAGGTTAAGGTAGGCCTGTAGGTGATAGCGGGTCAACAGAAGACGCAGTGTGCAGAGCCCCAGGATTATCCACAGGCGCACTGTGTTGTACATCGAATCAGACAGCCTTCAGGAGCAGGAAGGAAATGCCAGAGTCAGAGAGACTACACCACTGTGGGAGACACGACTGCAGATGGGCAGGATTGCTTAGAGAGCAGGGCTGAGGGAAAGAAGCTCGCCTCAGCCCTTGTTTGAGTCTGATTGTGCTGAGCCAGATGGGAGACAGGACATTCAGGAAGTACAAAGCCCTTTTCCCCAGTATTTTACAGTTTGGCTTTTGCAGTTTGGTTGCTTGTCACTGTTTGATTACGTGTTTCGTCTCACAGATTATATGACATTTCTTAGTTTTCCTCTATATGCTTGCATAAAGGCCATCGGAGTGAAAGACCCCACAGACGGGAACTCTGGGGTCATCCTCCTCCATTATTTGTGACATTTACTGGGAGTGCTGCAGCAGAAGGGTTTGAAGCATCGGTGAGAATCCCTACCACCCACTCCACAATTCCTGACCTACTTCTGTCAGGAAGGAGGTACGGGACAATCAGGACTAGTGGACTGCCAGACTGGGTAACAGGATGTGAGACTAATGAACACCCTGCCACCACTGATGACAGTGAGCTATTTACTGTTTATCTGTCAGGCACACTACATGCATTCTGAATTATATTTTATTGGAACATTAGAAAGTTTTTGACAAGTACAGGCCATTCGGCCCAAAACACTTGCCAAAGAACAGAGAGGGAGGCAAAAGAGGTGGGGGCGTGGCATTGCTAATTAGGGATAGTGTCACAGCTGCAGAAAAGGAGGAAGTCATGGAAGGATGGTATTGGAAAATGAACCTGATCAAGTGTCAGATCACTCGGTGGGAGAGCATTTTGGAGACAGTGATCACAACACTATCTCCTTCACCATAGTGCTGGAGAGGAATGAGCAGACACTTTGGGAAAACATTTAATTGGGGTATGGGGAAATAAGATGTTATTAGGCAGAAACTTGGGAGTATAAATTGAGAGCAGATGTTCTCAGGAAAACGCAAGGCAGAAATATGGCAAACGTTCAGGGGATATTTGCGTGAAGTTCTGCATAGGTACGTTTCAATGAGACGGAGAGGATGGTATAGTTAAAGAACTGTGGTGTACAAAGTATGTAGAAAATCTAGTTAAGAAGAAAAGAAAGGCTCATGAAAGGTTTAAGAAACTAGATATTATTAAAGCTCTAGAAAATTACAAGGTTGCTAGGAAGGAGCTTAAGAATGGAATTAGGAGAGCCATGAGAAGGCCTTGGTGAGCAGGATTAAGGAAAACCCCACAGCATTCTACAAGAATGTGAAGAGCAAGAGGATGAGCCGTGTGAGACCAGGACCAATCAGGTGCGATAGCGGAAACGTGTGCATGGAGTCAGAGCAGGCAGTGGAGATATTTGACGAATACTTTGCTTTAGCATTTACCAGAATTGTGGGGATGACTTATAGTCAACTGAAATGCTTGAGCATAGAGACATTAAGAAAGAGGATGTGCTGGAGCTTTTGAAAGGTACTAAGTTAGAGAAGTCTCTGGGACTGGATGAGATATACCCCAGGCTACTGTGAGAAGCAAGGGAGGAGATTGCTGAGCCTCTTGCGATGATCTTTGTGTCATCAATAGGGATGGGAGAAGTATTGGAGGATTGGAGAGTTGCAAATGTTGTGCCCTTGTTCAAGAAAAGGAGTAGAGGTAACCCTGGAAATTATAGACCAATGAGTATGACTTCAGTGGTGGGTAAGTTATTGGAGAAGATCCTGAAAGGCAGGATTTATGAGCATTTGGAGAGACATAATCTGATTAGGGATAGTCAGCATGGCTTTGTCAAGTGCAGGTTGTGTCTTACGAGCCTGATTGAATTTTTTGAGGATGTAAAACACATTGATGAAGGTAGAATAGTGGATGTAGTGTATATGGATTTCAGTAAGGCATTTGATAAGGCTCTCCATACAAGGCTCCTTCAGAAAGTAAGGAAGCATGGGATCCAAGGAGACCTTGCTTTGTGGATCCAGAAATGGCTTGCCCACAGAAGGCAAAGGATGGTTATAGATGGTTCATATTCTGCATGGAGGTCGGTGACCAGTGGTGTTCCACAGGGATCTGTTCTGGGACCCCTCCTCTTTGTGATTTTTATAAATGACCTGAACGAAGAAGCAGAAGGGTGGGTTAGTAAGTTTGCTGATGACACAAAGGTTGGGGCATGTTGTGGATGGTCTGGAGGGTTTCAGTGGGACATTGATAGAATGCAGAACTGGACTGAGAAGTGCCAGATTGACTTCAACCCAGATAAAGTGTGAGGTAGTTCATTTTGGTAGGTCCAATCTGAAGACAGAATATAATATAAATGGTAAGATTCTTGGCAGTGTGCAGGATCTGAGAAATCTTGGGGTCCATGTCAATAGGACACTCAAAGCTGCTGCAAAGGTTGACAGTGTTGTTAAGGCAGTCTATGGTGTGTTGGCATTCATCATCCGTGAGAAAAGGTTGAGTGTGCTTGGCCTTTTCTTCTTGGAGCAGTACAGGATGTCAGGTGACCAGATAGAGATGTATAAGACAATGAGAGGCATTGATCGTGTGGATAGCCAGAGGCATCTTCCCAGGGCTGAAATGGCTAACACGAGGGGGCAGAGTTTTAAGGTGTTTGGAAAAAGGTACCAAGGGGATGTCAGGGGCAAATTTTTCCACACAGAGTGGTGGGTGCGTGGAAAGCACTGCCGATGGCAGTGGTGGAAGCAGATACAATAGGGTCTTTAAAGAGCCTCTTAGATAGGTACATGGAGCTTAGAAAAATAGAGGGCTATGTGCTAGGGAAATTCAAGGCAGACTCTAGAGTAGGTTACATGGTCAGCACAACATTGTGGGCCAAAGGGCCTGTAATGTGCTGTAAATTCTATGTTCTATGTCTTCTAAGAGACTCCTGGACAGGTGCATGGAACTTAGTAAAATAGAGGGCTATGGGTAACCCTAGGTAATTTCTAAGGCAAGGAAATGTTTGGCACAGCATTGTGGGTTGAAGGGCCTGTATTATGCTGCAGGTCTACGATTCTAAATTATCTTAGTCAGAGGGTGGTAAATCTGTGGAATTTGTTGCCACAGGCGGCTGTGGACGCCAAGTCATTGGGTGCATTTAAGGCAGAGATAGATAGGTTCTTGATTAGCCAAGGCATCAAAGGGTATGGAGAGAAGGCAGAGGGGTGGAGATGACTGGAAGAATTGGATCAGCCCATGATTGAATGGCACAGCAGACTCAACGGGCTGAATGGCCTACTGCTGCTCCTATACCTTACGGTCTTAAGGACTGTGTAAAAGCCAAGGAAAGGGCATATAAGGTAGCAATAGTGAGTGGGTAGTTGGATGATTGAGAAGCTTTTAAAATCCAATAAAAGGCAACTAATATAGCTATAAGGGAAAAGATGGTAAGGGCAGAATAGCCAATAATATACATAATACCAAAAGTTTTTTCAGTTATATAAAGAGAAAAGAGTAAAAGGGAGGTGAGAGTTGATATTGGACCACTGGAAAATGATGCTGGTGAGGTAGTATTGGGGGGACAAAGAAATGGCAGACGAACTTAATGGGTACTTTGCACCTGTCTTCACTGTGGAAGACTTCAGCAGTGTGCCAGAAGTCTGTGACTGTCAGTTAGCAGGAGTGAGCGTCATTGCTATTACAAAGGAAAAAGTGCTAGGCAAACTCAAAAGTCTTAAGGTGGGTAAGATACCTGGACTGGATTGACTACATCCCAGAGTCCTGAGAGAGATTGCTGAAGAGATAACAGATTCAATAATCACTTGATTCTGCACACTTCCAGATGACTGGAAGATTGCAAATGTCACTCCACTCTTCAAGAAGGGAGGAAGGTAAAAGAAAGGAAATTTAGGCCAGACAGCCTAACCTCAATGGTTGGGAAGTTCTTGGAGTCTTTTATTAAGGATGAGGTTTTGGGGTATTTGGAGACTGATAAGTCAAGGTCAGAATGGTTTCTATAAAGGGAAATCTTAACTGACAAATCTGTTAAAGATTTTCGAGGAAGTAACAAGCAGGGTAAACTAAGGAGAGGCGGTGGATATCATTTACTTGGATTTTCAGAAGGCATTTGATAAGGTGCCACACGAGGCTGCTTAACAAGATAAAATCCTATGGCATTACACAAAAGATACTGGCATGGATAGCGGAATGACTGACAGCCAGGAGGCAGTGAGAGCGAATAAAAGGGGCCTTTTGTGGTTGGCTGCCAGTGACTAGCGGTGTTCCTGGGGGTCCGTATTGAGACCGCTGCTTTTCATATTGTTTGTCAATGATTTGGATAATGAAATTGATGGCTTTGTTGCAAAGCTTGTGGATGATACAAAGATAGGTGGAGGGGTAGGTAGTACTGAGGAAGCAATGTGATTGCAATTGGGAGAATGGGCAAAAAAGAGGCAGATGGAATAGTGTTGGGAAATGTAAGACAATGCATTTAGAAGGAACAATATTTCAGACTATTATCTAAATGGGGAGAAGGTTTAAACACCAGACTGAGGAGTTCTGATGTAAGACTCCCTGAAGGTTAATTTGTAGGTTGAGCCTGTGGTAAAGAAGGCAAATGCAATGCTGCCATTTCTTTCAAGGGGAATAGAATATAAAAACAAGGAAATAATGCTGAGACTTTACAATACACTAGTCAGGCCACATTTGGAGTATTGTAAACAGTCTTGGGTCCCATATCTCAGAAAGGATGTGTTGTCATTGGAGAGATTTCAGAGATTTATGGAGATGATCCCGGGAATGAAAGGGTTAACATATGGGAGCATTTGGCAGCTTTGGGCCTGAACTTACTGGAATTCAGAAGAATGTGTGGTGATCTCATTGGAACCTACCAAATGTTGAAAGGACTAGATAGGGTGGATGTGGAGAGGATGTTTCCTATGGTGGGGGTATCCAGAACTAGAGGGCACAGCCTCCAAAGTGAGGGGCAACCTTTCAGAACAGAGATAAGGGGGACTTTTTTGAGTGGACGCAAAGTCCATGGGCATATTTAAGATGGAAGCTGATAGTTTCCTGATTGCAGGCCAGGCAGCATCTATAGGAAGAAGTACAGTCGACGTTTTGGGCCGAGACCCTTCGTCAGGACTAACTTAAAGAAAAGATAGTAAGAGATTTGAAAGTGGGGGGGGGGAGGGGGAAATCCTCCCTTCGCAACTCCTTTGTATTTACTGTGAATGCCCACAATAAAATGAATGTCAGGGTTGTATATGGTGACATATATGTACTTAGATAATAGATTTACTTTGAACTTTGTCATCAGAGACCCATGGAGTCCCCAACCCATGATGGTCAAACAGCTTCAAACTCACACCAACCAGCTACCTTCGAAATGACCCAGCAAGACCCTGTCCAACAGGCATCGTGGAGTTGTGCACAGAGTTCAGCCTCACCTTCCCTAGGCAGTGTACGATGTGATAAATGTGACGTGCAAAACAGGTCAGGTACTCACAGTTGGACCTTCTCCTTCCCGAATGGAGTACTGATGACAAAGTCTCTGCTGATTGGCTTCACCCAGAGCAACAACACGAGAATGGGTGACAGAAAGTTTGCGTACAACAGTACCCTGGGAAAGGGACACAAAACCACGAGATTGTCAGCAGTTTTGGGCATAATTCTGCTCATACGTCTGTGGGCCCACCAGACCATGGAGGCGGCAGCAGCAGCACCTGCTGGAGGAACTAAAGCAGAGCAAGAGAGACCTGGGGCAAGGTAACCATCTGGCTCAAACATCCCCCACTTAGAACATAGAAAATCTACAGCATTTTACAGGCCCTTCGGCCTACAACACAGTGCCAACCACGTAACCTAGAAGCTACCTAGAATTTCCCTACCGCATAGCCCTCTATTTTACCAAGCTCCATGTACCTATCTAAGAATCTCTTAAAAGACCCTATGGTATCCGCCTCCACCACTGTTGTTGGTAGAGTATTTCACGCACTTCTATAGCATGATTCAAATGTATTTATTACGTGCACATCAAAACAAACAGTGAAATGCATAATCTGTGTTAACAACTAACACATTCCCCCCCCCCCCATACTTTCCTCCAATCACATTAAAATTATGCCTCCTCGCGTTAATCATTTCTGTCCTGGGACAGTCTTTGGCTGTTCACTCTACCTATGCCACTCACTATCTTGTACACCTCTATGAATCACCTCTCATCCTCCTTCATTCCAAAGAGGAAAGCCCCAGCTCACTCAACCTGTCCTTTCTAATCCAGGCAATACCCTGGTAAATCTCCGCTGCACCCTCCCTAAACCTTCCATCTCCTTCCACAGGGGACCAGAGCTGAACACAATATTCCAGGTGTGGTCTAACCATAGTCTTATCGAGCTGCAACATTACCCCGTGGCCCTTGAACTCAATCCCGACTAATGACGGCCAACACAGTAAATACCTTCTTAATCATCCTATACCGTGTTTAGCAGTTAGCGCAATGCTTTACAACACCAGCTGTAAGATCGGGATTCAATTCCCGTCCCTGTCTATAAGGAGTTTGTACATTATGCTCATGACCACATGGGTTTCCTTTGGGTGCTCTGCTCTCCTCTCACATTCCAAAGATCCAAGAGCCAATGTTAATGAGTTGCGGACAACCAACATTGGCGCCAGAAGCACAGTGACACCTGCAGACTGTTCAGTACAATCCTCGCCAGTTTGATTTGATGCAAACAATGCATTTCACTGTATGTTCCGATGTACATGTGTCAAATAAAACCAAATCTTCATCTTTAAACTTGCACTGCAACTTTGAGGGATCTGTGAACGTGAACCCCAAGATCTCTCTGTTCTTCCACACTGCTAAGAATCCTGCCGTTAACTCTGCAATGAAACGAGCACCAAGCAGTGCAGGGAGCAACTGTGGTGGCTCAGAGAGCCGATCTCTGCTCTGTCCTCCAACAGCTGCTCCCTACCATATGGTCTCACGAACGCACTGCTCTCATCGCCACCAGTCTGTTACTCACTGTGTTAGGGGCTTGTCTGCAGTCATCCTGAGAGCGTCTAAGTGAGTCTGTGCCAGCCGTAGGCCTGGAAATGTTAAACATGCTCCAATGAACGAGGAAACTCCAACCAGTGAGAGCTTAAAGATCAACCTGGCTACTGAGTATCTGCAATGGAAAGAAACTGGCATCAGTGCTCGTCTTAGACCGGGACTCCCAACCCATTTTATGCCATGGACCCCTACCATTAACCAAAGAGTCTATGGACTCTTTGGACTATGGACTCATAAGACAAAGAGTCTTATGTGAGGCAACTCGTCAAGAGGAAAAAGGAAGCATATGTTAGATATAAGAAGCAGGAAGTAGGAGGGGCTTATGAGAAATATAGGGTAGCCAGGAAGGAGGTAAAGAAAGGACTTAGGAGAGCTCGAAGGGGGCATGAGAAGGCCTTGGCATGTAGGATTAAGGAGAACCCCAAGGCGTTCTATGCATATGTGAAGAATAGGAGGATGACGAGAACGAAGGTGGGACCACTAAAGGATAAAGAGGGCAACATGTGCCTGGAGGTGGAGGAGGTTGGGGAGGTCCTAAATGAATACTTTGCTTCAGTATTCACAAGTGAAAAGGATCTTGATCAGGATGAGGTCGAAGCAGAGCGAGCCTGTGTGCTGGACAATGTGGAGATTAAGGAAGAAGTAGTGCTGGATCTTCTTAAAAACATTAAGATTGATAAATCCCCACGGTCAGATATGATACACCCCAGGTTGTTGTGGGAATTGAAAGAAGAGATTGCAGGAGCATTAGCTCCTTTGAATTGAATATTCTGGCTGCAGGGGAAGTGCCAGAGGACTGGAGAATGGCAAATGTTGTTCCCTTGTTTAAAAAAGGTAATAGGGAGAAACCTGGGAACTATAGACCAGTGAGTCTTACGTCGGTGGTATGCAAACTACTGGAAAGGATTCTTAAGGATAGGATCTACGAGCATTTGGAGAAGTACAGTCTACTCATGGATAGTCAACATGACTTTGTGAAGGGAAGATCGTGCCTCACGAGCTGATTGAGTATTTTGAAGAGGTAACAAAAGAAATTGATGAGGGTAGGGCAGTGGATGTGGTCTACATGGACTTCAGCAAAACATTTGACAAGGTCCCTCATGAGAGACTCATCCAGAAAGTCATGAGGCATGGGGTAAGTGGAACCTTGGCTGTTTGGATAAAAAATTGGCTTACAGGAAGAAAGCAGAGGGTAGTAGTGGAAGGAAAGTATTCTGCCTGGAGGTCGGTGACTAGTGGAGTGCCGCAGGGATCTGTCCTGGGACCCCTGCTATTTGTGATTTTTATAAATGACCTGGATGTAGAGGCGGAAGGATGGGTGAGTAAGTTTGCGGATGACACGAAGATTGGAGGAGTTGTGGATGGAGCTGTAGGTGGTCGAAGATTACAAGAGGATATAAACAGGCTGCAGAGTTGGATAGAAAAATGGCAGATGGAGTTCAATCCCGACAAGTGTGAGGTGATGCATTTTGGAAGGACAAACCAGAAGACTGAGTACAGGATTAATAGTCAGTTACTTAAGAGTGTGGATGAACAAAGGGACCTTGGGGTTCAAATCCATTCATTCCTCAAGGTCGCAGCACAGGTTGATAGGGTAGTTAAGAAGGCCTATGGGATGCTAGGCTTCATTAACAGGGGGATTGAGTTCAAGAGCAGAGAGGTCATGTTGCAACTCTACAAATCTCTGGTGAGACCACACTTAGAGTATTGTGTTCAATTCTGGTCACCTCATTATAGGAAGGATGTGGAAGCTATGGAGAGGGTGCAGAGGAGATTTACCAGGATGTCGCCTGGTTTGGAGAACAAGTCATATGAAGCAAGGTTAGCAGAGCTGGGACTTTTCTCTTTGGAGCGTAGAAGAATGAGAGGGGATTTGATAGAGGTCTACAAGATTATGAGAGGCATAGATGGGGTGGATAGTCAGTACCTGTTTCCCAGGGCACCAATAGCAAACACCAGAGGGCATATGTACAAAATTAAGGGAGGGAAGTTTAGGGGAGACATCAGGGGCAAGTTTTTTTTTTATTTTTTATTTATATTTTTACACAGAGGGTTGTGAGTGCCTGGAATGACTTGCCAGGGATGGTGGTGGAGGCTAAAACATTAGGGGTATTTAAGAGCCTCTTGGACAGGCACATGGATGAAAGAAAAATGGAGGGTTATGGGGTAGTGTGGATTTAGTACTTTTTTTTAAGGATTATATGGGTTGGCACAACATGGAGGGCTGAAGGGCCTGTACTGTGCTGTAGTGTCCTATAGTTCCATGGACCACAGGCTGTGAACCCGTCTTAGAGGGACCACTCACTAGGACACCGAGCATGTGGAAATAAGCCCAAAACTGCCCATTACAGATGTCCACAAGAGAGACGACAGATGCTGGAAATCTGGAATGACACACGTACAAAATGTTGGAGGAACTCAGCAGGTTCAGCAGCATTTATGGAGGTGAATGAACCATTCATGTTCTGAGCTGAGACCCTTCATCAGAGCTGGAAAGAAAGACCTAGATTCATTCATCATGACTAGCACATACCCCCCCCCCCCACTTCCCCTCACCCTTTCATGCTGTCTTCTGCCTCCTTCCTTTCCAGTCCTGCTGAAGGGTCCAGCAAAACTGTGCATCTAGTGGCCTCACCCACTGGAAATATCTGCAAATAACCCACCTAACTGCTTTATCCTGACAGCCAAATTGTGCAGAAGATCCCACAAGTAAACCTACAACATCATTTGGCCTTCTGTAGACTTTGGCTGAGAAGTGAATACTGGCTGGGTCAGCGGGGAGAGAGCTCCCATACCCATTTTCCAAAAGGAGCAGAGGAAGGCAGAGTTTGAGGTCACACATTAAAGCTAGTACACTGAACAGGACTATATTCCATCATCACTGCCTTGACGCATCACACAGATCACTGTGCCTGCCTCTGGAGCTGGGCACCTACCACAGTCACTTAACACAGGCAAGAACATTAGCCACTAAGTCAGAGATGGAAGAAAAAGGCAAAGAAAGAGTTCAGTAAAGGCAAAGCTTTTTATAACAAGAAAGGAGGGAGACTTACGGCCAGATGTCACCCAGTCCCAGCTGCCTGAAAAACATCTGCAGGTTTTCGTACAGGTTAGAAAAGCCTGTGTGGGGATCAAAGACAAAGAGGCGGTCAGCGTCCAGCAACACGGTGAGGCGGTCAGCATCTGGAGATACAACCACTAGCCTGTTTTTACAGTCACTTGTCTTCTGAGTGACTGAGCCACATCGGTCAAACTGGCATCTCAGGGACAGAGCAGCCCAGTGCCATTGTGACTGCCTCACAGCCCCATGACCCAGAGTTGACTCTGACTGCTGCTGTGTGGAGTTTGCACATTCTTCTTGTGATTGCATGGCTCTTTCCCTCATACTCCACTTCCCTCCTACATCCCAAAGATCCGGAGATGTAACGTCACACAGCACAGGTACAGTCTCTTCAGCCACCATGTCCACCCTGACCTCTGATAGGTTAACTCACCGTTGTCAATGACCCCTGCTGTAAGTGGTTGGTGGGGGATTCAGGGTATCTTAAAGGGAACAGGGTGGGGTAGCATCATTGAGCACTGCCGAACAGCAAAGTTCAGTGAAATGTGTTGATTTACGTCAACAACCAACGAGGAGGATGTGCTGGGGACAGCCCGCAAGTGTCTGGTACTAACACAGCATGCCCACAACTCAATAACCCTAATCTGTATGTTCTTAGAAAGTGGGAGGAAACCAAAGCCATCACGAGGAAGACGTGCAAACTCCTTACTGTAGCAGCAGGAATTGAACTTGGATGACTGGTGCTGTACAGTGTTATGTCATCTGCTATGCGACCATGCCACTCACTCACTCTGCAGTGCATTATGAGCACTATTCTCAAGAAACTCACCTGGCTCAAGACCAAACTCCAGATAATCCTCGCGCACCACCAGTACTAACATGGCAATAAGGACGAAGAGGAAAGCAAAGGTCAGGCAGACAGAGCGCTCCCCTCCTTCCTCAGTCTTGAAGTAGTGAGCCATCAGAGAGAAGAGAAGTTTACTGTATGTGACATGTCAAGGTGAGCAAAATACTTTGTGGAAAAAAAATCAAACTGAAATAGAGATGTGTGGCGCATTGGGACAGACTTTAAAATTATACTTCTCAGAATTTCTTTGTCAGTGATCGTCCAGTTAGGGAAGCAAATACTCTACTCTGGGAAGGGGAATGGGAATGGACTAGGACAAAACTTCACTGCCATGGATCTTACCCTGTAAACAGGATGCACCCAATCTAACCCATGCCTGTCCTGTCACTCATTTACATGAAACGACTGATCACTGAACCTTGCAAAGGACACAAAAGGAAGAACTAAGCATCCTTGGTCGAGAGTATTACTGAGCATTTTATAGGACAGGTATGAGGTAGCAGTTTGGGCAGAGGATGCCCATCCTCTGGAGGTAGAGATCAGAAACAAACAGGATAGGATAGGATACATGAGCATTTGGAAACCCATGGCCTAATTCAGGAGAGCATGCATGGGTTTGTGTCTGACAAGTTGTACCTTACCTACTTGATTGAGTTGACAAGGTGTTGAAAGAGTTTGATGAAGGTAGGGCAGTGGATGTTGTCTACATGGATTTTAGTAAGGCGTTTGGGAGGCTAATCCAGAAGATACATGGGATCCGCGATGAATTGGCTGCTTGGATTCAGAACTACCTTGCACATAGAAGACAGAAGATAGTGGTTAGAGGGACTTATTTGAGCCAGAAGTCTGTAATTAGTGGAGTTCAGCAGGGATCTGTGCTGGGATCTCTACTGTTTGAGATGTATGTAAATAACCTGGATGAAAATCTAGATTGGTGGCTTAGTAAGTTTGCGGATGATACCAAGGTTTTTGGAATTGTGGATAATGTAGAAGACTGGCAAAGAATACAGCACAATATACATCAGTTGCAGACATGGGCAGAGAAATGGCAGATGGAGGTAAGGAGAATGGAGAGAAAGGGATATGGAGATAGTGTAGGTAAAAGGAATTACTGCTTGGGTGGTTTTGATTTGCTTTTTAGCTGGTTTGGCACAACATTGTGGGCCAGATAGCCTGTTCCTGCGCTGTACTCTTCTATGTTCCAGGAGGGACGCAGAAATCAGATGGAGCTTGAGATGTTAGAGAAATTGCAGATTTAGAACTAATAAGGTGGAGATTCAGAATCAGGTTTATTATCACCAGCATGTGACGTGAAATTTGTTAACTTAGCAGCAGCAGTTCAATGCAATACATAATCTTGCAGAGAAAAAAAAGTAATAAATAAAATTTAAAAAGTAATAATAATAAATAAACAAGTAAGTCAATTACATATATTGAATAGATTTTAAAAACGTGCAAAAACAGAAATATTGTATATTTTAAAAAAGTGAGGTAGTGTCAATCCAGGATTCAGATGGCAGTGGGGAAGAAGCCCCCCCCAAATCGCTGAGTGTGTGCCCCCAGGCCTCTGCACCTCCTACCAACTATCAATAGTTCCATTTAATATACAACCTGAAATTCTTGTTCTTCACAGACATCCACAAAAACAGAAGTGTCCCAAAGAATGAGTGACAGTAAAAACACTAGAACCCTAAAGCCCCATACTCCCCCCTCACGCACAAGGCAGTAAAACAATAACCCCCCCTTACTTCAGCAAAAAAAAAGCATTAACTCTGTCCACCCACCAAGCAAGCAAAAGCAAAGCCCCCAATAAAGACCATGATCTGCAGTACAACAAAAACTAGTTGTTCATCTGACAATTCAACATGTCACAAGCTCTCTTTTCCCAACAAAGGGACAAAGAGGTGTCATCCTTTCATAGTGAAAGGGGAGAATAAACAAAACATGATGCTGATTTACATTGACAAAGTCTGCTACATCACGTTTATGTGCCCACAGGGGTGTAAGGGTATTCAGGGAGGGGTAGCACCTCTGGTGAAGGGGCTTGGCTTACCTATGCCAGGGCAATTTGCTCACCTCTGGGCCCTACCAGACACTCAGCTCTCACCTGTGGCTCCAAGTAGCTGTTTGCATGCGACAGCATCCACACACAGGTAAACCGCTTCAACAGGTAGGCTAAACCAGGTGAGGGTAGCCTGCAGGACTCGTACTCTGGTGAGATAGGGACATGCCTTTCTTAGCATGCGAGGTCAGCTCCAGCAAACTGGGTGGATGAGATCAACAGTGAGATCCAACGGCCAGGAAGGTGGTTCTGTGATGCTTCGTGGAGGGCAAAGGGCGTGACGAGGCACAGAAGAGATCATGGTCATCCATTACAACCATGGAAGACCCCAGTTTGTGATGACTACTCATACTACAGGAACTGGACTTCTAGGCTGAGAGAGTGGAACTCTCCCAGTGCAATGGCATTTCCACTTTAAAAACACTTGTGATCATTGTATATGACAGACAACTACCACATTTACCAATGAGAACACCTAGAACACACTACGGAAGGATGTGGAAACTTGGGAGAGGGCGCAGGAAAGTCTAACCAGGGTGTTGCCTGGATCAGAGAATCTGAGTTTTGGAGAGGATGCAGAAGAGGTTCACCAGGATGCTGCCTGGATCACAGAGTGAAGTACATGAGCAGTTGGAGAACTTAGGTTGTTTTCCCTGGAGCATCATGGCTGAGGCAAGACCTGGTTGAGGTTTGTAAAATTATGAAAGGCATAGACAGGTGGATTAGTTAGAATCTTATTTGATAAACAGAATATTGAACACAACAGGGCATAAGTTTAAGGTGAGAGGGGAAAGTTTAGAGGAAATCTGAAAGGTAAGTTTCTTCTTTACACAGAATGGTGGGTGCTTGGAACATGCTGCCAGTGGAGGAGATGGATTAGTATGTGTCCTGATGAAGGGTCTTGGCCTGAGATGTTGATTGTTTATTCCTCTCCGTAGCTGCTCCCTGACCTGCTGAGTTCCTCCAGCACTGTGTGTGTTACATTTGCAATACACTTCCACTGGCAAAGGAACAGACAGGGAAGGGTGGGGTATCAACAACTTGCAAGCAGACAGCATTATGGTCAGCACGAACATTATGGGCAGAAGGGTCGGCTCCTGTGCTGTCCGATCAAAAGCACACTGCCTCCTTATACTTGCCCAATCACACAGATGTCAGCTGGTGACACAGGACAGGTCAGGGCTACAGGCAGACCCTGGTCCAGGACAGCACTGCAGGGGCCAGACAGTGGGTCAGAGCAGGGGCCTGGCCCATAGGATGCCCTTGTCGTCTGTTATTTATAATTACTGAGAGGGATCAAGTTTGTTTATCCATGAACCCTGGATAAGGGAGGGTTGCAGGATGGTAAATAGTTCAGTTCATTACACAAGCACCTTTCTGCAGGGGACACCATCATTAACTACATTCACAGCACTTCACAGAGTTGGTGTTTCAATAGTAGATGAACACATTGCACCAGGCTTCAGGAGTGTTTGCAGCAGCTGTGCTCTCTCTCTCTCTCACCACTTAAAGCAAAAAGCAACATACTCTACGGACGCCAGAGCTACAGTGACGGGATTTCTTCCACCTTTCATCATTAACAGAAACAAGTCCAGCCTAACACTGTGGCAATGAAAAGATCATCACCTCGTGCACTTTTCTCTCCATCAACTCACAAGGCAGCCAAGGAAGAGCAAATCACAGGCAACTCCGCACATCCAGCACACAGCAAGATCCCACTGCAAATGCAATTTGTATCACTGGGCCCAAGGACAGCTTATATCCTGCTGTTATAAGATGATTGAAGGATCTCCTAGTACAGCGCTATCGCAGAAAAGAACCATCCATCATCAAGGATCTCCACCACCCAGGTCATGCTCTCTTTTCAGGAAGGTACCGAGGGGTGCTTGGGAGTAGGTACAGAGGAGATGTCAGGGATAAGTTGTTTTTTTTAAAAAACGCAGAGAGTGGTGAGTGTGTGGAATAGGCTGCTGGCAGCGGTGGTGGAGACGAAAACAATAGGGTCCTTTAAGAGACTTTTGGATAAGTACATGGAGCTTAGAAAAATATTTGGAGTTTGAAGAGATTTGGCATGTCAACAAATACACTCAAAAACTTCTGTAGTTGTACCGTGGAGAACATTCTGACAGGCTGCATCACTGTCTGGTATGGGGTGGGTGGGGGGAGGGGCTACTGCACAGGCCCGAAAGAAACTGCAGAAGGTTACAAATCTAGTCAGCTCCATCTTGGGTACCAGTCTACGAGGTACCCAGGACACCTTAAGGTAGTGGTGTCTCAGAAAGGCAGCATCCATTATTAAGGACCTCCAGCACCCAGGGCATGCCCTTTTCTCACTGTTACCATCAGGCAGGGGATACAGAAGCCCGAAGGCACACACTCTGCAATCCAGGAACAGCTTCCTCCCCTCTGCCTTACAATTCCTAAATGGACATTGAATCTTTGCACACTACCTCACATTTTAAAAAAATACAGTATTTCTGTTTTTGCACATTAAAAAAAAATCTATTCACTATACATAATTGATTTACTTATTTATTATTATTACTTTCTTTATTTTCCTCTGGTAGATTATGTATTGCATTGAACTGTTGCTGCTAAATTAACAAATTTCACGTCACATTCCATGATAATAAACCTGATTCTGATTATGTTGTGCTTTGTAAACCTACTCCGAGATCAATCTAATTCTTCCCTCCTACATAGCCCTCCATTGTTTCTTCATCCATGTGCCTATTCAAGTGCTGAAATGACCATAAAGATTCTGCCTCTACCACATCTCTGGCAGGACATTCCACAAAAAAAATCTACATCTGACATACCCCTATACTTTCCTCCAATTACCTTAAAATTACAGTATTAGCATTTCTGCCTGGAAAATATCTTTGGCTAGCCACTCAATCCTCATCATTTTGTATACCTCGATAAAGTCACCTGACATCTTCCTTCACTCCAAAGAGAAAACCCCTAGTTCAATCAAACCTATCCCCTATATTCTGTTATTGTTTTCCTTTGTTCCTCCTCAATGCACTGTGTAATGATTTGATCTGTATGAACAGTATGCAAGACAAGCTTTTCACTGCAACAATTATAATACTACTAAATCAAATCCAAGTAAACCTGCTCTTCAGACATTGACTGAGAGGAATGAGGCCTCAGATCAACACCTCTTCCTACTCTAAACATCAGCCTCAGATTAACTCCTCACCCATGCAATCGCATCTCTCACCGGCAGAGCTCTAAAACATCAGCCTGTAGTTAAATGCTTGAGGTTCTATGTGCACAAATGAGGAGATGAGGGGGGCTCCCACTGTTGCAAGGATACATTCCGAAGACCAATGTAAGCAGGCACCATAGCACGCCCACGTTGATCTCGCCCTGAACGTTGAGCAGACTGTAGTACGCCTCTGTGAACATGTAGACCAGGGTTGCATACATGACGAAGTCCACCAGCCACTGGTAGTCCAGGAAGTAGCGCAACACTAGGTAGAGATGACACAGAAGTAGAGAAGGCGGCCATTTACCAAAGCACACAGAAATTTCATTGGATTGGCCAGTACTGGCCACACTGACACTAGACATTATAGACCTCCACTTGGGCAGTGCTGTTAACTCCTGATTTCTCGCACTACTCCCACTTCCCTGTTTTACCCCAAATCATTACACAACCTTCAACATGCTCATGGATCCTGCTGCAAACATCACAAGGGAGACTGTCCAAAACGATCAGCACTGGTTACCAAGGAGTGGGCAGAGCCGGAGGCCGTAGCATCAGGGAGCAAGAGAGAAGTGCGGAGGCTTGAGCAGTCAGCCTCAGAACTTGAGAGCAGAGAGGTAGCTGTGTTAGGGCATATTCTAGACTGTGTTTTAAAGATTGTTGGTCAAATTTCTAGAACAATCTCTGCTTGTCTTGTAGGCAGCCAGTAGGGATGGTAGTGTAGATGTACATGCAGATAGAGTAATTGGGGGATGGGTCCTGAAGCAGGGCATTTTTGCTGCGCTATTTGATTAGACCCTCCTTAAGGTTTGGCTTTTCCTGGAACAAATTTAATTTTGTCCGGGAGGGCCAAGAGGAGGGACTGTAGGAGCATATCCTAGACTTGTGGTATATAGCAAAAGATTAACTTCAGCAACCGATCTTCAGACCTGAAAGTGGATTGTAGATTAAATTTAAAATGCAGCCCTGGATAATAGGTTCCTAGCACTGTGAGCAGCATTTAATTGAAAAACCAAACAATGCTGGTTAACATTCATTTTGGGTGTGTGGTGTGGGTGCAAAGGAGATGTGAAAATTATATGTAATTCAAAGGAAGCATTGTAAATATAGAATTGTCCTTTGATCTTTAGCAAATAAAATGTCATGTAATATTGGATTGAACAGGTCTCATCCTCCAAAAGGGGATCAATCTGATGCCTGCTGCTCATTTTTGTTGAATAAAACACTTCTAAATCCACTAGCTTTAGTCTCTCTCTGGTGACTTTACTCACATTACAACAGCAAAAAGGGACTTCCTCCAACATTGGGGTGAGGGGAACGAAGAAAGGCCAGGCAGCCAGAATTTCAGCATGTGCACGAAGAAAGTGAGTTGGATATAATAAAGGGGATGGAGAAAATGGATGCATTTCTGAACTGGTCCGGGAGCTTAGATGGGGTGTGACTAAACTCTCTGAACCCAGGGTGGGCACAGATACTGCAACCGACAGCCACCGAAGCAACACGCACTCCTTACCCAGAGCGTCCAGAGGCTTGATGGGTGTTGCTTCCAATGACAGCTTGATATCTTTGGGCACCATCTCAGGTTTGTTCTCAGTGACGCCATTCTGCCTCCTGTCAATAAGTGGAAAATTCAGAAGAAGCCCAAGAAGCTGGCTGCACACTGAGTGACCGCCCACTTACCAGCCAGCTTGTTTTTGTACATATCAGCATCTATGTTCATAACATCACTGTGGGCTAGAGAATTCTAAAGCTTCAGAACCTTCACAACAAAGAAATTACTAGTTTCAGCAAACCTTTAAGACTCTGAACCCTTAATTCACTCCTCACCCCAGGAAGCACCTTCACCAAACTCACCACGTCAGACCTTAGAATTGGTATGTTTCAATCTCATTTGTCTTAATTCCAGGTTGTAGAAGCCTAGTCTAGTGTAGCTCACCTTAAGCATCAGACCTATCACCTCGGGAATCAGATTAGTGGCTCTCTGCTGCATTCCCTCTCCAGCAAGCATCTCATTATTAGATAAGGACCCCAACATTGTACAAAGTCACTCCAGGAATGCTATGTCCAACGATCCATCTCATTGTAGTGAGACATATTTACTTCAAGAGTGTAATCTATCTATCTGGACAGGCAAAGACCAATCACGGACAGTCAGTTGGCTTTGTGAATGGAGGTTGTGTCTCACAAATCTAGACCACAAGACATAGGAACAAATTAGGCCATTCAGCCTATCGAATTTGCTCTGCCATTCCATCATGACTTATTTATTATCCCTCTCAACCCCATTTCCCTTGTAACCTTCTGAAGCCCTGACTAGTCAAAAAGACTATCAAACTCAGCTTTAGATAGACCCAATGACCTGGCCTCTACAGCCGTCTGTGGCATTGAATTCCAGAAATTCACCATCCTCTTGCTAACGAATTCCTCCTCATCTCTGTTCTAAATGGACACCCTTCTATTCCGAGGCTGTGCCCTCTGGTCCTAACCTCCCCCTCTATCAGAAATGTCCACTCTATCTAGACCTTTCAATGTTCAGTAGGTTTCAATGAGATCCCACCGTTATGCTAAACTCCAGTGTCCACAGGCCCTAAGCAATCAAATGCTGATCATATGTTAACCCTTTCATTCCTGGGATGAATCTCGTGAGCCTCAAGTTCAATTGTCATTCAATCATACACAAGAATACAGACAAATGAAACATTGTTCTTCTGGGGGCAAGGTGTACAGTACATACAGTCACACACTGAACAGAGCTCATACAGTTACAACAGCACATACAGTGCCTATAAAAAGTATTCACTCCTCCCTGGAAGTTTTGAAGTTTTGTTTTACAAAACTGAATCACAGTGGATTTAATTTGGCTTTTTTGACACTGATCAACAGAAAAAGACTTTCATGTCGAAGTGAAAACACATCTCTACAAAGTGATTGAAATTAATTACAAATATGAGTCAAAATAATCGATTGCATAAACATTCACAGTATTTGTAGATGAACCTTTGGCAACAATTGCAGCCTTGAGCCTGTGTGGATAGGTCTCTATCAGCTTTGCACATCTGGACTCTGCAACTTTTCCCCATTCTTCTTTACAAAACTACTCAAACTCTGGCAGATTGCATGGGGATCATGAGTGAACAGCCCTTTTCAAATCCAGCCACAAATTCTTATTTGGATTGAGGTCTGGACTCTGACTTGGCCACTCTAGGATATTAACTTTGTTGTTTTTTAAGCCATTCCTGTGTAGCTTTTGGTTTTATGCTTGGGGTCACGGTCTTGCTGGAAAACAAACCTCTCAAGTTGCAGTTCTCTTACAGACTGCATCAGGTTTTCCTCCAGGATTTCCCTGTATTTGGCTGCATTCATTTTACCCTCTACCTTCACAAGCCTTCCAGGACCTGCTGCAGTGAAGCATCCCCACAGCATGATGCAGCCACCACCATGCTTCACGGTTGGGATGGTGTGTTTTTGATGATGTGCAGTGTTTGGCTTATGCCAAACATAGCGTTTAGTCTGATGGCCAAAAAGCTCAAATTTTGGTTCATTAGACCATAAAACCTTCTTCCAGCTGACTTCAGAGTCTCCCACATGCCTTCTAGGAAATTATAGCCGTCATTTCATCTTTTTTTTCAACAGTGGTTTTCTCTTTGCCACTCTCCCATAAAGCTGTGACTGGTGAAGCACCTGGACAACAGTTGTTGTATTCACAATCTCTCCCATCTCAGCCACTGAAGCTTGTAACTCCTCCAGAGTTGCCATAGGTCCCTGGTGGCCTCCCTCACCCGTCCCCTTCTCGCACAGTCACTCAGTGTTTGAGGCTGGTCTGCTTCTGGCAGATTTACAACTGTGCCATATTCTTTCCATTTCTTGATGATTGACTTAACTGTACGCCAAAAGATATTCAGTGACTTGGAAATTTTCTTGAATCCATCTCCTGACTTGTGTTTTTCATTAATCATTTTGCAGAGTTGCTGGAGTGTTCTTTTTTGGCTTCATGGTGTAGTTTTTGCCAGGATACTGACTCACCAGCAGTTGGACCTTCCAGCCACAGCTGTAATTTTACTACAATCAATTGAAACACCTTGACGGCACACAGGTGATCTCCATTTAACTAATAATTGTGACTTCTAAAACCAACTGGCTGCACTAGTGATGCTTTGGTATGTCATATCAAGGATAGGGACGAGTGAATATTTGCACGATCAATTATTTTATGTTTTATATTTGTAATTAATTTAGATCACTTTATAGGCAGTGTACAGTCACAAAATAACATGAGCACAAATCCCTGAGTGGCCTGAAGATTGATGACTCATAGGATACTTTCAGGGAGCCATGTTTCCACAAGAACAACCAGTTCCTCTTCATGTGCGGAGTCAGTTGCAGCAAAGTAAATCCAGCTCGTCCCACGTTGAGTCAGTCACAAACAAAGACAATCCAGCTTGTCTCATGTTGAGTCAGTTGCAGATGAAGACAATCCAGCTTGTCTCGCGCTCAGTCACAAAGACAATCCAGCGATTCACACTGTCAGTCGTAGATGAAGACAATCCAGCTCGTCTCATGTTGAGTCAGTCGCAGATGAAGACAATCCAGCTTGTCTCGCGCTCAGTCACAAAGACAATCCAGCGACTCACACTGTCAGTCGTAGACGAAGACAATCCAGCTCGTCTCATGTTGAGTCGGTCACAGACAAAGACAATCCAGCGTCTCACACTGTCAGCCGCAAACGAAGACAATCCAGCTCGTCTCACGCTGAGTCAGTCGCAGACAGAAACAATCCAGTTGGTCTTCCAGGGAGCAAACACTGGAGATCAGCACCGACGGAAGAGCAGGCCAGCAGGGGCCAGCCCCCAACCCAGCACGGATTCCAGCACAACTGAGGCCACTCAGCTCTGCCACCATTGGCCTTACCAATGAACTGGATTTGCAGTATTTGTATTACCTATGTTTAATAAAGCATTGAAATCACAAGACAAACGTTCAAGACATTTGCACCATTTGCTAGACCCAGAGAGGCCACTGCTACCAAACATGCCATTCATCCTATTAGAAGGGTGAGGCTGCTTTGAACCCTCTCCAATGCCAGCACATTCTTTGTTAGATAGGGGGCCTAAAACTGCTCACAATACTCTAAGTGCAGTATAACTAATGCCTTATAAAGCATCAGCATTATTTGACTGATTTTGTTGGAGGGAACCAAAAGGATTGACGAGGACAGGGCAAGAGACATAGTCTACTTGATGTTTAGCAAGGCTTTTGACAGCGTCCCATATGGTAGGCAGGTCCAGAACACTAGATCACATGGGTTTCAGGGTGAGCTATCCACTGGAAATGAAAATGGGCTTGCTGGAAGGGTTGTTGTCCAGATTGTTGGTCTGTCAGCAGAGGTGTGCTGGATCCCCTGCCATTTGTCATCAATTTGGAAGAAATTGTAGGTAGTGGGATTCGAAGGTGTGCAGATAGTCTTAATAATAAAAAAGTACAGCACAGACAAAAGCTCTTCAGACAATCTAGTCTCTGCTAGACCATTTAAACTGCTACTACCATCGATCTGTACTTGGACCACTGCCCTCCATATCCCGACCTTCTATGTCTCTTAAATGCTGAAACTGCACTGGCAACTCATTCCACACTCCCATGAAGAAAGTTTTCCCTCATGTTCCCCCTAAACTTCTCACCTTTTGCCCTTAACCCATAACCTCTAGTTGTAGTCTCACCCAACCTCAGTGGCAAAGTGTGGCTATATAACCTCAATTTTGTATACAGTACCTCTATCAAATCTCCTCTGAATCTTCTATGTTCCTAGGAATAAAGTCCTAACCTTTTCAAACTTTCCACATAACTCAGGTTCTCCAGACCCAGCAACAACCTTCTAAATTTTCTCTGTACTCCTTCAACCTTATTTACGTCTATCCTGTAAGGTGACCAAAACTGCACAAAAAAACTCCAAATTTGGCCTCACTAATGTCTTATGGAACTTCAACATAACATCCCAACTCCTGTACACAATACTTTGATTTATGAAGACTAATGTGTCAAAAGCTTTCTTTACGACCCTATCAAGCTCTGACACCACTCTCAATGAATTATGGACCTGTATTGCCAGATCTCTTCGTTCTACCACACTCCGCAGCGTCCGACCGTTCACTGTGAAAGACCTACCCTGGTTGATCCTAACGAAGTGCAACACCTACTCTTGTCTGCATTAAATTACATCAGCCATCTTTCAGCCCAGTTTTTCAGCTGGTCTAGATCCCGCTGCAAGCTATCTTAGTCTTCCTCATTGCCCACTACACCTCCGGTCTTGGTGTCCTTCCCAAATTTACTGATCCAGTTAACCACATTATCAGCCAGATCGTTGATTTAGATGACAAATAATTATGCACCCCGCACTGATCCCTGTGGCACTCCACAGGACACAGGCCTCCAGACAGAGACAACCGCTACCACCATACTCTGGCTTCTCCCACAAAGCCAATCTCTAATCCAATTTTGCCTAACGAACCTGCTGGAATTCTTTGAGGAAATTACAAGTAGGATAGATAAAGGGGGTGTAGTGGATGTATATTTGGATTTTCAGAAGCCTTTCAAAAAGGTGCCACACGTGTGACTGTTTACCAGGTTAAATGCCCACAGTATTACAGGAAAGTTACTGGCATGGTTAGAGCATTAGCTGACTGGTAGGAGGCAGTGAGTGAGAATAAAAGGATCCTTTTCTGGTTGGCTGCCAATGACTAGTGGTATTCTGCAGGGGTTGGTGTAGGGACCACTTTTTATGTTTAATATCAATGATTTAGAAGACTGAAGAGATAGCTTTGTGCCAAGTTTGCAGATGATATGAAGATTGGAGGAGGGGTAGGTCGTGTTGAGGAAACAGGAAGGCTGCAGGACTTAGACAGATTAGAAGGATGTGCAAGGAAGTGGCAAATGAAATACAATGTTGGAAAATGCATGGTCATGCACTTTATGGGAGAATTAAATTTACAGACTATTCTGTACAACAAGGAGAAAATCCAAATATCTGAGATGCAAAGGGACTTGGGAATCCTTGTGCGGAACTTGCAAATAGAGTCAGTGGTGAGGAAGGCAAATGCAATGTTAGCATTCATTTCAAGAGGTCTAGAATTTAAGAGCAGGGATGTGATGCTGAGGCTTTATAAGGCACTGGTGAGGACTACTCACTTTCAGTATTGTGAACAGTTTTGAGCTCCTCATCTAAAAGATGTGTTGGCATTGGAGAGGGTCCAGAGGAGGTTCACAAGGATGATTCCAGGAATGAAAGGGTTATCATATGATTAATGTTTGATACCTCTGGATCTGTACTCGCTGTAATTCAGAAGGATGAGGGAGGATCTCATTGAAACCTTTCGAACGTTGAAAGGCCTAGACAGAGTCGATGTGGAAAGGATGTTTCCTATGGTGGGGGAGTCTAGGACAAGACGGCAGAGCCTGAGGATTGAGGGGTGTCCATTTAAAATAGAGATGCAGAGAAATTCTAGAGGGTGGTGAATTTGTTACCAGTGGCAGCTGTGGAGACCAATACAGGTTGGGTGTATTTAAGATAGAGATCGATAAGTTCTTGATTGGCCACGGCATCAAAGACTACGGAGAGAAGGGTGGGGAGTGGGGCTGAGGGTGGGGGCGGGGAAAAAGAACCAGCCATGATTGAATGGTGGAGCAGAAATGATGGGCCAAATGGCCTAATTCAATAGACAATAGGTGCAGAAGTAGACCATTCGGCCCTTCAAGCCTGCACCGCCATTTTGAGATCATGGCTGATCAATTACTATCAATACCCAGTTCCTGCCTTGTCCCCATATCCCTTGATTCCCCTATCCATAAGATACCTATCTAGCTCCTTCTTGAAAGCATCCAGAGAATTGGCCTTCACTACCTTCCGAGGCAGTGCATTCCAGACCCCCACAACTCTCTGGGAGAAGAAGTTTTTCCTTAACTCTGTCCTAAATGACCTACCCCTTATTCTCAAACCATGCCCTCTGGTACTGGACTCTCCCAGCATCTGGAACATATTTCCTGCCTCTATCTTGTCCAATCTCTTAATAATCTTATATGTTTCAATCAGATCCCCTCTCAATCTCCTTAATTCCAGTGTGTACAAGCCCAGTCTCTCTAACCTCTCTGCGTAAGACAGTCCAGACATCCCAGGAATTAACCTCGTGAATCTACGCTGCACTTCCTCTACAGCCAGGATGTCCTTCCTTAACCCTGGAGACCAAAACTGTACACAATACTCCAGGTGTGGTCTCACCAGGGCTCTGTACAAATGCAAGAGGATTTCCTTGCTCTTGTACTCAATTCCCTTTGTAATAAAGGCCAACATTCCATTAGCCATCTTCACTGCCTGCTGCACTTGCTCATTCACCTTCAGTGACTGATGAACAAGGACCCTGAGATCTCTTTGTATTTCTCCCTTACCCAACTCTACACCGTTCAGATAATAATCTGCCTTCCTGTTCTTACTCCCAAAGTGGATAACCTCACACTTATTCACATTAAACGTAATCTGCCAAGTATCTGCCCACTCACCCAGCCTATCCAAGTCACCCTGAATTCTCCTAACATCCTCATCACATGTCACACTGCCACCCAGCTTAGTATCATCAGCAAATTTGCTGATGTTATTTTCTATGCCTTCATCCAAATCGTTAACGTAAATGGTAAACAGCTGTGGTCCCAATACCGAGCCCTGTGGCACCCCACTAGTCACCACCTGCCATTCCGAGAAACACCCATTCACCGCTACCCTTTGCTTTCTATCTGCCAACCAGTTTTCTATCCATGTCAATGCCTTCCCCCCGATGCCCTGAGCTTTGATTTTACCCACCAATCTTCTATGTGGGACCTTATCAAATGCCTTCTGAAAATTGAGGTACACTACATCCACTGGATCTCCCGTCTAACTTCCTGGTTACATCCTCGAAAAACTCCAACAGATTAGTCAAGCATGATTTACCCTTGGTAAATTCATGCTGGCTCGGCCCAATCCTATCACTGCTATCTAGATATGCCACTATTTCATCCTTAATAATGGACTCTAGCATCTTTCCCACCACCGATGTCAGGCTGACAGGTCGATAGTTCTGTTTTTTCCCTCCCTCCTTTCTTAAAAAGTGGGATAACATTAGCCATTCTCCAATCCTCAGGAACTGATCCTGAATCTAAGGAACATTGGAAAATGATTACCAATGCATCCGCAATTTCCAGGGCCACCTCCTTTAGTACCCTAGGATGCAGACCATCTGGACCTGGGGATTTGTCGGCCTTCAGTCCCATCAGTCTACTCATCACCGTTTCCTTCCTAATGTCAATCTGTTTCATTTCCTCTGTTACCCTATGTCCTTGGCCCATCCATACATCTGGGAGATTGTTTGTGTCTTCCCTAGTGAAGACAGATCTAAAGTACTTATTAAATTCTTCTGCCATTTCTCTGTTTCCCATAACAATTTCACCCAATTCATTCTTCAAGGGCCCAACATTGTTCTTAACTATCTTCTTTCTCTTCACATACCTAAAAAAGCTTTTACTATCCTCCTTTATATTCCTGGTTAGCTTGCGTTCGTACCTCATTTTTTCTCCCCGTATTGCCTTTTTAGTTAAGTTCTGTTGTTCCTTAAAAATTTCCCAATCATCTGTCCTCCCACTCACTTTAGCTCTGTCATACTTCCTTTTTTTTAATGCTATGCAATCTCTGTCAACCACAGTGGCCCCGTTCCCCCCTTTGAATCCTTCCTTCTCTGGGGGATGAACTGATTTTGCACCTTGTGCATTATTCCCAAGAATACCTGCCATTGCTGTTCCACTGTCTTTTCTGCTAGGCTATCCGTCCAGTCAACTTTGGCCAGCTCCTCCCTCATGGCTCCATAGTTTCCCCTGTTCATCTGCAGCACTGACATCTGCAACTGTGTTGACCCTGACCTCCCACATACTGCATCCGGAGCACACCACTGCTCTAACTGTCTCCCCCATTACCTGATCCCAGATTAGTCAGAATAAATGAAAAGCATGCTTCTTGTCGAAGTCCTCTTGCGCCGAAGCCCGCTGAGCCAAAGCCCAGCACTCTGCTCCTGCGCACTCCGCTGCCCGCTCCTGAAAGTGGGTCGCTTCTTAAAGCCCGCGCTTGCACAGCTTTATCTTCCTCCTCAGGTATTCTCCAGGTAGGTCCGAGGGTCTGCTCCTATGTATTATGGTTATCCTTACCTTTTATTCTGACAGGCACATACAAGGTTTATACTCTCAAAATTTCACTTTGAAGGCCTCACTCACAAAATACACCTATGTCAGAAAACACCAAAATTAGCAGTGTAGTGGACAGTGAAGAAGGCTGTCTAATCTAGATCACCTGGGGAAGTGGGCGAAAGAATTTCATTCAGAGAAGTGTAATGTGATAGCTACTGAGGGGTGAAACCAGGACATACAGAGCAAATGGTGGGGCACTGGGCAATACCGTTGAACACGGACACCCAGGGCTACACTTGGAAGAGTGGTAACACAGGTATACAAGATGTTGAAGGATATGTATGTTTTCATTGGATGGGACACTGATATAAGAATTGGGATGCCTGTTACAGTTGTACAGGGTGTTGGAGACAACACACCCTGGAATATTCTAATCACTGTACCAAAGGATGGATGTGATTAAGTTGGAGAAGGTGCTAATTAAATTCATAACAATGTTGGTAATCCTGGAGGGTTTATGTTTTAAGGAGACTGGACGGGCTGGGGTCGTTTTCCCTGGAGTGAAGGAGGGTGAAGGGAGACCGTACAAAGGTTTATAAAATCATCCTTGGCATAGATCAGATGGACAGGTAGTCTTATTCCCCCAAGGTAGGTGAGTCTAAAGTTAGGGATCACACATTTAAGGAGAGGAGAAAGATTTAAGAGGAATTTGAGGGACAACTTTCCCTCATACAGAAGGTGGTAGGTATATGGAACAAGCTGCCATAGGAAGTGTTTGAGGCAGGTGCAATTACAATGTTTACAAGATATTTGGACAGATACATCATTATGAAAGGTTTAAAAGGATGCGGGCCAAATGCAGGAAAGTGGGAGTAGTTCAGGAAGAGTTACTTTGGTCACGTGGATGTGATGGGCCATAGGGCTGTTCCCTGCTCTCCAACTACAAATACAAGGTGAAAATTCAAATACTATTTGACTTCCTAATAGCTGGCTGAATCAACATAACAGCTTTCAGGATCTCAAATTGAATATACCAATGCCCTTGTATGAAAATCTTACAAAGAAAGTAGTGGGTATAGCCTCGTCTATCACAGGTAAAGCCCTCCCACCATTAGGCATATCTACGTGAAACATCATCAAGGACCCCCACCATCCAGGCCATGCTCTCCTCTCGCTGCTGCCATCAGGAAGAAGGTATAGAAGCCTCAGGACCAACACCATCAGGTTCAGGAACAGTTATTATCCTTCAAACATCAGCCTCCTGAACAAGAGGGGATAACTTCACTCAACTCAATACTGAACTGTTCCCACAACCTAGGAATTCACTTTCAAGGACTCTTCATCTCATATTCTCAATATTTATTGCTTAATTATTTATTATTATTAATTCTCTTTTTTTGTATTTGTATGGTTTGTCTTTTGCACATAGGTTGTTTGTCTGACCTGTTGGGTGTGATCTTTCATAAATTTTTTTGTGTTTCTTTGAATTTACTATGATTGCCCGTAAGAAAACAAATCTCAGGGTTGTATATAGTGACATATATGTACTTTGATAATAAATTTACTTAGAACTTTGAAAACATTTCTTGAAGCATGGGCACACTTTTGTAACCCCCACCCCACAGGAATTGTGCCAGAATCTATGGAATTTTGGAGATTGACAACCTGTTGCAACTATCTCTTTCAAAATTGGGATTTTGTGATATTTATCAGGTGCTTAGAATTTATCGACTTTCAGGCTCAAGAAACACATCAGTATTAGTAAAAGAGAAATCATCTTTTTTCATTTCCTTCCTGGGTTCAAGGATCACCCACAGCTTCATCCTCACTGTCAGAGGGAAGTGGATCTAATCAGGAATTATTCCCAGGCTTATGCCAAAACTCCACCAACCTGTCTCTTCTCAGCCTTGGCTTCTGCTTTCCTGCTAGGGCTCGAAGTTCGTCATCTGATGGATGCTTAAATCTGAAGAGACTGCAACAAAGTAGAAGGCACAGTAAGATGTGTCAGACGTACATTGAACACACAGCAAAATGTGTCATTTGCAGTCCAAGGACGTGCAGGGCAGCCTGCAAGTGTCGCCATGCTTCTGGTGCCAACATAGCAAGTCCACTACTCACTAACCCTGACCTTTATGTCTTTGGAATGTGGGAAGAAACCAGAGCAACTGACCCGCATGGTCACAGACAGAACATACAGACAGTGGCGGGAATTGAACCCTGATTGGTGGCACTATAATGGGTTAACTGCAACACTACCATGCCGCTCATCTGAAATCACAAATCCTGTGGGGCAAGCGAGAGCACAAAGGGTTTGAATTTATAAACATTAGATCAGGTACAAGTCGGGTTACAGGTTATACCCCAGGCTGGGGGTGAAGTGGGTTAGTTGTAGATCGGGGGGTCATGGTGGAGAAAGCAGGAACAAGAATGTGGGAAGGTGATGGTGATATGTCATTCAGTAGAGGAGAAAGCCCCTGTTTATACCTGCTGCTGCTCTATATATATGTGGTTAAATAACCTATGTATAGACACTTCTGTATCTAGTGTCATTTTATTGACAATCATGTACTCAAGCTATATTATTTTTTTATATTTATTGCATTTTTATTATTACTGTGTTTTTTAATCTTATTGTGTTCTTTTTCTGAGTAACAATTATTTTGTTCTCCTCTACACTTGTGTACTGGAAATGACATTAAACGATCCTGAATTTAGCACCAATTCCTATTCTCACTGGGAATCCAGTGGGTCCAGGAATGTACTGCAGCTAACTGGTCAGGTTACTGTGCCACCAAAACACGAATCTATTATAAAGGAGAACTGGTGTAAAGGTACAGCAAAGTCCTTGCTGTAGTTAATTGGTGGAATATTTCCACACAAGGAAAGTTTGGGAAACTTCCCCTTCCATCCCAGGGATCAGACACTGTGTGGATTCAATACCTAGTCCAGCTTGCTGTGCACTGTCCTGGGCCACATCTCTAGCCCAGCTGGGGAAGATTCAGTATGTCATCAAAAAATCTAACACATCTCTGCAGATGTACCATGAAGAATATTGTGACTGGTTGCATCACCGTCTGGTATGGAGGCAGCAATGTACAGGATTGGGGAAAGCTGTAGAGGGTTGTAAACTCAGCCAACTCCATCATGGGCACTAGCCTCCCCAGCACCAAAGATACTTTCAAAAGCTGTTGCCTCAAGAAGACAGGACCCATCATCACCATTCATCTTATGATTTCATAAACCTTTGTAAGGCCTGTAACGAATAAACTCTTCTCGGGATGACATTTTGATAACAAACTCTGCCATCTTCTTCAGGGATGATGCCTGGGCTAGTCCAGTGGTATTCATATCCCTGGGTTACACAGAGAAATTGATGGTAGCAGAACATTGCATTCTCAATGGCCATAGGATTGACTTCAATGGTACAAAACTACTGTGCCATGCCAATGGCGGAAATCTGATTGGATGAGGACTAAGTACTCAGGAGGGACGCACTATGGGGGTATAAATACCACTGGACTAGACATTATTCCTGCTGAAGATGGCAGACTTTGTCATTGAAACATTGGTTACAATCGATACCTGTATCTGGCTGGAAGCCCGAGAGTAGTTTATTCATCATTTACACCAGGAAAGCATGAGATCCTTTTTCTCTGTAAGGTCACCTCTTGTGTTCCAGAGAAAATGGTCACAGCCTAACCAGTCTCTCCCTTACAAGCCAAGCCCTCCAGTCCCAGTAACATCCTCCCTGTAGCTAAGTGACATGAACTGCACACGTTTCACCAACACCTTGCACAGTTGTAACACAACTGTGTTACCCATTCCTGTGCTCAAAAGTTCAAAGTAAAATTTATTATCAGAGTGCATACACGTCACCACACATGTACAACCCTGAGATTTGTTTTCTGCAGGCATACTTAGTAAATCTACAGAACCATGACTGTAAACAGGATCAATGGACAACAAACTGTGCAAATGCAGATACAAATAAATAGCAATGCTCTGTCAAACGAAGGCAAGCATACCAAGCCACACTGCCTACCTCCACCTGCCACTTTCAGGGAAATAAGTACTGTGTCTCTGTTCTACAAAACTTCCTCGGCCCCATTATTCACTGTGCAAGTCCTGTCCTAGGATATGGACCAGGACACTGGCCCACACACCCGCTCTTGGGAATAGTGTTTTAGGATTCATTCCCAGGAGTGTATGGGATGTCAAGGAGGGGTAGCGCCTCAGGTGAAGGGGCACATCGAGTACAATCTGGGGAGCTCACACACTTCTGATTCCCATTGGTCACTCAAAGCTAACATAAGGCTCCAATTAACCGTTTGGATGCGATAGCAGCCACACCAAGGTACACCACTTTGAAAGGCAGGATAACCCAGGGTCTGACCTGGTAGACAGAGGGCCTCATATCCCAGTGAGACAGGGACATGCCTGTCCTAGCATGTGAAGTCAGCTCTGGCAGACTGGATGAATGAGGTCTACAGTGAGATCCAAATGGCCAGGGAAGTGGTTCTGCAACAATCTGTGGGAGAGCGATAGGCATCTCAAGGCACAAAAGAAGTCATGGTCATCCACTGCAACTAAGGAAGACCCCAGTTTGCGAAGACTACTCTTACCACTGTACCCAGACTTCCGAGGACAAGACAGTGGAACTTCCCCAGTTTAACGGCTTTTCCACTTTAAAGAACTCTCCCATCGTCGGATACAACAGACAACCAACACTACAATTCAATCACGTGCACGGCACCCCTTGCACTAAAGTCTTGTCTAATTCGATTGAGCCATCAGAGGGTTTCTGATAAGCTCTGAACCTGTGCAAGAACTGGCACGAATCAACAGAATTAACAAACCACATCTGAAAGGAACTGAGCCAACACATCCAGAGCAACACACACAAAATGCTGGAGAAACTCAACAGGTCAGGCGGCATCAATGGAGAGGAATAAACAGTTGATGTTATTGGATGAAATCCTTCATCAGTACTGGAATGGAAGAGAGAAGCTAGAATGGAAGGAGGTGGAAGGAGAGTACAAGCTGAAAGGTGATAGGTGAGGAAGAAGGTGTGTGGGTGGGGATTTAGAAACAAGCTGGGAGGTGATAGGTGGAAAAGGTAAGTGACCGGAGAAGAAGGAATCAGATTGGAGAGGAGAGTGGACCATCGCAGAAAAGGAAGGAGGAAGGGCTCCTGGGGGAGGTGGAAGAGGTAAAGTGGACCATGCGAGAAAGGGTACCAAAGACGTGTGATGGGCAGGTGATAAGAAGAGAAAGGGTGAGAGGGGAGCCAGAATGGGAAAGGAACTCTAGCTTTCACCAAACAGATCTCACCTGCCATTGCAGAGTAACCAGCGACCGATGGAGTAATGAGGCACCAGTCTCTGCATGAGGGAAGCCATCAGTAGACTCACAACAAGCTGAACGCCTATTACACCCTGGTAAGAGACAAAATTCATTCATGTATTACAGAAAGAACAGCAAAATTAGCTTTCAACACACAAAATGTGAGGGAACTCAGCAGGTCAGACAGCATCTACGGGAATGAATAAACAGTTAACATTTTGGGCAGAAACACTTCCAAAGATGCTGCCTGACCTGTTGAGTTCCTCCAGAATTTTGTGTGTAAGCCCTAGATTTCCAGCACCTGCAGAATCTCATGTTTAAAATTAGCCTTCAACTTCTTTTTGTTACTCTGAATGGAAGTCTAGTTTCTACATTAATATCCATTCCCGAATCCTTCCTTACAATGTCCAATTTCCAGATTTGTGGAAGATGCTTTTGAAATGCAGTCACTTCAGAGTTAGCCAGAACATATCGGCCCTTTGGTCCACAATGTGGTGCCTACCTATATTCCACGATCAATCTGATCTTTTCTCTGATACAGCCCATTTCCCTTTCATCCATGCGCCTATCCAAGAGCATTTTACATGTTGCTGTAACTGCCTCTACCAGCACCCACCTCTGACATCCTCCCTACACTTTTCTCCATTCAGCTCATCTGTTCTAAATGGAGCCTGAAGACCTACACTCAATGATTTAGCAAAAGCTGGGAGGTGAATTCTCCACCGTGATTTTTGAACAGTCCCTGAACCCATGAACACCAGCTTGTTATTCATTTTCACATACTATTTATTTTGTAATTTATAGTAATCTTATATCTTGGCATTGTACTGCTGCCGCTAAACACCATATTTCACATTGTATAAAATGGTGGTAATAAGACTGAATGTGGGCTGCCAAAGCACAATGACCCTTGGCTTAGTAATGCTGGCATTTCACAATCAGAATCAGAATCCAGTCTAGTATCACTGGCACATGTGAAATTTGTTACGCAGCAGCAGTACAGTGCAATGTAATAATTGTAAACTACAGTAAATATATACTGTATATTAAAAAGTTAAATGAGTAGAAAGAGAAAAAAAAAGTAGTGAGCTGGCGTACGTGGGTTCATTGTTCATTCAAAAATCAGATGGCAGAGAAAAGGCTCTTCCTAAATCATTGTGTGCCTTCAGGCTCCTGAACCTCCTCCTTGATGGTAACAATGAGAAGAGGGTATGTCCTGGGTGATGGGAGCCCTTAATGATGGATGCGCCTTTGTGAGGCATCACTCCTTGAAGATGTCCTGGATGCTGGGGAGGCTGGTGGTTTTGTAGATTTATGGAAGTGTGAGTGTGCCAGATGGAAGACGACAATTAATTCCATGGCCTGTCAGACTTTCCACAAGAAGGACCAAATGTGGCTAATCAGAACTCCCTGCACCCTCTCAGGCAGAGAGTTCCTGGCCCCGTCTCTCTCTCTGGGTGGAAGCATCATTCAGCCGCCGAGGGTCCCAAGCCCGGCTGCGAAAGGAGGGTTGAGCATAGGGCTAGCAACCTCAAAGTTACAGAAAGGCCAGCAGAAGCTCCGGGCAGAGGAAGGATTTTCGCCTAGGCGTGTAGATGTGCTACACCTGGATTTGAAAGACTGCTCAGGACAGAGCTGCTGTTGGCTGCCTATGCCCCAGTAGGGTGATGCGGTTAGGAAGATAATGCCAGACCATGATCTCCCTATGGGTGACCCCTGCACTCATCCACATCTTGGCTTCAAATTAATATTCTAATCAGACAATATTTTCCTTTACCGCCGCTGGTCTCGTACTGGCCGGACCGGCAGACGGAGGGCGGGGGGTGTTCCGTGCTTCACCTTCGACCCATGACCACCTGCAGGTAGGGGGTCATTTGAGCCGTACCATACGCATTTGACTCTCCAGTGGCGGTGGTGTGAGCCACGCCGTTGACACGCGTCCGGTCGGTGGTCCCGCTCCTCCCCCCACGTGCTCCGCTCACCATCTCTCGGCCGCTGCTCGCCGATCCCTTCACCACCCGTCACAGCAGCAACGGAGCCGCCACCGACTACCCGGCAAACTCCGGCCAACTTCACCGACGACTGACAGCTCAGCCGACCAATCACATCGCCAGTCTCTGTCCATTGCCGTGTTTGGTGACCATTCATATCGTCGAGAACTCGATTGTCTCCACCCTCTGGTTCTTTAGCCAATCACAGCGTTAAGAGGGCGGTAGTTTCGTTCCAACCAATCACCTCTCACTTTGATGGCAGGCTGGTATAGAACGGGGGACGCAGTGCGGATACTGGTGCACAGCATTCTGGGAGTAGTAGTTCCACATTATTAAGCTGCCGGTCTGAAACGCCACAGGTCACCGATGAACTTCAAATCTCAGAGCGCTTTGGATAGGTGCGCATGTGCGCATTCTTGATGAGATTATTATATTAAGTTATTAACAGGTGATAAATCAGCTCTGAATGCGCCCGGCATCGTCTGTGCACTTGCATCAGGTGACTCTGATACTCCGCATTCCCATAAAAGGAGACAATTCAGGAGCGTTTAAAGGGCCAGATGAGGCTTATTTTTGGCCGGACTAGCTGGCGGGGTCTCTTCGCTTCGGACCCAGAGCACAGGGAACTTGGGTCAGCGACGCTCGTTCCCGCCTGCAGGAAAAGGGTCCGATGCACGAGTCCATGTCTGCACAGTTGCAATGAGAAGTTACTCACACCATCACAGGCACATAACTTTAGATAAGCAGCAGTCACAAGACAAAATACATTTTTACAAGGCAATGTTTTAAATTGTAAACGCAGCCGCGATCTCTTCGCTCCTTCGCATCCAATAGAGAAAGGGGTGAACTTTGTCTGATTCTGTGGGTCAGAATCAAGTTTAATATCACCGGCACATGTCGTGAAATGTATTCTGCGGCAGCAATACATTGCAATGCATAAAATAGAAAACTATGACATACATATATACACATACACACATGTAAATACATACACACACACACACACACACACATTGTATAACGATTTAGGAACAGCTTCTTCATCAGATTTCTGATTGGACAATGAACCCATGAACACTACCTCACTATTTTTCTTTCTGTTTGCATTGCTTTTCTCGTATCTATGTACTTTATTACTATGCATAACCTGGGCCTCTGTACTTCCCTCTGCAATTGAATCCTCGACTTCCTAACTATAAGACCACAATCTGTATGGATTGGTGATAACATCTCCTCCTCGCTGACGATCAACACTGGTGCACCTCAGGGGTGTGTGCTTAGCCCACTGCTCTGTATACACATGACTGTGTGGCTAGGCATGGTTCTATAAATTTGCTGAAGATACGAACATTGTTGGTAGAATCTCAGCTGGTGACGAGAGGGCATACAGGAGTGAGATATTGCCAACTAGTGAAGTGGTGCCACAGCAACAATCTGGTACTCAATGTTAGTAAGACAAAAGAGCTGATTGCAGACTTCAGGAAGGGTAAGACGAAGGAACACATACCAATCCTCATAGGAGGGATCAGAAGTGGAGAGAGTGAGCAGTTTCAAGATCTCTGAGGATCTAACCTGGTCCCAACACGTTGATGCAGCTACAAAGAAGACAAGACAATGACTATACTTCACTAGGAGTTTTAAGAGATTTGGTATGTCAACAAATACACTCAAAAACTTCTATAGATGTACTGCCGAGAGCATTCTGAGAGGCTGCATCACTGTCTGGTATGGGAGGGGCTACTGCACAGGACCGAAAGAATCTGTAGAAGGTTGTAAATCTAGTCAGCCCCATCTTTGGTACTAACCTACAAAATACCCAGGACACCTTCAGGGAGCGGTGTCTCAGAAAGGCAGTGTCCATTATTAAGGACCTCCAGCACCCAGGGCATGCCCTTTTCTCACTGTTATCATCAGGTAGGAGGTACAGAAGCCTGAAGGCACACACTCAGCAATTCAGGAACAGCTTCTTCTCCTCTGCCATCCTATTCCTAAATGGACATTGAACATTTGGACACAACCTCACTTTTTTAATATACAATATTTCTGTTTTTTGCACAATTTTTAATCTATTCAATGTACATATACTGTGATTGATTTAATTATTTATTTTTTCTCTTTTATATTATGTATTGCATTGAACTGCTACTGCTAAGTTAACAAATTTCACGTTACATGCCAGTGATAATAAATCTGATTCTGACACTGTACTGCTGCAGTAAAACAACAAATTTCACATCATATGCCAGTGATATTAAACCAGATGCTGATTCTGATTTTGAGTACTTTCTTATTAGGTGGGTCGTGCTGAAGAATCCTTTCTTTCCATCCTAATGAAGGATCTCGGTGCAAAATGTTGACTGTTTACTCCTATCTATAGTTATTGTCTGACCTGTAGAGTTCATCATTTTGTGTGTGTTGCTGAAGATTTCCAGCATTTGCAGAGTCTCTTGTGTTTATCGGTACTGAGAGAGTTCTCCTTTGTTACTGCACCGGGAGAGTCAGCCTGACTTGGCAGATACGATTCTTTCTCACTAACTAAGCATTCTTTGGGTGCCCGTTCATTTGGAGTGTTTAGAGGGGCTTTGGCTCATTGGGCTTGTCTCAGCTACATCATCTTGTAAGATACTGTCTCTCTGTCCATATTTGTTCATTCCTCATCCATTAGGGCAGAGATGATTAGTGAGAACAGCTCCAGGGGCAGAGTGTTGTACTGAGTGTGGGAAGTCTGGGAGACGTCCACTCTCCCAGATAAACACATCTGCACCAGGTGCACTGAGTTGCAGCTCCTGAGAGAACCAGAGCTGCAGCTCGATGACTTTTGACTCATACGGGAGAATGAGGAGGCGATGGATAGAAGCTACAGGGAGGTACTCACCTCTAGATTGCGGGAGACAGGTAACTGGGTGACTGTCAGGAGAAGGAGAGGAAATGCAAAGACAGTGCTGAGTACACCTGTGGCCGTTCACCTCAATAATAAGAATACAACTTTAAATACTATGAGAGGGGGCGACCTAGCAGGTAGGAGCCAAAATGACCGGCTCTTTGGCACTGAGTGTGGTGCTGTGGCTCAGAAGAGCAGGGAGGTGAAGAGGACTGCAGAGTTGATAGGAGATTCCTCAGTCAGAGGAACAGAGATGAGGTTCTGTGGGCATGATAGAGACATCTGAAAGGTATATTACCTCCCTGGTGCCAGGGGCAGGGATGTCTTGGATTGATTCCACGGCGTTCTCAAGCACGAGGGTGAACAGCCAGAAGTCTTGGTGCATATATCGCTCCACTGTCATAGATAGACAAGGTGAAAAGGTCCTGAAGAGCGATTTTGGGGAGCTAGGTAGAACTCTGAGAAACAGGACCTCCTGGGTGGTAATCGCTGCCTGTACTATGTGCCAGTGAGGGTAAGAATAGAATGATTTGGGAGGTGAATGTGTGGCTGAGGAACTGGTGCAGGGGGCAGGGGTTCAAATTTATGGATCATTGGGACATCTTCTGGGGAGGGTATGACCTGTAAAAATGGAACAGGTTACACCTGAACCAGAGGGGTCCAACATTTTTGAGGGCAGGTTGGCTAGAGTTGTTTGAGTGGGTTTAAACTATTTTGTCAGGGGAATGGGAACTGAAGAGATAGTGCTGAAGATGAGTAGGTGGTTTATGAACAGAGCCAATGTGTAATAAGGAGAGGCTGATGATAGGGCAATATTGCAGTCAACAGGATGAGTTGCAATGTAAAAGACAGACAAAATCGAAAAGGCTGAATACAGGACTGAAGATGTTATATTTGAATATAAGGAATAAGGTAGAAGAACTTGTAGCACAGTTTGACAGGTGTGATGTTGTAGGCTTCACCAAATCATGGTAGAAAGAAGATTATAGCTGGATGCCTAATGTCCAAGGATACACATTTTATTGAAAGGACAGGTAGGAAGGCAGAAGGGGTGGCGTTGCTCTGTTGGTAAAAAATGAAATTAAATCATTTGGAAGAGGTGATATAGAGTCAGTAGATGTTGAATCATTGTGGATAGAGCTAAGAAGCTGCAAGGGTAAATAGACCCTGATGGGAATTATATACAGACCCCCAAACAGAAGTAAGGATGTGGTCTACAAATTACAGAGGAAACAGAAAATGCACGCCAAAAAGGCAATGTTACAATAGTCAAGGGGGATCACAATATGTAGGTAGATTGGGAACGTTAGGTTGGTGTGGGATTCCTAGAGGGCCTATGAAATGCCTTTTTAGAGCAGCTTGTGGTTGAGCCCACTAAGGGATCAGCTATTCTGGATTGGGTGTTGTGCAAGGAACCAGAATTGAATTCTGGTTAAGGGAAAAGGCAAGTCATCATAATATGATCGAATTCACCCTGATATTTGAGAAGGGGAGGCTAAAGACATATGTATTGGTATCACAGTGCAATAAAGAGAATTACAGAGCCATGAGAGAGGAGTTGGCCAGAATTGATTGGAAAAGAACACTGGCAGGGATGACGGCAGAGCAGCAATGGCTGGAATTTCTGGAAGCAATTCTGAAGGCGCAGGTTGTGTACATTCCAAAGAGGAAGAAGTATTCTAAAGGAAAGATCGTGGCTAATAAGAGAAGTCAAAAGGGAAGTTAAAGGATTGGGAAGCTTGCAAATGCCAACAGAAGGCAAATAAAAAGTCATTAAGAAGATAAAGATGGAATAGGAAAGTAAGCTAGCTAATAATATTGAAGAGGATACCAAAAGTTTCATCAGAAAGAGTAAAGTGTAAAAGAAAGTGAGAGTGTGTATTGGACTCCTGGAAAATGATGCTGGAGAGCTAGTAATGGGGGACAGGGAAATGGTGGACAAACTGAATAAGAATTTTGCATCAGTCTTCACTGTGGAAGACACTAGCAGTATGGTGGAAGTTCCAGGTATTGGGGGTCTAGGAAGAATGCTCTTGGGACACTGAAAGATCTGAAGATAGATAAGTCACCTGGATCAGAAGTGACAGATGGAATGCAGTGTCGAGAAGTGTATGGTTATGCACTTTGGCAGAAAAAATGAAAGGGCTGACTACTTTCCAAATGGAGAAAAAATACAAAAAACTGAGGTGTAAAGGGACTTGGGAGTCCTTGTGCAGGATTCCCTAAAGGCTAATTTGGAGGTTGAGCCTATGATGAGGAAAGCAAATGCAATGTTACCATTCAAATCAAGTCAAGTCACTTTTATTGTCATTTCAACCATAACTGCTGGTACAGTACATAGTAAAAATAAGACGTTTTTCAGGACCATGGTGTTACATGACACAGAACAAAAACTGCACTGAACTACATTAAAAAAACAACACAGAGAAAGCTACACTAGACTACAGACCTACACAGGACTAAAGTGCACAAAAACAGTGCAGGCATTACAAAAGTCCTCATTTCAAGAGGATTTGAATATAAAAGCAAGGATGTAATGTTGAGACTTTATAAAGCATTGGTGAGGCCTCATGTGGAGTATTGTGAGCAGGTTTGGGCCCCTTATCTTAGAAAGGATGTGCTGAAACTGGAGAGGGTGCAAAGGAGGTTCGCAAAAATAATTCCAGGATTGAATGGCATGTCATATGAAGAGTATTTGATAGCTCTGGGCACGTATTCACTGGAATTCAGAATGAGGGGTGACCTCATTGAAACCTATCAAATGGTGAAAGGCCTTGATAGAGTTGATGTGGAGAGGATGTTTCCCATGATGGGAGAATCTAAGACCAGAGGACACCGCCTCAAAACAGAGAGGCCATCTTTTAGAACGGAATGAGGAGGAATTTCTTTAGCCAAAGAGCAGTGAATCTGTGGAATTCATTGTCACAGGCAGCTGTGGAGGCCAAATTTGTATGTACAAATGTTTGTATATTTAAGGCAGAGGTTGATAGGTTCTTGATTGGTCTGGGCATGAAGGGATATGGGGAGAAGGCAGGAGATTGAGGCTGAGAGGAAAAATGGATCAGCCATGATGAATAGGTGGAGCAGTCTCAATAGATGTTCTCCTGCGCACCACTGATGTTACGTGTGGTTATTTGAGTTACAGTCACCTTCCTGTCAGCTTCAACCAGCCTGGCCATTCTCCTCTGGCCTCTCTCAATAACAAGGCATTATCACCCACAGAACTGCTGCTCACTGGACGTTTTTTGTTTTTCGCACCATTCTCTGTAAACACTACAGAATGTTGTGTGTGAAAACCTCAGGAGATCAGCAGTTTCTGAGATAATCAAACCATCCCATTTGGCATCAAAAACCATTCCACAGTCAAAGTCACTTGGATCATATTTCTACCTCATTCTAATGTTTGGTCGCAACAACAACTGAACCTCTTGAGCTGTCTGAATGCTTTTATGTGTGGAGTTGCTGCCAGGTGATTGGCTGATTAGATATTTGCATTAATGAGCAGGTGTACAGATGTACCTAATAAACTGACCACAGAGTGTATATAAAATAATGCAAAAGGGAGCAAAAAATAGTGAGTTCATGGACGGAGAAACAGTCAATTTCTCAGTAGTGCTGGTAGGGTATGAAGTCACATCTCCAATCCACCTGCTCAAACCTTTGGGCTATTCCTTCTTCAACAGAGCAATTGTTAACAACCACACCACAGCAGCTGGATGCTCAGAGTGGAGCAGGGGCGAATACAGAGCAAGATCCCACCAGCTCCTCCATGACAAACTATTAGCTTTATTCAGGGGTTGTTGGGATATTTCACAATTTTAGCAGAGTAAAGAAATGGGCACATGTGGGGAAAAGCAGCTGGTACTGCATCCAGTGCTCCAGGGAAGTGCTGGGATGCTGTCCTCACATCCTGGCACATGAAGGGTATGAGCTGGTCACAGTGCTGCAGGCAGAGTCTTCAGGTCGTCTCTTCAAACACATTCACACTCTTCTGCTTCCTCTGCACACTGAGACAACACAGCTCCCTCAGCTGCTTGCTAGATGTTTCTCCAGAACACAGCCTGAACAACAAAGTGTTACGAACCCCGTAACTGGGTCACTTACCAGCAAAGATAGAGGTCCGTTGAAGTCTGATGATACTATTTTTAACAGTATTTATTAGTAAAAATACACAAAAATAATATCAATGCAAATATACAGATAATATATGTCGTCAATACTAAATCTAAAAGTGCGGGTATAATAATAATCAATAAGAAATAAGCTGTATCGTTGTCTAGGGGATAATGAATTGTCCGATGGAAATATAAATTTCACTCAGTTCATCCAGGCTGCAGCCTTTGGGGACCGCTGTGTGGCAATGGTTGGAGAGAGAGAGAGATTTTGAGAAACTTGCCGGCTTTCCTTTTATGATTTCGATCCGTCGGAGTCTCATTGGTGTGGCCGTTCACTTGTGGCCTCTTCTTTAGCTAAGCCGTTCTTCTGTGATGAGCCCGCCAATCCCAGGCAAGGGAAGGACGCACACGAGCCCCCCACCAGCTGTCGCTATTAAACGCTGTCACGGGATTTCTAGCGTTTCTCCTGGTGCATCCAAAGGGGTTGTTCCCCAGACCCTCTTTTATCCTTACTCACGGGGTCTCAGATGTCAATCAGGTTGGGATGATGCAATCCCTCCACCAGCCCACTCTGGTCATCCCCTGAGGGGCTTCAAGGCATAGTACAGTACTCAATACACAATTCCATCTCCAAGAGACAATAGCCGTTATCAATGGTTTTGTTTCGCTGAGGCCAGGACACATTCCAAACCTTGTGGATTCTCTCTCATTTCCTGGGTCCCAGACCCGAATTAATAGCGATCTTGCGATTCTCAAAAAAGAGGGGGATACTTTGTACCCTTCGGCCCCTCAGAGTTGTGGCACATTCGTAACAAAAGTAAGTGCTGTAGTAGCTGGCAGAAACCAAACCCCCTCTCTGGGGGTCTCCCTCTCCCTCTCTCTCTCTCCCTCTCTCCCTCCCTCTCTCTTTTCCTACCATCCCTCTGTCTCTCTCTTTCTATCCTCATTTCTCTCTCCATCCCTCTCTTTGTCCTCCCCCCCTCTCTCTCAACCATCCTTGTCTCATTTCCCCCATCTCTCTCTCTTCTTTCTTTCTCTCTCTCCTCTTTCTCTGTCTTTGTGTCTCTGTCTGTTTTTCCTCTCTCTCTGTCTTTCTGTCTCTCTCTCTCTCTCAGTCTCTTCGAGTGAACAGTTTTTAAATAGAAAACATGAGAAAGTCTGAAGATGCCGGAAATCAAAGTAATGCACACAAAACCGCTGAAGGAACTCAGCAGGTCAGGCAGCATCAATGGAAAAGAGTAACCAGTTGACATTTTGGGCCAAGACCCTTCTCCAGGAGTGAGAAGTAAGGCAGAAGATGCCACAATAAAAAGGTGGGTGGGAAAGGTTAAGGGCTGGAGTAGAAAGAATCTGACAAGAGAGGAGAGTGGACAATGGGAGAAAGGGAAGGGGGAGGGGACCCAGGGGAAAGTAATAGCAGGTGAGAAGAAATGAAAGGTCAGAATGGGGAACAATGGAAGGCTGGGGGTGGGGGAAAGAACTTGTTCACTGGAAGGAGAAATTGATATTCATGCCATCAGGTTGGAGGATGCACAGATGGAATATAAGGTTTTACTCCTCCACCCTGAGGATGCCCCCACTCTTGGCTCAAGAGGAGGCTATGGATTGATACATCGGAACAGGAACGGGAATCAAATTAAAATGTTTGGCCACTGGCAAGCTCTGCTTGTGGTGGACAGTCTGGAGGTGCTCAATAAAATGGTCCCCCAATTTACGACAGGCCTCACCAATGTCGAGGAGGCTGCAGTGGGAGCACCAGGCAAATGGACGACCTCAGCAGATGCACAGGTGAAGTGTTGCCTCACCTGGGGGACTGTTTGGGGCCCTGAATGGAGCTGAGGGAGGAGATGTATGGGCAGGTGTAGTCCTTAGGCTGCTTGCAGGAATAAGTGCCAGGAGGGAGATTAGTGGGGAGGATGCCTGGGCAGATCTGGACGGAGATGAGTGCCCACTTATGTCCCTCCAGACACTTAACCCTGCAAGCAGCTTTCAAAAGTAACTCCTAACTGAAACACAACTCACATTTAGAAGAGCAGTTGAAATCACTCTATCAATGGAAACTGCAGCCAGAGATGCAGTTCATTTGCAATGAGCATGAACAAGATTGCAACATATAAACAGAAACTGGCTTGGCTGAGCAAATGGGTTACTGTTGTGGCAGGGGCTTACATACACCAGACTAATGCAGGTTTAAAAGCAAAACTTGCAGAAAATGCAACAAAGTAGGACAAAAACAAAGAGCATGTCGGGCAGACAAAAATAAATGGACCACACAGGGAGAAAAAAAATTAACAAGTCAAGTTGCAGTTTCAAAAAAGTGCACTAATTTGAATGGTTTTGATGAAAAATGTGATGATGATCAGAGTGACACAGGCCTACATAGCCTTAAGATTTACAATGTGAAAACTAACAATATTCAAGCAATATATAGTTTACACCAGAAGAGAACAGCAAATTAATTAATATGGCATTGGACACTTGTTTCTCTGTTCCAGTCATTCCACAAAATGAGTTTGAACGTTATTTCGAAGATACTGAACTGAAGCCTGTAGATATCCAACTAAGAAGCTAAACTGGAGAAAAGTAACTCCTATGGGAATGACATTAGTAATAGCAACCAATGACCAACAAACTACATTGAGCCTGTATGTGGTAAAAACAGGAAGGCTAGTATTGTGGAATCATGAGAGACTGAGACAACTACAACTTGATTGGAGACCCACCCATCATCCGCAAGCTGCATTCCCTGCAACAGAGTCAACAGAAAGCAAATTAAGATAAGTACTGGATGATGCTACAGCAGTGATTTTAAGGTGCTACAAGGCTGCCCAGGCACTCGGTGTTACCTGGATGACATCATTGTCACTGGTGAGGATGACAAGAAACATCTCAAAAATCTCAAGAGAGTTAAAAAGATTACAGGCTCAGAGTACAGCACAGCAAGTGTGAATTCTTTAAACCAAGCATCACTTACTGTGGACACACCACTGACATACAAGATTTGCACAAGGTTTACACAAGTGTGCTGAGAAAATTCAAGTAGTAGTGGATCTCTCCAAGGCCAAAGGACATGACACAGTTGCAGTCATTTTTACAATTTGTCAATTACTACAACAGCTTCCTGCCAAAACTAGCTACTCTGCTGCATTACTACCGTTCGGGGAGGAATGGCAATGGGCAAAGCAGTGTGAGGTGGTTTTCAATATGGTAGCGGAAATGGTGATGTCAGACACCATACTTACACATTATGATCCACATCGTCCAGTGAAACTTGCCTATAGTATAGATACAGTCTGTCCACATGTTATGAGTCATGGAAGTGACCACCCTTATGCACAGAGAAGCCTTGAGTCTGGTTTGGGTTTAAAATGTTTCAACCAGTACTTGTATGGGAAAAAGTTTACCCTCATTACTGATCGTCAACCTTCTTCAATGCACAGAAGGGTTCCCACTAACAGCAGCAGCACAACTGAAGAGATAAGCTCTGTTTCTTGAAGGACACAATTACAAGATGCAATTTTAGAGGAAGTCTAATCATGGAAACACTGATGGATTGTCCCGATTACCCTTGGGAAAGGAAATACCTGAAAAATTTACAAAAGAGGACTCTCCTCTTTACGTATTCTCTCTAATGCAAATTGAAAGTCTCCCTAATAAGGCAGAGATAATCCCAAGGGAACCAGAAAAGAACACCACACTGTTTCAGGTCTACATGGAGCCCAAAATAGTTTGAATGTGCAGCAGAAACTCCAGTTCCTTCATTTTTACCAGCGCTGGGATGAACTTGCCCTTGACCAGGGTTGCCTTATGTGGGAATTGAGAGTCGCCGCATCATCCTCACTGAGAGCTGGTGTTGGAGGAGCTACATGCCATGTAGGCATGGTCAAAGTGGAAGTGTTGGCTGAAGCTTTGTCTAGTGGCCAGCAAAGAACTCATGTGGATTTTGCCAGACCATTCATGGGCACAAATTTCTTGGTAGTAGTGGATGCAACTTCAATGTGGCTGGAAGTGTTCTCAATTCCCTCCACTACAGCCTCACACACTCAAACCTCTTCTCAAGGACCGGTCTTCCAGAGCACTTAGTCAGTGATGATGGATCGCAGTTTATTGTGGAACTGAATGGAATAAGAAATGTAACACCTGCACTATACCAGCCAGCTTGGTGGAGATGTTTGGCCAGAGTCTGAAGAACGTACTGTGAACAGCGTCAGCAGAACACACTGCACTAATGCTGAATCAGAGACTCCTCAATTCCCTCTTTGCATATCGCAATGCAGCACACACCACTGCCAACAACTCACGGGCTATACTGTTCCTGGGTCGTCCCTTGTGTTTGTGCTTGGATCTCCTCAATCCCAATCTCAGGAGTATGCAGGATAAACAGCTAGAAATGACATACTGATCAGTTGAGGAGAGCAGAGTCAATCGTTAGAGAAGAAAGCTGTCCTGAGTTGTCAGAACCACTTGCTACAGTCCCAGAGTTAACACTTACAACCACCCTGGAGGAGGCTGAGGTGCATTCTATATTGAGTTGGAGTTTATAGCTAAGCAGGGAGAAGTGTTGTATATTTAATATTTCAGGAACATTTGAGTAATATTGTAAATACATTGTTTGACTAAGCATTCTTGGTTGTTACATGTTACGTGTTGTTATGTTGCAGGTTACATGTAGAAGTTTGTGAATGTCATACATCATTACGCCACCACGTCGTAAGTGCATGTCTCACAAAAATAAACAAAACTAAGGACACAACATTCCCAGCTCTGTGTTTCTCTTTCAATTATTTCTATTTTTTGGAATTACAAAACTTAACAGTTATTACCCCTCAGCCATCAGGCTCTTGAATCAGAGGGGATAACTTCACTCACCCCAACACTAAACTGTTTCCACAACCTATGGACTCACTTTCAAGAACTCCTCATCTTACATTCTTGGTATTTATTGCTTGCTTGCTTATTTATTTATTTATTTATTTATTTATTTGTTTGTTTGTTTGTTTGTTTATTTATTTATTATTCATATTTGCACAGTTTCTCATTTTTTACACGTTGGACATTTGTCCATTCTGTTGGCTGCGGTCTTTCATTGATTCTATTGTATTTCTTGTGTTTACTGTGAATGCCCACAAGAAAATGAATCTCAGGGTTGTATATCATCATATATATGTACAGTACTTTGATAATAAATGTACTTTGAACTTTGTTCTCTGTGACTCACTGGGAAGGTAGTGCACAGCCCTGTGTTATTGGACTAAGGATCCACAGAATAAGAGTCCAAATCCTGCCCCATGGTTAAAAACTGCTGAGAGATTGTCTGGTTAGTATCTACTTTAAGGTGGAGGGTTATATGGGAGGCAGGGTTTAAGGGTTGGCATAACATTGTGGGCTGAAGGGCCTGTACTGTGCTGTATATATTCTATGTTCTATGTACTTGCAAAGACATTGGCATGGATAGAAAATTGGCTGACTGGCAGAAGGGGAAATATGGGAATAAAGGGAGCCTTTTCATGTTGGCTGTTGGTTACAAGTGATGTTCTGCAGCATATGACAGCTCTGGGCCTGTACTCCCTAGAGCTTAGAAGAATGAGGAAGGATCTCTTGATACCTATCGAATAGAGAAAGGTCTGGATAGAGTGGACATGGAGAGGATGTTTCCTATAGTGGTGGAGTCTAGGACCAGAGGGCACAGCCTTAGAATAGAGGGATGTCCATTTAGAACAGAGATGAGGAGGAATTTCTTTAGCCAGAGGCATAGTGAATCTGTGGAATTCATTGCCACAGATAGCTGTGGAGGCCAGGTCATTTGGTATATATAAATTGGAGGTTGATAGATTCTTGATTAGTCAGGACGTCAAAAGTTACAGGGAGAAGGCAGAGGAATGTGGCTGAGAGGGATAATAAATCAGCCATGATGGAATGGTGGAGCAGGCTCGATGGGCTGAATGGCCTAATTCTGCTCCATGTGGTTGCCACAAACACTCATATTATTCAAGGAATCCACATTTATTCCCATTTTCTTAATGACAATGAAGGACAACGTAAGACCATAAGGCATAAGAGTAGAATTGAACCAGTCGGTAACAGTGACCAAAACCCCCTAATCTTCTGAATAACTATAAATAAGGATAGGTATGGTCCTTGTAGGAGAGTCATAAATTAGAGTAGGGCAAAACATGAGGGCATTAGGCAGGATATAAGAACTGATATTTGGGAACACCTTTTCTCTAACAAGTCCACATCTGACATGTGGAGGGTGTTTAAAGATCAATTGCACAGAGTACAGGAAACAGTAAGTTCCTCTTAGAAGGAGGGATGGGGTTGGAAAGATAAGAGAATGCTGGATGTCCAGAGAGGTGATGAATTTAGTTGAGAAGAAAAAAGAAGTATGTGAAGCTTTGGAAGTCAGGTCAAAAAGAACACAGGAGGATTATAAAGAAGCCAGAAAAGAACCAAAGAAGGGAAATGGAAAAGCCAGGAAGGGTCAGGAAAAGTCCTTGGCAAATAGGATTAAGATGAATCCCAAGGCATTTTATACATACATCAAGAACAAGAGGACAACTAGGAAGAGGGTGGGACCATTCAAGGATAAAGAGGGGAACATTTGCTTGGATGCAGAGAATGTGAGTGAAGTACTTTGCTTTAATATTTACCAAGGGAAAGGATATGGAGGTCCAGGAGATCAGTGACCATAAGATATAGGAGCAGAATCAGGCCATTTGGCCCATTAATTTTCCACGTAGCCCCAATATCCAGCCTTCTTGCCATATCACTTCTTGTCCTGGCCAATCAATAATCTATCAAGCTCCGCCTTTAAAGACTTGCCTCCAGAGCTGCCTGTGTCAACAGTTCCACAGATTCACCATCTCTGGCCAAAGAAATTCATCCTCATCTCCGTTCTACAAGGACACTCCTCTATTCTGAGGCTGTGACCTCTGGTCTTAGACTCTCTCAACATAGGAAATATACTCTCTGCACTCACTCTATCAATATGTTTCAATGAGATCACCCCTCCTTCTTCTGAATTCTAGTGAGTACAGGCCTAGAGCCATCAAACGCTCTTCATATGACAAGCCGTTCAATCCCAATTTAATTTTATGAACCAGCCTTGAACCCTTTCCAGTTTCAAGTCAAGTCAAATGAAGTTTATTGTCATTTAACTACATACATGTAAAGGCATAACATTTATAATGTATATAGAAATAAGACAATGTTTCTCTGAACCAGGGCGTAAAGCATATAACACACATAACACACGATATCATGAAGGTAGGGATAAAATCTACAGATGAAGCACACATAAATAACAAACTAAAATGTATTGATATTAAATATTGTAAGGTATGGAACATATTAACCATTGACATTTGGAATACGATATGGCCAGGAGTTCAGAAGCCTAATGGCCTGGGGGAAGAAACTGTTTCTCATTCTGTCCAATCTTGTCTTTATGCATCGGAGTCTCCTGCCTGATGGTGGAAAGTCAAGGAGGATGCTGGATGGACGGGTGGGATCCTTAATAATACTAAGGGCCCTGAGTACGCAGCGCTCCTGATAAACGGCACTGATGGATGGTAGGGAGACCCCAATGATCCTCTCAGTCAATCTCACAGTCCTTTGTAAAGATGTCTGAAGCTCGACTGCTCCCATACCAGATGGAGATGCAACTTGTCAGGACACACTCAATGGTGCTCCTGTAAAACGCAGTAAGGTGGGTCTGGGGAAGCTTGCTCGCTTCAATCCTCTTAGGAAGTGGAGGAGCTGCTGAGCCTTCCTGTTCAGGGGGGTGATATTAATGGACAAGATGAGGTAATCCATGTTGTGAACTCCCAGGAACCTGGTGGACTTAACTTTCTCTATGGAGGAACCACGTATTCACAGATAGGGATGGTTTGTCTGCACCTTCCTGAAGTCCACAATGTTTTCTTTTGTCTTCTCCACGTTCAGGCTTAGGTTGTTCTTCGCACAGCAATCCACCAGCCACTCCATTTCCTTTCTATACTCTGTCTCGTCATCATTCTTGGTAAGGCCAACCACTGCTGTGTCACCCACAAACTGGTGACACAGTTTGAGCTGGATCCTGTGACACAGTCGTGCGTCAGCAGCGGGCTGAGCACACAGCCCTGGAGAGCATCAGTGCTTGGTGTAATGAGAGAAACTGCTGCCCACACAAACTGACTGTGGCCTTACTGTTAAGAAGTCCAGTATCCAATTGCAGAGGGAGGTGTTGAGACCCGTGAGAACAGTTTCCCCATCAGTTTCTGGGCTGTGATGGCATTGAATGCTGAACTGAAGTCTACAAACAGCAGTCTGCCATATGAGACCCCATTTTCCAGGTGGGACAGGACAGGAGGGCAGAGGCTATTGTATCATCAGTGGATCAATTTGAGCAATACGTGAACTGGAAAGGATCCAGCGTAGCCGGGAGAAAGGCTTTAATTTGCTCCCTGACCAGTCGCTCATAGCATTTCATAATGGTTGATGTTAATGCCACTGGTTGATTGTCATTCAGGCAGGTTACTGTCACCTTCTTTGGCACTGGAATGATGGTTGTCGCCTGTAAAACCAAGGGGACAATGGATTGTTCCAGAGAGATGTTAAATATGTCTGTCAGCTTGTCTGCCAGCTGGGCTCCGCTGTCTTTCAGCAACCAATCTGGTATATAGTTGGGCCCTGCAGCTTTGCATAGATTGACTCTGGCCAGGGTCTTCCTCACCTTCATCTCAGCTTCAGCTGGACAGAGTGTCTGCTCCTTTGGGGGAAGGGGTGCCTTCCTCACCAGCATTTCTGCGCATCAAACCAGGTGTAGAAGACATTCAGCCTCTCGGAGTGAAGCATCCTAGTCGCTGATGTGCAGGGTAGACTTGTAATGTGTAATCCTCTGAATTCCCTGCCACGTGTGCCTCGTGTCACTGGTATCACAGAAGTGACTGTACATTCTCTGAGAATGCTCCCATTTCCCCTTCCTGATGGAGCGGGAAAACACAGTTCTTGCTTCCCTGAGAGGTGTCGCATCTCCCAATCTATAACCGGCATCGCTTTGTAGTCTTATGGTCTTAGTACTCATGAGAAGACCGAGCACTTCCTCCTCCTTGACCTTCAAACGCCCAAACAGATCTATACACTCAGCACTGATTCCAGCATGGATAAAGCAGTGGCTGATTGGCAGGAGGCAAAAAGTAGGAATAAATGGGAGTATTTTCTGGCTGGCTGCTGGTGACTAGTGGTGTTCCACTGGGGTCTGTGTTGAGACCGATTCTTTTTACATTACATGTCAATAATTTGAACAATGGAATTGATGGCTTTGTTGCAAAGTTTGCAGACGATAAGAGGACAGGTGGAGGGGCTGGTAGTTTTGAGGAAATTGAGATGTGACAGAAGGCCTTAGACTAGGAGACTTGGCAAAGAAGTGGCAATTGGAATACAGTGTTGGGAACTGTAGAAGAAATGAACAGGCTATTTTCTAAATGGAGAGAAAATACAAAAATCTGAGGTACAAAGGGACTTGGGAGTCCTTGTGCAGGGTTCCATAAAGGTTCATTTGCAGGTTGAGTCTGTGGTGAGGAAGGCAAATGCAAAGTTAGAATTCATTTCAATAGGACCAGAATATAAAAGCAAGGATGTAATGTTGAGACTTCACACAGCACTGGTGAGGCCTCACTTGGAGAATTCTGAGCAGTTTTGGGCCCCTTATCTTCAAAAAGATGTGCTGAAACTAGAGAGAGTTCAAAGGAGGTCCCGGACCCCACTCAACCCCATACACCTGCCTTCTTGCCTAATCCTTTAATGCCCTGACCTATCAGAAAATGGTAAGAGATTGATAGATTCTTGACTGGTCGGGGCATGAAGGGATATGGGGAGAAGCAGGAGACTGGGGCTGAGGACAATTGGGTCAGCAATGATGAGTGACGGAGCAGTCTCAATAGGCCTAATGGCCTAATTCTGTTTCTATATCTCATGGTCTTTATAAAACTCTGGTTAGGCTACATCTGGAGTGTTGCATATAGTTGTGATTGCCCCACTATAGGGGCAATCTATTAATATGTGATAGCTTTGATGGTGACAAATTTTTTATTTATTTTTAACTTTATTCAGAGATACAATGCAGAACACAACCTTCCAACCCAATGCTGCACTTCCCAGCACCCCACTTACTTAGCACTCACCTAAGTAACAGAACAATTTACAGTGACCAATTAACCTATTAATCGGCACTTCTTTGGACAGTGGGAGGAAACTGGAGCACCCAGAGAAATCTCGCATGCAAACGCGGAGAATGTACAAACTGCTTACAGAGGACGTCAGAACTGAACTTCAAACTCCAACACCTCAAGCTGTAATAGTGTTGCACTAAGCACAATACTACGTAAATAGAAACTAATCTTAATATTTTCATATTTTAAAGCTGCAAGAAGTATTGATTTGCTGGCTCCTTCTTACCAAAAACCCTCTTTACACCCTCTCTCTATTTTACAAAACCCAAAATGTGATAAAGACATCATTGTGTAGCCTTGTCACTTTCTGCCACAGCTCTGTATAATATTTTAATGCTTAACGTGGGGTTTCTGTTTAAGGCCATTGAGTGGAGTGGAACGCTTCTCGTGCAGCCATCATTGCTCTCTCTTGAAAACATTATCGGGTGATCAAATTAAATTGACCCGGCAGGGGCTCCCACTGTAGGGAACATCAAGTTCATACTGCTAATTTATGAATTGTATTTGCTGTAAAATGGATTCCAGTGGCTCTTTGTGTTCACATACCCATGGTCCATCCATCTTCTCTTTGTTCCTGGAGTGAAATTAAATGCTAGACTGTCCATCTTGAAATTCTCAAGGCATTCGTTCCACTGATTATAATGGGCTCTTTTGTGTATCCTGTACTGATGTGAAACTCCAAACTGTGTCTGACCAAGAGGAGGGTGAGAAAATCATATTCAACCCCGCCCCGCCCCCACTACTTGATCTGGACACAAAAATCCAGCCACTTCCTTCAATTTAATTTTTGCTTTCCTTCATTCTCTCCTCTCTTCTCCGTCTTGCTGAGTGTATCAGACTTTTCAGCCGACATTCCCCCAGAAATCATTTGTATTTTGTGGTCCATTGAAGACTGTGTGTGTGAGTGTGTGTTTATTCTTAGTGCATTACCATGACAAAAGCGAGGTCCTGTGAACCTCGTGCACCTTTAGACCTCTGCGTCAACCTGCTGAATAGAGAGTTCCAAACTCCCTTTTCGGTTAGCATAACAAGCTCAAACTGAGCCCGGTCTTGTTTAAACTCTTTACTCAGCTCATTTAATATCCCCACTCAATATTTCTCAGATGCTGTGTGGAAAAACACAAATATACACAGAGGGTCTTTTGGATTTGGCCGTCTGTGGGGGTCTGTGAGCAGATGGCATCCTGATCACTGTTCCCAGGTGCTCTTTGTCGTACAGTTTCCTGAGAAACGGTCTTTGCACACACCCACAGCAGATTCACCCTTCCCTCCTGAAAGTGTCCGGGTTCAGGTATCCAGCCCTTCCTCTTCGTGTCTCCCATTCACATGTGTCAGCTTAGACACTGAGAGCATTGAAGCATTTGACCTTGAGATCAGAAACCGAATCGGGTTGAACATCACTGTCATGTGCCGTGAACTTTGTTGTTTCGTGGCAGCAGCACCTTCCAATACATATTAATAGAAACTGTAAATTGGAATAAGAAGTATCCATTAAACAAATTAAATTAAATAAATCATTGAAAAAGAGAGAAAAAAATAGTGAAGTGGATTTCATGGGTTCATTGCCCATTCAGAAATCCAATGGCAGAGGGGAAGAAGCTGTCCCTGAAACACTGAATGTGTGTCTTTAGGCTCCTGTACTCCCTCATTGGTGGCAATGAGAAGAGGGCATATCCTAGGTGATGCGGTCCTTAATGATGTCACTGACTTCATCAAAACCCCTGTGTGGATGGGTGTTTGCCTTCAATAACATACCGACTATACCCAAGTCAGAAGCCATGGATGAACCAGGAGATTCGCAGTCTGCTTAGGGCTAGATCTGTGGCCTTCAAACCTGGTGAATCAGAACTATACAAGAAGTCTAGGTATGCCCTTCATCTTAATAGTGAAAAAAAATTCCACTTGGGGTTAGAGACGGAATCGGATGCACGCCAGCTCTGGTAGATCATTACTTGTTACAAAGTGCAATCTAATACCATGAATTGCAGTGATGCTTCACTCCCAGATGAGCTCAACTCCTTTTATAGACACTTTGTAAGGGAGAATAAAGCTACATCAGTGCAAATCTCTGCAGGGTCTGGTGACCCTGTAACCTCTGTCTCATAGGCTGACGTCAGAACATCTTTCCAGAGGATGAACCCTGGAAATAATCAAGCCCTGATGTTGTACCTGATCGGGCTTTGAAAACCTGTGCCAACCAACTGGCAGGAGTGTTCAAGGACATCCTGAACCCCTCATTGCTGCAGTCGGAGGTTTCCACCTGCTTCAGAAGGGCGACAAAGGAGAACGTGGTGAGCTGTCTCCGAGTGGCATTCACGTCTACTCAGCTGAAGTGCTTTCAGAGATTGGTTATGGCTAGAATTGACTCCTGTCTCAGCAAGGACTTGGCGCTGCTGCTATTTGCTTATTGCCACTATAGGTCTACAGAGGATGCAATCTCTCTGGCTCTCCACTTGGCCTTGGATCACCTGGACTATAATAATACTATGTCAGACTGCTGTTGAATGACTACAGCTCAGCGTTCAATTCAATATTACTCTCAGTTCTAACCAAGAAGCTCCAAAACCTGGACCTCTGTACCTCCCTCTGCAACTGGATCATTGTCTTCCTGACTGGTAGACCACAGTCTGTGTGGATCAAAAGTAGCATCTGCTCCTCTCTGACAATCATCACTGGTGCACCTCAGGGATGTGTGCTTAGCCCACTGCTCTACTCTCTCCACACACACAATTGTATGGCTAGGCACAGCCCAAATGCCATCTATAAACCAGCTAATGACACAACTAATGTTGGCAGAATTTCAGATTATTTTGGGAGACAAGGAGGCACACAGGAGCGAGATTGATCAGCTGGTTGAGTGGTGTTGCAACAACAACCTAGCACTCCACTTCTGTAAGATCAAGGAATTGATTGTGGACTTATGTAGGATAACTCACCAGTCCTCATCGAGGGATTAGAAGTGGAAAGGGGTGTCAGCATCTCTGAGGTGTTTATTGACGAGATTACAAAGAAGGCACAACAGTGGCTATATTTCATTAGGAGTTTGAGGAGATTTGGTATGTCACCAAAAATAACTGCAAATTTCTACAGGTGCACCGTGGAGAGCATTTTAACTGGTTGCATCACAGTCTGGTATGGAGAGGCCACTGTACAGGCTTGGAAAAAGTTGCAAAAAGTTGTAAACTCAGCCAGCTCCACCATGGGCACTCGCCTTCTCAGCGTCGAGGACATCTTCAAAAGGTGATGCCTCAAAACGGTGGTATCACCATCACCCAGGACGTCCACTTCTTACTGCTGCCATTGAGGAAGTACAGCAGCCTGAAGACGTATACTCAATATTTCAGAATCAACTTTTTGCCCTCTGCCATCAAATTTCTGTATGGACAATCAACCCATGTACACTTCCTCAGTATTTTCCCTTTCTTTTTGCATTACTTATTTAATTTTTTAATGTTTACTTCTTATTGGAATTCATAGTTTTTATTATAATGTATCGCAATGTCATTAGATATTGTCACACATCAGGCAAACAAACCACTCAGCCCATCCAGGCCACACCTATCAGCAAGCCACCATTTACATGATTCCTACACAAATCCTAACTCCAGCATGGACCATCTCAAGCCTGGAAAGGATGAGGTTTGGGTAGAGTGGCAGAAATGGCAACAGAAGCTCCAAAGACCTCATTTGTGGGAGAGGAAGGATCTTCGCTTGGAAGACATGTGGTGCAAGTGGAAGCCACAGTGTTGATCAACCTTCTATCAACCCAGGACCAAGGACTCTGGTGAGCTGCTGTTGATAGCCCATCCCCATTAGGGGTGATAGGAACAAGAAGGAAGAGGAGAAGAAGACGAAAGAGGACAAGAAGGAGGAGGAGAAGAAGTAGAAGGAGGAGAAGAAAAAGAAGAAGAAGAAGAAGAAGAAGAAGAAGAAGAAGAAGAAGAAGAAGAAGAAGAAGAAGAAGAAGAAGAAGAAGAAGAAGAAGAAGAAGAAGAAGAAGAAGAAGAAATATTAATGCCTGCACTGTGGCTCAAAACCACAATTTCACGACACATGCCAGTGATATTAAATTTAATTCTGATTCTGATTCTGACCCTGGGTTTGCTTGCATTAACAAATATTAGAACTTAAGGAAATGCTGAGGGCATACATTCTCAGACGTCCTTTATTTCACATCCATGTTGTTGGCCTTTCAACATTCCTTTGAGTATTTTCTGGATCTCTCTAATCTCTCTACTTCCTCCCCATAATGTGGTGTCCAGAATTGAACACAGTTCCTAAGCGGATGTTCAGCATGCTTTTCCCTGCTTTTGTCCTTCATGCCTGCATGGATAAAGCTGGACTTTCTCAACCTGTCCTGCTGCTTCCAAATACTTGTTCACCCTCACCCCAGCTCCTTCTGTTTTGTTCCCTTTTAGAACAGAATAAGTTATTCAACTGTCCAAATCAAGGTTTTCAACCCAAACTATTGACTGTCCATTTTGCTTCATAGATGCTCCCTGAACCTGCTGAGTTCCAGCAGCGTTGACACACGCCAGTCCTCATCGAGGGATTAGAAGTGGAAAAGGCGGCAGTTTCAAGTTCCTAAGTCTCAACATCTCTGAAGATCTATCCTGGGCCAACATATTGATGCAATTACAAAGAAGGCATGTTAGCGACTATATTTCATTAGGAGTTTGAGGAGATTTAGTACGTCACCATAGGCTCTTGCAAATTTCCATACATGTACCATAGAGAGCATTCTGACTGGTTGCATCACCACCTGGTATGGAGGGGCCACTGCACAGGATCGAAATAAGCTGCAAAATGTTGTAAAAAGCAGCCAGCGCTAAAAGACCAATAGGACCTTAAAACATAGGAGCAGAATTAGGCCATTCAGCCCATTGTGACTGCTCTGCCATTCCATCATGGCTGATCCTTGATCCCACTCAACCCCATACACCTAACTTCTTGCCATATTCTTTGATGCCCTGACCAATCAGGAAATGATAAACTTCCGCCTTAAATATATGCATGAACTTGGCCTCCACTACAGTCTGTGGCAGAGCATTCCACAGATTTACTATTCTCTGTATAAAAAAATTTCTCTTTAACTCTGTTCTGAAGGGTTGCCCCTCAATTTTGAGGCTGTGCCCTCCAGTTCTGGATACCCCCACCGTAGAAAACATCCTCTCCACATCCACTCTAACTAGTCCTTTCAACATCCGGTAGGTTTCAATTAGATCCCCCCACATTCTTCTAAATTCCAGTGAGTACAGGCCCAAAGCTGCCAAACACAACTCACATGTTAACTCTTTAATTCCCAGAATAATCCTCGTGAAGCTTCTCTGGACTCTCTCCAATGACAACAATCTGTTCTGGAATATGGGGCCCAAAACTGTTGACAATACTCCAAGTGCAGCCTAAGTAGTGTCTTACAAAGTCTCAGCATTATCTCCTTGCTTTTATATTCTATTCCCCTTGAAATAAATGCCAACATTTCATTTGCCTTCTTTACCACAGACTCGACCTGTAAATTAACCTTCTGGGAGTCTTGCACGAGGACTCCTAAGTCCCTCTGCACCTCTGATGTTTGAACCTTTTCCCCATTTGGATAATAGTCTGCACTATTGTTCCTTTTACCAAAATGCATTATCATACATTTCCCAACACTATACTCCATCTGCCACCTTTTTGGCCATCGTTCCAATTTGTCTGAGTCCCGTTGCAATCACACTGCTTCCTCAGCACTAGCTACCCATCCACCTAACTTCATATCATCTGGAAACTTTGCCACAAAACCATCAATTCCATTATCTAAATCACTGATAAACAATGTAAAAAGTAGTGGTCCCAATACTGACCCCTTAGGAACACCACTAGGCACTGACAGCCAACCAGAAAAGCATCAAACTCAGCCAGTTCCACCATGGGGTCGAGTCTCCCCAGCATCAAACTCAGCCAGTTCCATCATGGGCACTGACCTCCCCATTATCAAACTCAGCCAGTTCCAAAATGGACATTCACCTCCCCAGCATCAAACTCAGCCAATTCCATCATGGGCAGTAGCCTCCCCAGCATCAAGGAAATTTTCAAAAGGTGATGCCTCAAAAAGGTGGCATCTATCACTAAGGACCCCCATCATCCAGGATATGCCCTCTTATCATTACTACCACCTGGGAGGAGGTACAGGAGCCTGAAGACACACACTCAATGTTTTAGGAACAGCTTCTTCCCCTCTGCCATCTGATTTCTGAATGGACAATAAACCCATGTACAGTGCCTCATGAATTTTTTTCTTCTCTTTTTTAGCTCCTTTTTACACCACTTATTTAATTTATATATATTTCTTATTATAATTTATTATAATATGCAGTGCATAATTTTATTATGCACTGCAATCTACTGCTACTATAAAACAACGAATCTAACAACATATGCCAGTGACTCTGACTCTGATTGCCTGATTGCAGCGTCCACACTCTCATATCGCTACTCCGTATGGTCTCTCAGTTTTCCTCCCAGTGCGTGCTCTGTGTCAGAGCTCACCTGTCACACCCATCACTCTGTATCTGCCTGCAACCCTTCTCCCTGCTCTAAGAGTTCACAGTACTGTAAGCTGTGTGTCTCCTGTAAACTTAGAAATTGTGGCTTGCAACCAGAATTCCGGGCTATTTCTGAGATTAAAAAATACAACACTGACACCTGGAAAAGATCACACTCACCTCCGAGAAATATTGGATTCTGATGTTTTAAATCCAAAGTTCTTTCAGAAGTCAGGAAAGGCACAAAACTTGCTGCTTCACAATTGGTTCATTAGGTGCTAATAGAACAAAGGAAATTAGATACTGGGCAGTGATAGAGGTCTCGTACGTGATGGGGAAGAGAAGCAAAAAGATGGCAGTGTGTCATGCTCAGCTCTGATTATATCTAACAGAAATGACCATTCAGGATGACTCTTCCTTATGTGTTAAAGAGATAACTTCACAACTATGCTTTCAATTCCCTTCATGCCGTGTGCTGTGACTTCATGGCTAAGCCTGTTACATTCCATCATCACATTCACTAGAGTCGTAGAGATGTGGAGAGGTACCGCAGGAAGCCGGGCCCTTTGGCTCGTTGACCATCAGTCAGGATGCTGCCCGGATTATAGAGCACGTGCCATTACAAATGGTTGGACAAACTTGGGTTACTTTCTCTAAAACAAAATTAAACTAATCCCTTCAGCCATTCATCTTTCAAGACAAACCGAACCTGCTCAAACTCCTAATATATACCAACCAAAATATATCTTTGTGATGTGGGATGAAAGTGAAGTTGTCACAGGGAGAACGTGCAGACTCCACACAGACAGCGTTGGCGTTGAGGATCGAACCGGGTTTATGGTGCTGTAAGGCGGTGGTGCCCTCGCTGCACCACTGTGCCTGCCCAGTGAAACCTTCCTCTGTGATCGTCACAGTCCACAGGGTCACCCGGTAGAGCTGAGTAGGACATAGGTCATTGTCTCATCCGGGTCATTTACAACAGGGCATTGGTCCTTTGAGACGTACTGCCCAGCAAGACCTGACAACCCCTATTTAACACTAACCTAATCATGGGACAATTTACAATGACCAAGTAACCTACCTGGTATGAGTTTGGACTGTGGGATGAAAGCAGAGGACTCAGGGAAAAACCACGCTTTCCATGGGGAGGATGATATTACAGAGGGTGCTGGAATTGAACTCCAATGTCCCAAGAGGTAATATCATTGTGCTAAGCACCATGCTACCACGGTGCCAGATGAGTTCTCCGGTCAGGACGTCCATCACCCACTGTGTTTCTGCCTGTCATGATGCGGAATCTGGTCAGACTCGCAGATAGACAGCTGGAACAGATTGTCAATCACAATGCACATTCACATAGTTCGGGTTTCCGGGTAACTGCAATGAACTCCCTTCCTTTCATTTCAGTCTAGTCACCGAAGCACAGCGATGACAACACTCCTTATCTTAGACAACGTGCCATGAAAGAAGATGAATAATTTAGGGAAATGCTGTGAAGGAGTGGTATTATTTTAATAATAAGTTACTGCATGTGTGCTGCAGTGTTGGCGTTCAGTTTGAGAGTTTGAGTTAGCGACACTGTTGGCAGAGAGTTTCATATTTTTCCTTTTGTTCAGCACCGTTTTTCATGAAACTCAGTGAAATATTCTTTTGTGTCAGTATAATCTCGCTCTGCACGTGGACATTCAAAGTACCTATGTCACTGTCACTCACAGAGTTATCACTCTTTGACCATCACTGATCACATTTCACTGACGCGCACAGAGTAATCCCACTCCTCATCTCTGACCCCGAGTCATTGGTCACCAAGTAATCCCACTCGGGCTATCAAAAAACCCGTGTCACTCTCACTCACAGTGTAATCTCACTCGGGGTATCACTGAACCCATCACTCTCACTCACAGAGTAATCCCTCTCCTCATCACTGAACACATCACTCTCACTCACAGAGTAATCCCTCTCCTCATCACTGAACCCCCGTCACTCTCACTCACAGAGTAATCTCTCTCCTCATCACTGAACCCATCACTCTCACTCACAGAGTAATCACACTCCTCATCACTGAACCCCCATCACTCTCACCAACAGAGTAATCACACTCCTCATCACTGAACACATCACTCTCACTCACAGAGTAATCACACTCCTCATCACTGAACCCCCATCACTCTCACTCACAGAGTAATCGCACTCCTCATCACTGAACACATCACTCTCACTCACAGAGTAATCCCTCTCCTCATCACTGAACCCGTCACTCTCACTCACAGAGTAATCCCTCTCCTCATCACTGAACCCGTCACTCTCACTCACAGAGTAATCCCTCTCCTCATCACTGAACCCCCGTCACTCTCACTCACAGAGTAATCACACTCCTCATCACTGAACACATCACTCTTACTCACAGAGTAATCCCTCTCCTCATCACTGAACCCGTCACTCTCACTCACAGAGTAATCACTCTCCTCATCACTGAACCCCCATCACTCTCACTCACAGAGTAATCACTCTCCTCATCACTGAACCCATCACTCTCACTCACAGAGTAATCCCTCTCCTCATCACTGAACACGTCACTCTCACTCACAGAGTAATCACACTCCTCATCACTGAACACATCACTCTTACTCATAGAGTAATCCCTCTCCTCATCACTGAACACATCACTCTCACTCACAGAGTAATCACACTCCTCATCACCGAACCCATCACTCTCACTCACAGAGTAATCACTCTCCTCATCACTGAACCCCCGTCACTCTCACTCACAGAGTAATCACACTCCTCATCACTGAACCCATCACTCTCACCCACAGAGTAATCCCTCTCCTCATCACTGAACACATCACTCTCACTCACAGAGTAATCACACTCCTCATCACCGAACCCATCACTCTCACTCACAGAGTAATCACTCTCCTCATCACTGAACCCCCGTCACTCTCACTCACAGAGTAATCACACTCCTCATCACTGAACCCCCGTCACTCTCACTCACAGAGTAATCGCACTCCTCATCACTGAACCCCCGTCACTCCCACTCACAGAGTAATCACACTCCTCATCACTGAACCCATCACTCTCACCCACAGAGTAATCCCTCTCCTCATCACTGAACCCCCATCACTCCCACTCACAGAGTAATCACACTCCTCATCACTGAACACATCACTCTCACTCACAGAGTAATCACACTCCTCATCACTGAACCCCCATCACTCTCACTCACAGAGTAATCCCTCTCCTCATCACTGAACACATCACTCTCACTCACAGAGTAATCACTCTCCTCATCACTGAACCCCCGTCACTCTCACTCACAGAGTAATCACACTCCTCATCACTGAACCCATCACTCTCACTCACAGAGTAATCACACTCCTCATCAACGAACACATCACTCTCACTCACAGAGTAATCACACTCTTCATCACTGAACCCCCATCACTCTCACTCACAGAGTAATCACACTCCTCATCACTGAACACATCACTCTCACTCACAGAGTAATCACACTCCTCATCACCGAACCCATCACTCTCACTCACAGAGTAATCGCACTCCTCATCACTGAACCCCCGTCACTCCCACTCACAGAGTAATCCCTCTCCTCATCACTGAACCCCCGTCACTTCCACTCACAGAGTAATCACACTCCTCATCACTGAACCCATCACTCCCACTCACAGAGTAATCCCTCTCCTCATCACTGAACCCCCATCACCCTCACTCACAGAGTAATCCCTCTCCTCATCACTGAACCCCCATCACTCTCACTCACAGAGTAATCCCACTCCTCATCACTGAACCCCCATCACTCTCACCCACAGAGTAATCACACTCCTCATCACTGAACTGCCATCACTCCCACTCACAGAGTAATCCCTCTCCTCATCACTGAACACATCACTCTCACTCACAGAATAATCCCTCTCCTCATCACTGAACCCATCACTCTCACTCACAGAGTAATCCCTCTCCTCATCACTGAACCCATCACTCTCACTCACAGAGTAATCACTCTCCTCATCACTGAACCCCCGTCACTCTCACTCACAGAGTAATCACACTCATCACTGAACACATCACTCTCACTCACAGAGTAATCCCTCTCCTCATCACTGAACACGTCACTCTCACTCACAGAATAATCACACTCCTCATCACTGAACCCATCTCTCTCACTCACAGAGTAATCCCTCTCCTCATCACTGAACACATCACTCTTACTCACAGAGTAATCACTCTCCTCATCACTGAACCCCCGTCACTCTCACTCACAGAGTAATCCCACTCCTCATCACTGAACCCCCGTCACTCTCACTCACAGAGTAATCCCTCTCCTCATCACTGAACCCCCGTCACTCTCACTCACAGAGTAATCACACTCCTCATCACTGAACCCATCACTCTCACTCACAGAGTAATCCCTCTCCTCATCACTGAACCCATCACTCTCACTCACAGAGTAATCCCTCTCCTCATCACTGAACCCATCACTCTCACTCACAGAGTAATCACACTCCTCATCACTGAACCCCCATCACTCTCACTCACAGAGTAATCACTTTCCTCATCACTGAACCCATCACTCTCACTCACATAGTAATCACACTCCTCATCAATGAACACATCACTCTCACTCACAGAGTAATCACACTCCTCATCACTGAACACATCACTCTCACTCACAGAGTAATCACACTCCTCATCACTGAACCCCCATCACTCTCACTCACAGAGTAATCACACTCCTCATCAATGAACACATCACTCTCACTCACAGAGTAATCACACTCCTCATCACTGAACACATCACTCTCACTCACAGAGTAATCACACTCCTCATCACTGAACCCCCATCACTCTCACTCACAGAGTAACCACACTCCTCATCACTGAACCCCCATCACTCTCACTCACGGAGTAATCACACTCCTCATCACTGAACCCATCACTCTCACTCACAGAGTAATCCCTCTCCTCATCACTGAACCCATCACTCTCACTCACATAGTAATCACACTCCTCATCAATGAACACATCACTCTCACTCACAGAGTAATCACACTCCTCATCACTGAACCCCCATCACTCTCACTCACAGAGTAATCACACTCCTCATCACTGAACCCCCATCACTCTCACTCACGGAGTAATCACACTCCTCATCACTGAACCCATCACTCCCACTCACAGAGTAATCCCTCTCCTCATCACTGAACCCATCACTCTCACTCACAGAGTAATCACTCTCCTCATCACTGAACCCCCGTCACTCTCACTCACAGAGTAATCCCACTCCTCATCACTGAACCCCTGTCACTCTCACTCACAGAGTAATCACACTCCTCATCACTGAACCCCCGTCACTCTCACTCACAGAGTAATCACACTCCTCATCACTGAACCCCCATTACTCTCACTCACAGAGTAATCACTTTCCTCATCACTGAACCCATCACTCTCACTCACAGAGTAATCACTCTCCTCATCACTGAACCCCCGTCACTCTCACTCACAGAGTAATCACACTCCTCATCACTGAACACATCACTCTCACTCACAGAGTAATCACTCTCTTCATCACTGAACCCATCACTCTCACTCACAGAGTAATCCCTCTCCTCATCACTGAACCCCCATCACTCTCACTCACAGAGTAATCACACTCCTCATCACTGAACCCCCGTCACTCTCACTGACAGAGTAATTTCAAGCCATAATAATTTCTCCCCTTACCTGATATCTCTGTGTTCACATCAATGCCATGTAGACATTGAAGCAGCCTGGTCTCTGTTGTCCACAAGTTATGGTTTTCCCAAGTGTGTCTGGAAGTGACCTTGCAAGTGACATTGTCTCTCTCCCCATTCCCAATATGAATGGGAATTACACAGCATCATAATGTAGCAATTTCAGCAACACTTTGGAGCAGCTGGTTGTAATATCAGCTGTTTCTACCTTCCGCTATTTTGTACGGTGTTTATACGTTCTCCCCTTGACCACGTGGCTTTCCTCTGGATGACCAGTACCAATACCATAATGCTTTGCAGTGCCCGCGATCAGTCGATTCTGATTTTTGCCGCTGTCTGTAGGAGTTTGTATGTTCTCTCCATGACCACATGGGTTTTCTCTGGGTGATCGGGTTTCCTCCCTCATTCTAAAGACGTACGAGTTAGTTTGAGTAAGTTGTGTTCATGCTGTGTTGACATCGGAAGTGTGATGACACTTGTGGGCTGCCCCCAGCACAATCCTTGCTGATTTGTTCTGGTGTAAAACAATCCATTTCACTGCGTGTGTCGATGTACATGTGATGTCCTGGGATGTCTGGACTGTCTTACGCAGAGAGGTTAGAGAGACTGGGCTTGTACACACTGGAATTAAGGAGATTGAGAGGGGATCTGATTGAAACATATAAGATTATTAAAGGATTGGACAAGATAGAGGCAGGAAATATGTTCCAGATACTGGGAGAGTCCAGTACCAGAGGGCATGGTTTGAGAATAAGGGGTAGGTCATTTAGGACAGAGTTAAGGAAAAACTTCTTCTCCCAGAGAGTTGTGGGGGTCTGGAATGCACTGCCTCGGAAGGTAGTGGAGGCCAATTCTCTGGATGCTTTCAAGAAGGAGCTAGATAGGTATCTTATGGATAGGGGAATCAAGGGATATGGGGACAAGGCAGGAACCGGGTACTGATAGTAATTGATCAGCCATGATCTCAAAATGGCGGTGCAGGCTCGAAGGGCCGAATGGTCTACTTCTGCACCTATTGTCTATTGTCTGTTGACAAACTCCACCAACTTTTATTTTCTCTTTCTCATGCCACGTGCGTGTTACACCTAATCCCTCGTGCTCTTATTTTGTTCAATAACCCCTCTGTGGCTTCACGTGAACTTGCTTTTGAAAGTTTGCAGATGGCATGAAGGCTGGCGGGGTTTGGGATCATGTAGAAGGTGGTTGTAGTTTGCAACTGGACATTGACATCATGTAGAGCTGGGCTGAGAGGTGGCAGATGGAGTTCAATCAAGAGAAATGTGAAGTGATTCACTTTGGAAGCATAAATGAAGACAGGGTACAGTGTGAATGACAGGATTCTTAGCGGTGTGGAGGAACAGAAGGATATTGGGGTTCATGTCTATAGATGCCTCAAAGTTCCCACTCAAATTGATAATATTGTAAAGAAGGTGTATATGTGCTTGCCTTCAGTAATCAGGGGATTGTGTTTAAGAGCTGCAAAGTAATGTAACAGCTCTACAGCAAGGATGTGGAGACCCTCTCCTTGGGACCCTCTCTTAATGAGACACATCCTTAGTGGGACCCTCTCTCAGTGAGACCCTCTCCTAGTGGGGCCCTCCCTCAGTGAGATGGCCCTCCCCTTAGGTCTGTTGGACCCTAATTCAGTAGCAGCCGCCTGCTATAGACGCCGTGATACTGAGTTGCATGAAATCCAGCATATGATGGAGGCAAATGCTGAGGATGTTCCCATCCTGTCATCCCTCAAACCCAGTGTCGGGGGAGTCTGATGACCTGTGGACTCTTACTGTCCAAGGACACTGCCCCAGAATCAAGTGACTGATAGATGGAGAGAGGTTGGGACTTTTTTTAGAGCATTGGACACTGGCAAATGGCCATGTAGGGGTGCATAAGGTAGTCGGTGGCATGGACAGGGTGAATGGATTTGGTCTTTTTCCCATGGGTTGGCCATGAAGAGCTAAAGGAGTTGGCTACTACCCTTCCAGATGCTGTTATACTGTACCATCAGTAAGGTGGCATCTTGCTACCTTCAGCGAGAAGGAGGTGCAGGAGCCACAGGACCCACATCACCAGGTTCAGGAACAGTTCTGACCCTACAACAATCATGTGTGGACAATTTCACTCACCTCAACGCTGAACCGATTCCACAATAGACACACTTAACTGCAAGCACTCTGTACAGCTCCTGTTCTCAGAATTACATTTTTTATTTGCATGATTTGTCTTCTTTTGCACAATGTTTGTTTGTCAGTCTATATTTATGTATTTTTTGGAGATTTTATTGTATTTCATTATTTTCTTGTGAATGCCTGCAAGAAAATGAATCTGAAGGAGATATATACTAATATATACACAAAGTACACTGCAGATGCTGGGGTCAAAGCAACACGTACAACACGCTGGAGGAACTCAGCAGGTCGGGCAGCATCCGTGGAAACGAACAGTCAATGTTTCAGGCCGAGACCCTTTGTCACACATACTTTAATCATGAGTTTACTTTGAACTTTGATGTTTAAGGTGACGGTTGAGATTTAATACGGACAGTGACAATGATGCAGGCGTACCCAGACCCTTCAAAGTCGGGGGGGGGGGGGGGTGTTGTGCAGATCGAGTGTCCGAGCAGCGGTGAAGGATTCAGGCCCTCTTATTGAGGATCCACCATCCAGGCCACGCTCTCTTCTCATTGCTGCCATCAGAGAGGAGCATCAGCACCCACACCACCAGCTTCAGGAGCAGTTTTTACCCCTTAACCAAAGGGGATAACTTCACTCAGCTTCTCTCATCCATCACTGAACAGTTCTCTCCACCTATGGACTCACTTTCAAGAACTCTTCATTTCATGTTCTCTATATTGATTGCTTACTTATTATAATAATACAATTATTATTGTTTATTTGTATTCACAGTGAATGTCTGCAAGAAAATGAACCTCAGGGTTGTATATGGTGACACATACGATATGAGCTTTGATAATACATTTACTTTGAACTTTAAGGGGCAACTGGTGGGGTTGGGTTTGTCATCATTCTCCTCACTCAGCTCCCCCACATCTGCAGCAGGGAATGGGTGTAGTGGCTAGGGGAGGGCACCCTTTGGATTGACACCTGGAGTGGGGAAATCTGCAGCGCAGGGACAGGACAGGTTTGGTGATCTCTCTGTCAGTCAGACAAGATGTAATGGTCTCTCTATCTGACAGATGACATTGGTTGTCTCTCCATTGGACAGGGTAGGTTTGATGATCTCCCTGTGGGACATATGAGGTTTGGTAATGTCCGTGTGGAACAGGGGAGGTTTGGTAATGTCCCTGTGGAACAGGAGAGGTTTGGTAATGTCCGTGTGGAACAGGAGAGGTTTGGTAATGTCCGTGTGGAACAGGGGAGGTTTGGTAATGTCCGTGTGGAACAGGGGAGGTTTGGTAATGTCCGTGTGGAACAGGAGAGGTTTGGTAATGTCTGTGTGGAACAGGAGAGGTTTGGTGACCTCACTGTAGGACATATGAGGTTTGGTGGTCTTGCTATAGAACAGGGGAGGTTTGGTGGCCTCCCTATGGGACACGAGGTAGGGTTAATGGTCTACCTATATTTGACAATAAGTTATTGTCTATAGGAGTCCATGAGCCAGTCCTCTTGGGGATTCAGTGGCGGAGAGGGTCAGCAACTTTAAATTCCTCAGTGTTGTCATTTCATGTTGGCTGTTTGTCTGTCTTGTTGTGTGTGGTCTTTCACTGATCCTATTGTGTTTATTTGTATTTATTGAGTATGCCCGCAAGAAAATGAATCTCAGGGTTGTACATGGTGACATATATATATATATATACTTTGATAAAAAACTTAATTTGAACTTTGAACTAATCAATTCAAATTAGAGGGATGTGTAATGGGGATGGGGAGATTGTGGGGAGCCTGTGGATATTGGCTGCTGTGTGGGAGATTGAGCAGTGGCCTCTGTGTTTGGGGGGGAGGGTCTGGGCTACAGCAGGGTGTAGACAGTAAGAACAGAGGGTGGGGAGCGGGTGAAATGTGTGTCCCTGAGCTGTGGCATAGGTTGTGTTTTGGTGTCAAATGCCAGGTGATAGAGTGAGATGGGTGATCATTTGGGGGCGGTGGGATTTGAACCGATTTGGTGAGGTCAGTGTGGTTGTGCTGCCCTGAAACTGGAGAATGTGGGGGCCAGAAATAGTAGAAGTGGTGGTGGCAGAATCCTTTCAAGATTTTGGAGCGCCACGGTAGCGTAACAGTCAGCATGATGCTATTACAACTCGGGGTGTTGGAGTACAGAATTCAATTCCAGCGTCCTCTGTAAGAGATTTGTATGTCCTTCCCTTGAGTGTGGGGGTTTCCTCTGGGTGCTCCAGTTTCCTCCCACAGTCCAAAGGCAGACCAGTTAGTTGGTTAATTGGTCATTGTAAATTGTCCCGTGATGAGGTTGGGGTTGAACTGGGGAATTGGTGGATGCTGTGTCTCTAAAATTAAAAACAACAGGTATATTCTATCCTACCTATAAAATATCTTCTGTTTTGCTGTGAATAATGTGTGGGATGTGTAACTCAGAACCTGGTGATAATCCACAGGAACACACACAAAATGCTGGAGGAATTCAGCATCGATGGAAGTGATTGAACAGTCTGAGGCCCTCCATCGCGACTGGCTGAATCTGCAGAATGCCTTGTGCCTCTCTAACGGTGAGTTGCAGGACGTGTGATAAACTGAAAATGTTGGAAAGATTCGGCAGGTCAGGCAGCATCTGTAGGAAGAGAGACTGAGTTAATGTTTCAGCATTACTAGCATCTGCACACTTGTTTTTTTTAAAAAAAATTCACTTACAGGATAGATTGTTTGGTACAATGCAGCAATGTTGCATCATTCTGTGAGCACAGCCCCCATGCATTACTCTGTACAATGCAGCAACCTGCAGTTAATGCCAAACTCCCAATGTCCCTGTAAGGATTTATAATTCTGTTGTTGGTATTTATTTTTTATTATTTACTGATTCAGCATATTTACAGGCCCTTCCGGCCCACTGAGCTCACACTGAGCAATTACACCCATGCGACCAAATAACCTACTAACCCAGACATCTTTGGAGTGTGGGAGGAAACCAGAGCACCTGGAGGAAACCCACAGGGTCACGGGGAGAACACGAACACACAGGGAATTTGCTGTCTGGAATGAGCCACCAGGGGAGATAGTGGAGGCACAAACAGTAACGACATTGAAGGAGGTATCTGGCCAGGGCAAATGGGGTCAGTATAGATTGGCAGAATGGTAATTCTACAGATGGCCAGTAGAGAGCAGCCTTACAAGTCACATCACTGCATGGTATGGAAACTGCAATATTTATTGTGTCTTTTTATTATTGTGTTCTTTACCTTATTGTGTCTTTTTTGTGCTGCATTAGATCCAGAGTAGCAATTATTTTGTTTTCCTTTACACTTGAGTACTGGAAATGTCATTTAACAACCTTGATGCCTGAATATAGATAAGATGGGCCAAAGGGTCTGTTTCTATGATGTACAATTAAGATTCTATTACATCCAGTATCTTAATGTGGCAACATCTACCCCCCTTCACCAGTGTGTGTGACGACACTCGGGGGCTGCCCCAAGCATGTCCATATAGGAGCAGAATCAGGCCATTTGGCCCATTGAGTCTGCTCCGCCATTCCATCAAGGCTGATCCATTTCCCCTTCTCAGCCCCACTCCCCATAACCATTGATGCCATATCCAGTCAAGAACCTATCAAGTTCTGCCTTAAATACACCCAATCACCTGGCCTCCACAGCTGCCTGTGGTAACAAATTCACCACCCTCTGGCTAAAGACATTTCTCCGCATCTCTGTTTTAAATGGACGCCCCTCTATCCTGAGGCTGTGCCCTTTTGTCCTGGATTCCCCCACCATGGGAAACATCCTTTCCACATCTACTCTGTCTAGGCCTTTCAACTCTTGAAAAGTTTCAATGAGATCTCGCCTCATCTTTCTAAATTCCAGTGAGTACAGCCCCAGAGCCATCAAACGTTCCTCATACGATAACCCTTTCATTCCCAGAATCATCCTCGTGAACCTCCTCTGAACCCTCTCCAATACCAGCACATCTTTTCTAAGATGAGGAGCCCAAAACTGTTCACAATACTCAAGGTGAGGCTTCACCAGTGCCTTATAAAGCCTCAGCTTCACATCCTTGCTCTTGTATTCTAGTCCTCATAAAATGAATGCTAATATTGCATTTGCCTTCCTCACCACCAACTCAACCTGCAAGTTAACCTTCTGGGTGTTCTGCAAAAGGACTCCCAAGTCTGTTTGCATTTCAGATTTTTGGATTTTCTCCCTGTTTAGAAAATAGTCTCCACATTTATTTCTACTACCAAAGTGCATGACCATGCATTTTCCAACATTGTATTATCATTTCCCACTTTCTCCTAATCTGTCTAAGTCCTTTTGCATCCTACCTGTTTCAACACTACCTGCCCCTCCACCAATCTTCGTATCATCTGCAAACCTAGCAACAAAGCCATCTATTCCATCATCTAAATCATTGATATACAGCATAAAAAGAAGTGGTCCCAACACCAATCACTGTAGAACACCACTAGTCACTGGCAGCCAATCAGAAAAGGATCCTTTTATTCCCACTCACTGCCTCCTACCAATCAGCCAATGCTCTAACCATGTTAGTAACTTTCCTGTAATACCATGGGCTCATAACTTGGTAAGCAGCTTCATATGTGGCACCTTGTCAAAGACCTTCTGAAAGTCCAAATAAACAATATCCACTGCATCCTCTTTATCTATCCTACTTGTAACCTCCTCAAAGAATTCCAACAGGTTCATCAGGGAGGATTTTCCCTGAAGGAAACCATGCTGACTTTGTCCTATTCTGTCCTGTATCACCAAGAACTCCATAAACTCACCCTTAACAATTGACTCGAACATCTTCCCAACCACTGGTCTATAATTTCCTTTCTGCTGCCTTCCTCCTTTCTTAAAGAGCGGAGTGACATTTGCAATTTTCCAGTCCTCTGGCACCATGTCCTTGGGTGTGTTGGTTGTTAATGCGAACAACACATTTCACTGTAAGTTTCAAAGTAAACATGAATTTGGGATTGAGAATGATGCTCCCTCTGTAGTTCTATGTTGAAAGCTCTGCCCCTCCCAGTGATGAACACGTGAGCAGTGGGTACGTTGGGCCTAACCTGGAGTCTCAGTCAGTTCCTGAGGTTCCCAGTCTCACCTCATTCATCCCCCATCCTGAGCAGCCATCAGCCCAGCATTTCCATATTGTGTATCTTCAGGGAGGCTTCAAGATCTCATCTACTAACCCCGAGTAACTGCTATAAAGACCCGTCACACCATGAGTGGTACGTCTGTATGAGAGAGGTTGGACCATGTCACTGGAGAGGTTGTGGTCTGAAAAACAGAAGTAAAATAAAGCTCCCATGATCAAATCCAGAATGAAAATGGCAATATATAATGAGCAGGAAAACATAGAAAACCTACAGCACAATACAGGCCCTTCAGCCCACAAAGCTGTGCTGAGCATGAACCTTAGAAATTACTAGGCTTCATCCATAGCCCTCTATTTTTCTAAACCAGGAGTTTTTTGAAAGACCCTATCGTATCCGCCTCCACAGCCACCGCCAGCAGCCCATTCCACCCACTCACCACTCTCAGTAAACAATTCTCTTGTGTACCTACTTCCAAGCACCTTAAAACTGTGCCCTCTTGTGCTAGCCAATTCAGCCCTGGGGCAAAGCCTCTGACTATTCACACCATCAATGCCTCTCATCACCTTATACACCTCTAACAGGTCACCTCTCATCCTCAGGAGTGCAGTTGTATTTCAATGCAGCTTTTCAGATGTCTGCCCTGGTGGTCTTGTTGAGCCATTCATCTGATGTGATGGTGCTGAGGGAGACTCCAGGGTGCCTCAGGCAGCTGAGATGGAACATTTCAGTTATGAAGAGAGACCCAAGAGGCTGGGTCTGTTCTCTCTGTAGTGGAGAAGTTTTAAACGGGACATGATGGAGAGGCTGGGTCTGTTCTCTCTGTAGTGGAGAAGTTTTAAACGGGACATGATGGAGAGTTTGGGTCTGTTTTCTCTGTAGTGGAGAAGTTTTAAACGGGACATGATGGAGAGGCTGGGTCTGTTCTCTCTGTAGTGGAGAAGTTTTAAACGGGACACAACTGAGGTCAGAAACAGTGGGTTGACTTCTCACTGTTTTGTGTAAGGACTTCATATTCTCCGTGTTCTCTGGTTTCCTCCCACACTCCTGTACAGGTTAGGGTTAGTAAGCTGTGAACATGCTATGTTGTTGCCAGAAGCATGGTGACACTTGTGTGCTGACCCCAGGACTTCCTCAGACTGTGTTGACTGCTGACACAAACAAGGCATTTCATGGTATGTTTCAATGTAAATGTGACAAAGAAAGCTAATCGTTGGATCTTTCATCGTTAGGTTACCCACAGGGTTCAGTTGGTGAGTTAGTGCCCAGAGTGTGTTCATCCTCCAAGACTGAACATAGAATTCTACAGCACATTACAAACCCTCGGCCCACAATGTTGTGCCAACCGTGCTAGGATCTGAAACCACCATGTCTGTGGACTGTAGTTCCACAAACACTTCCTTTTATTTGTTCATAATTGAATAGATTATTAATTAAAGGAATGATAGCTGAAGTTATCTCCTCAGGCACCGGAACCAGAGGGGATAACCTCACTCACCCTGACACTAAACTGTTCCCACAACTAATGGACTCATTTTCAAGGACACTTCATCTCACGATCTTGATATTTATTGCTTATTTATTGATGATTGGTTTTTGCCTTTTTTGTACTTGTACAGTTTGTTGTCTTTTGCACATTGATTGTCTGTCTTGTCTGTCTCTTTCATTGATTCTGTTGTGTTTCTTTGTATTTACCATGAATGCTTGCAAGAAAATGAATCTCAGGGTTATGTATGGTGACATACAACAAATTTACTTTGAACTTAAAAAACTATTTTTGAGAGGAAACCGTGCAATGCCCTTTCACTTTTTTATTCAGAGTCAATTCTTTTAGTTCTGGTCTATTACACTCCTACACAGCAATGCACGGCTGTCACTCACGTGCTCCCTCCCCCTCCGATACTACGACAATAGTTGAGGGGCTTCCTCAATTATTGTAGCATTAATTATTCTCACAAGAACATCCTGTCCTCTCAGAACTGTACCCTGAACTTCGAGGATCAGAGTGACATTGGTCAGACCGCACTTCGAATATTGTGAGCAATTTTAGGCCCCTTTATCTAAGACAAGCTGTACTAGGTATTGGAGAAGGTCCAGAGGAGGTTCAATGGAATGATCCCAGGAATGAAGGGGTTAACTTGTGAGGAGTGTTTGATATCTCTGGGCCTGCACTCATTGGATTCAAAAGAATGAAGGGGGAATTGTATTGAAACCTATTGGATACTGAAAGGTCTGGATAGAGTGGATGCAATGAGGATGTTCCCTATAGTGGGGGAGTGTTGAACCAGAGGGCAAAGCCTCAAAATTGAGGGGCATCTATTTAGACAAGAGATGAGGAGAAATTATTTTAGCCAGAGGGTGGTGAATCTATGGGATTCATTGTCACAGAGAGCTGTGGAAGACAAGTTATCGGATATATTTAAAGCGGAGGTTGATATGTTCTTGATGTGTCAGTATGTCAAAGGTTATGGAGAGAAGGCAGGAGAGTGGGGTTGAGAAGGCTAATAAATCAGCCATGATGGAACGGTGGAGCAGACTCGATGGGCTGAATGGCCTGATTCTGCTCCAATGTCTTTTGGTGTTATAGACATTCCTGAGGCAGAGTGATCAAGGACTTTAAGGAAGAACCACTGTGGGAGAGGAAAAGGGAAGACAGACCTTCCACTTTCCATTAGTTAGGCTAATAGATGGAATTGCAGATAATTTTAAGCTTTTAGCCTTATGGTGTAAAGGCAAGTTGTCTTCAGGAGCTGAAGCATCTGAGGGACACAGACGAGAGCTGTCTGCAGGAGACTCACAAATCGCCAAGTGGCCCTTTGCTTCTGAGTACAGTACTGGCCCAGGGAGCCGTGCTCTTTCTCCAGCCGTTTCCACACTTGGTGCCTAATTTGAGCTATTTTGTCCTGAGAGTGTCTGGAGATGAGAAAATGACTGAACACCACGGTCAGGGCCACTCGCCAGAGAGCCTGTTGTTAAAGATTTGTGGGAACAGAGAGACACAACACAGAGTCCGGGCACATTGTTTCCCTCGTACCCTCAATCAACCCCTCTCCCTCGTACCCTCAATCAACCCCTGTCCCTTGTACCCTGAATCAACCCCTCTCCCTTGTTCCCTCAATCAACCCCTCTCCCTCGTACCCTCAATCAACCCCTCTCCCTCATACCCTCAATCAACCCGTCTCTCGTACCCTCAATCAACCCCTGTCCCTTGTACCCTGAATCAACCCCTCTCCCTTGTTCCCTCAATCAACCCCTCTCCCTCATACCCTCAATCAATCCCTCTCCCTTGTACCCCCAATCAAACCCTCTCCCCAATACCCCCAATCAACCCCTCTCCCTAATACCCCCAATCAAACCCTCTCCTTAATACCCCCAATCAACCCCTCTCCCTTGTACCCCAATCAACCCCTCTCCCTCATACCCTCAATCAATCCCTCTCCCTTGTACCCCCAATCAAACCCTCTCCCCAATACCCCCAATAAACCCCTCTCCCTCGTACCCTCAATCAACCCCCTCCCTTGTTCCCTCAATCAACCCCTCTCCCTCATTCCCTCCTTAACCCTCATTCCCTCCATGAGTGCCTCTTCCTTAATCCATCAGTCAGTCTCCCTTATTCCCTCCTTCAACCCCCTCTATTGTTCCCTCCATCAATGCCTCTCCTTCATTCCATCAACCTCTCTCCCTCGTTCCCTCCACCAGCCCCTGTCCCTCGTTCCCTCCTTCAACCCCCCTCTCTTATTCCCTCCATCAACCCCCACCCTCATTCCCTCAATCAGTCCCTCTCATTCCCTCCACCAACCTCCCCTTTCTCTCCATCAACCCACCCTCAGTCCCTCCATCAGCCCTTGTCCCTCGTTCCCTCCTTCAATCCCCTCTCTTATTCCCTCCATCAACCCTCACCCTCATTCCCTCAATCAGTCCCTCTCATTCCCTCCATCAACCTCCCCTTTCTCTCCATCAACTCCCACCCTCATTCCCTCCATCAACCCCTCCACTCAATCACCCCATCCTTTGTTCCCTCCATCAACCCACTCCCTTCAATCAGCCCCACTCCCTCGTTCCCTCCATCACCTCTTACCTTGTTCCCTCCATCAACTACCGTCCCTCAGTTCCTCCACCAAACCGCCCTCATTCCCTCCATACAAACCTTTTCTTTGTGTTCATTTCCTGCTGCTGTCTATGTAATCACCTCCAATCCCTACATTCCACCACCTCTTCCAGTCCCTACACTCCATCACCTCTTCCAGTCCCTCCACACCTCCACCTCTTCCATTCACTCCACCCCTCCACCCTGCACTCCCTACATCCCTCCACCTCTTCCAGTCCCTCGACCCCTCCACCTCTTCCAGTCCCTACATCCCTCCACCTCTTAGAGTCCCTACACTCCACCACTTCTTCCAGTCCCTCCACCCCACCACCTCTTCCAGTCCCTCCACCCCTCCACCTCTTCCAGTCCCTACACCCTTCCGTCTTTGTAACCCTCTCGACCCCTATCCCCACCCGTTTCTGTAATCCTCCCAACCCCTAAAACCCACCCCATCCCTGTTACAGCCTCCCTCCCCTACACCCCTCTCTGTTTCTGTAACACCCTCCCTCCCCAACACCGCTCACCATCTCTGTTAACCTTTCCCTCCCCTACACCCCTCCCTGTCTCTGTAAATCTTATTGTCCCCTACACCTCTCTCCCCTACACCCCTCCCTGTCTCTGTAAATCTTATTGTCCCCTACACCCCTCCCTGTCTCCCTCAACCCCCTCCATCTCCCAAACCCCACCCCATCTGTGTAAACCCCCTCCATCTCCCAAACCCCTCCCCATCTGTGTAAACCCCCTCCATCTCCCAAACCCCACCCCGTCTGTGTAACCCCCTCCATCTCCCAAACCCCACCCCATCTGTGTAACCCCTTCCATCTCCCAAACCCCTTCCCGTCTGTGTAACCCCCTCCATCCCAAACCCCTCCCCGTCTGTGTAACCCCCTCCATCTCCCAAACCCCTCCCCTTCTGTGTAACCCCCTCCATCTCCCAAACCCCTCCCCTTCTGTGTAACCCCCTCCATCTCCCAAAGCCCTCCCCGTCTGTGTAACCCCCTCCATCTCCCAAACCCCTTCCCGTCTGTGTAACCCCTTCCATCTCCCAAACCCCTTCCCGTCTGTGTAACCCCTTCCATCTCCCAAACTCCTCCCCGTCTGTGTAACCCCTTCCATCTCCCAAACCCCACCCCGTCTGTGTAAACCCCTCCATTTCCCAAACCCCTCCCCATCTGTGTAACTCCTTCCAACTCCCAAACCCCACCCCGTCTGTGTAACCCCTTCCATCTCCCAAACCCCTCCCCGTCTGTGTAAACCCCTTCCATCTCCCAAACCCCACCCCGTCTGTGTAAACCCCTTCCATCTCCCAAACCCCTCCCCGTCTGTGTAACCCCCTCCATCTCCCAAACCCCTTCCCGTCTGTGTAACACCCTCCATCTCCCAAACCCCTCCCCGTCTGTGTAAACCCCCTCCATCTCCCAAACCCCTCCCCATCTGTGTAACCCCCTCCATCTCCCAAACCACCCCATCTGTGTAACCCCCTCCATCTCCCAAACCCCTCCCCGTCTGTTTAACCCCCTCCATCTCCCAAACCCCTCCCCGTCTGTGTAACCCCCTCCATCTCCCAAAATCACCCCGTCTGTGTGGCATGGGTTTCTTTCTGCTGCTCTAATTTTCTCTGAGGTCCAAAGATGTTTTGGTTAGTAGGTTAAGTGGCCATTGTAAGCTGTCCCATGATTGGGCCAGGGTTAAATCAGTAGGCTGCTGGGCTGTGCGGCTTGTTGGGTACGAAGGGCGTATTCTGTGCTGTTTCTCTAAATTAAAACAAAAATGCTCTAGTATTAAAAGAGACTTTTCTCACTGCGCAACAGTTAAAGGCCAACTGTTTCACTTTCCCAGTTTACGTACTCTGACTGTGTATTTTGTTTTACTTCAGGATTTGCTTTTTAAGTCTGTAGTGATCTTTCAGGGAAGAATGCTTCCATGTACATCTGGCCCAAGCGAAGTTCCAAACTGGATCCGGTTCCAAGTGAGGTCTGGACACAATACAAAGTCTGTACTCCAGCTGTGATATTTACACTGTTCATCAGCTGTGGTCAGTACACTGTCCAGCTGTGACCTGTACACTGTACTCCAGATGTGGTCTGTACCGTGTCCAGCTGTGGTTTGTATACTGTCCAGTTGCGGTCTGTTCTGCCCTGCTGTGATCTGTACACTGTTGTCCAGCTGTGGTCTGTACTCTGTGCTCCAGCTGTGGTCTGTGCACTGCCCTGCTGTGTCCAGATGTGATCTGTACTGTGTCCAGCTGTGGTCTGTACTCTGTGCTCCAGCTGTGATCTGTACTGTCCAGATGTGATCTGTACGCTGTGCTCCATGAGAGTGATCTGTACGCTGTGCTCCATGAGAGTGTTCTCAGGAATGAAAGGGTTAAGATATGAGAAGAATTTGATGGCACTGGGCCTGTACTTGCTGTTTTAGAACAATGAGGCAGAATCTCATTGAAACTTACCAAATACTGAAAGACTTAGATGAGTGGATGTGTTTCCTATAGAGGGGGAGTCTAGGACCAGAGGGCACTGCCTCAGAATAGGGAGGCATCCATTTAGAGCAGAGATGACAAGGAATTTCTTTAGGCTTTCTTTAGGTTTTAATTTAAATTTCTTTAGAAACTCTTTAAGAATTACTTTAGTGGTGAATGTGTTGAATTCATTGTCAAGTCATTTTGGGGTGTATTTAAAGTGGAAGTTTATAAGTTGTTGGTTAGTCAGGTGTGAAAAGTTACAGGGGGAAGACAGGAGAATGGTGTTGAGGGGATAATACATCAGCCATGATGGAACAGCAGAGTGGATTCAATGGGCCAAATGGCCTGTTTCTGCTCCGATATCCTATGGTCTGAAAACTACCTATGATACTCCAGCTACGTTCTGGACAATGTCTTAGTGCATCTGGCCCCCTGGACAGGAATGCTAGCATTGCATTTCCCTTGGTCACCAGCAGATGATGGTTATGCTTACAATAAGACCATAAGTCATAGAAGCTGAATTAGGCCATTCAGCCCATCAATTCTGCTTGCCTCCTGTGTGATCCTTCTGTGAGGATGGTCAGATCTGTCCACTGCTCTTTGGCCCATCTAGTCCATGTTGAACCATTTAAACTGCCTACTCCCATTGACCTGCACCGGGCCCACAGCCCTCCATACCCCTCCATCCACATACCTACCCAAACTTCTCTTAAACATTGAAATCGTGAAGGATGTTTTAAAGTAAGGAGGCATGGGATCTAAGGGGACATTGCTTTGTGAATCCAGAACTGGCTTGCCAAAAAAGGCAAATTGTGGTTGTAGACGGGTCATATTCTGCATGAAGGTCGGTCACCAGTGGTGTACCTCAGGGATCTGTTCTGGGATCCCTTCTCTTCGTGATTTTTATAAATGACCTGGATGAGGAAGTGAAGGGATGGGTTAGTAAATTTGCTGATGACACAAAGGTTGGAGGTGTTGTGGATAGTGTGGAGGGCTGTCAGAGGTTAACAGTGGGACATTGATAGGATGCAAAACTGGGCTGAGAAGTGGCAGATGGAGTTCAACCCAGGTGAGTGTGAGGTGGTTCATTTTGGTAAGTCAAATATGATGACAGAATATGGTATTAATGGTAAGACTCTTGGCAGTGTGGAGGATCAAAGGGATCTTGGGATCCGAGTCCATAGGACACTCAAAGCAGCCACGCAGGTTGACTCTGTGGTTAAGAAGACATACAGTGCATTGACCTTCATCAACCGTGGGATTGAGTTTAGGAGCCGAGAGGTAATGTTGCAGCTATACAGGACCCTGGTCAGACCCCACTTGGAGTACTGTGCTCAGTTCTGGTCACCTCACTATATGAAGGATGTGGAAACCATAGAAAGGGTGCAGAGGAGATTTACAAGGATATTGCCTGGATTGGGGAGCATGCCTTATAAGAATAGGTTGAGTGAACTCAGCCTTTTTCCTTTGGAGCGACGGAGGATGAGAGGTGACCTGATAAAGGTGTACAAGATGATGAGAGGCATTGATCGTGTGGATAGTCAGAGGCTTTTTCCCAGGGCTGAAATGGCTAACACAAGAGGGCACAGTTTTAAGGTGCTTGGAAGTAGGTACAAGGAGGCGTCAGGTAAATTTTTTACGCAGAGAGTGGTGAGTGCGTAGAACAGGCTGCTGGCAATGGTGGTGGAGGCGGATACGATAGGGTCATTTAAGAGACTCCTGGACAGGTACATGGAGCTCAGAAAAATAGAGGGCTATGGGTAACCCTGGGTAATTTCTAAAGTAAGCACATGTTCAGCACAGCTTTGTGGGCTGAAGGGCCTGTATTGAGCTGTAGGTTTTCTATGTTTCTATGTTTCTAAATGTCTCTGCTAGGACCCCGGCAATTTCCACACTTGCCTCCCACAGGGACCCTGAGAACACCTTATCAGGCCTGGGATTTATCCATCCTAATTTGCTGCCGGCTCTTGTGATCATCTTCCTGTCTCTGAGACCTAAGCCTGTTGGTTTGAAGCCACGATCACGCAGGGCATGCCCTTTTCTCACTGTTACCATCAGGGTGGAGGTACAGGGGCCTGAAGACACACAATCAACAGTTCAGGAGCATTTCTCCCCTCTGCCATCAGATTTCTGAATGGACATTGAACCCATGAACACCACCTCACTACTTTTTAAAATTTCTATTTGTTTGCACTACTTATTTATCTATTATATATACTTACTATAATTCACACTGCAACGTGAGGCACAGTTGTACAAGCTCACCTGCCACTGACTGGCCACGGAACAGAATCAGAAACTGAATCAGGTTTAATATCACTGGCATATGAGATGAAATTTGTGGCCTTGTGGCAGCAGTTCAGTGCAATACATGATAGTAAGTTACAATAAGTATATATAAAAATAAATTACATACTGTATTTGCATATACCATATAATTATTTGCAAAAATAAGTTATATAGTGCAAAAAGAACACCAAAAAAAAATGGTGAGGTAATGTTCATGGGTTCATTGTCCATTCAGAAATCTGATGGCAGAGGGGAAGAAGCTGTTCCTGAATCGTTGAGTGTGTGTCTTCAGGCTTCTGTACCTCTTCCCTGATGGTAGCAAAGAGAAGAGGACATGTCCTGGGTGATGGTCACAAAGCCATAGTCATGTGATTGTTGTGGGAAATCACTGAGTCACGTGATCAGTGTGAGAGACCACTGAGTCATGTGATCGGTGTGGGAGATCACTGAGTCATGTGATCGGTGTGGGAGATCACTCAGTGAAAATGGTTGCCACAGATCATGTGGCAACTGAATATCAACATCAAAGCTAATGGCAGTGGGCATATTTATAAGGAGATTGGAGGGGGAATGTCTGAAGTAGGCTTTTACATAGAGTGTGGTGGGTGTGTGGAATGTGCAGCCAGGGATGGTGGCAGAGGCAGATATATTAGGGATGTTTAAGAAACTCTGAGATAGGCACATGGATGATTGAAAACTGCAGGGTTAGATTGATCTTAGTGTAGATTAAAAGGTCAGCACAACATTGTGGGCCGAACAGCCTGTATGTGCTTTGCCTAAGAGCAAAAGAACATATGAATTTACTTTGGGAGTCCATTCTGAAGGCCTTGAGAAAGTGTGAGAAGGATCTCCACCTGGTGAAGATGGGGCGAGAGGTGCGTTCTTCACCTGTTGTAGTTCACCTGGCAAAGGTGGCGAGGGGTGAGGTGGGATCTTCACCTGCTGTAGTTCACCTGAGTGTGTCTGTGTTTTGTGTGTGTGTATGTGTATGTGTGTGTCTATGTTTTCTGTGTGTGTGTATTTTGTGCATGTCTGTGTTTTGTTTGTGTCTGTGTGCATGTCTTATTTTGTGTGATTGCATCTATGTGTTGTGTGTGTGTGTGTATGTGCATGCGTGCGTGTGGCGTGTGCGTCTATGTTCTGTCTGTGAATGTTCGTTTGTGTTTTTTCTGTGTTTGTGTACGTATGTTTTGTCTGAGTGTGTGTGTGTGTGTGTGTGTGTGTGTGTGTGTGTGTGTGTGTGTGTGATTGTTTTGTGTTTCTGTGTTTGCCTGTTTTTGTGTGTGTCTGTGTTTTGTGTGTTTGCACTTTATATTATGTGTGTGTGTGTGTGTGTGTGTCTGTCTCTATGTTTTGTCTGTGTGTTTATGTCTGTGTTGTATTGATATATGTGTGTGTACATCTTTGTGTCTGTGTTTTCTGTGTGTGAGTGAGTGTGTGTGCGCATGTGTTTTGCGTTGTGTGTATTTGTGTGTGTGACTCTTTTCTCTGTGTGTGTGTCTGTTTTGTGTGTGTTTGATGTGTGTATGTATGCAGAAATGTGTGTGTGCGACTCCGTGCATTGTGTGTGTGTGTCTGTGTGGTGAACTACATATACCTGTCTGGACACGCCCCCCCTGCTGACTGCTCCTGTGGCTCCTCCCATGGACCCCGGTATAAAGGCGACTGGGGACACCGCCCCGGCCTTAGTCTCCAGGATGCAGTGTGGTGGTCAATTGCTGCTTGTTCTTTCTTCCAGCCAATAAAAGCCTTTATCTCGCCTCATGTCTCCAAGAGTTATTGATGGTGCATCAGTCTGTGTTTTCTGTGCGTGCGTGCGCATGTGTTTTGTGTTGATTGTGTGTTTATTGTGTGTCTGTATCTGTCTGTGTGCATGTGTGTTTGTGTGTCTGTTGCATGAATATGCGTGTGTGTGTGTGTTGTGTGTATGTGTCTTTTTTTCTGTGTGTGTTTTGCTTGTGAGTCTGTGTGTGTGCGCTTGCGAATTGGGTGGGAGGGAGGGTAGGGAAAGGGCTTGTGAGGTTATTGTCTGTGTCATTCTGCTGAACATGGTGTGTTGGCGCCAGAACGTGTGGAGATACTTACGGGCTGCCCCCGGCACATCCTTACATTATGTTGGCGGCTAACACATTTCACTGCGTACAGTACACATGAGAAATTAATCAGAATCGGAATCACAATCGGAATGTGATGCAAGGGTTAAAGTGACAGAGTTCATGGTGAGCTCTGGCAAGTTCACTATGTGAATCACAGCTAACTCATTATTGCCGCTCTCTCCATATGAAAGGGCTTTGTTGGACAAGTTTGTGATCCCCCATCACAGAATTCATTTGAACAAATTTACATAATGTTTCCTTTATTTTCTGACTGAACTTGAATAACAAATAGTCACTTTGTCTCCTGAAAGAATTAGTCTCTACAAACCTTTCTCTGCAAACAGGCATGGGAGCAGCAGGGGAAGGTAGTGGGCAGATAAATGGGGTAATTCTGGGGGAGTGAGGGGGGCTCTGTTCATCCCCAGACCCTACAGGTGGGGCTGTCCGGGACTGAGATTTACCCACACTTACTGATGACCATCTCTCTATTGCCCAGAGGAGGCTTTTGTAAGGTGGGTTATGGCTATTAGCTGTGCCTCGATTTGAGTGCACAATGAGAGCGCAGGGTGTGATGCAGTGGGAGTGACGCCAAGGAAGTGACACAGGGTGTGATGCAGGGAGTGATACAGGGAGTAACGCAGAGCGAATGATGCTGGGAGTGATACAGAGAGTGACGTAGGGAGTGACTTTGAGGGAATGATGCAGGGAGTGATGCTGAAGGAGTGACAGAGGGTGTGATGCAGGGAATAATGCATGGTTTGATGCAGGGTGTGATACAGGAAGTAACGCAGAGCGAATGACGCTGGGAGTGATACAGAGAGTGATGTAGGGAGTGACTTTGAGGGAATGATGCAGGGAGTGATGCTGAGGGAGTGACAGAGGGTGTGATGCAGGGAATAATGCATGGTTTGATGCAGGGTGTGATACAGGAAGTAACGCAGAGCGAATGATGCTGGGAGTGATACAGAGAGTGATGTAGGGAGTGACTTTGAGGGAATGATGCAGGGAGTGATGCTGAAGGAGTGACAGAGGGTGTGATGCAGGGAGTGATGTGGGAGTAATAGATAGAGCGATGTAGAGGAAGTGACACAGAGGGAATGATGCAGGGAGTGATGCCGAGGGAGAGAGTCAAGGAGTCGGCATCCATCATTAAGGACCCCATCACTCAGGACGTGCCCTCTTCTCATCGCTATCATCAAGAGGCAGTTACAGGAAGCTGAAGACACACACACATTTTTGGAACAGCTTCTTCCCCTCTGCCATCAGATTTCTAAATGGACAATGAACCCATGAACACTACCTTAGTACTTTTGCTCTCTTTTTGTTCTGCACACATAATTTTTGATCGTAACTTATATTTTTATGTACTGCACTGTGCTTCTGTTGCAAGGCATTAAATTTCACGACATAAGTCAGTCATAGTGTTCTAGTGAGAACGTAGAACATGCAACTGTACAGCACAGGTACAGTCCCTTCAGCCCACTATCTTATGTCGAACCAAATAAATTAGTAGTCAAATGGCCACCTAAACTAATCCCTTCTGCCAGCACAATGTCCATATCCTTCCATTTTCCTCACATTCATGCTCCAATCTAAACATCTCTTAAATGTCCCTCATGTATCTGCCTCTACCCCCCTCCCCCGGTCAGTACATTCCAGGGACCCACCTCTCTCAGTGTAAAGAACTTGCCCCTTTCATCTCCTTGGAACTCTCACCTTAAACCCAAGGGAAGTGGGTCCAAGGCAGCAGCCAGCAGACTTGATGCCAGGGCCTCAATCTGAGAACAACAAATTCACATAGAAAAATAAGAAAACGATAAATCTTAGAAATCACTACGTACACTAAACGCACTTAGATTAACACTATCTAGTACAGAAGGAAGAAGAGGAATAACAGGCATGAAATATTTGCGCAACAATCAGGTAAAACTTTGAAGGATCTATTTCCGACAATGAAAACAGGATTCGGCACTCCACACAAGCATATGCAGTTCTGACAAAAAGTACACATCATTAAACTTAACTGAAAGCGCAACCCAGGAAAACGAAGAAAAGGTGAACAGCGGAAGAGCCTGACCCTCCGTGGGAAACATCCACATGAAGTGAGCAGACTAAATGTTGTCGAGGAGAGTCGAACACCTGGCTGAGTTGGAGAGCTCTTCCGAGAAACAGACGGGCTCCTGGTGGCAATACAGGACCAGATGTAAACACAAATAATGATCAAAAATACATAATAAAAGATCAACAAATTGAAGATAATAAATGTAGAAGCATCAAGAGAAAACAGAAACAATCCAGCACATTACGGGATCCTGTAGCAGTTTAATACAGTCCGACAGGCACAATCAAGTAGGAAACATCATTCACCAGTATCTTGCTTTAAAATACAAACTCATAAAAGACACCATGCCTCAATATAAATACAACCTTGATCCAGTTTCAGAGTCAGAGCCCTGCAAACTACATTACAACCGATACAGCATGTTAATACAAATAGGACGATTCGGATTGGTGATAACATCTCTTCCTTGCTGACGATAAACACTGGTGCACCTCAGGGGTGTGTGTTTAGCCCACTGCTCTACTCTCAATATACCCATCACTGTGTGGCTAAGCATAGCTCAAATACCATCTATAAATTTGTTGATGATACAGTTGTTGTTGGTGGAATCTCAGGTGGTGACAAGAGGCTGTACAGGAGTGAGATATGCCAACTAGTGGAGTGGTGCCACAGCAACAACCTGGCACTCAATGTCAGTAAGATGAAAGAGCTGATTGCGGACTTCAGAAAGGGTAAGATGAAGGAGCACATACCAATCCTCATAGGAGGGACCAGAAGTGGAGAGAGTGAGCAGCTTCAAGTTCCTGGGTGTCAAGATCTCTAAGGATCTAACCTGGTCCCAACATATCAATGTAGTTATAAAGAAGGCAAGACAGTGACTATACTTCATTAGGAGTTTGAAGAGATTTGGTATGTCAACAAATATGCTCAAAAACATCTATAAATATATTGTGAAGAGCATTCTGACAGGCTGCATCATTGGTATGGGGGGGGGGGGGCGCTACTGCACAGGACCGAAAGAAGCTGCAGAGGGTTGTAAATCTAGTCAGCTCCATCTTGGGTACGAGCCTACAAAGTACCCAGGATATCTTCAAGGAGCGGTGTCTCAGAAAGACAGTGTCCATTATTAAGAACCTCCAGCACCCAGGGCATGTCCTTTTCTCACTGTTACCATCAAGTAGGAGGTACAGAAGCCTGAAGGCGATTCAGGAACAGCTTCTTCCCCTCTGCCATCCGATTCCTAAATGGACATTGAACCCATGAACACTACCTCACTTTATTAGTATATATTATTTCTGTTTTTGCATGATTTTAATCTATTCAATATACAAATACTGCAGCTTACTTATTTATTTATTTTTCTTCTACATTTTGTACTGCATTGAACTGCTGCTGCTAAGTTAACAAATTTCACATCACATGCTGGTGATAATAAACCTGATTCTGATTCATAATAATCATTCAGATATAATAATACACAATAAACAAGCAAGAAAACTTACTTAATAGGTGTCATATTAAGCATCAGCAGTAATCTTTCATAGTTGAGTATGATATAGCCTTCCAAATGCACATAACATACAGAAATCAGTAAGTGAAAAACACCAGAAATATGCTGAATTAAAAGAGGAAATTGAAAGACTTTGGAACATGCACAAGGCATACACTCTCCCGATAGTAAAATCTGCAACTGGTGTCATCCCAATGGCACTACACAATAGCACTAAAAAATAAGGGTCACACACCAGCATTTATATTATGTAAATCTTCAGAAAGCCACAATACTAAACACCACTAGAACAGGCCAAAAGTTCCTAGCAATTGACAAACGAGTGTGCTTAGCTGTGCCTGCACCTCCAGATTTACCAGCTTGAACTGAGAACAAAATATAAATATAATAACTTATATATCCAGCACTTTTCATACAGTTGATGTAGTTCAAAGTGCTTTACAATAGGATAAAATGCAAACCTGAAAATAAAATAAAAATGAACATGAAAATAAAAGACAAAAAGATGTCTGCTAAAAGCAAAGTTAAATAAATAGGTTTTGAGCTGGTGTTTAAAAGTGTCAGCTGAGTCTGTATCCCTTGTAGTTTAGGTATTGAGTTCCACAGTTTAGGAGCGTGGTTCAAAAAAACAGACCTGCCAATTACTTTTTGAGGGAGAATGTTTAAATTTAGGAGACTGGTGGAAGAAGACCTGAGAGCTCGAGCAAGTTTATTAAACAAAAATGATTCTGTGATGTATTCCAGTCCCAGACCATTGAGAGCTGTAAGAGAACTTTAACATCAATAATAACAAATCTGATTCTCTGCAGATCAATGGTTCCAGTGGTCCAGCCATTTACTGTATGCTTTCCTTTTATAGAGCCCCCAAAGTGCAACACTTAACACTTGTCCAGTTTAACCTGCATCTGCAATTTGCCTGTCCACACTGCCAATTGACCCATATTACTCCTCACTGTCCACAACTCCACCAACTGCCATCTCACCTGCAAACATACCAATCAGCCCAGCCACTTCCTCATCCAAATGATTTGTACATTTTACAAACAAAAGACAAAAGGTGTAGAAGTGTTTGGGCCTAATGCCGGGAATAGGTTAGCCTGGATGTGACGGGTTGAAGCACCTGTGTCTGTGCTGTACTTCCTGACACCTGACTTTCAAGAACAGTGTGAGGGACAGCTCAGCTGGGAGCCCCCCTCATCTGACCCATCCTGGGTCCGGCCAAGGTCCGCGTAACAGTCATCAGGGAATCCAACTGTCTTCCATAAGACTACAAGACATAGGAAAAGAATGAGATCATTTGACCCGTTGAGTCTGCTCCACCATTCCATTATGGCTGATTTATTATCCCTCTCAACCCCTGTGACCTTTGACATCCTGACTAACCAAGAGCTTATCAACCTCCGCCTTAAATATACCTAATGACTTGGCCTTCACAGCTGTCTATAGAAATGAATTCCTCAGATTCACCATCCTCTGTCTAAAGAAATTCCTCCTCATCTCTGTTCTAAATGGATGTCCCTCTATTCTGAGGGTGTGCCCTCTAGTCCAGGACTCCCCCACTACAGGAAACATCCTCTCTACATTCACTCTATCGAGGCCTTTCAACATTCAACAGGTTTCAATGAGATTCCCCCTCATCCTTCTGAACTCCAGTCAGTACAGGCCCAGAGACATCCAGTGCTCCTCATATGTTAAACCTTTCATTCCTGAAATCATTCTTGTGAGCTTCCTCTGAACCACTACAATGCCAGCATATCTTTTCTTACATAAAGGGGCCCACAACTGCTCACAATATGCAAAGTGTGGTCTGACCAATGTCTTATAAAGCCTCAGCATCTGGTTTAGCCACCCGATCTGCTATAGGCTCCTGGAAGTGTTGGAGCGTTTGGAGATGGAGCAGGTGCGTACACCTAGATAAGTGATCGATCCTCGTCATAAGGATCACACTACTCTAGTTCTTTTTCTACCTTTCATGGACTTTGAACGTGCACGTGCCCACACCCATTCCACCTGATTGCACCCGATGTTCTGATCACAAACAATCGTGCTGCTGTTGTTCCTTTGGTGAATTGTTCTGAAACCCAGACAGCATCACCACTCCTGAAGATTTTGCTCTGTGTCTGAGATTGTGCATGCTCTTTGTCTCCTCAGGCTGTGTTGTCTCAGAATTTCTCACTTTGTTTAAGTCCAGTGAGTGAGGGTGGCGAAGGGGAGGAAGAACGGCAGGCTTGTTCTCAGTCCCCGCTCTGATGGACTGTAGCCAGGCACAAGAGGTAGGGAGTGATAGGCTAGCAGTGCTTTGCAGGGGTATTTTGCCTTCAGCAGGAGACTCTTTGCACTGCTCTTTCTGCTTCTCCATTTGCCTGTGGTACTGTGGACTGCGGACTGCTGTCCCTAGCAAAGGCTTTGAATCCTGAGCAGCTGAATTCACAACCGTTTTCTGACACAAGTGTCCCTGGTATTCCATGATTCTTGATTAATCAGGGTGTCAAAGGCAAGAGTTTGGAGTTGAGAAGGATAATAAATCAGCCATGATGGAATGGTGGAGCAGAATAGCCTAATTTTGCTCCTCTGTCTTATGGTCTAATGAGACAATGAACTCCTCTTCAGCCTGTGTCTTTACTCCAGGGTACCAAACTCAGGGTCCCAAGGCCAATCCCTCCAGCTCTTTCCTTGGGATCTGTGAGAGAAGTCAATGGAACTGCATACTGATCCAGTATCCACTGTGCTCCATTCAACGAAGCCCAAGAGGTGAAGGCCATTCAACCATCAAGCCTATCTTACCTTGAAGATGTCTTCGACACACAGCTCTGGAATATCTGAACAATGACGATGCCTGCCTGGTATGGAAACACTGATGTCCGGGAAAGGAGAAGTCTACAGAAAGTGATGGATACAGCCCAGTCCATCACAGGCAAAGCCCCCCCCACCCATTCAGCACATTTACAAGGAACGCTGTCACAGGAAAGCAGCATCCATCATCAAAGACCCCCACCATCTAGGCCATGCTCTCTTCTCACTATTACCATCAAAAGGAAGAATAGGAGACATAGATCCCATATAACCAGGTTCAGGAACAGTTATTACCCTTCAACCATAAGGCTCCTGAACCAGCGCACTCCACAATTCACGTTCTCTGTATTATTTTTCTTCATTTGCACACTTTGTCTTCGTTTGCATATTGGTCTTTGTTTATGTGTAGTTTCACTTTTTTTTGTATTTTTAATTTAGCTGTAAATCCCTGCAAGAAAATGAATCTCACCTGACCAGTCTAGAATCTATTAATCTCTGATGTCTATATACATAAAGAGTTGGCTCCCACAGCTGCCTGTGGCAAAGAATTCCACAGATTCACCACTCGCTGGCTAACGAAATTCCTCCTAACCTCCATTCTAAAAGGATGTCCCTTATTTTCTGAGGCTGTGTCCTCTGCTCTTAGATTTTCCACATCCACTCTACCAAGGCCTTTCACTGTTGCATAGGTTTCAATGAGATCATCCCTCATTCTCCTGAATTCTAGTAAATACAGGCCCAAAGCCATCAAATACTCTTCATATGACAAGCTGTTCAATCCTGGAATTATTTTTGTGAATCTCCTTTGAACCCTCTCCAATTTCACCACATCCTTTCCAAGATAAGGGGCCCAAAACTGCTCACAATGGGGCCTTACCACTGCTTTATAAAGTCTCAACATTACATCCTTGCTTTTATATTCTAGTCCTCTTGAAATGAATGCTAATATTGCATTTGCCTTCCTCACCACAGACTCGACTTGCGAATTAACCTTGAGGGAATCCTGCACAAGGACTTTTGTGCCTCAGATTTTTGTATTTTCTCTCCATTCAGAAAAAAGCCAACCATTAAACTTCCTCACCAAAGTGCATGACCATACACTTTCCACCGGTGGTTTGGCTCATTCTCCTAATCTGTCCAAGTCCTTCTGCAGCCTCTATACTTGCTCAAAACTACCTGCAAGATCCACTCTTCTCATATCATCTGCAAACTTTTCAACAAAGCAATCAATTCCATCATCCAAATCATTGACATATAATGTAAAAAGAATTATTTATAACACAGTCCCCTGTGGAACACCACTAGTCACTGGCAGCCAGCCAGAGAAGTCTCCCTTTATTCCCACTCTTTGCCTCCTACCAATCAGACACTGCTTTATCTGTGCTAGGATCTTTCCTGGAATACCATGGGCTTGTAACTTGTTAAGCAGCCTCATGACAAGATATACCCCAGGCTACTGTGGGAGGTGAGGGAGGAGATTGCCGAGCCTCTGGCGATGATCTTTGCATCATCAATGAGGACGGGAGAGGTTCCAGAGGATTGGAGGGTTGCAGATGTTGTTCCCTTATTCAAAAAAGGGAGTAGAGATAGCCCAGGAAATTATAGACTAGTGAGTCTTAGCTCAGTGGTTGGTAAGTTGATGGAGAAGATCCTGAGAGGCAGGATTTATGAACATTTGGAGAGACATAATATGACTAGGAGTAGTCAGCATGGCTTTGTGAAAGGCAGGTCGTGCCTTATGAGCCTGATTTTTTTGAGAATGTGACTAAACACATTGATGGAGGTAGAACAGTAGATGTGTATATGGATTTCAGCAAGGCATTTGATAAGGTACCCCATGCAAGGCTTATTGAAAAAGTAAAGAGGCATGGGATCCAGGGGGATCCAGAACCGGTTTGCCCACAGAAGGCAAAGAGTGATTGTAGATGGGTCATAATCTGCATGGAGGTTGGTGACCAGTGGTGTGCCTCAGGGATCTATTCTGGGACCCCTTCTCTTCATGATTTTTATAAGTGTCTTGGATGAGGAAGTGGAGGGATGGGTTAGTAAATTTGCTGCTGACACAAAGGTTGGGGGTGTTGTGGATAGTGTGGAGGGCTGTCAGAGGTTACAGCAGTACATTGATAGGATGCAAAACTGGGCTGAGAAGTGGCAGATGGAGTTCAATCTGGATAAGTGTGAAGTGGTTCATTTTGGTAGATCAAATATGATGGCAGAATATAGTATTAATGGTAAGACTCTTGGCAGTATGGAGGATCAGAGGGATCTTAGGTCCGAGTCCATAGGACACTCAAAGCTGCTGCACAGGTTAACTGTGTGGTTAAGAAGGCATACGGTGCATTGGCCTTCATCAACCGTGGGATTGAGTTCAAGAGCCGAGAGGTAATGTTGCAGCTATACAGGACCCCGGTCATACCCTACTTGGAGTACTGTGTTCAGTTCTAGTCGCCTTACTACAGGAAGGATGTAGAAACTATAGAAAGTGTGCAGAGGAGATTTGCCTGGATTGGGGAGCATGCCTTATGAGAATAGGTTGAGTGAACTCGGCCTTTTCTCCTTGGAGCGACAGAGGATGAGAGGTGACCTGATAGAGGTATACAGGATGATGAGAGGCATTGATCGTGTGGATAGTCAGAGGCTTTTTCCCAGGGCTGAAATGGCTAGCATGAGAGGGCACAGTTTTAAGGTGCTTGGAAGTAGGTACAGAGGAGATGTCAGGGGTAAGTTTTTTACGCAGAGAGTGGTGAGTGGATGGAATGACCTGCCGGTGATGATGGTGGAAGCAGGTACGATGGGGTCTTTTAAGAGACGCTTAGATAGTTACATGGATCTTAGAAAAATAGAGGACTATGGATAACCCTAGGAAATTTCTAACGTAAGTACGTGTTTGGCCGAAGAGCCTGTATTGTGCTGTAGGTTTTTATGTTTTATGGCGGCTTGTCAAAAAACTTCTGAAAACTTAAGTACACATCAATCGATTGTCCTTTGTCAATCCTGCTTGTTATTTCTTGAAAGAAGTCCAACCAATTTGTGAGACAAGATTTTCCCTTGAGAAAACCATGTTGACTATGGCCTCCACATTTTATCATGTGCCTCCACGTACCCCAGAATCACATCCTTAACAATCGACTCCAACATCTTCCCAACCACTAAGATCAGACTAACTGGCCTATAATTTTCTTTCTTCTGACTTTCTTCCTTCTTGATGAATGGAATGACAATTTCAATTTTCCAGTCTTCTGGAAACATTCCAGAATCTAGTGATTCTTGAAAGATCGTTACTAATGTTTTTTCAGCCACCTCTTTCAGAACTCTGGGGTGTACACCATCTGGTCCAGGTTGACGCAAAACGCTTATTCAGTCCTTCCATCCTTTCCTCGTTGCCCATTACTACCTCTCCAGCATCGCTTTCCAATGGTCTGATATCCACACTCATTTCTTTTACACTCTATGTATCTGAAGAAAGTTTTATTATCCTCTTTAATATTTTTGCCTAGCTTACTTTCGTATTCCATCTTTACTGCTTAATGACGTTTTAGTTGCCTTCTGTTGGTTTTTAAAAGCTTCCCAATCCTCTCACCTCCCACAAATTTTTGATCTATTATATGCCCTCACTTCAGCTTTTATGTTGGCTTTGACTTCTCTTGTTAGCCACGGTTGTGTCATCTTTTCCTCTTTGGGATCCTGTGCCTTCCAAATTGCTTCCAGAAATTCCAGACATTTCTGCTCCACAGTCAACCCTGCCTGAGTTCTTTTCCAATCAATTCTGGCCAATTCCTCTCTCGTGCCTCTGTAATTTCCTTTACTCCACTGTAATACTGATACATCTGACTTAGCTTCTTCTCAAATTTCAGTGTGAATTTGATCATATCATGATCACTTGCCCACAAGTTGCTCAAAGAAGCCATCTTGTAGGCTTTCTAGAATTTCGCCCTGTTGAGAACCAGCACCAACCTGATTTTCCCAATCTACCTGCATATTGAAATCCCCCAAGACTATTGTAACATTGTCCTTTCCGCATGCATTTTCTGCCTCCCGTTGTAATTTATCAAGCACATCCTTACTACTGTTTGGGGATCTGTGTACAACTCCCATCAGGGTCTTTTTACCCTTGCAGTTCCTTAAAACTATTCACAATGATTCTGCATCTACCAACCCTATGTAACCTCTTTCTAATGATTTGATTTCATTTTTTATCAACAGAGCAACACCACTCCCTCTGCCTTCCTGGCTGTACTTTCAATACAAAATGTATCCTTGGACATTAAGTTCCCAGTTATAATCTTCTTTCAGCCATGATTCTGTGATGCCTACAACATCATGCCTGCCAATCTGCAAATGTGCTGCAAATTCATTGACCAAATTCCGTATGCTCGTGCACTCAGTCCTGTATTCACTCTTTTCAATTTCTGAACAGTCTATGACCCTTGACATCACCTCATTCCTTTTTTCATGCACTACTTAATTTTCTCTCTCTCTCTCACTCACTCCAACCCCCGTCTCTCCCTCCCTCTCTCTCCCCCCACCTTTTTTCTTTTTCTCTCTCTCTCTTCCTCTCCCCCACCAAGAAGCCCATGTTGTCATGCAGACTTTCTAACCTACTCTACAATCAACCTAACCCTTCCCTCCCACATATCCAAAAGTCTCTTAAATATCCCTAATATATCTGCCTTTAACATCACCCTTGGCTGCACATTCTATACACCAATCATTATCTGAAATCCTCCACTATACACTCCTCCAGTCACCTGAAGATTATGCCTCCTAGTATCTGTCATTTCTGCCCCGGGTAAAAGCCTCTGGCTGTCCACTCTATGCCTCTATTCATCTTGTACATCTCTATCAATTTGCTTCTTATCCTCCTTCACTCCAAAGAGAAAAGCCCAGCTCGCTCAACCTATCCTCATAAGACACGCTCTAGTCCAGAGAGAATCCTGGTAGATCTCTTCTGCACCCTCTCTAAAGCTTCCACATCCTTCCAATAATGAAGTGACCAAAACTGAACTCCATATTCCAGGTGTGGTCTAACCAGAGTTTTATAGAGTTTGAAGTACCAGATGATAGATGTTTAGTTAGTTTGGATGTTAAAGCTTGTAGAACGAACCCATGTATCAACCGGTCGCACTCACAAATGGCTGAATCAGGCATTTGTGAATTCAAGACCCACACCAGCGACTTTGGCATAAAAATCTCCACAGGATTCTGGTCCTGCTCCAAGTGACTGCTGTTCTCTCAGGTGGGATCCTAAATCAAGAATCAAAGATCAACAATATTCACCACATACATTTACATGTATTAGGAATTTGCTGTGATGTGTTGGTCAGGGCAGGACATGCAAGAAATCAACATTCAACAACTATATAGAATAAATAATTATATAAAATAAAGAAGTATAATTAATTAGAAACAACAAATACAGCTAGAGTCTAAAGGATGGATATGGAATAAAATGCACATAAATACATACATTCCCATCTGTATTTACAATGTAAACAACATTATAAACAGTAGTTTCAAGTGTTCACAGTGCAGTAATGGAGGTAATAAATAGAGGGGGTGGGGAAGGTTAACCAGAATGGTTGATCAGATTAACTGCCTGGGGAATAAATTTTTAAAACAGTGTGTACCTTTTATTTTAATAGCCCTTTAGCACTTTCCAGATGGGAGCTTTTGTTCAGGACCTCGTGACGATGTTCGCCCCACAGCTTCAGTTGATGTATTTATTTTATTAATTTATGTATTTATTTTAACGATACAACACGGGACAGGCCCTTTCAACCCAATGAGCAACACTGCCCAGCAAGCCACCCTTTTAACCGTGACCTAATCACAGGACAATTTACAATGATCAATTATATCTTTGGACTGTGGGAGGAAACTGCATCACCTGAAGGAAACCCACACATTTCACGGGAAGGATGTAAAGACTCCATGCAGATGACCATATAACCATATAACCATATAACAATCACAGCACGGAAACAGGCCATTCCGGCCCTCCTAGTCCGTGCCAAACTCTTAATCTCACCTAGTCCCACCTACCCGCACTCAGCCCATAACCCTCCACTCCTTTCCTATCCATATACCTATCCAATTTTACCTTAAATGACACAACTGATCTGGCCTCTACTACTTCTACAGGAAGCTCATTCCACACAGCTATCACTCTCTGAGTAAAGAAATACCCCCTCGTGTTTCCCTTAAACTTTTGCCCCCTAACTCTCAAATCGTCCTCTCGTTTGAATCTCCCCTACTCTCAATGGAAACAGCCTATTCACGTCAACTCTATCTATCCCTCTCAACATTTTAAATACCTCGATCAAATCCCCCCTCAACCTTCTACGCTCCAATGAATAGAGACCTAACTTGTTCAACCTTTCTCTGTAACTTAAGTGCTGAAACCCTGGTAACATCCTAGTAAATCGTCTCTGCACTCTCTCTAATTTATTGATATCTTTCCTATAATTCGGTGACCAGAACTGTACACAATATTCCAAATTTGGCCTTACCAATGCCTTGTACAATTTTAACATTACATCCCAACTTCTGTACTCAATGCTCTGATTTATAAAGGCCAGCGTTCCAAAAGCCTTCTTCACCACCCTATCTACATGAGACTCCACCTTCAGGGAACTATGCACTGTTATTCCTAGATCTCTCTGTTCCACTGCATTCCTCAATGCCCTACCATTTACCCTGTATGTTCTATTTGGATTATTCCTGCCAAAATGTAGAACCTCACACTTCTCAGCATTAAACTCCATCTGCCAACGTTCAGCCCATTCTTCTAACCGGCATAAATCTCCCTGCAAGCTTTGAAAACCCACCTCATTATCCACAACACCTCCTACCTTAGTATCATCAGCATACTTACTAATCCAATTTACCACCCCATCATCCAGATCATTTATGTATATTACAAACAACATTGGGCCCAAAACAGATCCCTGAGGCACCCCGCTAGTCACCGGCCTCCATCCCGATAAACAATTATCCACCACTACTCTCTGGCATCTCCCATCTAGCCACTGTTGAATCCATTTTATTACTCCAGCATTAATACCTAACGACTGAACCTTCTTAACTAACCTTCCATGTGGAACTTTGTCAAAGGCCTTGCTGAAGTCCATATAGACTACATCCACTGCCTTACCCTCGTCAACATTCCTCGTAACTACTTCAAAAAATTCAATAAGGTTTGTCAAACATGACCTTCCACGCACAAATCCATGCTGGCTACTCCTAATCAGATCCTGTCTATCCAGATAATTATAAATACTATCTCTAAGAATACTTTCCATTAATTTACCCACCACTGATGTCAAACTGACAGGTCTATAATTGCCAGGCTTACTTCTAGAACCCTTTTTAAACAATGGAACCACATGAGCAATACGCCAATCCTCCGGCACAATCCCTGTTTCTAATGACATCTGAAAGATCTCCGTCAGAGCTCCTGCTATCTCTACACAAACTTCCCTCAAGGTCCTGGGGAATATCCGGTCAGGACCCGGAGATTTATCCACTTTTAAATTTCTTAAAAGCGCCAGTACTTCCACCTCTTTAATTGTCATAGGTTCCATAACTTCCTTACTTGTTTCCCACACCTTACACCATTCGATATCCTTCTCCTTAGTGAATACCGAAGAGAAGAAATCGTTCAAAATCTCTCCCATCTCCCTCGGCTCCACACATAGCTGACCACCCTGATTCTCTAAGGGACCAATTTTATCCCTCACTATCCTCTTGCTTTTAATATAACTGTAGAAGCCTTTCGGATTTACTTCCACCTTATTTGCCAAACCAAACTCGTAACTTCTTTTAGCTTTTCTAATCTCTTTCTTAAGTTTCCTTTTACATTCTTTATATTCCTCGAGCAATTCCTTTACTCCATGCTGCCTATATCTATTGTAGACATCCCTCTTTTTTCGAACCAAGTTTCTAATATCCCTTGAAAACCATGGCGCTTTCAAACCTTTAACCTTTCCTTTCAACCGAACAGGAACATAAAGATTCTGTACCCTCATAATTTCACCCTTAAATGACCTCCATTTCTCTATTACATCCTTCCCATAAAACAACTTGACCCATTCCACTCTCTCTAAATCCCTGCGCATCTCCTCAAAGTTAGCCTTTCTCCAATCAAAAATCTCAACTCTAGGTCCAGTCCTGTCCTTCTCCATAATTATATTGAAGCTAATGCTATTGTGATCACTGGACCCGAAGTGCTCCCCAACACATACATCTGTCAGCTGACCTATCGCATTCCCTAACAGGAGATCCAACACTGCCCCATCTCTAGTCGGTACTTCTATGTATTGTTGCAAAAAGCTATCCTGCACACATTTCACAAACTCTAAACCATCCAGCCCTTTTACAGAATGAGCTTCCCAATCTATGTGTGGAAAATTAAAATCTCCCACAATCACCACCTTGTGTTTACTACAAATATCTGCTATCTCCTTACACATTTGCTCTTCCAACTCACGCTCCCCATTAGGTGGCCTATAATACACTCCTATCAGTGTTACTACACCTTTCCCATTCCTCAATTCCACCCAAATAGCCTCCCTAGAGGAGCTCTGTAATCTATCCTTCCAAAGCACCGCCATAAGATTTTCTCGGACAAGCAATGCAACACCTCCTCTTCTGGCCCCTCCTACTCTATCACACCTGAAGCAACTAAATCCAGGAATATTTAGTTGCCAATCACACCCTTCCTGCAACCATGTTTCACTAATAGCTACAACATCATAATTCCAGGTATCAATCCACACTTTAAGCTCATCCACCTTTCTTACAATGCTCCTAGCATTAAAATAGATACATTTAAGATACTCTCCACCTCCTCCTCTCTTTTCATCCCTAGCAATGCATTCAAATCTATTATCCTTTTCTTTCTTCTCCCCTACAACTTCGGGCTGAGCGCATCCCTCCTCCATCACCTGCCTGTCCTCCCTCACACACGGTCTACTTACTTGCTCTACTGGTGAACTAACCTCCTCTCCCATAGTTTCCTCAAATTGATTTCCGCCCCCCCATCTTACTAGTTTAAAGTCTGCCCCGTAGCCCTAGCAAACCTCCCCGCTAGGATATTGGTCCCCCCAGGATTCAAGTGTAACCCGTCCTTCTTGAACAGGTCACGCCTGCCCCAGAAGAGGTCCCAATGATCCAGAAACTTGAATCCCTGCCCCCTGCTCCAATCCCTCAACCACGCATTCATCCTCCACCTAATTCCATTCCTACTCTCACTGTCGCGTGGTACAGGCAGTAATCCCGAGATTACTACCTTTGCGGTCCTTCTTCTTAACTGCCTTCCTAACTCCCTATACTCTCGTTTCAGGGCCTCTTCCCCTTTCCTACCTATGTCATTGGTACCTACATGTACCACGACCTCTGGCTCCTCACCCTCCCACTTCAGGATATCTTGGACGCGATCAGAAACGTCCCGGACCCTGGCACCAGGGAGGCAAACTACCATCCGGGACTCCCGATCACCTCCACAGAACCGCCTGTCTGAACCCCTGACTATCGAGTCCCCTATTACTATGGTCTTTCTTCTATCCCTACCCTTCTGAGCTACAGGGCCGTCCTCTGTGCCGGAGGCCTGGCCACTGTCACTTCCTCCAGGTAGGCTGTCCCCCCCAACAGTACTCAAACATGAGTACTTATTGTCAAGGGGTACAGCCACTGGGGTACTCTCTAGTACCTGCCCCTTCCCCTTCCTGATCGTGACCCACCTATCTGCCTCCCGTGGCCCCGGAGTGACCACCTGCCTGTAACTCCTCTCTATCACCTCCTCACTCTCCCTGACCAGGCGAAGGTCATCGAGCTGCAGCTCCAGTTCCCTAATTCGGTCCCTCAGGAGCTGCAGTTCGGCGCACCTGGCGCAGATGTGGACGTCCGGGAGGCTCGGAGACTCCAGAATCTCCCACATCCGACACCGAGAACAACAAGCTGCCCTCACACTCATACTTCCCGAATAACTGAAAATAACAAGAACTAAAAGATAAGCCTACTGTGCCCTCTTCCGCCTAAGCCCTCTGAGCCCAAGCCCTACACTCTGCTCCCGACTCACTCCGCTGCCCGCAAACGAAGCTGCCCGCTGCTTAAGGCTGCGTTCTTTTTATATCTTCCCTCCTTCCCAGGCCTCCTTCACGCGCCTGCGCAGTCCCGCCTCTCAGAACTCCGATCTGAGAAGCAATTTGAAAATGGCCGCCGCCGCACTTCTTCTCAGCCTCGCTGTCCTCTTCCAAAAGTTCCATCAGAATTGAACTCTGAACTCTGACATCCCAAGCTGTAATAGTGTCACACTAACCATCTTTCTTGTTCATCTCTCTTCAGCATTTCACGGCGGACAATTCAGTCATGACTACATTTCTCTCTGGTGGATCTTGCTACACAGAAATTAGCACTACATTACCACAGAGTACCGACTTCTTTTCAATAGGAGCACCTTTGGTCCTGGAGTCATACAGGCGCTACAGAAAGGAAACTTGGTCTTTCAAGCCAGCTGAATGGAGTTAAGGCTCTGCTGACCCAGGCCACTGAACTCAGTTCTTCGGAGATGGCCCAGTCTTGAGACGGCTCTGCCTGGTCAACAGGATTCACCTGCTGCTTGTGCCAGACTCCTGGCCTGCAGCCTATTTAACCCCAGTTCTCAACCACAGTCCTCGTTCACTCATCAAACCAACCAGCTTCAACCAGTTGCTCCTCACATTCGCTCTCCCTGCCTAGAGTTTACCTTGTTGCCTGTTCTTGTTCTCTCTCGTTTTGTGGCCTCTTGTGGCTTGTTATCTTACCAATAATTAGTTTTCGTTAACGCTATATTGTCTCTATTGCTCTGCTTTTGCGTCAGGCCTCTTTTACGTCTCCTAACAGTTTTAGAGTCATAGAGTCACACTGCATGGAAACAGCCCTTTGGCCCGACCTGTCCATGCTGACCGTATGGCCCTGCGGCTCAGTCCCATCCGCCTGCATTTGGCGCATAGCTTGCTAAACCACTCCTACCCATGCATGGCTTTCAAACATGGTTAATGTACCCACCTCAACCACTATTTGTGGCAGCTCATTCATATACCCACCACTTTTTACGTGAAGGAACTGTCCCCCCAATGTCCCTTTTAAATTGCTCACCTCTGATCTTAAAGCCACCTCCCCATGTTTTTAGCACCCCCCCCACACCCCAGGGAAAAGAGTGAGTGAGGTGTCTGATGAAGGGTCACAGTCTGGAAAGTCGACTGTTTATTCCTCTCCATGGATGCTGCCCGACCTGCTCCATTCCTCCAGCATTTTGTGGGTGTTGTGTCCCTGTTCACCTCACAGCTGGGATGAAAGAGCCACTGTTCTATCAAACCTTTCACCTGATCGATATCCCACTCTTCTTGTGATCCACAGCACCAATTTTCTCATTGCCTGCGTACTGACCAATGCGTCCGGAATGGGAGCCAAGGGAAACCCGAATTCAATCACTTGTTTACTCTAATAAACCCCAGCTTCCACAAAAGCACCATAATTTTTACATTTTTCAAAAGATTAATTTAAGCAGGCAATTAATAATGGAATATGGACAGAATTCAGGCGAACACCTTTTTAATCACCAGGAAGGGAAAAGTCCATAAGACCATAAGACATAGGAACAGAATTAGGCCATTCAGCCCATCTAATCTGCACTGTCATTCCATCATGGCTGATCTATTATTCCTCTCAACACCATTCTTCTGCCTTCTCCCTTAAACCTTTGGTGCCCTGACTAATCAAGAATCTATCAACCTCTACTTGAAGTATACCCAAGGGCTTGCTCTCCAAAGCCGTCTGTGGCATTGAATTCCACAGATTCATCATTCTCGGGCTAAAAAAAATGCCTCCCCATCTCTGTGCTAAATAGACCTCCTTTTATTCTGAGGCTATGCCCTCTGGTCCTAGATTCCCTCAATATAGGAAACATCTTCTCCAAGTCCACTCGATCCAGGTCTTTCACGATTCGATAGGTTTCAATGAGATCCCTCTCAATCATCTAAACTCCAGTGAGTGCAGCCTTAGAGCCATCAAATGCTCCTCAGACATTAACCCTTTCATTTGCAGAATCATTCCCATGAATCTCCTCCGGACCCTCTGCAATGCCAGCAGACCTTCTCTTAGACAAGAGGCTCATTACTGGAGAGTTTAACATCGGTAGCTGAGCGAAGGGCGCTGAGTAGGCTACGGTCAATTATGGAAAACTCTGAACATCCTCTACATAGCACCATCCAGAGACAGAGAAGCAGTTTCAGCGACAGGTTACTATCGATGCAATGCTCCTCAGACAGGATGAAGAGGTCAATACTCCCCAATGCCATTAGGCTTTACAATTCTACCGCCAGGACTTAAGAACTTTTTAAAAGCTATTATTAATGCTTTTTGAGATAGTGATTTAGATGCATATCATATTCTTTACTGAATTAAGTATTGTATGTAATTAGTTTTGCTACAACAAGTGTATGGGACATTGGAAAAAAGTTGAATTTCCCCATGAGGATGAATAAAGTATCTATCTATCTATCTATCTATCATTATGCTCAAGCAGGGAGACGGAATGCAAGATAGAGAAAGATTGAGCAGTGAGAGGGAACGAGGAGAGACAGAGAGTGTGTGAGATAGTGAAAAATCAAGCAAAGAGAGAATGAAGAGAGGCACAGAACGTGAAAGAGAGATCAAGCAAAGAGAGGGAATGAGGAGAGGCACAGAACGTGAAAGAGAGATCAAGCAAAGAGAGGGAATGAGGAGAGGCACAGAACGTGAAAGAGAGATCAAGCAAAGAGAGGGAATGAGGAGAGGCACAGAACGTGAAAGAGAGATCAAGCAAAGAGAGGGAATGAGGAGAGGCACAGAACGTGAAAGAGAGATCAAGCAAAGAGAGGGAATGAGGAGAGAGGGAGAGAGAGAGAATGTGGGATAGAGAAAGATCGAGCAGAAAGAGGGAATGAGGAGAGAGAAAGAATGTGAGATAGAGAAAGATGGAGTGGAGAGAGCAAACGAGGAAAGAGAGAGAGAATGTGAGAGATGGGTGTTGAGAAGAAAACACAGGGGGTGTACTACAGCGCATCTACTCAAAAAGAGGGCACAGAATAATGTTTAGTTTAAATTTAAAAGAATAGTGTATTTAAGAGAGTCTGAATTGCTAAAGTGAAAATGCAAACGATATTTTGGGAGGGGCTGTGAGATGAAGCTGGTTTGGTGCTGGTACCCAGCGGGCTTCACAGTAACGGAGACAATGCCACACACACGTTGTGCTGGGGACTTGTTTCGTTTTCATTTGGTCAATGCATGGTGCTCACATGAATGAAGTCAGAATCAAGGCTGCAGTCTCTAATTTGGTGCTCATGCATCTTAAACAGATGGGGTTCTACACCTGCTCAAAGTATGCAAACGATCGCTGTCTCCAGCTCACCATAAAACTGCATCCATCGGCTGCCTGCAGATTCTATTGCCGGGGGCAGAGAGGCAGGGAACGTGTGGAGAGAGGGAGGGAGGGAGGGAGGGAGGGAGTATGGAAAGCAGGTGGGAAGGGAGGAGTGAAGCAGGGATTAACTAGGTATTTAATCGAACAAATATCAAAACACAAATCAGTGATGGATGGCATGGTAGTTTTGCAGTTAGTGTAACGCTTTGTGGCACCAGTGACCCGGGTCCAATTCCCCCTGCTGCCTGTAGGCTCTCCCCATGACCACGTGGTTTCCTCCCATAGTCCAAAGATGTACAGGTTGGTAGGTTCACTGTTCACATGGGTGAAATCCGGCAGCACAGGCTCGTTGGACTGGAGGAGCCAGTTACCATGCAAAGTGGAGGCAGGGCAACATGGCAGCTAGTGTAAACACAGGAGATTCAGCAGATGCCAGAAATCCAGAGTAACACACACAAAATGAGTTCAGTTATATGGGAAGATTGAATAGGTTAGGACTTTATTCCCTGGAACATAGATTGAGAGGAGATTTGATAGAGGTATACAAAATTATGAGAGGTATAGGTACGTAAAGTGCAAGCAGGCTTTTTCCACTGAAGTTGGGTAGGATGACAACCAGAGGTCATGGGTTAAAGGAGAAAGGTGAAAGGTTTAAAGGTTTGAGGAAAAATCTTCTTCACTCAGAGGGTGGTGAGAGTGTGGAACGAGCTGCCAGCACAAATGGTGCATGTGAGCTCAATTTCAATGTTTAAGAGAAGTTTGAACAGGTACATTGATGGAGGGTGCAGGTCAACGGGAGTAGCCAGTTCAAATGGATCAGCATGGATTAGATGACTGAAGGGCCTGTTTCTGTCCTGTACTTTTTTGTAACTCTATGACTCTGGAGAAACTCAGCAGGTCAGGCAGCATCTATGGAGGGGAATAAGCAGTCAATATTTTGGGCCGAGTCCCTTTGGGCTGGCCTCAAGGAAGGGCCTGTTTCCACACTGTATCCCCAAAAAATCAAATAATAAACCCTACTCTGATTCTGATTCTGATTCTGAGGGGTACAGACAGGGTAAATGCAAGCTGCCTTTTTTCACTGAGGTTGGGTGAGACTAGAACTAGAGGTCATGGGTTAAGAGTGAAAGGTAAGGGGAACATGAGGGGAATTTTTTCATTCACCTGTAGAACGTCCTACCAGTGCAAGTGGTGGATGTGGATTCGATTGCAACATTTAAGAGAAATTTGGATAGGTATATGGATGGGAGGGGTACGGAGGGAAGGGACATGGTTTCACTGTGACCCCCTCACTGTCAGTGTACTGTCCTCACTGTGGGAGCTCCCACTGCCACTATGTGTAACTGTGAAAAGTTTGGGATGGAAGTTGTGACGTACCGTGGGGCAAAATCCATCCCAACTACCCTTTTGGAAGCATGAAGCTGCCCCAAGTTGTTGGACCACTTTAATTAGAGGCACCTTGTGAACTCATTGAACCATCAAGTCTCTGTGTTGGACAGCACAGGAGCAGAATTAGGCCATTCAGCCCATCAAGTCTGCCCCACCATTCCATCATGGCTGCTTTATTCTTCCTCTCCATTCTTCTGCCTTCTCCTTGTAACCTTTGATACTCTTACTAATCAAGAACTTATCAATCTCTGTCTTAAATATACCCGAAGACTTGTTCTCCACAGCCATCTGAGGCAATGAATTCCATAGATTCACCGTCATTTGGCTAAAGAATTCCTCCTCATCTCTGTTCTAAACGGATGCCCTTTTATTCTCAGGCTGTGGCCTCTGGTCCTGGACTCTCCCACTGTAGGAAACATCCTCCCCAAGAAGCCACAGAATTCTCACTGACAGCCGGTACAAGTAATTCAAAGATACTCTCACTCTGCAGAAAGAGGTAAGCAAATACACACTTACATCAGCAGTGATCTACAAACACTCAAATATGTCAGAAACACAAGAGATTCTGCAAAATGCTGGAGGAACTCAGCAGATCAGGCAACATCGATGGAAATGAATAAACAGTTGACATTTCAGGCCAAGACCCTTCATCAGGATAAGTGGGTGAGAAGCCCACACATGAACAGGGTATGGAAGTCCATGTTCTTTCATAAACACACACACACACACACACACACACACACTTACACTTGCATTGGGTTATGAATACCCCATTTTCATTTGAATAAAGCAGAGGGATATCTCTCTCAGCCTCCCCTCCTCTCTCTCTCTCTCTCTCTCTCTCTCTCTCTCTCTCTCTCTCTCTCTCTCTCTATATATATATATATATATATATATATATATACACACACACACACACACATCTCTCTCTCTCTCTCCCTTCCTTTCTCCCTCCCTCGCTCCCCCTTTTCCCACGTCCTGCTCCTTTCTATAACCCAGTCCACAGATGGTGCCCAGATCTCCTGGAGATTGGCACAGGGACATGTAGACTGGAACAAGATCTTTTATTAACTATTAATACCAGGGAATAAATTCAGAAGAAAAATATTAACCAAAGGGAATATTAACTCAGTATCTGGGAATTGACTGAGAAGACCATGAACTAGCTTTGTTTCTTGAATTTCCTTTTCACTTCAGCCCTGTGATAAATGGATAACAATGAATTAAAAGTAAGTAAATTAGAATTTTCTGTTGAAAGGGGAGGGGAGCTGGGGTTGACTCCCCCATGGGAACCTGCAGGGCTGTATCACAGAGGTCTCCACTTCACTTCACTGTACACCCTCTGTACATGCCCCAGATCTTTCATCTTCCCACAGCGCACTCACCTCGCACCCCCCTCGCTCCCTACTGGTACCAGCACGTCTCCGAGGAGAATCTGATAACTCAACACATCACCACTGTCCCTCCTCCTTTCTCCCATCAGCTCAGCCCAAAATTACCCCCTCATCATTACCACTATCAGTGATCCCTCCCATCCATCCAACAATCTCTTTAACCCGGGCAGGAGGTACCACAGCTTTAGGACAAGGATGGGAAACAGCTTTCTCCCCCAGTCTGTGAAGCTACTGAACTTTCTGCCAGCGCCCAGGTCTCAGATTGTAGTGCTATACAGTTTACTTTTTGACTTGTGTTGTAGATGCACCTTACTATTTGGTAAATTTATTTATTTATGGTAATATCACTTTATGTGTTATGGGTGCGTACTGTATTGCACATGTTGGTCTGGAGGAATGTTGTTTTGTTTGCCGGTATACATGTGTACAGTTGAATGACAATAAACTGAATTTGAACTTCAACTTAAACACTCTCACTTCTTCTCCAACTCCAGATAGCAGCCACCCTTCGATGTACACCAGTGGGGCCCTCTTCACTTCCCTCACCCTCTCGGCTTCTTCCAATCCCTCACTTCTATCTCCTACCTCCTCACCCTTTCCTTTCTTCCTACCACCTGCTCTCATCCCCCCTCCACCCTCACCTCTCCTCTTTGGCATCTCCTTCTCCTCATTAAGGACACCCTCACCCAGGACATGCTGTCTTCTCATTGCTACCATCAGGGAGGAGATACAGGGGCCTGAAAACACACTGTCAACATTTCAGGAACAGCTTCTTCCCCTCCACCTTCAGATTTCTGAATGGACATTGAACCCATGAACTCATTGTTCCTTTTTTGCAATATTTATTTAATTTTGTAATCTGTAGAAATTTGTTATTAACTATTGCATTGTAATGCTGCCTAAAAAAAAACAAATTTCAGGACAGTTGGGGGCTGCAAGCATGCGGCCAGGTATCCCTGCAGCGTGGGAGGTGAACCAGAGGTCCCCGAGAACTCGGCTGGTTAAGGAACTGTCATTGTCTTGTCAACAGGCAATACTGATGTGAATAGCTGTAATTAACTTCATGCAAATAAGCATATTTGTGCAACATATTAAGTTGCAGTAAATAGGATCTGCACTTTTTTCATCTGCATTACTCTTAAAATTAGAACCATTCATTACCTGAGCTAATACTCCCAAGTCTGAATTTTTTATGGTAATATGCTTGCTCTCTGGAACCTGATTTCAAAGTTCAAAGTTCAAAGTACACTTATTAAGATTCATCTCCTTGCAGGCACTCACAGGAAAACAAAGAAATACAGTGGGATCCACAAAAACCCAGCACAACAAAGACCGTCAAACATGCGAAAGAGAAAGATAAAACGAACAATCCACAGAACATGAACTCAGAGCCCACAGCACGGAGCCCGTTCAGCACCAAGTTTCGATGCATGTTGAAATATGTTTCATTAACGTGCCAGCTCTGAATCTCTGACTCTAACTTATTTGTGGTGACATTTTGCTTTAGGGGCTGTGTGTGATATGTGCTTTGTGGGTGCTCCATGGTCCAAAGGAAGAATGTTTTGTTTGGTTGTATATATGTACAGTCAGATGACAATGAACTTGAACTTCAGCTTGAACTTGAAGCTAACTTACTTGAGTTAGAATGTTCTTCATCCCAAGCACCCAGTGTCATCTTTGGCCCTGAGACTGCGAGATCCACAATCAGCCTCCCAAAACCGGCTAAGGATGGGCATTGCCACCCTCACCCGTGTTGCCCACACCAGCTTACTGAACATCAAAGGCCTCATCTGAGGAACAAGGAGAAGTCGCCCAGAAACAAGCCATTGTCTGTCCTGCTTAGGGCTAGTGTTCTAAATCCACATGACCCCCTCCCACCCTCTCCATCTCCCCCCATCACACCTCCTCCTATTCCAATGTGTTTATTCAGCTTCCTCTCAATCCTCAGTGGTGCAGAGGAACTTGCGCAGGATTCCCTAAAGGTTAATGTGCAGGCTGAGTCCGTGGTAAGGAATGCATGTGCAATGTTAGCATTTATTTCAAGAGGACTAGAATATAAAAACAAGGATGTAATGCTAAGGCTTTATAAAGCACTGGTGAAGACTCACACGGAGTACGGGAGCAGTTTTGGGCCCTTTATCTAAGAAAAGATGTGCTGGCATCGGAAAGGGCCCAGAAGAGGTTCACAAGAATGATCCTGGGAGTGAAGGGGTTAACATACAAGAAGTGTTTGATGTCTCTGTGCCTGTTCTCACTTGAGTTTAGAAGAATGAGCTGTTTCTCATTGAAACCTATTGAATATTGAAAGGTCTGGATAGAGTGGATGTAGAGAGGATGTTTCTTATACTGTGGGAGTCTAGGACCAGAGAGTACACTCTCAGAATAGAGGGACATCATTTAAAACAGAGATGAGGAGGAGTTTCTTCAGCCAGAGGGTGGTGAATCTGAGGAATTCTTTGCCACAGATGGCTGTGGAGGCCAGGTCACTGGGTAGAGTTAAAGCAGAGGTTGGTAGTTTGTTGATTAGTCAGAACATCAAAGGTTAAGAGGAGAGGGCAGGAGAACAGGGTTGAGACGGATAATAAATCAGTCATGATAGGATGGCAGAGTAGACTCAATGGGCAGAATGGCCTAATTCTGCTCCTATATCTCATGGTCTTATGGAACGGTCCCTGTGGGAATGAGTTCCATATCCTGCCACTCTCTGGGGTAGGAGAGACTTCGGAACTCCTGAGTGGGTTTATTCATTGAGTGCGATCCATGATCCCAGCTCTCGATTCATCAGGAGCAGAAACAGCTGCTGGATTTGATTTCTCTGCTGACCTTGTCAACCTTCTGCACTTGTGAAATAGTCTCACACCCCGCATGTACTGCAGCAGTGATCACTTCTGTATTGTGTGCCTGACGTTCTGGTCTGTAGCTTTCCTCATGCACGCGCACACACACACACACACACACACACACACACACACACACACACACACACACACACACACACACACACACACACACACACACACACACACACACACACACACACACACACACACACACACACACTGTATGGTATCCCTTGCACTGAAGGCCATGGGTGAAGCCCTGCTCACCGTTGAGCACATCTACAAGGAGCACTGTCACTGGAAAGCAGCATCCATCATCAAGGATCCCCACCACCCAGGCCATACTCTCTTCTTGCTGCTGGCATCAGGAAGAAGGTACAAGAACCTCAAGAGTCACACCACCAGGTTCAGGAACAGTTATTATCCCTCAACCATCAGGCTCCTGAACCAGAAGGAATAACTTCACTCAACTTCACTGACCCCATCACTGAATTGTTAGACTCACCTTCAAGGACTCTTCATCTCATGCTCTCAAAATTTATCGTTTATTTATTTATTATTATTACTTTGCTTGTTGTTTTGTTGTTTCTTTGTATTTCCCATGTGTGCCCACAATAAAATGAATCTCAGGGTTATATATGGTGATGCATATGCACTTTGATAACAAATTTACTTCAAACTTTGAACTTTGACCAGCATACCTGTTATAAACTTTGACTGTTCAATAGCAACTAATCCAGGTGCATTGTGGGAACTTTGGAAGACTTCTGCACATCTGGAACCCCTGGACTTTAGCAAGGATCTGAATGGCTGGAGAATACACTCATTGTCACCAGGGCTTTGCTCTTCCCTCAGATATTCCTTGTGGCAACGGCATGTTTCAGACCTGGGACCACCATCAGCAGTTCCTCTGACAGAAATGCAGTTATCGTCAGGGTGGAGACAGGCAGATAGGCAGACCTGACTCTAACCCAGGGAGATTTTACATTCACTCTATTTGTAAATGTGAGATATTGCTGGCCCCATTTCAACATCTGAATTACAAGTTCTGTCTGCTCTTCAGCAGAGAGAGCTGAGATGTCTGAAAGTGCTTGATGTTTGCTCCTGAACCTAGCTAAGGTGGGTGTACATTCGTCCATCAGAGGGTCCTGTGACCACCTGCCCCTCACTCAAGGTTACACCTGCAGCTCATGCACACAAGAGTCTGACATAACTGGACCTAGACATCACTAACCTGTGTACTCAGATCCTTTTACGCTAAAGATAATGCTTTGTTTACCTCCTTATCTCTTTCCATTAACTTTCTGCGATCTGTGGACATCATGTCCTTTTAAACAACAACTTTCAATCTGACCATTGAAAACAATATTCCCCCTTTCCTCCCAGCATGGATGACCTCACATTTTCCCACATTATATTCCATCAGCTATGCCCTTGTCTGTTCACCTAACTTGTCTCCACCCCTTGAGATCCTCTACAGCCTCCTCAATTGCTACACTCAATTCTGTAACCTCAGTAAACTTAGATATATCACACTTGATCTCTAAATTTAGACCATGAGACCATAAGATATAGGAGCAGAAGTAGGCTATTCAGCCCATCAAGTCTGCTCCACAATTCAATCATGGGCTGATCCGATTCTTCCAGTCATCCACACTCCCCTGCCTTCTCCCCATACCCTTTGATGCCCTGGCTAATCGAGAACCTATCTATCCCTGCCTTAAATGCACCCAACGACTTTGCCTCCACAGCCGCTCGTGGCAACAAATTTCACAGATTTACCACCTTTTGACTAAAGTAATTTCTCCACAACTCTGTTCTAAATGGACGTCCTTTCAACCTGAAGTCGTGGCCTCTTCTCCTAGACTCCCCTACCATGGGAAATAACTTTGCTGTATCTAATCTGTTCAGGCCTTTTAACCTTCTGAATGTTTCTATGAGATCCCCCCCTCCCCCATTCTCCTGAACTCCAGTGAATACAGTCCGAGAGCTGCCAGACGTTCCTCATACAGTAACCCTTTCATTCTTGGAATCATTCTCATGAATCTTCTCTGAATCCTTTCCAATGTCAGTATATCCCTTCTAAAATAAGGAGCTCAAAACTGCACACAATACTCCAAGTGTGGTCTCACAAGTGCCTTATTGATCCTCAACATCACATCCCTGCTCTTATATTCCATTCCTCTGGAAATGAATGCCAACATTGCATTCGCCTTCTTCACCACCGACTCAAACTGGAGGTTAACCTTGAGGGTATCCTGCACAAGGACTCCCAAGTCCCTTTGCATCTTTGCATTTTGAATTCTCTTCCCATCTAAATAATGCCCATTTATTTCTTCCACCAAAGTGCATGACCATACACTTTCCAACATTGTATTTCATTTGCCACTTCTTTGCCCTTTCCCCTAAACTATCTAAGTCTCTCTGCAGGCTCTCTGTTTCCTCAACACCACCCGCTCCTCTACCTATCTTTGTATCATTGGCAAATTTAGCCACAAGTCCATTAACCCCACAGTCCAAATCATTGACATACATCGTAAAAAGCAGCGATCCCAACACCGACCCCTGTGGAACTCCACTGGTAACCAGCAGCCAGCCAGAATAGGATCCCTTCATTCCCACTCCCTGCTTACTGCTGATCAGCCAATGCTCCACCCATGCTAGGAACTCCCCTGTAATTCCATGGGCTCTTATCTTGCTAAGCAGCCTCATGTGTGGCACCTTGTCAAAGGCCTTCTGAAAATCCAATTACACCACATCTACTGCATCTCCTTTGTCTACCCTGCTTGTAATTTCCTCAAAGAATTGCAATAGGTTTGTCAGGCAGGATTTTCCTTTCAGGAAACCATGCTGGCCTTGGCCTATCTTGTCATGTTCCTGCAGGTATTCAGTAATTTCATCCCCAACAATCGATTCCAGTAACTTCCCAACCACTGATGTCAGGCTAACAGGTCTATAGTTTCCTTTCTGCTGCCTCCCACCCTTCTTAAATAGCAGAGTAACATTTGCAATTTTCCAATCATCTGGTACAATGCCAGAATCTATCGATTCTTGAAAGATCATTGTTAATGCCTCCACAATCCCGCCAGCTACTTCCTTCAGAACCCAAGGATGCATTCCATCAGGTCCAGGAGATTTATCCACCCTCAGACCATTAAGCTTCCTGAGCACCTTCTCAGTCGTAATTTTCACTGCACAAACTTCACTTCCCTGACACTCTTCAATGTCCAGTATACTGCAGATGTCTTCCACTGTGAAGACTGATGCAAAATATGCATTCAGTTCCTCTGCCATCTCTGCCGCTCAGATATTATTGTGGGTAAACATCTGAAGCCCCAGCAACCCCAAGTGACAACCGCAACCCCCCCCCCCCCAGCACTTAGAGTACAAGGAAGATAGCCTTGTGGCATAGTGTTAGGATCATAACCTTTCCCTCAAAGTTTGCAAACATAAAGACAATCATTGACTTCAGGAAGTGAGGTAGAGTTCAATCCCAGGCTGCATCAATGGTGCTGAGGTAGAGATGATGTTACAATCACAAACTCTGTTGCAGTTTCCATGCACCCACACCGACAGCTTGCACAAAAGGTTCGACAATCATGCTTGTAAGAATGCATGTTCCAGCTAATTACTGTTTCACTATGGTGGTATTTAACCCTTCTTTTCATTGTAGTCTTGTCGAGACTTGACCAAAAGCACAGCAACGTTTACGTTCCCCACTTACCCTCAACCTTGTCTGGGAAAGAAGACTACAGTTTCACCTGTTGCTGTCGAGAAGTGGAATTCATTTTGTATTAGTTATTGTTTTCATTCGCAGTATTGGCATTTAACGTTCAGTTTGAGAGTTTTAGTTGGTGGCCCTGTTGGCCCAGTGTTCTAGCACTTCTCCTTCCCTAGAAGGCAGAGGAAATTCAATATATCCCTGGTGACTCTCACCGATTTTTACAGATTTATCACAGAAAGCAACCGCTCTGCTCAAGACCACAAGAGTTGTGAACAGAGCCCAGTCCATCACCGAAACCAGCCTTCCCTCCATGGACTCTGTCGACAAGTCTTGTTGCCTTTGGAAAGCAGCCAACAGAATTAAAGATCTTCCCAACCTGGATATTCTCTCTACTCCTCTCTCCTGTTGGGTAGAAAATACAACAGCTTGAGAATACAGACCACCGGGCTCGAGGAGAGCCTTTACACTTCAATGGAGCTCCTGTCATTGAATCTTCAAAGGGCAACGTCTGCAAAAGACAGCATCCTTTATTAAGGATCCCATCACCCAGGAGATAACCACTTCTGAAAGCCACCACCAAGGAGGAGGTACAGGAGCCTGATAGGACACGCAACATTTCAGGAATAGTTTCCTTCCTTCCACCATCAAATTTCTGAATGGACAATCGACCCATGGACACTATCTCACTATTATTTAGTTCTCTTTGTGCACTATGTACTTATCTTAATTTTTATATGTATATTCTTGCTGCAAAACAACAAATTTCATGACACTAGTCTGTAACCTGATTCTAATATAATTATGATCGCACAATTTGACTCATTGTGACCTTTGCACTTTAATTATCTGTCTGCGTTGCACCTTCTCTGTAATGGTAACATTATACTCAAATTCAAAGTAAATCTGCTATCAAAATACACATATATCACTGGGAATACAAGAAAGAACAGAATCAATGAAAGACCGTACTCAACATGACAGACAACCAATGTGCTACAGAAACAACAAACTGTACAAATATAAAAGAGAGGAATAAAGAAATAATAATTAAATAAATAAACAAACAACAAGCAAATAAACAATAAATATCGAGAACATAAGATGAAGAGTCCTTGAAAGTGAGTGCATAGGTTTGGGTACAGTTTATTGTTGGGGTCAAATTAAGTTGAGTGAGGTTATCCCCTTTGATTTGAGAGCCCAATAACAGTTTCTGAACCCGGTGGTCTGGGCCCTGAGGCTCCTGTGCCTTCTTCCTGATAGCGGAAGTGAGAAGAGAGCGTGGCCTGGATGGTGGGAGTCTATGATGCTGACCTCAGGATGAGAGCAGGGTTTCCAGTGCTGTGAGGCACAGCTTTAGTGCTTTTCTGTCGAGTTCTGTGAGGCTGGATTCAGGGTCAGGTTTACCATGTCAGTCCACCTGATGACACAAGGGCCATTTGGAAAACAACGAATGAGGAGGTATAACAGAGGGAAAGGAATGGATACTTTACGGGACAAATATTTGGTAGATGGAGTGTAAAATGGGGAAATAAAAGATTATCATCTTTGATTCAAGATTCAAGATTGTTTACTATCATTCTCTGTGCACAAGTGTAAAGGAGAACAAAACAATTGTTTCTCTGGATTCGATGCCGCACAAAAACACAATCAGATAAAGAACACAATAAACATTTATACATAACTTATATACATAGATTGATTGTATGTCCATAAAATGACACTAGGCACAGGTAACTCTGACAAGAAATGATAAAGTAGTGGTGGTGTGGGGGTGCGGAGGTGTCGATTAGTGGGTGGAGGTGTTGATCTGCCTTACTGCTTGGGGAAAGTAACTGTTTTTGAGTTTGGTGGCCCTGGCATGGATTCTACGTAGCAAAAGAATTGCAAAGCAGATTACAATTCCTGATATACAATTAAATGAGCCCTAATGAAGTGTCTCAGTTTGAAATGCCAACTGTTTGTTCCCCTCCACAGACACTGCCTGACGTGCTGAGATCCTCCAGCCATGTGTAGTAAAGCAGAAAGTTTTTCCACTGGAGAGAGCGTGGAACATTGTGGTACAGAGTGACCCAAGTCGTTGTACACGTACCACACACAGTTAAGTTGCAGATACACCAGTGATGAGGAAGGTCAACAGAACATCAAACTTTGTTGTACAAAGAATGGATTATCAAAGTAGGAATGTCTGTCTTCAGATGTTCAAGGTATTGGTGAGACTACAACTGGAGCACTGTGTACAGGTTTGGTCTCCTAACCAAGGGACAGAACGTACAGAGTTAGATCCAGTTTAAAGAAGGTTTCTGAGGTTAATTCCTGTGATGAAGAGCTGTCACGAGGTGACTTATAGCAGGAAGGACCTATACCCAGAGGTTAGTTTCTGAGGGAAGGCATAGGAGCAGAATTAGGCCATTCAGCCCATTGAGTCTGCTCTGCCATTCCATCATGGCTGATCCCGGATCCCACTCAACCCCTTACACCTGGCTTCTTGCCTTATCGTTTGATGCTCTGCCCGATCAGGAAACTATCACTTTCGCCTTAACCATACCCAAGGACTTGGCCTCCACCACAGTCTGTGGCAAACATTCCATAGATTCACTACTCTGTGGCTAAAAAAAATTTCTCCTTACCTCTGTTCTAAAGGGTCACCCCTCAATTTTGAGGCCATGCCCTCTAGTTCTGGATAGCCCCACCAGAGGAAACATCCTCTCCACATCCATCCTATCTAGTCCTTTCAACATTCAGTAGGTTTCAATGAGATTGCCATGCATTCTTCTAAATTCCAATGAGTACAGGCCCAAAGCTGCCAAATGCTCCTCATTTGTTAACCCCTTCATTCCTGGAATCATCCTTGTGACACCCCCCGCCCCTTCTGGACTCTCTCCAGTAACAACACATCTTTTCTGAGATATGGGGCCCAAAATTGTTGACGATACTCCAAGTGCAGCCTGACTAGTGTCTTATAAAGGCTCAGCATTATCTCCTTGCTTTTATATTCTATTCCCCTTGAAATAAGTCCTTCTGCACCTCTGATGTTTGAACCTTCTCCCTATTTAGATAATAGTCCGCAGTATTGTTTCTTTTACTAAAATACATTATCCCCATTTCCCAAAACTGTATTCCATCTGCCACTTTTTTGTCCCTTCTTCCAACTTGTCTAAGTCCTGCTGCAATTGCATTTATTCCTCAGCACTACCTACCCCTCCACCTATCTTTGTATCATCAGCAAACTTTACTGCAAATCCATCAGATCCATTATCCAAATCATTGACAAACAATGTGAAAAGTAGCAGTCCCAATACTGACCCCTGAGGAACACCACTAGTCACTGGCAACCAAACCAGAAAAGGCCCCTTTTATTCCCACTCACTGCCTATTGCCTGTCAGCCATCCCTCTGTCCATGCCAGTATCTTTCCTGTAATGCCATAGGATTTTACCTTGTTAAGCAGCCTGATATGTGGTCCCTTATCAAATGCTTTCTGAAAATCCAAGTAAATGACATCCACTGCCTCCTCTGTCCACCCTGCTTGTTACTTCCTCAAATAAATTTTAACAGATTTGTCAGGCAAGATTTCCCTTTACAGAAACCGTGCTGGCTTTGACTTATTTTATTGTTAGTCTCCAAGTGCTCTGAAACCTCATCCTTACTAACAGACTCCAACACTTTCCCAACCACTGAGGTTAGGCTAACTGGCCTATAATTTCCTTTCTTTTACCTTCCTCCCTTCTTAAAGTGTGGAGTGACATTTGCAATCTTCCAGTCCTCTGGGACCATGCCAGAATCAAGTGATTCTTGAAAGATCATGACCAATGCATCCATTACCTCTTCAGCGACCTCTCTCAGGACTCTGACATGTAGCCCATCTGGTCCTGGTGACTTATCCACCTTAAGACATTCGAGTTTGCCTGGCACTTTTTCCTTTGTAATGTCAATGACAGTCACGGACCTCTGGCACACCGCTAGTGTATTGCACAGTGAAGACTGATGCAAAGTACGATTAAGTTCATCTGCCTCTTCTTTGTCCACCACTACTACTTCAACAACATCATTTTCCAGTAGTCCAGTATCAACTCTCACCTCCCTTTTACTCTATATAACTGAAAATACTTTTGGTATCCTGCTTTATATTGTTGATTAGTTTGCTTTAATATTTCATATTTTCCCTTCTTATAGCTTTTTTAGTTGCCTTTTATTGGATTTTAAAAGCTACCCAATCATCCAACTTCCCACTCACTTTTGCTACCTTATATGCCCTTTCCTTGGCTTTTATGTCATCCTTAACTTCGCTTGTCAGCCATGGTTGCCTACCCCTGCTATTTGAGAACTTCTTCTTTTGTGGGACATATCTACCCTGCGCTTTGTGAACTATTCCCAGAAACTTCAGCCATCTCTGCTCTGCCGTCATCCCTGCCAGTATCCTCCTCCAATCCAGCTGGGCAAGCTCCTCTCTCATGCCTCTGTCATTCCCTTTATTCCATTGAGATACTCATACATGCTTATGCTTCTCCCTCTCAAATTGCAGTATGAATTCAACCATATTATGATCACTATCGTTTAAGGGTTCCTTTACATTAGGCTCCCTAATAAGATCTGTGTTATTACAAACACCCAATATAAGACAACCTTTCCCCGAGTAGGCTCAAGCACAAGCTGCTCTTAAAAGCCTTCTTGTCGGCATTCAACAAATTCCCTCTCTTATAATCCAACACCAACCTGATTTTCCCAATCCCCTTGCATATTGAAATCCCCCATTACCCATTCCAATTGTGTCACTACCCTTATTACATGCCTTTTCCAGCTCCCTTTGCAATCTCAACCACACATCTTGGCTACTATTTGGAGGCCTATATATGATTTCCATAAGGGTTTCTTTACCCTTGTAGTTTCTTAACTCCACCCACAAAGATTCAACATTCTCTGACCCTATGTCACCTCTTTCTAAAGATGTAATTCCATCTCTTACTAACAGAGCTACATCACTGCCTATGCTTTCCTACCTGTTCTTTCAATACAAAGTATATCCTTTGATATTAAGCTCCCAACTATGGCCTTCTTTCAGCCATAACTCAGTAATGCCCACAATGTCATACAGACCAATCTCTAATTGCGGCACGAGTTCGTCCACCTTATTCCGAATGCTCAGCACATTTAAATATAACATCTTCAGTCCTGCATTCGTCACCCTTTTGAGGTTTGCCTCCTTACAGGAACATGATATGATTTCACTGAAATGCAAAAGAATGTGAGGGTGATTGAAAATCAAGTGGGAGTTCTTACCAGAGAACCTACAACAAGGGTTCATACTCCCAAAATACTGGGGTACTCATTAAAGATGGGAGTGAGGAGAGATTCCCTCTCAGAGGGTCATGGCTTATGGTAGTGCAGTGGTTAGTGCATCACTTTACAGCATCAGCCAGCGATCACCGATTGGGGTTCAATTCCCGCTGATGCCTGTAAGGAGTCAGCACGTTCTCCCTGTGACCACGTGGGTTTCCTCCAGGTGCTCTGGTTTCCTCCCACATTCTAACAATGTGTGAGTTAGGGTAACTAAGCAGCCAGCACGGTAAACTGGCATCAGAAGTGTGGCAACACTTGACCCAGCTGATTTGATTTGACACAAACGACATATTTCACTGCATGTTTTGATGTTGCAATGTACAGGTTACAAATTGATTTTTCACAATTCCTTACTGTAAGGTCTCTGGAGCTGGCGACATTGAATATATTCAAAGCAGAGATGGACTGTAGAGGACTCCCTCTCCCCTTTTTCTTTCTTCCATGGCCTTCTGTCTCTTTCACCAGTCAACTTCCCGGCTCTTTACTTCGTCCCTCCCCCTCCAAGTTTCACCCATCACCTAGTGCTACTCTCACCCCTCCCCCCACCATTTAAATCTACTCCTTGGCTTTCTTTCTCCAGTCCTGCCAAAGGGTTTCGGCCCGAAACATCGACTGTACTTTTTCCATAGATGCTGCCTCCAGCATTTTGTGTGTGTTGCTGTAGAGGGGTTGAGGGTTTTGTGTCCTATGTCCATTGACTGCCAGAATCTGGTTTGAGAATCAGACCACTCCTCTTTATTTTACTCCCACCTCACCCCACCAAAAGCACTAGTTGCTCCAGACCTTCCTCATCCCTTTACTGCCCTGAACTGGGGCCGAGAGCTTTGCAGGAGATGTGGAGGAAGCAGCAGAGGTAGTTGGGGTGCCCTTACACGTGGGGCTTGCCCAGTGGGTTTAAAGTTCAATGTTTAATGTAAATTTATTATCAAAGGACATAGATATCACCATGTACAACCCTGAGATCCATTTTCTTGTGGGCATTCACAGTAAATACAAGAAACACAACAGAATCAATGAAAGACCTCAGCCAACAGGGAGGATAAACAACCAATGTGTCAAAAAAAACAAGAAACTGTGCAAATACAAATGGAACAAAAAAAATATCGAGAACATGAGATGAAGAGTCCTTGAAGGTGAGTCCATTACCTGGGTGCTGCAGGAGCCTCAGGACTCACACCACCAGGTTCAGCAACACTTATTACCCCTCAACCATCAGGTTCTTGAACCAGAGAAACTTCACTCAACTTCATTTGCCTGAGCACTGAGCTGCAGGGTCGGGGAAACACTGGGGTGGATGGTGTGTGGGAGGGAAGCCAGCCCTCAGGTGAGGAGATGGATGGGAAGGGAGAGTGGGTGAAGGTGGCGGGGGGGGGGGGGGGGGGAACGAGGAGAGAGGGTGAAAATTAATGGAAAAGGAGAGAAGTGGCAAACAGGAACAGTGGCGGCTGGAACAAGTCCTGATTAACAGTGGCATTCAGGAGCTGGCAGGCTGCAGTGTGTGTGTGTTTGAGAGTGACATGTGGAGAATTATTCATTGTCTGGGGGCAGATGGGAGCATGTGTACTTTAGGACAGCCAGGGGAGTGCTGGAATATTTCACTGTGATATATGTGTATACACATGTGTTGTATACAGAATGGAGTGGGATTGTCTGGCTGCAGACACAGTGTGTTTGCATTCAATAATTATGCAGAGTGTGTCGGAACCACGGTGTCTGCTGACCCCACTAGTGGATGCCTCTTCAGTCTTCTGGGCGTGGGAAAAGGCTCAGTTCCTATTCACAGACACACCGTTCGTTAGGCTGAAGCAGCCAACAGGCAGCTTTCTTCCATTGAGCTCACCCACTCCTTTCACTGCGCTAAAATACAGCTTATTATCCTCAAAACGTCTGGCACAGAACGGCAACCAGCATCTCCCTGCTGCCGAGGAAGCCAGCTACCGTTCAGCCTGCTCCCTGCCCCTTCCCCCTCCCCCTCACTCCCCACAAAAACAATTGCTTCATTAACAAATTGGGTCCACACATCATGAGCCTCAAAGCTCTCTCAATAACTTCTTTCAGCACAAAGGAACCGAAAACTGCTTGCCCCTGGAAGGTAACACAATTATTTCTGCTGGTGGGGCCCACACATCAGTGAGAATTTATTAAAAGGGTAAAATCAAGCTCGCTATTAAGATAATGCCAGCCCATTAGGATTCAGTTCATTTTATTAATTCCACAATATTAGATCGGCCTTTTAAAACAAATCTTTAATTAATTCATTCATTCATTAATTTAGCGACATCACAGAATAGACCCTTCTGGAGCTGCCCAGCCACCCACTTATTAACCCTAGCCTAATCACAGGGAGAATGTATAAACACCTTACAGAGCTGAACTCCAAACGCCAACACCCCGAATTGTAATAGCATCACGCTCCCTGCTACACTACCATGGCGCCAAGTCATCTCCAATGAGACCCTGGATATTAAAAGCCAAAAATCTGAGAACGGGGAAGAGGATATGTCAGTGAGTACGGAGCTCAACCCCTGCATCCTCTGTAAAGAGTCTCTGTGCATCCTCCACGTGGAGTGTGTGGGTTTCCTCCAGGTGCTCTGGTTTCCTCCCACAGCCCAAAGGCATGCTGGGTAGCTCAACTGGTCATTGTAAATTGTTTGGTGATTTAGTTAGGGTTGCTGGGCAACACAGCTCGCAGGGCCTATTCCGTGCTGCATCTCAAAATAAAATAAATGAACTTTGCATGTTGAAACAAGAAAGCCTCAAAATCCTTTGATTTCTGAAGTAATTTCAATCACCAACCACTCTCTGAGTAAAAAACCTTCCTCTAATATCCCCCTTGAACTTCCCACCCCTTACCTTAAAGCCATGTCCTCTTGTATTGAGCAGTGGTGCCCTGGGGAAGAGGCGCTGGCTGTCCACTCTGTCTATTCCTCTTAATATGAGATACAACTGCTAGTCCTTCGGTGTCTGACGCCAGTGTTTCCTCCCAGCACGGTCCTAGTCAGCATACTGGAGCCATTCAACACAGGCAAGAGAAAATCTGCCAATGCTGGAAATCCAAGCAACACACGCTAAGTGCTGGCAGAACTCAGCAGGCCAGGCAGCATCTATGGAAAAAAAGTACAGTAGACATTTCGGGCCGAAACACTTCAGCTGGAACCTTCAACACGGAGGAAGGTTTTCACCTACTGTGTCCATGGTGATGACCTAATTCTAATGTATTCTGTTCACATTCCCATTAATGTCACTACTGAGAGGGTCAATCACTTAACACCACACCAGGAGCAACTTTGTGGTCAACTACCCTACCAACCCGCACATCTTTGGAATGGGGATGTGGGAATAAACTGGAGCACCTGGGGCAAATGCACATGGTCACAGGGAGAACATATATATCCCACACAACCAGTGGCTCTACCCAGTGTACCATGGAGGAGGGCGGGAGTCATATTGTTACATAGTCACAGGGAGAACATATATACCCCACACAGACAGTGGCTCTACTCGGTGAAATAATTCAGAAAATGTGTGGCTCAGGTGTTGATGGGTAGGTCGAGTTGTTCTCGGTCTTCGGCAATCCATTTGCAAACGTTTTGTCACCATACGAGTGAAGAGTGCACTGATGATGTCTCCTCGAAAGGTGATGAAATATTTACAAATGGATTACCAAGATCAGAGAACAACTCAGCTCCACCCAGTTACCATGGGGGGTGGGGTCATATGGTTATAGGTCACAGGGAGAACATGTAAATCCTGCACAGACAGCGAAGAGGTTGGGATTGAACTGGGTGTTTAGAGTGGCGAGGCAGTGGCTCTACCTGCTGTACCATGGAGGTCACATGATCAGACGGTCACATGGAGAAGGCGAACATTCCACACAGACAGTGCCGGGGGCTGGGATTGAGCCCGGGTCTCAGGAGCTTGAGACAGTTCAGCATCCTCCTCTCCGGGCTGACCAAGGGACACCAGAGAATGCATGGATGTTTTCAAAACTATTCTCAGCAAAGAGAACATAAAACACAGAACAGTACAATCCCTTCAGCCCGTAATGTTGTGTCAACCTCTTCACCTGCTCTAAGATCCATGTTACCCTTTCCTCTTACATAGCCTTCCATTTTTCTATCATCCATGTGCTTATCTAAGAGTTTCTTAAATATCCCTAATGTAACTGTCAAAAACCTATATCTGACATCCCTCTTATTCCTCTAATCACCTTAAAACTATGCCCCCTCATACTAGTCATTTCCACCCTGGGAAGAAGTCTCTGCTCCCACTCTATCCATGCCTCTTCTCATCTTGTACTCCTCTGTCAAGTCACCGCTCATCCTCCTTTGCTCAAGATGGTGCCAGTGAACAACTTCCAGATTGCATATCAATCCAAATAGTTCTGTCTTTTGCTTGTTCTTTTTGTTTTGTCTGTGTTGCAGAACTGTAGGAGCTTGTACAGTTTGGAACTCGATGGAAGGATCCAGCGCTACGATTGTTTCTGGAGAGCTGCCTCATGGAGATCAGAGATGGGGGGGGGGGGGGGGTGCAAAAGGCCCTGAAACATGAGCTGACTTGTCAGAGACGAGGCATGGGGTCATGAATGACTCCACCTTGAAGCAGCGAAGAAGATTGTAGCAGTGAGGTGAATGCGGAGGGGTCAGAGATGCCTCCCAACAGAACGTCAGCAGCCGGATTCGACTTCTGATCAGGAATGGTGCATTCGAGCTGGATTGGCAGCATTAGGTCCTGGGTCGGTGGCTACTCTTTACGGAAGGACTGAGTTAGTGTGGCTGCTCTCCCCCTAAGCAATCGAAAAGATGTTTCCCATATTCTGAGATTTATGTGATTATTGGACTGTATTCTATTTCAGTTTCCTTCAGTTTTTTGGTGTTTTCTTCCTTGTGGCCAATTGGCAGGTGGGTGATCTATTAATTTTTGTGTGTGTGGGGGGATTGGGGGTTTCATTTTTCTACACTGTTCTTTTCTCTGAGTGACGGTGTCAGGATCGGTATTTATTATGTATAGGGGGTCGGTGATTGTTATTATGGCTGTTTTTGTTATTGTGGGGGGGAGTTTTGGGGTCTGCAAGTTTTGTTTCTTTTCTTTATCATGTGGGGTTCAGGGGGCCAATGTCTTTTCTTTCATCGGCACCCATGGTCTTTCTGTATTTAATGACTATCTGGAGAACAGAGATATCAGAGTTGTATCATACATGCATACTTTGACATTAAAATGAACCTTTTGAAACTTTTTTAACCTTTTTCCAAAGAGAAAAGTCCTAGCTTGATCAAACTATCCTCATAAAACATACGCTATAATCCAGGCAGCATCCTGGTAAGAGACAGAATTGAACACAGATGAAATAATTAATTATAATACATACTTTGTTACGCATGCATAATTAACTTCCTCTGTGGTGCATGACATAAATGCAAATACAAGTGATGAAATGAGGAAATAGTGTGAAAGACAAATAACAGGGTAGTGTTCACGGACTGTTCTGACACCTGATGGCGGAGGAGACGATGCTGTTCCTAAAAGGTTGAGTACGGGTCATTGTGCAAGTTCATGGACTACAAGAGACCAGTGATCCCTGCCATCCTGTACACTTCAGAGATGTGGACAACCTCCACTAAAGCTCAGGGCACTGGGAAGATATCAATGTCATCTGCAAAAATCCTGCAAATTCATTGACAGAGTCAGCAAGGTAATATTGGTGTGTTCTCCCTGACCAACATTGCAGGTCTGGCCGTTGCCAAATGATCCTGGGAATGAAAGGGTTAACATACGAGGACCATTTGATGGCTCTGGACCTGTACTTGGCAGAGCTCAGAATAATGAGCAAGGATCTAATTGAAATCTACTGAATATTGAAAGGCCTAAGTACGGTGCATGTGAAGAGAATGTCTCCTACCATGGGAGAGTCTTCCACAGCCTTGGCAGGCAAGGATGTCACTTTAGCACAGAGATGAGAAGAAATTTCTTTAGCCGGGGGTAGTGAATCTGTGGAATTCATTTCCACAAGCAGCTGTTGAGGCCAAGTTATTGGGTATATTTAAAGTGGAGGTTGATAGATTCATGGTTAGTGAAGGTTCTCCCCATAAAAGAGGAGAAAGCAGAAGAATGGGTGGGAAAATAAGTCAGCCATAATTCAAATGGTAGAGTAGACTTGATGGACCGAATGGCTTTAATTTTGCTCCTATGTCTTAAGGTCTTATACCTGGCACCCGACTCCCATATTGGGTGTCCTGCTCCAGGCTCTGCTGTGGCAAAAGTTTCCTTAAGGACAGAGAATGCACTTCAGTGATACTTCAGTCTTGTTGAAAAGATATCACATCTGACCCAAGATACAGAGAATATACTTCTCAATATTTCAGAGCCTTGTTGAAAAGACATTACATCTGACCCAATTTCTGGGAATCCCGAGGCTATGACTGTTCAAAATGCAGAAACATTCTGGATGGCACTGAGAGCTTCGAGTCCAGTTGTTGGGATCTACTCAAGGCCAAGCACCAGGACAGACGTAAGAATACTCTACCCTGTGGCCAACTCCTGCCCCCAATGACACGCTCTGCAGATCCCACTTGGGCTCATCAAAAGGCAGGATCATCCTCAACCCAAGGCCGCCAGGTGTGAGGACCACCTATGGAACATGGTTTGACTCCTGGGGACGTCAGTACTGGGACAACTGCTCTCAAACATCAGATTTAAGGGTCCGTTGTAGCAGTGATCACATAACATCTAATCACATTGGGGAAATCTCACAAGCCAATAGAGCAGGGAAGAGAGAAGCACAAGTTGTAGCCAATATTTTAAACATTTTACTAAATCAAGATCTGAAATATATGTCAAAGATTAAGGGGAGAAGGCAAGAGAATGAGGTTGAGAGGGATAATAAATCAGCCATGATGGAATGGCAGAGAAGACTCAATAACCTCAATGGTCTAATTATGCTCCAATGTTTTATGGTCAAATGTTGACTCTGTCTCCTCCCACAGATGGTCCTGACCTGCTGATGATTTCCAGCAGTCTCTGCTTTTGGTTCGTCATTCAGGATATTTTAGTTTAGACCTGAATTGCATTTTTCTTTTGGATTTCTAGTATCTGTGATTTTCGTTGACGATCATCACCAACGTATCTTTAAAAAACAACATAAAATATATATTATTTTAAACTTAGAACAGGCCCATCCTAATGACTATGCTACCCAGCAACCCACCGATTTAATCCTAGCCCAATCACAGGACAATTTACAATGACCAAGTAACCTGCTATCAGGTGCGCCTTTTAATGTGGGAGGAAACCAACGTGATTGTGGGGACACGTTCAATCTCCTTTAAGACAGTATCAGAATTGAACTCCAAACCCCGATGCCCTGAGCTGTAAATAAATCAATATTCAGGAATTATAGCATAAATTATTGTTTTTGGAAGCTTTTTAAACAATAATCATGGTTTAAAGTTGGGATTACGCATCAATTGATGCAATAACGTGCAACATTTTCAGGGGATGGGAATAACCATATAACCATATAACAACTACAGCAAGGAAACAGTCCATCTCTGCCCTTCTAGTCTGTGCCAAATGCTTACACTCACCTAGTCCCACCTAACTGCACTCAGCTAATAACCCTCCATTCCTTTCCTGTCCATATACCTATCCAATTTTTTTTTTAATGACAAAATTGAACCTGCCTCTACCACTTCTACTGGAAGCTAGTTCCACACAGCTACCACTCTACGAGTAAAGAAGTTTCCCCTCGTGTTATATAACCATATAACAATTACAGCACGGAAACAGGCCATCTCGGCCCTTATAGTCTGTGTCAAACGCTTACTTTCACCTAGTCCCACTGTCTCGCACTCAGCCCATTACCCTCTATTCCTTTCCTGTCCATATACCTATCCAATTTTGCTTTAAATGACAATACCGAACCTGCCTCTACCACTTCTACTGGAAGCTCATTCCACACAGCTACCACTCTCTGAGTAAAGAAACCCTCCCTCATGTTATCCTTAAACTTCTGCCCCCTAAGTCTCAACTCATGTCCTCTTGTTTGAATCTCCCCATCTCTCAATGGAAAAAGCCTATCCACGTCAACTCTATCTATACCCCTCATAATTTTAAATACCTCTATCAAGTCCCCCCTCAACCTTCTATGCTCCAAAGAATAAAGTCCTAACTTGTTCAACCTTTCTCTGTAACTTAGGTGCTGAAACCCAGGTAACATTCTAGTAAATTTCCTCTGTACTCTCTCTAATTTGTTGACATCTGTCCTATAACTCGGTGACCAGAACTGTACACAATATTCCAAATTTGGCCTCACCATTGCCTTGTACAATTTTAACATTACATCCCAACTCCTATACTCAATGCTCTAATTTATAAAGGCCAGCATATCAAAAGCTTTCTTCACCACCCTATCCACATGAGATTCCACCTTCAGGGAACTATGCACCATTATTCCTAGATCACTCTGTTATACTGCATTCCTCAATGCCCTACCGTTTACCATGTATGTCCTATTTTGATTATTCCTACCAAAATGTAGCACCTCACACTTCTCAGCATTAAACTCCATCTGCCATCTTTCAGCCCACTCTTCTAACTGGCCTAAATCTCTCTGCAAGTTTTGAAAGCCTACTTCATTATCCACAATGCCACCTATCTTAGTATCATCTGCATACTTACTAATCCAATTTACCACCCCATCATCCAGATCATTAATGTATATGACAAACAACATTGGACCCAGTACAGATCCCTGAGGCACACCACTAGTCACCGGCCTCCAACCTGACAAACAGTTATCCACCATTACTCTCTGGCATCTCCCATCCAGCCACTGTTGAATCCATTTTACTACTTCAATATTAATACCTAACGATTGAACCTTCCCAGCTAACATTCCATGTGGAACCTTGACAAAGGTCTTACTGAAGTCCATATAGACAACATCCACTGCTTTACCCTCGTCAACTTTCCTAGTAACCTCTTCGAAAAATTCAATAAGATTTGTCAAACATGACCTTCCACGCACAAATCCATGTTGACTGTTCCTAATCAGACCCTGTCTATCCAGATAATTATATATACCATCTCTAAGAATACTTTCCATTAATCTACCCACCACTGACATCAAACTTATAGGCTGATAATTGCTAGGTTTACTCTTAGAACCCTTTTTAAACAATGGAACCTCATGAGCAATACGCCAATCCTCCGGCGCAATCCCCGTTTCTAATGACATTTGAAATATTTCTGTCAGAGCCCCTGCTATTTCTACACTAACTTCCCTCAAGGTCTTAGGGAATATCCTGTCAGGACCCGGAGACTTATCCACTTTTATATTCTTTAAAAGTGCCAGTACTTCCTCTTCTTTAATCATCATAGTTTCTATAACTACCCTACTTGTTTCCCTTACCTTACACAATTCAATGTCCTTCTCCTTAGTGAATACCGATGAAAAGAAATTGCTCAAAATCTCCCCCATCGCTTTTGGCTCCACACCTGTCCACTTTGATTCTCTAAGGGACCAATTTTATCCCTCACTATCCTTTTGCTATTAATATAACTGTAGAAACCCTTTGGATTTATTTTCACCTTACTTGCCAAAGCAACCTCATATCTTCTTTTAGCTTTTCTAATTTCTTTCTTAAAATTATTTTTACATTCTTTATATTCCTCGACACCTCATTTACTCCATGCTGCCTATATTTATTGTAGATCTCTCTCTTTTTCCTAATCAAGTTTCCAATACCCCTTGAAAACCATGGCTCTCTCAAACTTTTAACCTTTCCTTTCAACCTAACAGGAACATAAAGATTCCGTACCCTCAAAATTTCACCTTTAAATGACCGCCATTTCTCTATTACATCCTTCCCATTAAACAAATTGTCCCAATCCACTCCTTCTAAATCCTTTCACATCTCCTCAAAGTTAGCCTTTCTCCAATCAACAATCTCAACCCTGGGTCCAGTCCTATCCGTCTCCATAATTATATTGAAACTAATGGTATTGTTATCACTGGACTCGAAGTGCTCCCCAACACATACCTCCGTCACCTGACTTATCATTCCCTAATAGGAGATCAAACACTGCTCCTTCTCGAGTTGGTACCTCTATGTATTGCTGCAAAAAAACTATCCTGCACACATTTTACAAACTCCAAACCATCCAACCCTTTTACAGTATGGGCTTCCCAGTCTATGTGTAGAAAAGTAAAATCTCCCACAATCACAACTTTGTGCTTACTACAAATATTTGCTATCTCCTTACAAATTTGCTCCTCCAATTCTTGTTCCCCATTAGATGGTCTATAATACGCCCCTATAAGTGTTAGTATACCTTTCCCGTTCCTCAATTCCACCCAAATAGTCTCCCTAGACGAGCCCTCTCATCTATCCTGCCAAAGCACTGCTGTAATATTTTCTCGGACAAACAATGCAATACCTCCCCTCTTGCCCTTCCAATTCTGTCATACCTGAAGCAACAAACTCCAGGAATATTTAGTTGCCAATCACACCCCTCCTACAACCATGTTTCACTAATAGCTACAACATCATATTTCCAGGTATCAATCCATGCTCTAAGCTCATCCACCTTTCTTACAATGCTCCTAGCATTAAAATACATGCATTTAAGAAACTCTCCACCTCCTCCTCTCTGTTTATCCCTAACAATGCAATCAACTTTATTATTTTTTTCTTCCTTCTCCCCTACATCTTCGGTCTCAGTGCTCCCCTTCTCTATCACCTGCCTATCCTCCCTCACACATTGTCTACTAGCTTTCTCTATTTGCGAACTAACCTCCTCTCTCCTAGTCTCTTCAATATGATTCCCACCCAACCATTCTAGTTTAAAGTCTCCCCAGTAGCCTTAGCAAATCTCTCTGCCAGGATATTGGACCCCCTAGGATTCAAGTGTAACCAGTCCTTTTTGTACAGGTCACACCTCCCCCAAAAGAGGTCCCAATGATCCAGAAACTTGAATCCCTGCCCTGCTTCAATCTCTCAGCCACACATTTATCCTCCACCTCATTCCATTCCTACTCTCACTGTCGCGTGGCACAGGCAGTAATCCCGAGATTACTACCTTTGTGGTCCTTCTTCTCAACTGCCTTCCTAACTCCCTATATTCTCCTTTCAGGACCTTTTCCCTTTTCCTACCTATGTCATTGGTACCTATATGTACCACAACCTCTGTCTCCTCAGCCTGCCACTTCAGGATATCTTGGACGCTATCAGAAACATCCTGGACCCTGGCACCAGGGAGGCAAACTACCATCCGGGTCTCCTGATTGCGTCCACAGAATCATCTGTCTGACCCCCTAACTATGGAGTCCCCTATTACTACTGCCTTCCTCTTCCTTTCCCTACCCTTCTGAGCTACAGGGCCGGACTCTGTGCCGGAGGCATGGCCACTGTTGCTTCCCCCAGGTAGGCTGTCCCCCCCAACAGTACTCAAACAGGAGTACTTATTGTCAAGGGTACAGCCACTGGGGTACTCTCTAGTTACTCTCTAGTACCTGACTCTTCCCCTTTCCTCTCCTAACCGTGACCCACCTGTCTTAGTTTGCAAACTGGAATAGTTTGCAGCTAGGGGGTATTTTCATCAATTCAACTTCTCCTTGAGAGTCACGGTGGGGAAGGTTGGGGAGTCACTGTGGGGAAGGTTGGGGAATAACGGTGGGGAAGGTTGGGAGTCACGGTGGGGAAGGTTGGGGAGTCACTGTGGGGAAGGTTGGAGAGTCACGGTGGGGAAGGTTGGGGAGTCACTGTGGGGAAGGTTGGGGAGTCACGGTGGGGAAGGTTGGAGAGTCACGGTGGGGAAGTTTGGGGAGTCACGGTGGGGAAGGTTGGGGAGTCACAGTGGGGAAGTTTGGGGAGTCACTGTGGGGAAGGTTGGAGAGTCACGGTGGGGAAGGATGGGGAGTCACGGTGGGGAAGGTTGGGAGTCACGGTGGGGAAGGTTGGAGAATCACGGTGGGGAAGGTTGGGGAATCACGGTGGGGAAGGTTGGAGAGTCACGGTAGGGAAGGTTGGGGAGTCACGGTGGGGAAGGTTGGGGAGTCACTGTGGGGAAGGTTGGGGAGTCACGGTGGGGAAGGTTGGGGAGACACGGTGGGGAGGGTTGGGAATCACGGTGGGGAAGGTTGGAGAATCACGGTGGGGAAGGTTGGGGAGTCACGGTGGGGAAGGTTGGGGAGTCACGATGGGGAAGGTTGGGGAATCACGGTGGGGAAGGTTGGGGAGTCACGGTGGGGAAGGTTGGGGAATCACGGTGGGGAAGGTTGGAGAGTCACGGTGGGGAAGGTTGGGAGACATGGTGGGGAAGGTTGGAGAATCACGGTGGGGAAGGTTGGGGAGTCACGGTGGGGAAGGTTGGAGAATCACAGTGGGGAAGGTTGGGAATCACGGTGGGGAAGGTTGGGGAGTCACGGTGGGGAAGGTTGGAGAATCACGGTGGGGAGGGTTGGGAATCACGGTGGGGAAGGTTGGGGAGTCATGGTGGGGAAGGTTGGGGAGACACGGTGGGGAGGGTTGGGAATCACGGTGGGGAAGGTTGGGGAGTCACGGTGGGGAAGGTTGGAGAATCACGGTGGGGAGGGTTGGGAATCACGGTGGGGAAGGTTGGGGAGTCATGGTGGGGAAGGTTGGGGAGACACGGTGGGGAAGGTTGGGGAGTCATCTTGGGTAAGTTGGATAGACTCTGTGGGAAGAGTTGGATAGTCACACTGTCGGAATCTGTGTTACCATCCGGCAGTGGAGGAGGTCCCCAGTGGAAGTCTCTTCACGCTGGAGTGCTTCTGTACAGTGGGGGCCTGGGGTGGAAGGTACTATATTGCATCGGGCAGTCCCGTACAACAGGTTCCTGAGCAGTTCACTGACAGTCCGTCCAGCTGTCCATTCTGTGGCCGGGAGGAGTCCGTGTCCCACGCGTTTACGGAATGTGAGAGGCTGCAGCCCCTCTTTGAGTTTCTCAGGGGGCTGCTGAGGTTCTGGCTGCCCTTTGGTCCCACGCTCCTCATCTCCGGCTACCCAGTTCGGAACGGGCGGGACGGGATCTCCGGGAAGGCCTGGCCAAGATGGCCATTCACGGGTCTGGCAGACGGAAAGTGGCGCGTTCGCCCGGGCCGACTGCCTACTCCTCTGCCGAGGGTACGTTTGTGCCCGCTGTCTCCGGAGAGGGAGCACGCGGTTGCCATGGGTACAGTGGGGGACGTCCGGGAGCGATGGGCCCCTCGGGGCATTGACTGTTTTATAGACGGTGGTAATCATATTTTAATCTGACTATACTGTCTTGTAAATATTGAATGTCTGTATCTTGTGTATATGTGTTGTAAATAAACTTTTATAGTTTTGTAAAAAAAAGGAGGCAGAGCTATCACGCCAATGAGGAGATATCTGAATCAAACAACACTTGTGCTGAAATCCTGCTCGATATAGTCAGCTTTGTGCTGTAATGGTAGTGAATACTGACAGCAACACACACAAAATGCTGGAGGAACCCTGCAGGCTAGGCAGCATCTATGGAAAAGAGTAAACAGTCGACGTTTCAGGCGGTGTCGTTATCTGTTTACTTTTTTTCATAGATACTGCCTGGCCTGCTGAGTTCCTCCAGCATTATGAATGTGTTGCTTTGATTTCCAGCATCTGCAGAGTTTCTCATTTGTGAATACCGGCAGTCTTGTTATCTACAACTGCAATTCTTGGAGGAATAAGTCTGAAAAACTGACAGAGAAGGGGAGGAGGAGCGGTGAAGAGAGGGAGAAGGAGAGTGTATGAGAGTTAGATCTATATATATATATACTGAGAGAGCGAGGGAGCTGGCTGGAAAACAGGTGTGAAAATGTGAAAAGAATTTACTGGGAGCAGTTATTCATATGCTAATGAGCATACAAAACAATCCCTCTCTGCTACAGAGAGTTTGCATGCTTTCATGTTAACTTCTGCTTGTCTAAAACCTCCCTTTCAACAAGGTAAAAATCCCTGTGCACAATATTCACATTCTATCACACTTCAATCTCACATCAGTTAAAAATATAAAGAGAAGTAGTGCTTTGTGCTTTGAAGAGAGTAAGAAATCTGAACAGATGAATAGTGCAACAGTTTACAGTGCCAACTCTCTGTAAGGAGTTTATACGTTCTTCCTTTGATCATGTAGCTTTCCTCCGGGTGCTCCCGTCTCCTCTCTTATCACGTATTAGTAAATTGTGGGCACGCTATTTTGGTACCGGAGGCATGGTGATACTAGCGGACTGCCCCCAGGACATCTTCAGACTGTGTTGCCCTTTGACACAATTTCAATACATTTCACTGTATTCTTTGATGTTTCAATGTGCGTGTGACAAATAAAGCTCATCATTGGATCTCTTTAGTTGGTCTTGTGGGCCCTCGAACCTCTTCTACCATTCAGTGGGATGTTGATCTATCTCAGCACGAAGCAGACCGCTCGGCCCATCTGCTCCAGTCCACCAAGATGCTCATCTAGGCAAGTACCATTCAGCATTCGAATCAGGTTTATAATCACTGGCATGTGTCATGAAATTTGCTGTTCTCTGGCAGCAGTATGGTGCAGAACATAAAATAAACCATAAATTATAATTAGTATGAAATATATTTGCATAAATGTGTGTGTGTGAGAGTGAGTGTGCGTATGTGTGTGTGTGTGAGTGTGTCTGTGTGTGTGTGTGTCTGAGTGTGTGAGTGTGTGTGTGTCTGTGTGTGAGAGTGAGTGTGCGTATGTGTGTGTGTGTGTGTGTGTGTGTTTAATAGAAAACCAATCACTTGCTCTGGCAACTCATTCCATACACTGTCCACTGTACAGGTGAAAAAGTCCCCCCTCCCCCCCGAGGTTCCTATTAAAATCTCCCCTTTCTCATGTTAAATCTATGCCCTCTAGAGCTTGAGAGACCATGCTCTCTTCTCGCTGCTGCCATCAGGAAGGAGGTACAGGAGCCTCCGGACCTACACCACCAGGTTCAGGAACAGTTATTACCCTCAACCATCATGCTCTTGAACCAGAGGGAATAACTTCACTGAACTTCATTTGCCCAATCACTGAAATGTTACCGCAACCTATGAACTCATTTTCAGGTACTCTTCATCTCGTATTTTAAATATTTATTACTTATTTCTTATGATTTTTTCTTTCTTATATTTGCAGTTTGTTGTCTTTTGCACATTGGCTGTCCGCCTTGCAGTATGCAGTCTTTCATTGATTCTATTGTGTTTCTTTGTATTTACTGTGAATGCCCACAAGAAAATGAATCTCTGGGTTGTATATGGTGACTTTGATAATAAATTTACTTTAAACTTTGATTCATCAGGAACTCCTAAGAAGCTGCAGTCAAAGCATCCCAACTATTAGTTTATTATTATTATTATTATTATTATTATTTGTGTCCTGATGAAGGGTCTCGGCCCGAAACATCGACAGCGCTTCTCCCTATAGATGCTGCCTGGCCTGCTGCATTCCACCAGCATTTTATGTGTGTTGCAACTATAATTTGTGTTCATTCACTGTTCAACGAGAAATGTCCAACCTTGAGCAGTTATTGAACAGGGGCTATGGCTGAATTGGTGCTATTCCTAACCTGCCTGTGTAAGTCAGTGGCATACCAGCCTTGAGCTTGCAAATATTGTTTGAGCACCTGATTATTCTTCCTGAGGTGACTCACCACAGGAAGATCACATCAGAGATCCCACACGCTGATAACTAGCCTCTGCTGACACATCAGATCAGGGCATCATTACTTTCAATGTGGGAACCTGTTGAAAGCAACTAACGTCATTGGGCCGAGCATCACACTGGCATCAGGTCACTGCTCCAGAAGCCAGCTCAATCCAATTTGGTCCAGAGGAAGTTCATGAGAATGATTCCAGGAATGAAAAGGTTAACAATGAGGAGTGTTTGAATGCTATAGACCTGTATACACTGGAGTTTAGAAGAATAAGGGAGGATCTCATTGAAAGCTATTGAATATTGAAAGGCCTAGATAGAGTGAATGTGGAAAGGATGTTTCCTATAGTGGGGAAATCTAGGACCAGAGGGCACAACCTCAGAATAGAGGGACGTCCATTTAGAACAGAGATGAGGAGGAAATTCTTTAGTCAGAGGCTGGTGAATCTGTGGAATTCATTGCTATAGGCAGCTGTGGAGGCCAAGTCTTTGGGTATATTTACAGTGGAGGTTGACAGGTCTGTGATTACTAAAGATGTCAATGATAATGGGGCGAAGGCCGGAGAATGGCGTGGAGAGGGGCTATAAATCCCAGTTTAACATGGCACTACTGAAGCTGGGCAAAAGCTTACAGGCAATTATCAAAGCAAGCAATATGACTAAATATTCTATTAATAACACATTTCAGTGGAAATGCGTGTTGCGTGAACACCACAAACAATGAAGAGACAAAAGTAGGTGAGCCTGATCCGAGGGTCAAGGTGAGCTGGTGAGAGATGGAGTTGGAGCGTGGTCGAGGCTTGTTCAGGATGGTCGGAGTTGGAGAGAATGGAGAGTGGGGACTTTTCGGAGCCTGTCCACCTAAACCGGAAGTGAGATTGGATCAATCTAGGTGCCGGACTGATTTAGAAGCTTTGAGCATGGGCCAGCCCAGACCGTATCACTCCGATGCTCTGAGGAGAAAAGGACAAGTTCATTCAACCTATTCTCATAAGGTATGCTTGCCAATCCAAGCAATATCCTTGTAAATCTCCTCTGCACTCTCTCTATAGTATCCACATCCTTCCTGTAGCGAGGTGACCAGAACTGAGAACGGTACTCCAAGCGGGGTCTGACCAGGGTCCTAGATAACAGTAGCATTACCTCATGGCTCTTGCACTCAATCCCACAGTTGATGAATGGCAACACACCTTACACCTTCTTAGCACACAGTCAACCTGCACGGACACGGACCCCAAGATCCCTCTGATCCTCCACACTGTCAAAAGTCTTACCATTAATACTATAATCTGTCTTCAGCTTTGACCTATCAAAATGAACCACGTCACACTTATTTGCCACTTCTCAACCCAGTTCTGCATCCTATCAGTGTCCCGCAGTAGCCGCTGACAACCCTCCAGACTATCCACAATATCCCCAACTTTTGTGTCATCAGCAAACTTACTAACCCACCCTTCTACGTCTTCATCCAGGTCATTTATAAAAATCACAAAGAGGAGGGGTCCCAGAACAGATCCCTGCGGAACACCACTGGTCACCATTCCCCATGCAGAATATGAAACATCTACAACCACTCTTTGCCTTCTGTGGGCAAGCCAATTCTGGATCCATAAAGCAATGTCCCCTTGGATCCCATGCATCCTTACTTTCTGAAGGGGACTTGCATGGGGAACTTTATCAAATGCCTTACTGACATCCATATACACTATATCCACTGCTCTACCTTCATCCTCAAAGAATTCAATCAGGCTTGTAAGGCATGATCTGCCCTTAACAAAATCATGCTGACAATCCCTAATCAGATTATGTCTCTCTAAATGTTCATAAATTTTGCTTCTCAGGATCTTCTCCAACAACTTGGCCACCACTGAAGTAAGACTCACTGGTCTATAATTTCCTGGGTTATCTCTACTCCCTTTCTTGAACAAGGGAACAAATTTTGCAACCTTCCAATCCTCTGGTACTTTTCCCATCTCGATTGATGATACAAAGATCATTGACAGAGGCTCAGCAACCTCCTCCCTCCCTTTCCACAGTAGCCTGGGGTATATCTCATCCGGTCCCGGCAACTTATCTAACTTAATGCTTTCAAAAGCTCCAGCACATCCTCTTTCTTAATGTCTATATGCTCAAGCATTTCAGTCACTGTAAGTCATCCTCACAATTGCCAAGGTCCTTTTCCGTAGTGAATACTGAAGCAAAGTATTCATGAAGAACCTCTGCTACCTCCTCCAGCTCCATGCACACGTTTCCACTATCGCACTGGATTGGTCCTATTCTCACATGGCTTGTCCTTTTGCTCTTCACGTCTTATACAATTTCAATATAACATCCCATCTTCTGTACTCAATACATTAATTTATGAAGGTCAATGTGCCAAAAGCTTTCTTTAAGACCCTATCTGCCTGTGACATCACTTTCAATGAATTATGGACCTGTATTCCCAGGTCTCTTTGTTCTACCACACTCCTCAGTGCCCTACCTTTCACTGAAGTGCAGAACCTCACACTTGTCTGCATTAAATTCCGTTTGCCATTTTTCAGCACCATTTTCCAGCCGATGCAGATCCCTCTGCAAGCCATGATAGCCTTCCTCACTGTCCACTAGACCCCCAATCTTGGCGTCATCCCCAAATTTGCTGATCCAGTTAACCACATTATCATCCAGATCATTGTTTAGACAAAAAACAAAGGACCCAGCACCAATGTCTGCTACACACCACTAGTCACAGCCTCCAGTCAGAGAGACAACCCCCTACTGCCACTCTTTGGCTTCTCCCTCAAAACTAATGGTGAATCCAATTTACTACCTCATCTTGAATGCCAAGTGACTGAACCTTTTTGACCAGCTTCCCATGTGGGACCTTGTTAAATACCTTGGTAAAGTCCATGTAGACAACATCCACCGCCTTGCCTTCATCCATTTTCCTAGTGACTTCCTCAAAAAGCTCTATAAGATTGGTTAGATGGGACCTACCAGGTACAAAGCCATGCTGACTGTCCTTATTCAGTCCATGTCTATCCAAATACATACATACCCGGTCCCTTAAAATACCATATAACAATTACAGCACCGAAACAGGCCATCTCGGCCCTTCTAGTCCGTGCCGACAAATACGTTCTAATAACTTTCCCAATAACTGATTTCATTCTCACCGGCCTGTAATTTCCTGGTTTCTGTTTGAGCCTTTTTTTAAACAGCAGAGCAACATTGACTCCAATCCTCTGTTACCTCTCCTGTCACTAAGGATGTTTTAAATATCTCTGCTAGGGGGTCCAGCAATTTTTGCACTTGCCTCTGGTAGGGTCTGATGGAATGCCTTGTCAGGCTCTGGGGATTTATCCACCCTGATTTACCTCAGGGTTGCAAACACCTCCTCCTCTGTAATCTGTACAGTGTCTATGAAGTTGATGCCCAATTTGCCTTGCTTCTATGGACTCTGTATCCTTCTCCCAAGTAAATACAAAGGCATAGAATGCATTTAAGATCTCCCGCATCTGTTTTGGCTCCACACATAGATTACCATTCTGGTCTTCCGGAGGATCACTGTAGTTTCTAGAAGTCCTTATGCTGTTAACATACCTATAGAATCCCTTAGGATTCTCCTTCACTTTGTCTGCTGGAGCAACTTCATGCCTTCTTTTAGCCTTCCTGATTTCTTTCTTAAGTGTACTCTTACATTTCTTGTACTCCATAAGTACCTTATTTGTTCCTACTTGCCTATATCTGCTATGCACCTTTTTTCTCTTAACTAAGGCCTCAATATCTTTACCTTTTATTCTGACAGGCACATACAAGCTTGGTACTCTCAAAATTTTGTTTTTGAAGGCCTCCCAATTTCCAAGTACACCTTTATCCCAATCCACACTTCTCAGATCATTTCTGGTAACATTAAAGTTGGCCAATTTAGAATCTCAATCCATGGATCAGACCTGTTTCTTTGTAAATTTACTTTGAAACTAATGGCATTGTTCCTGTCTGGGTGAATGTGTGCCTACGAAAACTTGCTGTATATTCAGAATTCTGAAGGAGGGGCTGAAGAGCTGATGGAAGGATTAGTAATGACCTTTCAAGAATCACTAGATTCTAGAATAGTTCCAGAAGACTGGAGATGTCACTCCACTCTTCAAGAATGGAAAGAGGCAGAAGAAAGGAAATTATAGTCCAGTTAGTCTGACCTCATGGTTGGGAAGATGTTGGAGTCGATTATTAAGGGTGAGGTCTCAGGGTACTTGGAAGCACATGATAAAATAGGCCATAATCAGCATGGTTTCCTCAAGGGAAAATCTTACCTGACAAATCTGTGTAGGATTTGTAGGAGTGACAAAGGAAAATCGGTTGGTGTTGTGTTCTTGGATTTTCAGAAGGCCTTTGACAAGGTACCACACATGAGCCCATGGTATTATGGGAAATATTCCAGCATGGATAAAGCAGTGACTGATTGGCAGTAGGCAAAGAGTGGGAATAAAGGGAGCTTTCTCTGGTTGGCTGTGGTGACTAGTGGTGTTCCACAGGGTCTGTGTTGGGACTGATTTTTTTTACAGTATATGTCAATAATTTGGATGATATAATTGATGGCTTTGTTGCAAAGTTTGCTGACAATATGAAGATAGGTGGAGGGGCAGGTAGTTTTGAGGAAATAGACAGACTACAGAAGGACTTACGCATATTAGGATAATGGGCAAAGAGACGGCAGATGGAATACAGTCTTGGGATATGTATGGACATGCACTTTGGTAGAAGAAATGAAAGGGTTGACTATTTTCTAAACAGAGAAAAAATACAAACAACTGAGACGCAACAGGACTTGGGAGTCCTTGTGCAGGATGCCCTAAAGGTTAATTTGCAGGTTGAGTCTGTGGTGAGGAAGGCAAATGCTAGCATTCATTTCAAGAGGACGAGAATATAAAAGCAAAGATATAATACTAAAACTTTATAAAGCACTGGTGAGGCCTCACGTGGAGTATTGTGAGCAGGTTTGGGCCCCTTATCTTAGAAAGGATGTGCTGAAACTGGAGAGGGTTCAAAGGAGGTTCATGAAAATGATTCCAGGATTGAATGGTTTGTCATTTGAAGAGGCCTGTATTTATTAAAATTCAGAAGAATAGGGAAGACAATTCAACTCTATCGAATGGTGAAAGGCCTTCATAGAGTGGATGTCGAGAGGGTGCTTCCTGTGGTGGGAGAGTCTAAGACCAGAGGATACAGCCTCAGAATAGAGGATGTTCTTTTAGAATGGAGATGAGGAGGAATTTATTCAGCCAGAGGGTGGTGAATCTTTGCCACTCACTGTTGTGGAGGCCAAATCTTTATGTATACTTAAGCCAGAGGTTGATATACTCTCAATTGGTCAGGGCATGAAGAGTTAAGGGGAGAAGGTAGGAGATTGGGGCTGTGAGGAAAATTGGATCAGCCATGATGAAACGGCGGAGCAGACTCGATGGACCAAATAGCCTAATTTTGCTCCTATATCTTATGGTCTTATGGTCTTATTCCCAAACCAAAAGCTGTGGCTGAACCAGGAGTTTCATTGTCTACTGAGGGCTAGACCTATGGCGTTTATCTCTGGTGATCCAGGCCTGTACAAGAAAAGCAGGTATGAATTGCAGAGGGCTATTTCAAGAGTGAAGAAACAATTCCGAGCAATGGTGGAGCCACCATTGAATGCACATAAACTCTGGCAGGGTTTGCAGGGCACTACTTCCTACAAAGTGAAACCCAATAGCATGAATGGCAGCGATGCTTCACTACCAGATGAACTCAACGCCTTCTATGCGCACTTTGAAAGAGAGAACACAACTACAGCTGTGAAGATCCCTACTGCACCTGATGACCCTGTGATCTCCAAGGCCAATGTCAGGCTGTCTTTCAATAGGCCCTAATGGAGTACCTGGTGAGGCTGTGAAAACTTGTACCAACCTACTGGTGGGTGCATTCAAGAACATTTTCAACCTCTCATTGCTATGGTCGGAAGTTCCCACCTGCTTCAAAAAGGCAACGATTATGCCAGTGCTTAAGAACAGTAGAGTGAGCTGTCTTAATGACTATCATCCAGTAGCACCCATATCTACAGTGATGAAATGCTTTGAGAGGTTAGTCATGGCCAAAATCAACTTCTGCCTCAGCATAGGCCTGGACTCACTGCAATTTGCCAATCGCCTCAATTGGCCTATGGTAGACGCAATCTCAATGGCTCTTCACATGGTCTTAGATCACCTGGACAATACAAACACCTATGTCAGGATGCTGTTCATTGACTAAAGTTCAGTGTTTAACCCAATCATTTCTACAGTTCTGATCGATAAGCTACAGAATCCGGGTCTCTGTATCTCCCTCTGCAACTGGATCCTCAACTTCCAAACCAGAAGACCACAATCTGTGATGATTTGGTATTAATAACTCCTCCTCGCTGATGATCAATGCTGACACACCTCAGGGGTGTGTGCTTAGCCTACTGCTCTTCTCTCTCTGTACCCATGGCTGTATGGCTAGGCACAGCACAAATGCCATCTGTAGATTTGCTGATGATACAGTCTCAGATGGAGATGAGAGGGTGTACAGGAGCAAGATTTACCAGCTAGTTGAGTGGTGTCATAGCAACAATCTTGCACTCAATGTCTATAAGACCAAAGAGCAGATTGTGGACTTCAGGAAGGGTAAGACGAGGGACCGTGAATCAATCCTCATTGAGGGATCAGAAGTGGAGAGAGAAGCAGTTTCAAGTTCCTGGGTGTCAAGATCTCTGGCGATCGAACCTGGTCGCAACATATTGATACAGTTATGAAGATGGCAAGACAGCAGCTATACTTCATTAGGAATTTGAGGAGATTTGGTTTGTCACCTAAGACACACAAAAACTTCTACACATGTACTGTGGAGAGCATTCTGACAGGCTGCATCACTGTCTGGTATGGGGTGGTGGGGGGGCTACTGCACAGGACCAAAAAAAGCTACAGAAAGTTGTAAAATTAGTCAGCTCCATCTTGGGTCTCCATCTTGGCCTCTGTAGTCTCTAAGACATCTTCAAGGAGTGGTCTCAAAAAGACTGCGTCCATCATTAAGGGCGCCCATCACCTAGGACATGCCCGCTTCTTGTTGTTAAGGAGGTACAGGAGCCTGAAGGCACACAGTCAGCGATTCAGGAACAGTTTCTTCCCCTCTGCCATCCAATTCCTAAATGGCTACTGAACACATGAACACTGCCTCACTTTTATTATTTCTGTTTTTGCACTATCTTTAATTTAACTATTTAATATGCATATATATACTTACTGTAACCGATTTATTTATTTGTCTATATTATCAAGTATTGCATTGTTCTGCTGCTGATAAGATAACAAATGTTATGGCATATGCTGGTGATAATAAATCTGATTCTGATTGTGGTAATTGGATGCAAAATGTTCCCCTACACAAACTTCTGTCACCTGGCGACTCAGTCCCTAAAAGCCGATCCAGTATCGTACTCTCGCCTGTTGGAAATTCTACATACTGATGGAGGAGACTTCCTTGAACATATTTGACAAACTCTATCCCATGTGGTCCTTTTACAGCATGGGATTCCCAGCCAATATGTGGAAAGCTAAAATCACCTATCACAACTTTGTAGAAACATAGAAACATAGAAAACATACAGCACAATACAGGCCCTTCGGCCCACAAAGCTGTGCCGAACATGTCCCTACCTTAGAACTACCTAGACTTACCCATAGCCCTCTATTTTTCTAAGCTCCATGTCGCCATCCAGGAGTCTCTTAAAAGACCCTATCGTTTCCGCCTCCACCCCCACCTCTGGCAACCCATTCCATGCACTCACCACTCTGCATAAAAAACTTACCCCTGACATCTCCTCTGTATCTACTTCCAAGCACCTTTAAACTATGCCCTCTCATGCTAGCCATTTCAGCCCTGGGGAAAAGCCTCTGACTATCCACACGATCAATACTTCTCATTATCTTGTACACCTCTACCAGGTCACCTCTCATCCTCCGTCACTCCAAGGAGAAAAGGCCGAGTTCACTCAACCTATTCTCATAAGGCATGCTCCCCAATCCAGGCAACATCCTTGTAAATCTCCTCTGCACCATTTCTATGGCTTCCAATCCTTCCTGTAGTGAGGCGACCAGAACTGATCACAGTACTCCAAGTGGGGTCTGACCAGGGTCCTATACAGCTGCAATATTTCTTGCAACAGTCTATGATCTATTTATTCAAATTTGTTTCAAATTTAACGTGGTCTGGGAATGAAGGGGTTAACATATGAGGAGTGTTTGGCAGCAGTCACTGGAATTTAGAAGAATGTGGGGAGGGGTGGAATCTCATTGAAACCTGCCAAATGCTGAAAGGACTAGATAGGGTGGATGTGGAGAGGATGTTTCCTATTGTGGGGTATTCAGAACTCGAGGGCAAAGCCTCAAAACTGAGGGGCAACCTTTTAGATCAGAAGTAAGGAGGAATTTTGTTAGCTAGAGAGAATGCTCTGCCACAGACTGCCATGGAGACCAAGTCCGTGAGTATATTCAAAGTGGAAGTTGATCATTTCCTAAATGGTAAATGCATCAAGGGATATGGCGAGAAGACAGGAGCATAGGGTTAAATGGGATACAGGATCAACCATGATGGAATGGTGGATCACTCGATGGGCTGAATGGCCTAATTCTGCTCCTGTGCCTCATGGTCTTATGTCTCAGTTCCACCCATAATGCCTCACTGAGCTCTCCAGTCTGACCTGTCTGAGCACTGCTGTGACATTTTCCATGACTAGTTTCACCACCCCTCCTCCTTTACTCCCTCCAGTTCTGTAATGTCTATAGCAATGGAACCCCAGAACACTGGGCTGCCAGTCCTGCCCCTCCTGCAACCAAGTCTCACTAATGACCATAGTGTCCTAATTGTAGGTGTTAATCCATGCCCTGAGCTTATCTGCCTTTCCTACAAAACCTCTTGCATTGAAATATTCAGATCTCTGGACACTAGTCACACCACGCTCAACCTTTTGATTCCTAACTTTGTCTGGGGTTTTACTAACATCTGCCTCCACAAGCTCTCCATTAACTGTTCCGGCACTCTGGTTCCCATCGCCCTGCAAATCAGTTTAAACCCCACTGTGCAGCATAAACAAACCTTCCCTCCAGGATATTAGACCCCTCCTGTTCAGGTGCAAACTGTATCTACTGTATAGCTCACACCTTCCCTGGAAAACAGCCCAATGATCCAAAAATCTTATGCTCTCCCTTCTACACCAACTACTTAGCCATGTGTTGAGCAGTATAATCTTTCTAGTTCTGGTCTTACAAGCACATGACATTGGTAGCAATCCTGAGATCACAACCCTTGAGCTCCTGCGCTTTATACTTAACTCTCTGAACTCCCTATGCTGATCTTCGTCACTCGCCCTACCCATGTCATTGGTGCCTACGTACATGGACCACGACTTCTGGCTGTTCACCCTCCCACCTAAGAATGTTGAGGACTCGATCCAAGATGACCTGGGCCTTGGCACCCGGGAGGCAACAAACCATCTGATAATCTCGTTCTCACCCACAGAACCTCCTGTCCATTCTCCTAACTAATGAATCCCCTTCAACCACAGCGTGCCTCTTCTCCCCTCCCATCCCTTCTGAGTCACAGAGCCAGGCTCAGTGCCAAAGACTCGACCACTGTGACTTTGCTCTATTAGGTCATCAACCCCTGACAGTATCCAAAGTCGCATACCTGGTGCTGAGGGGGGTGGCCACAAGAGTACTCTGCACTGGCTCCTTAACCCCTTACTTCTTCCCGACTGTCACCCCGTTTCCTGTGTCTAGCACCTTGGGTGTAACTACCTCTCTATATATCCTATCTATCATTCCTTCAGCCTCCCGAATGATCTGGAGTTCATTCAGTTCCAACTGCAACTGCTTAACACGGATTGTTAGGAGCTGCAGCTGGATGCACTTCTCACAGTTGTAGTCATCAGGGACACTAGAGATCTCCCTGCCTTCCCACATCCTGCACGAGGAGCATTTCACTATCCTGCCTGTCATCTCTACTGTCCTAGCTGAGCAGATATAAAGAAAGGAAGGACAATAAAACTTTACCTGGAGCTTTTCATTTCTTTGTTTTCTCTGACTGAAGCCCCGAAGAGCTAAAGCCTCAAGATCACCACTCTGACTCTGTCCACTCAGATGACAGCTTCTGCCATTGTGCTTGTCCCTGCCTTCCTTTAATTTGCTCTTGCTAATCAGCTCATACTCGGATTGGTCGCTGCTCAAAGCTCTATTACGCTGCTGTAACCTGCTGCTCCCTTTCCTACTTGGGCAGTGGTCCTGAATGAAATCCCCCCCCCCCAAAACTCCTGATGTCTGGATTAGTCACTGGTCATGGCTTTATTACGCTGCTGTGACCTGCTGCTGCTTTTTCTGGGTAGGTCTGGGTAGAGTTTGGGTAGGTCAACCTTGTATCTGCTGGGTTACCCCATGGGCAGGGATTGGGTAGATCAGCCTGGTATCTGCTGGGTTTTGGAATTGGAAATGATTTACAGTTGTTACTTGTATCAAGGTGCAGTGAAAATCTTGTCCTGCATACAGATCAAATCATTACACAGTGCATTGAGATAGAACAAGGTAAAGCAGTAACAGAATGGATAATAAAATGTAACAGGTACAGAGAGAGTGTGGTGCAAGTAGACAATAAAGTGTGAGATTATAACAAGGTAGATAGTGTTGTCCCATGAGAAAAGATTGGGTGGTCCATCGAGATTGAGTATATCCTGTTTCTTGCAGTGTGCAGTGTTTCCAAACCAGATGGAACATATTACAAGGTTCAAAGTCAAAGTAAATTTATTACCAATGTCTGTACATTCATTGGCTACTTTATTAGGTACACCAGTACATCTGCTCATTAATGCAATGATCTAATCATGTGGCAGCAACTCAATGGATAACCACATACAAATATGGTCAAAGACGAGAAAATCTGCAGATGCTGGAAATCCAAAGCCACACACTCAAAATGCAGGAGGGACTCTGCAGGCCAGGCAGCATCTGTGGAAAACAGTATACAGTTGATGTTTTGGGCCAAGACCCTTCACCAGGTCCTGATGAAAGGTCTTGGCCTGAAACATTGACAGATATGATCAAGAGGTTCAGTTGTTGTTCAGACCAAACATCAGAATGGGGAAGAAGTGTGATCTAAGTAACTTTGATGTGGAATGATAGTTGGTTCCAGACAGGATGGTTTGAGTATCTTAGAAATTGCTGATCTGGAAATTTTAACATACAACAGTCCTAGGGAGCTGGGAGGGACTTTGGGGTTCATTCTTTGGGGGTACTCCTCTGTTTTTGTGGATGGTTGTGAAGAAAAAGCATTTCAGGATGCATATTGTATACATTTCTCTGACATTAAATGTACCTTTGAAACCTGTAGTGTTTACGGATAATGGTCCAGAAAACAAAAGAAAAACATCCAGTGAGCAGCAGTTCTGTGGGTGAAAATGCCTTGTTAGTGAGAGGCCAGAGGAGAATGTCCAAACTGGTTCAAGCTGACAGGAAGGTGACAGTAACTCAAATAGCCACACGTTACAACAGTGTGCAGAAGAGCATCTCTGAATGTTCAACCTTGAAGTAGATGAGCTACAACAGCAGAAGACCATGAACCCAATAAAGTGGCCACTGAGTGTGTATGTTACCTTGAGATTCATTTTCTTGCAGGCATTTACAGGAAAACAAAGAAATACAACAGAATAGATGAAGAACTATATATAAACAAAGATTGACAAATTATGCAAAAGAAGACAAATTGTGCAAATAAAAATGAATCATACTGGGTATTCTAATCCAGAGGAACATTGTTTTGTTTGATGATATACAAAGTTCAAAGAAAATTTATTATCAAAGTACAAACGTACATATGTATCACTAGAAACAACCTAGAGATTAATTTTCTTGTGAGCTTACTCAATAACTCTATAAAATAATAACCACACACAATCAATGAAAGACTGCATCAACTAGGGCCTATCAACCAGTGTACAAAAACAAAGAAATAATAATAATAAATAAATAAGCAATAACTATTGAGGACATGAGATGAAGGGAGTCCTCGTAAATAGGTTGTGGAAACATGTCAGTGATGGGGCAAGTGAAGTTGAGTGAGGTTATCCCCTTTGATTCAAGAGGCTGATGGCTGAGGGGTAATCTGGTGGTGTGGTTCCTGAGGCTCCTGTACCTCCTTCCTCAATGCAGCAATAAGAAGAAAGCATGTCCTGGGTAGTGCGGGGTGGGGGTCCCTGATGATAGACGCTGCTTTCCTGTGACAGCATTTCATGTAGATGTGCTCAATGGCGGACAGAGTTTTGCCTGTGATCCTACTTTTTGGATGATGTGTACATAAGCCATTAAGACCATATTTCTAGGAGAATTAGGCCATTTGGCCCATTGAGCCTGCTCCGCCATTTCATCACTGTTGATCCACTTTCCCTCTCAGCCCCAATCTCCTGCCTTCCCCTTGTATCCCTTCATGCCCTGACCAATCCAGAGTCTATCGATCTCTGCCTTAAAAATACATAAGGACGTGCTCTCCACAACTGCCTATAGCAACAAATTCCACAGATTTACCACTCCCTGACTAAAGTAACTCCTCCTTATCTCCATTCTAAAAGGATATCCCTCTATTCTGAGATGGAGTCCTCTGGTTTTAGACTCTAATTCCATAGGAAACATCCTCTCCACAGCCACTCGATCAAGGCCTTCTACCATTTGGTAGGCTTCAATTAAGTTACCCTTCATTCTTCTGAATTCTAGTTAACACAGGCCCAGGGCCATCAAATGCTCTTCATATGACAAGCCATTCAATCCTGGAATAATTTTCATGAACCTCCGTTGAACCCTCTCCAGCTTCAGCACATCCTTTCTAAGATCAGGGGCCTAAAACTGCTCACAATACGTACTCCAAGTGAGGCTTCACTGGAGCTTTATAAAGTCTCAACATTACATCCTTGCTTTTGCATTCTAGTCCTCTTGAAATGAATGCTAACATCACATTTGCCTCCTTCACCACAGATTGAACCTGTATATTAACCATTAGGGAATCCTGCACAAGGTCTCCCAAGTCCCATTGCTATTCAGTTTTTTATATTTTCTCTCCATTTAGAAAATAGTCAACCCTTTCATTTCTTCTACCAAAGTGGATAGCTGTACACTTTTCAACTATGTATTCCATTTGCTAATTCTTTGCCCATTCTCTTAATCTGTTTAAATCCTTCTGTAGCTTCCCTACTGCCTCAAAATTACCCGGCCCTCTACTTATCTTCATATCGTCTGCAAACTTCTCAACAAGGCCATCGATTCCATCATCCAAATCTTTGACATATAATGTAAAAAGAATCAATGCCAAAGAAGACCCTGTGGAACAGTACTACTCACCAGCAGCCAACCAGAGAAGGCTTCCTTTATTCTCATTCTTTGCCTCCTGCCAATCAGCCACTGGTTTATCCATACTAGTATCTTTTTTGTTATACCATAGGTTCTTAACTTGTTAAGCAGCCTCATGTGTGGTACCTTGTCGAAGGCCTTCTGAAAATCCAAGTACACATCAACCAATTCTCCTTTGTTTTTCTGCTGTTATTTATTCAAATAATTCCAACAGATTTGTCAGGGTAGATTTTCCGTTGAGGAAACCATGCTGACTATGGCCTACTTTATCATGTGTTTCCAAGCACCTTGAAAACGCATCTTAAACAATCGACTCCAACATTTTCTCAACCACTGGGATCAGACTAACTGGCCTATAATTTCATTTTTTCTGCCTTTCTCCCTTCTTGAAGAGTGGAATGACATTTCCAGTCTTCCAGAACCATTCCAGAATCTAGGATTCTTAAAAGATTACTGTTAATGTCTCCACAATCTCTTCAGCTACCTCTTTCAGGGCCCTGGGGTGTACACCATCTGGTCCAGGTGACTTCTCTACCTTCAGACCTTTCAGTTTCCTAAGAACCTTCTCTCTGGTTATGGTAACTTCACAAACTTCATGACCCCCGACACCTGGAACTTCCACCATATGCTAGCGTCTTCCACAGTGAAGACTGACGCAAAATAATTATTCAGTTTGTCCGCCATTTCATTGTCCCCCATTACTACATCTTCAGCATCATTTTTCAATGGTCTGATATCCACTCTTGCCTCTCTTTTACAGTTGATGTATCTGAAGAAACTTCTCTTGTTAGCCACAGTAGTGTCATCTTTCCTTTAGAATACTTCTTCCTCTTTGGGATGTATCTTGTAGCTTCTGAATTTCTTCCAAAAATTCCAGGCAGTGCTGCTCTGCCATCATCCCTGCTAGTGTTCTTTTCCAATCAATTCTGGTCAACTCCTCTCTCATACCTCTGTAATTCCCTTTACCCCACTGTAATATGGATATACCTAACATTAGCTTCTCCTTCTCAAATTTCAGGGTGAATTTGATCACATTATGATCACTTTCCCCTAAGGGTTCTTTTACCTTAAGCTCTCTAGTCAATTCCAATTCATTGCACAACACCCAATCCAGAATAGCTGATCCCCTAGTGGGCTCAATCACAAGCTGCTCTAAAAAGCCATCTCAAAGGCATTCTAGAAATTCCCTCCCCCCCACCACCACTTGGAATCTAACACCAACCTGATTTTCCCTATCTTCCCACATATTGAAATCCCCCTTGTAACACAGCCGCTTTGGTATGCATTTTCTATCTCCTGCTGTGATTTGTAGACATACTATTATTTGGGGGTCTGTATACCACTCCAATTAGCGTATTTTGCAGTTCCTTAGCTCTATCCACAATGATCCAACCACCTTCTGACCCTATCTCACCTCTTTCGAATTATTTGATTTTACCAGCAGCGTTATGCCAGCCCATTTGCCTTCCTGCCTGTCCTTTCAATACATTAAGCTCCCAGCTAGAATCTTCTTTCAGCCATGATACAGTGATGCCTACAACATCATATATGCCAATCTGTAATTGTGCTATCAGTTAATCTATCTTATTCCATATACTGTGCCCAATCAAATGTAACACCTTCAGTCCTGTATTCACCCTTTTTGATTTTGTCTGATTTTCACATTGTAACTCATCCTGTTGACTGCCATTTTGTCCTATCATCAGTCTCTCCTAGCCAGGAGTCTCAGTACACATTGCTTGTTTTTAAACCAACTACCCCATCTTCAGCACTATAACTCCAGTTCCCAAACCCCTGCCAAATTAATTTAAACCTACCCAAACAACTCTTGCCAACCAAGGCTACTGAACCCCTTCTGGTTCACATGTAACCCATCCCTTTTGCACAGGTTGTTCCTAGCAGAAGAGATCCCAATGATCCCCAAATCCCAAAGAACCCTAGCCCCTGGCACCAGTTCCTCAGCCACGCATTCACCTATCAAATCATCCTATTCTTACCCTCACTGGCATGTGGCACATTTGTATGGCCATACATAAAGCATACATGTATACAGTTGAATGATAATAAACTGAACATGAACTTGAACTTCAGAGTAAAACCTCCAAAACTTTGCTGTGATAATGGGAATTTATTTTGTGCCGTTTATAATGATTCATATCACTATTTCACTCTATGTGGCACCCCTAGAGAAATCAGCCCCAAACTCAAAGCAGGATTGCCTGCCGTACTAATGGTAAACTGGAACTTTATTGCTTTTGCTAAGCAACACCACATAAAACTAGTTTATTCAAGCAGAGTGGAGGGAGTTGTTTGATGGTCTGAAACGACACTAACCCTCCTTCGTACAAAAATCCTTACAGCCCACAAAGAGAGCGATGTGTTAACAGTGGATTCAACCCCTAAAACTAAAAGGGATGCAGACTCAGTTGACACTTGAATGCCAGCTCAAAACATACTTATTTACCCACAGAGTTAAAGAAACAGGCCCTTTGGCCCATCTAGTCCATGCTGAACCACTTACTGACTAGTCCCAATGGCCTGCACCTGGACCATTGCCCTCCATACCAGTATCATCCATGTACCTATCCAAACTTTGCTTAAAAGTTGAAACCAAGATCACACTTCCTCCACCCTTTGAGTGAAGACGTTCCTCCTCATGTTCCCCTTAAACATTTCACCTTTCACTCTTAACCCATGACCTCTAGTTGTAGTCTCACTCAGTGGAAAAAACCTGCTTGATTTTATCCTATCCATACCCCTCATAAGTTTGTATACCTCTATCAAATCTCCCATCAATCTTCTACATTCTAGGGAATAACGTTCGAACCTATTCAATCTTTCTTTAAAAGTCCAGTCCTAGCAATATCCATGTAAATTTTCTCTGTACTCCTTCAATCTTATTGGCATCTTTCCTGTAGGTGGGTGATCAAAACTTCACACAAACTCCAAATGAGGTCTCACCAACGTCTTATACAACTTCAACATAACATCCCATCTCCTGTACTCAATACATTGATTTATGAAGGCCAATATGTCAAAAGCTTTCTTTATGACCCTATCTACCTGTGACTCCACTTTCAATGAATTATCTCACCTGTATTCCCAGATTCTGCTATTCTACCACACTCCTCAGTGCCTTACCATTCACTGTGTAAGACCTACCCTGATTGGTCCTACCAAAATGCAAAACCTCTCACTTGTCTGCATTAAATTCTATCTGCCATTTTTCAGCCCAGTTTTCCAGCTGACGCAGATCCCCTTGCAAGCCGTGATAGCCTTCCTCACTATCCACTACACCCTCAATCTTGGTGTCATTTGCAAATTTTCTGATCCAGTTAATCACATTATCATCCAGGTCATTGATATAGATGACAAACAACAGTGGGCTCAGCACTGATCCCTAAGACACTCCACTAGTCACACACCTCCAATCAAAGAGGCAAACAGCTTTTACCACTCTCTGCCTTCTCCCACAAAGCCAATGTCTAATCCAATTTACTACCTCATCCTGAATGCCAAGCCATTGAACCTTCTTGACCAACCTCTCATGCAGGATCTGGTCAAATGCCATGCTGCAGTCCATGTAGACAACATCCACTGTCTTGCCTTCATCCACTTTCCTGGTAACTTCCTTGAAAAACTCTATAAGATTGGGTATACATGACCTACCATGCATGAAGCCATGCTGACTGTCCCTAATCAGTCCCTGTCTATCCATTTCCTCATATACCCAGTCTCTTAGATTTTCCCACTACAAATTCTTGCTTTTAACTAATATCTTAGAAAAATAGAGGGCTATGGGTAATCCAAGGTAATTTCTAAAGTAAGTACATGTTCAGCACAGCTTTGTGAGCTGAAGGGCCGTATTGTGCTGTAGTATGTTCCTACCCTTGTCTTTTATTTTCATATTTATTTTTATTTTTTATGTTCATGTTTGCACTTTATCCCATTGTAAAGCATTTTGAATACATCATCTGTATGAAAAGTGCTCGATAAATAAGTTGTTATTGTTAACTCTCCCATCTGAACACGATTATAAAACAAGCATACAAACAAAAGCAAAGTTCAAAAATGCAATCCATCCACATCTGCTCCTGTATTGTCGTCACCTTCAAAACGTTTCACATTGCTTTGTGCTACACGATCCTTTGCTACTCACCACCTTTCAAACACAAGTTCAGTCCTTTCAAAACCGAGAACTACAATCACATTCCAGCAGCCTCTTTAGTTCCTTGATTACTGAAAGCTGATGAAAAATTTGCTATTTGAACACTGCTTCTTTCATATTGCACATTGTTCATGCTCCCATGGCACCCAGTTTGTCTTTTGAAAAATGACTTCTTCTATCCTGTGTCCTCCAAATAAAGCTTTTCCTGGAGTGTAGAACTCTGAAGTCATCATTCCTGTCAGTGCAGTAAATCCTACAGGACTTGTACCACTAGACGTTTTCTTCTTGTTCCCTTGCAATATTACAGAGCATCCAACTTGATCTGCTCCCACCTCCGACCCCGAGGATGTATCCTGGACCCCGAACATGGCCCCTGAGGATGCATCCTGGACTCCAACCACTGTCCCTCGGGATGCATTGTATATTCTAACTACTCATCGAATAAAAGAATTTGTGCTTCTTTCATTCTTGATCCTTGTCAATTGCTTTTATTCTCTGCGCCTCAATCAGAGTTTTCCTTTCTTGACTTGATGTGCAGCCTATAAGAGTAAAATTCATACATCTGAACTTTTAGCCACCTCTTCTGTTCCAAGAAGAATCCCGAACTTTCCTGCATATATCACATGCTCTCTTCTCATTGCTACCATCAAGGAGGAGGTACAGGAACCTGCAGAGACACACTCAATGTTTTAGGAACAGCTTCTTCCTTCCTGCCATCAGATTACTGAATCAACAATGAACCTGTTTACATTACCTATTTTTTCCTTTTTTACTCTCTTTTTGCACAAATTAATTTAATTTTTAAAAATACATCTCTTATTGTAATTTATATTTTTACTATTATGTGTTGCAATGTGTTGCTGCTGCAAAACAATAATTGTCGCGACACTTATCGGTGATATTAAACCTGATTTTGATTCTGGAGGATATACTTGCGCTGGTGTCTGGCCACCATCACCACAATGAATTGCCAGATTGCTGTTCCTGGGAGTTAGCTGCGGGTAGGTTCACGGCTGCATGCACTACATTCAGAACTCCATCACTTGCAAAACCGTTCGGAACTCCTGAGTGAAACACAAGATGCTGAATGAACTTAGCGGGTCAGGCGGCATCTATAGAGGGAAACAAAGAGTCAACGTTTCAGGTTGAGACCCTTCATTCTATCCTGATGCTGCCTAACTCAGAGTTCCTCCAGGATTTTGTGCTTTGCTCAAGATGACTGTCTCTTGTGTCCTCTTGTGTCCTCCTGTGCTTGTGAACGGATTATAGAAATCTCAGCATTTCATTCTCCTGGAGAAAAATTACTAAATGATAGCAGCTTCAGCCTGCATTAAAAGCATATTCACAAGCAGACCAAAGGCTCAACAAGGCAGTGTGTGTATCAATCCCTCCCACTGTCTCACCCACACGTTGCTCACTGATTCAAATCATTTGGAGTTCCATGATGTTAATTAAGTTAAGTTAAGTTAAGTTAGAGAAATCTACAAGCAAATTAAATATAAACTCACAGGAAGCAAAGTACAGAGTGCACTATACCAACAGACACAGTTGGCTGTGAAGGCCAAGTTGTTGGGGATATTTAGAGTGGGAGTTGATTGGTTCTTGATTAGAAAGGATGTCATAAGTTACAGGGAAAAAACAGGAAATGGGGATGAGACAGATATTAATCATGGATTGGTAGAGCAGACTCGATAGGCCAAGTGGCCTGATTCTGCTCCTTGGCATTATGGCCTTATGGTAGAACATAGAAGCCTACAGCACATTACAGGCCCTTTGGCCCACAATGTTGTGCTGACCATGTAACCTACTCTAGAAACTGCCTAGAATTTCCCTAGTGCATAGTTCTCTATTTTTCTAAGCTCCATGTACCTATCCAAGAGGTTCTTGAAAAACCCTATCGTATCCACTTCCTCCACCACCGCCAGCAGTGTATTCCATGCACCCACCACTCTCTGAGTGAAAAATTTACCCCAACATCCCCTCGGTATCTATTTCCAAGCACCTTAAAACTCTGCGCCCTCCTGTTAGCCATTTCAGCCCTGGGAAAAAGCCTCTGACTATCCACACAATCAATGCCCCTCATCATCTTATACACCTCTATCAAGTCACCTCTCATCCTCAGTCGCTTCAAGGAGAAAAGGTCAAGTTCACTCAACCTATTCTCATAAGGTACACCCTCCAATCCAAATCGAATCAAATGTCAGGGTTCAGGGATCTATGAACAAACCCAAGTGTCCTAGTTAGAGTAGAACCATAAATGCACAGGGCCAAAGAGGGTTATTCAACCCAATGAGCTCATCAAGCAAGTGTTACCTCACATCTACCACTGGGCCCATGTGGATTGAGGAAGTGTTACCTCACATCTACCACTGGGCCCATGTAGATTGAGGAAGTGTTACCTCACATCTACCACTGGGCCCATGTGGATTGAGGAAGTGTTACCTCACATCTACCACTGGGCCCATGTGGATTGAGGAAGTGTTACCTCACATCTACCACTGGGCCCATGTGGATTGAGGAAGTGTTACCTCACATCTACCACTGGGCCCATGTAGATTGAGGAAGTGTTACCTCACATCTACCACTGGGCCCATGTGGATTGAGGAAGTGTTACCCATCGTCTATCACTGCGTCCATGATCCATGACTCTCCGAATGTACATCTAAGTATTGTTTAAATATGGTGAACATTTCATCCTGACAACACTGAGCCCAGACCCCAAAACCCATTTGTCATTACCTTTCTAATCTTACTACTAATTATATTGCTTATTGTTATCTCCTCTCTAAAGAAAACACACCCTGTCACCTTATTGAATACCCATCCATTTCATCTGGGACTGGCAGTTTATGAAGTTAGAGATACTGAACACCTTGCTACCTCCTTCTTTACTGTGTTCATGCCTTCCAATTTCATACATATATGGGATCTTGCCGTGTGCAAATTGGCTTCCATGTTTCCAGCATCAGATCAGTGATGATCAACTAAACAACAGGTATCAGCTCACCAGGACATAGCAAGGTTGGAAAAAACAAAAGAATAAATACGGTGTCCCTCGTTGGTAGTGAAACATTAGATTGATCTTTGAGTAGGTTAAAAAGTCAGTACAGTATCGGGGGATAAGTGGCCTGTACGGTGCAGTAGTGTTCTATGTTCTGTACCCTCTTCATCACTACATTCTACTCTGTGTTAGCATCTACAAGCAATTACTGTTTCCATTGACATCCCACGCATTATTACCTGCTGCAGACAGATAGTATAACAGACCAGATACATCTTCTGAACAGACAGATGTGTAACAGGCAAGATTCAAATTCTGTCAGACAGGTCTGTAACAGGCAAGATTCAAATTCTGGACAGCCAGGTGTGTAACAGACCAGATACACTTCCTGGACAGTCAGGTGTGTAACAGATCAGATACAGCTTCCAGACAGACAGGTGTGTAACAGGCAAGATACATATTCTGGACAGACAGGTCTTTAACAGACTAGATATACCTTCTGGACTGACAGGTGTGTAACAGGCAAGATACATATTCTGAACAAACAGGTGTGTAACAAATCAGATACCCCTTCTGGAGGGACAGGTGTGTAACAGACAAGATGAACCCTTTGGATAGACAGGTGTGTAAGAGACCAGATACAACCTCTGGCCAGACAGGTGTGTAAGAGACTAGGTACACCCTCTGGACAGACAGGTGTGCAACAGGCAAGATACATCGTCTGGATAGACAGGTGTGTAATAGACAAAATCAATCTCAGAAAAGATAGGTGTGTAACAGACCTGATACACCCTCTCAACAGATAAGTGTTACGAGCCAGATACGCTTTCCAGACATACAGGGGTGTAACAAACCAGATACATCCTCTGGACTGACAGGTGTGTATTGACACGTGTCTACTTGCACTGGATCTCAGCCCTCCATGCTTCTACTGTCCATCTATCTATCCAAACTTCTCTTAAACTTGGAGATCAAGCTTGCATGCATCATTTGTGCAGGCAGCTTGTTCCACCCTCTGAATGAAGAGGCTTCCCCTCATGTTCCCCTTAAACATTTCACCTTTCACTCTTAACCCATGATCTCTGGCTGTAGTCCCACCCAAGCTCAGCAGAAAAGGCTTGTTTGCATTTACCCTATCTATACCCCTCATAAACTTGTATTTCTTTATCAAAATCTCCCCTCAGTTTTCTACATTCTAAGGAATACAGTCCTCACGTATTCAACCATTCCTCATAACTCAGACTCTCCAGACCTGGCAACATCCTTGTCCATTTTCTCTTGCATTCTTGTACTTGTTGTAATTTCCTCTACAATTATTTAATGTTATTTCCAGTACACAAGTGTAAAGGAGAGTGCAATAATTGTGACTCTGAATCCGATGCAACACACACACACACACACACACACACACACACACACACACACACACACACACACACACACACACACACACACACACACACACACACACACACACACACACACACACAGAGTTTCACATATTGTGCACTCTCTCACATGCTACATATGGTACACGGTAAGGGAACGATGAAATGGAGTTATTCACATTGCATTCGGGGCTGCCTGACTGGTGAATACTCATCACTGCTGGTGGAGTTACACCTGCATTGCCTTAATGTTAGATAGATAGATAGATACTTTATTCATCCCCATGGGGAAATTCAACTTTTTTTCCAATGTCCCATACACTTGTTGTAGCAAAACTACTTGCATACAATACTTAACTCTGTAAAAAATATGATATGCATCTAAATCACTATCTCAAAAAGCATTAATAATAGCTTTTAAAAAGTTCTTAAGTCCTGGCGGTAGAATTGTAAAGCCTAATGGCATTGGGGAGTATTGACCTCTTCATCCTGTCTGAGGAGCATTGCATCGATAGTAACCTGTCGCTGAAACTGCTTCTCTGTCTCTGGATGGTGCTATGTAGAGGATGTTCAGAGTTATCCATAATTGACCGTAGCCTACTCAGCGCCCTTCGCTCAGCTACCGATGTTAAACTCTCCAGTACTTTGCCCACGACAGAGCCCGCCCTCCTTACCAGCTTATTAAGACGTGAGGCGTCCCTCTTCTTAATGCTTCCTCCCCAACACGCCACCACAAAGAAGAGGGCGCTCTCCACAACTGACCTATAGAACATCTTCAGCATCTCACTACAGACATTGAATGACGCCAACCTTCTTAGGAAGTACAGTCGACTCTGTGCCTTCCTGCACAAGGCATCTGTGTTGGCAGTCCAGTCTAGCTTCTCGTCTAACTGTACTCCCAGATACTTGTAGGTCTTAACCTGCTCCACACATTCTCCATTAATGATCACTGGCTCCATATGAGGCCTAGATCTCCTAAAGTCCACCACCATCTCCTTGGTCTTGGTGATATTGAGACGCAGGTAGTTTGAGTTGCACCATATCACAAAGTCCTGTATCAGTTTCCTATACTCCTCCTCCTGTCCATTTCTGACACACCCCACTATGGCCGTGTCATCAGCGAACTTCTGCACATGGCAGGACTCCGAGTTATATTGGAAGTCTGATGTGTACAGGGTGAACAGGACCGGAGAGAGTACGGTTCCCTGCGGCGCTCCTGTGCTGCTGACCACCGTGTCAGACCTACAGTCTCCCAACCGCACATACTGAGGTCTATCTGTCAAGTAGTCCACTATCCAATCCACCATGTGAGAGTCTACTCCCATCTCCGTTAGTTTGTGCCTTAAGATCTTGGGCTGGATGGTGTTAAAGGCACTAGAGAAGTCAAGGAATGTAATCCTCACAGCACAACTGACCCCCTCTAGGTGAGAGAGTGATTTGTGCAGCAAATACGTGATAGCATCCTCCACTCCCACCTTCTCCTTATACGCAAACTGAAGAGGATCCTGGGCGTGCCTGGTTTGTGGCCTCAGATTCTGTATTATCAGCCGCTCCATGGTCTTCATAACGTGCGACGTCAAGGCAACAGGTCTGAAGTCATTCAACTCCTTTGGTTGTGGTTTCTTCGGTACCGGGACAATACAGGATGTTTTCCACTGTCTGGGTACTCTTCTCTGCTCCAGGCTCATGTTGAAGATGCACTGTAGTGGTTCTCCCAGCTCAGTCGCACAGGCCCTCAGTAATCGTGGGGAAACTCCATCCGGTCCAGCCGCCTTGCTGGTACAGATCTTCCTCAGTTGACCTTCCACCTGTGCAGCCGTAATCCTGGGCGTGGGCAAGGTCTCCTGTGAGTTGGCTATTTTCCTGTGAGGGAAGTAAGCCTGGTGTGGATTTCTGCGGTGAGGATGAGATTGAGCTGTCGAACCTGTTGAAGAAGTTGTTATGCAAATATCCTGCCTATTATGCAGTGAGTTAGGTTCATTCCCTTCAAATATTGTTGGAAATAACCGTAAAGATTATGGAGAAGAGAACTGTGAACAGATTGTGTATGATAAGAGCTGAATACTGCTCACATCACATTCTTTACAGATCACTTCGTGGTCTCACCCACTTTCCCTCAAGCTTCCTGCATCACAAACCAGTCACACACAAATGCTGGTTTTACCAGATTCCTGATGAAGGAACTCAGCCAAGCAAGTCTTCCCTTTATTCCGCTCTATAGATTCTGCCCAACTTGCTGAGTTCCTCCAGCATTTTGTGCGTGTTGCTCTGGATTTGCAACACCTGCAGAATCTCTTGTGTTAATGATGTACCCCTGAGATGAGCGCACACTCCAATTCCAGTTGCTCACACATCCTTCTGGTTCCTAAACCCAGGGACTCCAACACCTATGCTGTTCTGCTCTTTTCGGAAGGTCATTACTACTTTTCTCTGCACCAAGCCTGTCCTGAAATTTCCACGTGTTGCTTAATGTTGCTATATGCTTCGGAAGGTGTTACCACATGAAGTGCACAATATGAAAATGCATTTAAAATCCAGGTCACGAGAGATGATGTGGATGCTGGAAGTTCAGAGCATCACACAAATTGCTTAAGGCACTCAGCGGGTCAGGCAGCATCTATGGAGGAGAATAAACATTTGATGTTTCAAGCTGAGACCCTTCATTGGAACTCAAGTCTTAATGACCTGAATTCAGAGTTAATATCAGAATCAGGTGTAATATCACTGTCACATGTTGTGAAATTTGCTGGTATGCAGCAGCAGTACAGTGTGACAAAAATAAAAACTGTAAATTACAAGTACCGGTATATATATTTTTTTACAAAGTTAAAGTAAATAAGTAGTGCAAAAAGAGGAACAAAAGTAGTGAGTTAGTGTCCATGGGCTCAATGCCCATTCAGAAATCTGATGGCAGAAGGGAAGAAGCTGATGCTGAATCACTGAGTGTGTGTGTCTTCAAGTTCCTGTTCAATGAGAAGCAAATTTATAGATGGCATTTGGGTTGTGACTGGCCACACAGTCATGGGTGTACACACACATCCCTGAGTTGTGCCAGAGTTGATTATCAGCGATGGAGAGATGTTATTTCTGATCTGTACAGACTGTGGTCTTCCAGGCATTTGTCACAGTGAGAACTCTAAAGATGTGATGTATGAGCTGAGCACATTTCTCACTGATGTAAACCTGCCAGCAACCAAATGTAATGTGCTGCCAATGAATTTCCAATGGTGGCTGATAATTACTTAGCCTCAAGAACCGCCTTCATTCTGTGCCAGCTACACTCTCGATCATGTGACATTAGCAGAAGGCCCACTTGGTGTCAGAACCTCAGTGTGACATCTCCACAGATTTCCAAACATTGAGGCACCCAGCAGTGATCACTGGCCACTGAAGCACACCATCAGTCTCAGATATTTACAACAACCTTTACTGGCTTAAGAATCCAAATATATTCAAGCCTCTAACTCATACGTGTTGATCTATAACTCTATATATAAACCCCAAAAGTTTGAATTAGGGTGCGTCCTGTGCATGAAAACATTATTGGATGCAAAAACTGTTCAAGCCCCATTGTTACACTGCAGCCTTAAGATAAGGATGAGTTTTATTTGTCACATGTACATGCACAGTGAAACGAATCGCTTGTGTCAACTATCAACGCAGTCCATGGACGTGTTGTGGACAGTCTGCAAGTGTTGCCATGCTTCCAATACCAACATAGCAAGTGCAAAATTTAACAACACTGTCCCGTATGTCTTAAGCATGTGGGAGGAAACCAGAGCACCTAGAAAAATCCATGTGGTCATGGGGAGAACATTCAAACTCCTTAAGGACAGTGACAGGAATTGAACTCTAATCTTACAGTCAGTGGTGTAAAGTGTTGTGCTAACTGTGATGCTACCATGCCACTCTCAGTGGTTGCTTTTGAGTCTGTACTATACTCCATGGTATTGATATCTAAATGAAAAACCCGGCGATTCGATTTCAGCCTGAAATTCACTCCTAGGAATCATTTAGTTTGTACAGAAACAACCCAAAGGCCTTGAATGGACTCTGGTCTATAGCTCACTCCTGGGTAATAGCTGTGAGGAATATTCTGAATGTTCAGCATAATCCTCAAGCATTTGCAGTGAAAAATTATTTATTAAAAATGTATTTTGTTCCATTAGGACTATCAATGATGCCACATCGTGCTGAGTATTTATCCTATAGCTCATAACAAACATGTTGTGTGCTTCAGTGAGTCTTGCTCTCAGAAGTTAACAAATTAATCCTACCCCGGGACGTAAGAGCAACAACTGCTTAAATCAGGAAGAAGGTACAGGAATCTAAAGATACACACTCAACATCTGCTCGACCACCAGATTTTTGAACAGTCCATGCCTCATGAACACTAATTCACAATTTTTCTCTCTTTTTAGAACATAGAACAGTACACGAACAGGCCCTTCGGCTCACAATGTTGTGTTGAACCAATTAAATTAGTAATCACATGGCCAATTAAACCAATCCCTTCTGCCTTCCAACCCCTCCATTTTCCTCACATTCATGCCCCTATTTAAACGGCTTGTTAAAGTCCCTAATGTATCTGACTGTACCACCACCCTGGGTAGCACGTTCCAGGTGCCCACCCACCACTCTCAACACATTCTGGGTAAATCAATTGCCCCCCCCCCCCACATCTTCCACATCTCCTTAGAAATTACCCTCCTAACCTCTGGTATTAGACATTTTGACCCTGGGAAATGTCTACTGTCTTCTCTATCTATCCCTCTCACCATCTTATGAACCTCTATCAGATCTCCCCTGCCACTCCAATCAAAATAACCCAAGCACTTTTTGCAATAATTATTTACATTTTTTATATTTCTTGTTGTAACTTGGAGTAATTTTTAATGTCTTGAACAGTACTGCTACAGTCCTCCATGGTCAAAAAACATACTGGTTGATAGGTTAATTGGTCATTGTAAATTGTCCTGTGATTGGGCTAGGGTTGAATTGGTGGGCTGCTGGTGGCAGGGCTGGAAGCATCAGAAGGGTCTGTTCTGCACTGTACCTCTAAATAAATAAACAATAAACTGACTCTGATTAGGATTCAGTGTTGGCACACACCATCAATGGCATAGTGCAATGCTGTCTTTCAGAACCACTCCACTGGTCAGGATCAACCATGGGTATTGCATGGTAAGTTCTCTACGGGATATGCAAAATAGTGGGCGTCGGGGCAGTACGAGACGGAGAGCAAGCTGCCCCTCTCCGCGCATCTGATGAGCCCAAAGGAACGGCAGAGACCGATACATTTTGGCACCAGCGGTATCACAGGAGTTGCCAGTCAGTATTGAACTCAACGCAGGACTGCCTTAGGGACTGTAGCTCTGGAATTTTCCTTGGGATTTATTCCTGAAGCCTGCCCCATGAGTTTCTTAAATGTCGCGAATATATCTATCTCTATTACCACACCTGGCAGGGTGTTCCACACAGTTACCACTCTGTGTAAAAAAAACCTACTTTACTAAGTTCAAAGTAATGATATTGCTGGTTTTGGGAGATCACTATGTCCGAAGTAATGACATTATTGGTAGTGGGAGTTTACTCAAAGTAATGATGACTACACTTTGGGACATTCCGAGGGTGTGAACTCCGCAGCTCTATCATGAACACTAGTCTCCCCAGCATCGAGGACATCTTCAAAAGGTGGCATGAATCATTAAGGACGCCCATCACCCAGGACATGCCATCTTCTCATTGTTATCATCAGGGAGGAGGTATGGGAACCTGAGGACACACACACAATGATTCAGGAACACCCTCTTCCCCACTGCCACCAGATTTCTGAATGGACAATGAACCCATGACCATACCTCACTATTTATTTTCTTTTTTTTAATCTATTTTTGCACTAATAATTTAACTTAATTTATATATACACACACAGTGGATTCCAGTTAATTGGGCCATCGGGTAATCAGGGCAAACCACTTACTTGAGACAACTCTTAAACATAGAAAAAAACCTACAGCTCAATACAGGCCCTTCAGCCCACAAAGTTCTGCCGAACATGTCCCTACCTTAGAAATTACTAGGCTTACCCATAGCCCTCTATTTTTCTATTGTACCCGCCTCCACCACCATTGCTGGCAGCCCATTCCATGCACTCACCACTCTCTGAGTAAAAAACTTACCCCTGACATCTCCTCTGTACCTATTCTCCAGCACCTTAGACCTGTGTCCTCTTGTGGCAACCATTCCATCCCTGGGAAAAAGCCTCTGACTATCCACACGATCAATGCCTCTCATCATCTTGTACACCTCTATCAGGTTACCTCTCATCCTCCTTCGCTCCAAGGAGAAAAGGCCGAGTTCACTCAACCTATTCTCATAAGGCATGCTCCCCAATCCAGGCAACATCCTTGTAAATCTCCTCTGCACCCTTTCTATGGCTTCCACATCCTTCCTGTAGTGAGGCGACCAGAACTGAGCACAGTACTCCAAGTGGGGTCTGACCAGGGTCCTATATAGCTGCAACATTACCTCTCAGCTCCTAAATTCAATTCCACAATTGATGAAGACCAATACACTGTAAGCCTTCTTAACCACAGAGTCAGCCTGCGCAGCTGCTTTGAGCGTCCTATGGACTCGGACCCCAAGATCCCTCTGATCCTCCACATGGCCAAGAGTCTTTCCATTAATAATCAGGTAGGATTTTCCCTTAAGGAACATGCTGACTTTTCCTAGTTTGTCCTGTGTCACCAAGTACTCCATCACCTCATCCTTAACAATTGACTTCAACACCATCTCAACCACTGAGGTCAGGCTAACTGGTCCATATTTTCCTTTCTGCTCTCTTCCTCCTTTCTTAAAGAGTGGAGTGACATTTGCAATTTTCCAGTCCTCTGCAACATGCCAGAGTCCCAATGATTTTTGAAAGATCATTTCTAATGCCACCACAATCTCTAACGCTACTTCTTTCAGAACCCTAGGATGGAGTTCATCTGGTCCGGGTGACTTATGTACCTTTACGTCTTTCAGCATTTTGAGCAACTTCTCCCTTGTAATAGTAACTGCACCCACTTCTCTTCCTTCACACACTACAACATCTGGCACACATAGAAACATAGAAAATAGGTGCAGGACTAGGCCATTTGGCCCTTCGAGCCTGCACCGCCATTCAGTATGATCATGGCTGATCATCCAACTCAGAACCCTGTACCTGCTTTCTCTCCATACCCCCGATCCCTTTAGCCACAAGGGCCATATCTAACTTCCTCTTAAATATAGCCAATAAACTGGCCTCAACTGTTTCCTGTGGCAGAGAATTCCACAGATTCACCACTCTCTGTGTGAAGAAGTTTTTCCTCATCTCAGTCCTAAAAGGCTTCCCCTTTATCCTTAAACTGTGACCCCTCGTTCTGGACTTCCCCAACATCGGAAACAATCTTCCTGCATCTAGCCTGTCCAATCCCTTTAGAATTTTATACATTTCAATAAGAAATGTATAAGAAACACCTCAATCTTCTAAATTCCAGTGAGTATAAGCCTAGTTGATCCAGTCTTTCTTCATATGAAAGTCCTGCCATCCCAGGAATCAATCTGGTGAACCTTCTCTGTACTCCCTCTATGGCAAGAATGTCTTTCCTCAGATTAGGGGACCAAAACTGCACACAATATTCTAGGTGCGGTCTCACCAAGGCCTTGTACAACTGTAGTAGAACCTCCCTGCTCCTGTACTCAAATCCTTTTGCTATGAATGCCAACATACCATTTGCCTTTTTCACCGCCTGCTGTACCTGCATGCCCACCTTCAATGACTGGTGTACAATGACACCCAGGTCTCGTTGCATCTCCCCTTTTCCTAATCAGCCACCGTTCAGATAATAATCTGTTTTCCTGTTCTTGCAACCAAAGTGGATAACCTCACATTTATCCACATTAAATTGCATCTGCCATGAATTTGCCCACTCACCTAACCTATCCAAGTCACCCTGCATCCTCTTAGCATCCTCCTCACAGCTAACACCGCCGCCCAACTTCGTGTCATCCGCAAACTTGGAGATGCTGCATTTAATTCCCTCGTCTAAATCATTAATATATATTGTAAACAACTGGGGTCCCAGCACTGAGCCTTGCGGTACCCCACTAGTCACTGCCTGCCATTCTGAAAAGGTCCCGTTTACTCCCACTCTTTGATTCCTGTCTGCCAACCAATTCTCTATCCACATCAATACCATACCCCCAATACCGTGTGCTTTAAGTTTGCACACTAATCTCCTGTGTGGGACCTTGTCAAAAGCCTTTTGAAAATCTAAATATACCACATCCACTGGCTCTCCCCTATCCACTCTACTAGTTACATCCTCAAAAAATTCTATAAGATTCGTCAGACATGATTTTCCTTTCACAAATCCATGCTGACTTTGTCCGATGATTTCACCTCTTTCCAAATGTGCTGTTATCACATCTTTGATAACCGACTCTAGCATTTTCCCCACCACCGATGTCAGACTAACCGGTCTATAATTCCCCGGTTTCTCTCTCCCTCCTTTTTTAAAAAGTGGGGTACATTAGCCACCCTCCAATCCTCAGGAACTAATCCAAAATCTAAGGAGTTTTGAAAAATTATAACTAATGCATCCACTATTTCTTGGGCTACTTCCTTAAGCACTCTAGGATGCAGACCATCTGGCCCTGGGAATTTATCTGCCTAGTGTCTTCATTTAATCCATCTGCCATCTCCTTGCCCCCCGTTATTATTTCTCCGGCCTCATTTTCTAGTGGTCCTATATCCACTCTCATCTCTCTTTTATTTTTTACATACTTGAAAATGCTTTTACTATCCACTTTGATATTATTTGCTGGCTTGCTTCATATTTAATCTTTTCCCTTCTAATGATTCTTTTAGTTGCTCTCTGTTTGTTTTTAAAAACTTCCCAGTCTTCTATCTTCCCACTAATTTTTGCTTTGTTGTATGCCCTTTCTTTTGTTTTTACATTTGCTTTGACTTCCCTTGTCAGCCACAGTTGTACTATTTTGCCATTTGAGTATTTCTTCATATTTGGAATACACGTGTCCTACAACTTCCTCATTTTTCTGACAAATGCACAAAGTGAGTCATAAAGTTATATAGTCTATGCAAGATCCCCATCCAGATTTTCCATTTGCCAAGATTTGGACTGGGACTTACTAAACCCTGGCACTCCACGCACCTGTCCAAGTGTCTTTTCAATGTTATTACAAGGGACGTGCCTATCCTAGCATGTGAAGTCACCTCCAGCCAGTGGACTGGGAGCGTGAGATCTAACAGACCAGGAAGGCAGTTCTGCATCACTTCATGGTGAGGAGACACAGAAGAGGTTCTTTTCATGAAATTCTGCACCCTTTTTTCTCCAAACATACCTTTGCTCATTGCAGCCAAAAAGTTATATTTTAACTTCAACAGTCCACAAGACTTATTTCCACAATGCATCAGGCTTGTTTAGATGTTCCTTTGTAAACTTCTGATGCTGAATTTTGTGGTGAGGAAGCAGGAAAGGTTTTCCTCTGATGACTCTTCCATGAAGGTCATATTTGTTCAGGTGTCGCTGCACAGTAGAACAGTGCACCACCACTCCAGAGTCTGCTAAATCTTCCTGAAGGTCTTTTGCAGTCAAATGGGGGTTTTGATTTCAGCTTTCTAGCAATCCTAGGAGCAGTTCTCTCAGAAAGATTTCTTGGTCTTCCAGACTTCAACTTGACCTTCACCGTTCCTGTTAACTGCCATTTCTTAATTACATTATGAACTGAGGGAACGGCTACCTGAAAACACTTTGTTATCTTCTTATAGCCTTCTCCTGCTTTGTGGGCATCGTTTATTTTAATTTTCAGAGTGCTAGGCAGCTGCTTAGAGGGGCTCATGTTCTGCTGATTGTTGGGACAAGGTTTGAGGAGTCAGGGCATTTATAAAGCTTTGAAATTTGCATCACCTGGCCTTTCCTAACAATGACTGTAAGACAATAACATAGCCTTAACAAGCTAATTAAGGTTTGAGACCTTGGTAAAAATTATTTGAGAGCTCAAATCTCTTGGGGTGCCCAAACTTTTGCATGGTGCTCCTTTCCTTTTTTTCACTCTAAAATTGTACAAAACAAAAATAATACACTGATCTTGCTTAAAATGTTGAAAAGAATGTTTCATCTTTAACTTTATGACCTTTGGAGATCAGTTCATCTTCTACTCAGCTAACTATTCACAGTAACAGAAAATTTGACCAGGGGTGGTTAAACGTTTGCTCAGAGTTCCCTCTGGTCTACAACATTCCCCAGGGACCTGTCATTCACTGCTACAACCCAGCCTGGACTGGACTTTCCAAAATATAGTTATCCAGATTAATCTGCCATTCCTGGATCCAGACACTCAGCTGATCAAGATCCCTTGTACATTTTTATAACTTACTTCACTGTGCACTCTACTGGCCAGGCTTTGTACACTATTATCAAATCACTGATATAACACCCTAAAACATAGGAGCAGAATTAGGTCAGAATCTGCTCCACTGTTCCATCATGGCTAATATTGTCCCTCTCAGTCCCTTTCTCCTGCCTTTGATGCCTTGACTAACCAAGAGCTTATCAACCTCCGCTTTAAATACACCCAATGACTTGGCCTCCACAGCCATCTGTGACAATGAATTCCACAGATTCACCATCCTCTGGCTAACGAAATTCCTCCTCATCTTTGTTCATGCAGATGACATGCAACCCCGGGAATGCCTGTAGTCAGAGACCTACAGTCCAAGGAACAAACTTTAATTAGTCTCTTTTGTTCTCACTCTCCATCTCCCCATATCTCTCTCCCCCCTTCCTCTCTCGCTCGCTCTCCCCACGCTTCACCACCTGTCAGCCTCCCCTTTCATAAACACGGAAGATTCTGCAGATGCTGAAAATCCAGAGAAACATAACATAAAACATCACAAAACTCAGCAGATCAGGCAGCATCTGTGGTGAGGAATAAACGGTCGACGTTTTGGGCCGAACCCCTCCATCAGGACAGCTCTCTTGCTGATCGTTCAGCAGGACAGCTCCGTCTCCTAAACAACCCTCTCCAACCCGACTCTCACACACCCACACTCGACAATAATTCTCTCCCACAGAGAACCTCGCAGACAGTGTCATAGACACACAACAGACGGCGCACAGAACGGTCCCGCAGTCGGTCGGTCGGTTGAAGCGGCGAAGTTTGAGCCGGTGCCGTCACCGACAACAGCCGGCAGCTCCCTCCCGCAGCATTTCCACCAGCCCCCGCTCCAACCGGATACCGCAGCGCACAGACCCTACAAAATATGCGCATCCATGCCAAAAAAGCGTAGGCAGGGAGAATGCCGACTGCCCCGCTACTCCGGATCCTGACATTCGCTCAGTGACCGTCAGATCCCTTATCCGACCAGGGAAAGGAACAAACCGTTCCCGCCGGGCCGAAGGGTCGTTGATTCTCAACTGCTCCTCCTTCTCTTCCCACCCGCCTCACCCCACCCCACCTTCCGTTCCCCATAATCCCTCCTTCAGGCTTTCTCCTTCTCCCTACCCCACCCTCTCTGCTCTTATTCTTCGTCTCCTTCCCTCCTCTCTCCCTCCCTCCCCTCTATCTCCCATCATCTCCTTTCTCTCCTCCTCCCCTCTCCCCTTCATCTCCTTTCCTTCTCCCCTCCCTCCACCCTCCCCTCTCCCCTGCACATCTCTTCCCTACCTTTTCACCCCCTCCGCCTGTCTCTCATTCGTTCGCCGGGCCCAGCGCTCTGCCCCGAGCGGGAGCCCCGGGATTCGCTTCCTCCGCTGCCACGGAGAGTTGCGAAGACGCGGACGGTCCCCGACGAGCAATCCCGGACGTTTCCCAATCGGGCGGCGGGTATTCCGGGAATCCCGGTCTCCACGCGAGTCCTCCCGTTCTTCCCTGCGAATGTCGGTGCCACTGGAGGCCGTTCTTACATTCGGTTATCTAGCTTTATGACAGTACAACAATCTCATACAGCTAGATAACCAAAGACAAGATCCACCCTCGTCAAGCTCGCTGCACGCCCGCTCCATCCAACTCTTACCAGAACTTCCTGCAATAATTCCTTTCAGCCCGTGTCAGCGATTCGCCGGTGAATATACCCCAGCCACCCACAACCATCATACAAGTTGTTTTCCTGCATACTCTGCGCCAAAAGATCTTTCAGTAACAACTGCATTTCGCTCGGGATATCCTCAAAATGCAAACACACTGGATTGGAAATTGTTTAAAACTGCGCATCCCGCAAACTTGCGATCAAAACCACCGCAATCTACAGAGTCAGGGATGCGTTCCACGCAAAATCAGGGAGGCCAGGACACTCTCTCCAAATCGTGGCCGCAGAGCACACAGGTACGTTGGAGAGAGATTACGCACCGACCCAGAAAGGTTTGTGCTGGTGGACGGGTGACCGCTCTCTCTTTAGCCGCTCCCGGAACTTACTCAGACTGTGTCCCGGGCAACTTTGGCGACCCAAAGGCAGATCCCTCCCCCACCGCCCCCAACAATAACGCGGCAAAACAAACACTATTTTAACAAGGTATCAAATAATCACAACTCTAGTTAAATTTCCTTACCTGGCAAGGAGCTTTCGCGTCGGAGAGGCTCAAATCTGCGATCCCAGCCCGCCGGCAGCTCTCAGCCTGAGGAGCGCTGATGTTTGTCGGCGCTCAGTCCTGTCCCGAAACCCGGACCAATTGGGCCAGGGGTCAGTCAACCGATACAATGCCGATGTCATTTGACATCGGATACGCTTATTGATAGAGCGCCGCAACCCCCAGACCCTAGCCGCTTTCTAACTTGACTCACTAACACTGTTAGTGCAAACTCTGCATCCTCACAGATACATCTGTATTAATGTAAACATATATTTCTTTCCCATGTCGGCTTTTGTTCACTACAGCCCAGAAACCGGCCCTTCGGCCCATCTAGCCCGTGCCGAACTATTTATCTACTGAGTCCAATTGACCTACACTTGGACCATTACCCTCCCTACGCCTCCCATCCATGAACCGATCCAAATTTCTCTTAAACATTGAAATCGAGCCTGCATCCGCTACTTGCCCTGGCTGCGCGTTCCACACCCTCACCACCCTCAGAGTGAAGACGTTCCCCCTCGTGTGGATGTGGAGAGGACGTTTTCAATAGTGGGTGAGTCTAGAACAAGAGGGTTCAGCATCAGAATAGAGGAACATCCATTTAGAATAGAGATGAGGAGGAATTTCTTTGACTAGAGGGGTGGTTAATCTGTGGAATTCATTACCACAGGCTGCTGTGGATTTAAACTGGAGGTTGATCAGTTCTTGATTTGTTAGGGCTACGGGCAGGAAGGCTACAGAATAGGGTTGAGGCATGATGGAATGGCGGAGTGGACTCGATGGGCTGAATGGCTAATTCTGCTCCTTTGATGGTCTTATGGAGATCATTGCTCAGTGGAATTCTGTAAAGGGAAATGGAGGGTGTGGAGCAGCATATACAAAATGCTGGTGGAACTGATGAAGGGTCTCGGTCGTAAATATAGACTATGTTCAATTCCATGGATGTTGCCTGACCTGCTGAGCTCCTCCGGCATTTTGTGTATGTTGTCCTGGATTTCCAGCATCTGCAGAATGTGTTCTGTTTATGGAGGAAGGAGAGGGTGTGAGGGACCATTGCATGAAAGGAGAAGGTGAGCTCTGTACGAATCCAGAGGTGGCGAGGGAAAGGGGCAGATAAGGGGTCTGCAGTGCTCCAGGTTTATTGGAAGCCAGCAAAGGCCTTGAGAAGGGGTAGGAAGGAGCGGGTGTATGGGAAACACTGGGAACTGTTGGAGGACAAGGTGCAGCAGTTTACTCCCAGTAAAAGAGGTTAGAGGATCATTAACTCTGAATCAGCCCAGGCATTTCTGATCAAGACTGTAACAGGAGGGAACAGCCAAGACACAGACTATTGCTGTTCTTGACTCATTGTCCCTGGGACATGAGGCGTCTAGGTCAGATCACACACACACACACACACACACACACACACACACACACACACACACACACACACACACACACACACACACACACACACACACACACACACACACACACACACACACACACACACACACACACACACACACACACAATATCGGTAAAACTGTTCCTTGCTAATACCAGAGTACCTCATGCAAAATCTCAGGGTTGTATATATACTTTGATAATAGTGACATATATGTACTTTGATAGTAAATTTACTTTGAACTTTGAAAATTCAGGATGAACTCAGCACCTTATATCATGCGTGTGACTAAAGTTCTTCATAGTGAAATGTTAACTCTTTTTTGATGCTGCCTAACGTGCTGAGTGTTTCCTGTGTTGTGTGTTTCTGGATCAGGTTTGCAGCACCTGCAGTGATTTGACTTTAGTATTTGACCAAGATGGAACAAATGGGTTACCACTATCTATGGAACTACATTAAATCCATTGATGGGGTTGTGTTAGGATATTTTCAAATGGGTGAATCTGGAATTGAGAATCAGGATGTAGGACAATCCTTTCAAGAGAGAAATGTGAGGCAATTTCTCCTCTGGGAGGATTATGAGTATCTGGAATTTTCTAAATAACTGAGATGTTACAGAGAGCTATGACGCAGAGTTTATGATTTATTAACATTGAGCTAGACTGACTTTGAACAAGAGGGAATCAGTGATTACAGAGATCAGAGTGAGTAGTGGACCAAAGGCCAATGATGTCAACTGCTGTAATCTGAGAGACTGGCAGAGCAGCCTCGAGGGGGCAAGTGGCCACTCCTAGTTCTCTTTCTGAGGTTCAGATATTCTGCTGGCAGATCTGACGGCCTTTGTACGAGACAGATTTTAACTTATTTATAAAGGACACACAATTATTATACCTCATTTGCACCAAATATCTAGCTATTTATTTATTATAGTAACAGTTCTTTTAATGTATTGCAATGTACTGCTGCCACAGAACAACAAACTTCATGACGTACGTCAGTGACAACAGACCTGATTCTGATTCTAAATGAAGAGATTCACTCTGCACTGGCCCACAGTAAACATTCAGTGTTCCTGCACTGCTGGCTGCGCAGTTTATGCTCGTCTGCTGTACAAAATGGGCTGAATGGCCTGTTTCTGTGCTGTATGATTTGAACCTAGCCTGTCCTACTCATTTGCTTCAGCCAACCCACCCATTCCAGCTGCAGGCCAGTAACTGTCTTCTGTATCAGACACCTCTCAGTCTCCACCCAGATGTCAGCTCCTGCTTGTTCAAAGGCTCATCTCCTGCAGCCTATTTAAACCCAACTCTTGTTCGCTCATCAAACCAGATGCTCCTGGCCTTCAGTTTCCTTGTTTTCTGTTGTGTTCAGTATCTGTTCTCTCTTGTTTTGTGTTTGTTATTTAACAGTTGATTATTAAAGTTGTTGTTCACTGCTAAGTTGTCTCCATTGCTCCGCTTTTGGGTCAAACCTCCTACATTTTCTGACATTCTGAACTGTTTCCAAGGCATTAACATCCCTCCAAAAGACACTGATACAGCACATGACCCCACCCCCCCGAGAAGTGATTTCAACAATGGCCTATTTAAGGGAAGCTTAACCTTCCTACTCTTGTATTTATTCCTCCACGATCCCTGCACACCACCACCACAATAAAAAAGAACCCTCTGTCAGCCTACTAACAGTATCTGTACACTTGGCCACCGTAATCACACAGAGGGACCATGATTCCACGGCAGTTCAGACTGCCACCAGCTTTCACTATTTACAGTACACAACTTTCCTACTTCACACATTCCCCACCCTGCATGTGGATCCTTCAGTCCCATGCTGAGAAGGTCAGAGTTACTTCTGGCTGAGATATGAAGCCAAGTGAAGTGAATCGCCTCTGATACTGTGGCCTCCATCTGACAGAACCCTCTTTTTCATCATTTGTTAAAATGGAATTGAAAGATATCTTAATGTAATTTAACACTCAACAATTTGTCAGGGCAGCTCCTGCTGACACCCCCCAGCCTGCATGTCCAGGCACCTCCAGTCTCCACCCAGCTAATAGGATTCACCTACTGCTCATTCCAGACTCATCACCGGCAGCCTATTTAACCCCAGTTCTCATCCACTGTTCTTGTTCACCCATCAAACCAGTCAGCCACAAGCAGTTGCTCCTCGCTTTCACTCTTCCTGCCTGAGGTTGACTGTTGCCTGTTGTATTTAGTTTTCACTCTCTCTTGCTTTATGGCCCCTTGTGGCTTGTTATTTTGTGGTCTATTGGTCAAGTTATTAATCACTGCTGCATTGCTTCCACTGGTCTGCTTTTGGGTCAAGCCTGCTCTACATTTCCTGACACAATTTGCCAGTACTACACACCTCTCAGTATCTGACATACACACAGATACCCATTTTGTTCTGTACAAACTGCCTGCAACTTTACAAAACTATATTGGCTACACTTCAAAGCAGAGTGACAGTGTGGAAGCAGTCTGTTCAGAGGCTCAGAGGTGTTTGTCAGGAGTTACACCTAGGGAGGAGCAGAATATCCAGGCTGACACCTGCACAGTCGGAAGGCAAAGCTGCGCAGTCGGAGCTGTTTCCTACTGACAAAATATTAAATGTGGTGCTACTTGTACTCCCTGGTAGCACTGCTGTGCCCAAAGACCAGCATCACAAGTGCACTTGTTATCCTTACTCGACATTTCTAAAACAAATTCTCTGGTCAAAATCAGGTTGTTCTTTCTGTGGGCTCTTGATTTGTTCAATATGGCTCTCATTTCAGAAATCACAATGACAATCGCTCTTCAGACGTCTTTACTGTAACACACACCGAATTCTGGAGGAATTTGGCAAGTCAGGTAGCATCTATGGAGGGGAATAAACAGTCGATGTTTTGGGCTGAGACCCTTCATCAAGACTGGAAGGAAGGGGGAAGGAACCGGAATGAGGAAGTGGGGGAGAGGGAAGGAGGGAAAGCTGGCAGGTGAGAGGTGAGACCAGGTGAGGGGGAGGAGGGTGGGTGGAGGAGTGGAAGGAGTAAAAGCATGAAGGTGATAGGTGGAAAAGACAAAGGAAGAAAGAATCCAATAGGAGAGGAGAGTGGACCATGGAAGAAAGTATAGGAGGAGGGGCACCATGGGAAGGTGAGAAGAGAAGGGATGAGAGGGGAGGGGAGCCAGAATGGAAAAAGAGAGAAGGAGGAGGGGGGAAATTACCTGAAGTTAGAGAAATTGATATTCATACGGAGACTGAAATGGGATCTGTGGGTATTTACTGGCTGTGATATACACTAGGATGTCCTACATGGGGTGTATAAGGCACTGGAGCAAGGGTTTCCAACCTTTTTACGTCATGGACAAATACCATAATGCAAGGGGTCTGTGGACCCCAGGTTGGGAATGCCTGCACTAGAGTAGAGCAGATCTTTCAGGTCTTTCTTATATATTTTCTGCACATCATTTCTTTACAGGGCAATGGAAGTCCCTCCCTGAAGCAAAGAGTCTGGAGTAATCTCACTACTTACTGGCTTCCAGTCAATGCATCTCCCCTCACTGTGTGCTGTCTAGTTAGATAGATAGATAGATAGATAGATACTTTATTCATCCCCATGGGGAAATTCAACATTTTTTCCAATGTCCCATACACTTGTTGTAGCAAAACTAATTACATACAATACTTAACTCAGTAAAAATATGATATGCATCTAAATCACTCTCTCAGTGGCTCTCAGCTGTGTCTATGAGTTGAATATTAAACAATAATAAAAAGAGATAAATAACTATTATTGATAGTAAAGTGAAGAAGGAAGCTGAGAAGTTTTATTTACTCCGTGGCTCCCAGGGGTTTCCTCATGTGCACTGAAGAATTATTACACCTTGACATCAACTTAGAGAAACATTCCCACAAACACAAAAAAAGAAGTTTCAATTTTGGGTAACTTTAAAAAGTCAGAATAGTTGGTCTGTCCTGTTTGGTGTTGTCTTTCATTGATTCTATTGTATTACTTTGTATTTACTGTATAAACCCACAAGAAAATGAACCTCAGGGTTGTATATGTGACATATATGTACTTTGATAATAAATGTGTACTTTGAAGTATGAACATTGATCATTTAGATGTTAAACTATAATCACCTCTTAGCCTCTCAGCAAATTGCAGCTCTTTATAGAACATGGAAGAATACAGCACAGGAACAAGCCACTTGACCCACAGTGTTGTCCCAATCCAGCTAAAAAGCAAATCAAAAACACCCAAACACTATCCCTCCTACCTATATCATGTCCTCGTCCCTCCACCTTCCTTACATCCACGTAACTTTCAAACGTCTCTTAAAAGCCTCTAATGTATCACCATACCAGGCGGTGCTTTCCAGGCATCTACAACTCGCTGAGTAAGAACCTTATTCTCACATCCCCCTTGAATCTATCCCCTCTTACCTTCAATGCAAACCCTCTGGTAAACATATACGCTCTGTCCACTTTCAGGGAGCTATGAACTTGGACTTCAAGATCTCTCTGCTCAGCAACAGTCTTAAGGACCTTACCATTAACAGTGTACTGTCTCCTAGCATTTGCCCTACTGAGGTGCAACACCTCACATTTATCTGGGTTAAACTCCATCTGCCATTTCTCAGCCCATATCTCCAACTGATCTATATCATGCTGTATTCTTTGCCAGTCTTCGACGCGATCCACAACTCCATCGATCTTGGTATCATCTGCAAATTTACTATCATCTACATTTTCATCCAGGTCATTTATATACATCACAAACAGCAGAGGTCCCAGCACAGATCCCTGTGGAACTCCACTAACTACAGAACTCCAGCTCGAATAAGTCCCTTCAACCACTCCCCACTGTCTTCTATGCACAAACCAGTTCTGAATCCAAACAACCAATTCGCTGTGGACCCCATGCATCTTAATCTGATGGATTAGCCTTCTATGAGGGAGATTGTAAAACACCTTACTAAAATCCATGTAGACAACATGCACTGCCCTTACCCTCATCAATGTCTCTTGTCATCTTGTCAAAAACTCAGTCAGGACGGTAAGGCATGAGACCACACTTGAAATGTACTTCACTAGCTGTTGGACTTGATTGGAGGCATTAGTGTTATTCAATTGAGTCATTTAGACCATTGGCCCATAAGACATAGGAGCAGAATTAGGCCATTCAGCCCATCGAGTCTGCTCTGCCATTCCATAATGACTGATCCCAGATCCCATTCAACCCCGTACACCTGCCCTTTCACCACATCCCCTGAGGCCCTAAACAATCAGGAATCTATCAACTTCCATTTTGAATATCCGTGGACTTGACCTCCACAGCAGTTTGTGGCAGAGCATTCCACAGCTTCATCATTCTTTGGCTAAAAACATTCCTCCTTACTTCTGTTCTAAAAAGGTCGCCTCTCAGTTTTGAGGCTGTGCCCTCTAGTTTTTGATATCCCCACCAGAGGGAACATCCTCTCTTAATCCACCTTACCTAGTTTTTTCAACATTTGGTAGGTTTCAATGAGATCCTCACGCATTCTTCTAAATTCCAGTGAGTACAGGCCCAAAGCTGCCAAACGTACTTGATATGTTAATCCCTTCATTTCCAGAAACATCTTCATGAACCTCCTCTTGATGCACTAGAACCATCCCTTTCCAAATAGTTACAGCTAGGAATGACTGACAGTGGCTTTTCTCTCTGATTCACACTATCCCCTTCCACACACGTACACCTGGAACGACTGGCCGTGGCTTCTCTCTGATCCACACTATCCCCTTCCACACACTTACACCTGGAACGACTGACCGTGGCTTCTCTCTGATCCACACTATCCCCTTCCACACACTTACACCTGGAACGACTGACCGTGGCTTCTCTCTGATCCACACTATCCCCTTCCACACACTTACACCTGGAACGACTGGCCGTGGCTTCTCTCTGATCCACACCATCCTTGAGGTCTCCGCACACTTACACCTGGAACGACTGACCGTGGCTTCTCTCTGATCCACACCATCCTTGAGGTCTCCGCAACAACATTGCCTTCAGTTTATATCCTCGGCAGTGGACGTTTCCTCATTCAGCACCCAACTGCCTCAGCCCGCAGCTAGGTCTGAAATGACTGCTCAACACCCAGTACCATACAAAACATAGAACATAGAAAACCTACAGCACAATACAGGCCCTTCAGCCCACAATGCTGTGCCGAACATTACCTAGGATTACCCATAGCGGTCTATTTTTCTAAGTTCCATATACCTATCCAGGAGCCTCTTAAAAGGCCCTATCATATCCGTCTCCACCACCGTCGCTGGCAGCCCGTTCCACACACTCACCACTATCTGAGTAAAAAACTTACTCCTGACATCTCCTCTATACCTATTTCCAAGCACCTTAAAACTGCGCCCTCTCGTGTTAGCCATTTCAGCCCTGGGAAAAAGCCTCTGACTATCCACACAATCAATGCCTCTCATCATCTTGTACACCTCTATCAGGTCACCTCTCATCCTCCGTCACTCCAAGGAAAAAAGACCAAGTTCACTCAACCTATTCTCATAAGGCATGATCTCCAATCCAGGCAACATCCTAGGAAATCTCCTCTGCACCTGTAGTGAGACGACCAGAACTGAGCATAGTACTCCAAGTGGGGTCTGACCAGGGTCCTATATAGCTGCAACGTTACCCCTCGGCTCCTAAACTCAATCCCACGGTTGATGAAGGCCAATGCACCGTATGTCTTCTTAACCACAGAGTCAATCTGCGCAGCAGCTTTGAGTGTCCTATCGACTCAGACCCCAAGATCCCTCTGATCCTTCACAATGCCAAGAGTCTTACCATTAATATTATATTCTGCCATCATATTTGACCTACCATAATGAACCACCTCACACTTATTTAGGTTGAACTCCATCTGCCACTTCTCAGCCCAGTTTTGCATCTTATCGATGTTCCACTGTAACCTCTGACAGCTCTCCACACTATCCAAAACACCTCCAACCTTTGTGTCATCAGCAAATTTACTAACCCATCCCTCCACTTCTTCATCCAGGTCACTTATAAAAATTGCCAAGAGTAGGGTTCCCAGAACAGATCCCTGAGTCACACCACTGGTCACCGATCTCCATGCAGACTATGACCCATCTACAACCACTCTTTGCCTTCTGTGAGCAAGTCAGTTCTGGATCCACAAAGCAAGGTCCCCTTGGATCCCATGCCTCCTTACATTCTCAATAAATCTTGCATGGGGTACCTTATCAAATGCCTTGCTGAAATCCATATACACTACATCTGCTGTTCTACCTTCATCAATGCGTTTAGTCACATCCTCAAAAAATTCAATCAGTCTGGTAAGGCACGACCTGCCTTTGACAAATCCATGATGACTATTCCTAATCATATTATGCCTCTCCAAATGTTCATAAATCCTGCCTCTCAGGATCTTTTCCATCAACTTACTAACCGCTGAAGTCAGACTCACTGGTCTATAATTTCCTGGGCTGCTCTCTTTTTTGAATAAAGGAACAACATCCGCAACCCTCCAAGCCTCTGGAACCTCTCCCATTCCCATTGATGATGCAAAGATCATTGCCAGAGGCTCAGCAATCTCCTCCATCACCTCCCACAGTAGCCTGGGGTACATCTCATCCGGTCCCAGAGACTTATCAAACTTGATGCTTTCCAAAAGCTCCAGCACATTCTCTTTCTTAATGTCTGTATGCTCAGGCTTTTTCAATCTGCTGTAAGTCATCCCTACTATCACCGAGATCCTTTTCTCTAGTGAATACTGAAGCAAAGTATTCATTAACTATCTCTGCAGTTCCATACACACTTTTCCACTCTCACACTTGATTGGTCGTATTCTCTCATGTCTTATCCTCTTGCTCTGCACATACTTGTAGAATGCCTTGGTGTTTAATCCTGCTTTCCAATGCCTTCTCATGGCCCCTTCTGGCTCTCCTAATTTCATTCTTAAACTCTTTCCTGCTAGCCTTATAATCTCCTAGATCTCTATCATTACCTAGTTTTTTGAACCTTTCGTAAGCTCTTCCTTTCTTCTTGACTAGATTTTCAACACCTTTGTATGCCATGGTTCCTGTACCCGACCATGCTTTCCCTGTCTCATTGGAACATAGCTATGCAGAACGCCACACAAATATCCCCTGAACATTTGCCACATTTCTGCCGTGCATTTCCCTGAGAACAACTGTTCTCAATTTATGCTTCCAAGTTCCTGCCTGATATCCTCATATTTCCCCTTACTCCAATTAAACGTTTCCCAACTTGTCTGTTTCTACCTCTCTCCAATGCTATGGTCAAGGAGACAGAATAGTGATCATAGCTCCAAGTATCTGTGATCAGCAGTGCTATGCCTCCCCAGGTCAGTGGACATCTCTTCTATCTGGTTTATCATCTACAGCAAGAGTTGGTAACCTGCAATCCACAGACCCTGTGGGTAATGGTAGGGGTACAAGGAATGAAAAAGGATGGGAGTCCTTGGTCTACAGTAACAATCTGGATGAGAGCAGCACACGCAAAATGCTGGAGGAACTCAGTAGATCAGGCAGCATCTATGGAGAGGAATAAACAGTCAACTGTTTGGGCTGAAACCCTTCATCTGTTCCAATTTCCTGTGGTCTGCTCATATCCCTTGAAGTCCCTCCCTCCTGTATACATATCCCAGAGCTTCTTAAATGATACAATTGTACCTGCCTTAACCACTTCCTCTGGCACCTTGTACCAGAGACTCACTACCCTCTGGGTGAAAAGGTTGCCCCTCAGGCCCCTATTAAACCTTTCACCTCTTACCTTAAACCTATGGCTCCTAGTTTGGACTCCTCTACCCTGGAGAAAAGACTGTAACCATCCATCTTATCCATGCCTCTCATAGTTTTAAATATTTCTGGAAGGTTGCACATCATTCTCCCACACTGCAAGGAATAAGGACCTAACCTGCCCAACCTCTCCCTATAACCCAAGCCCTCGTCCTGACCATGTCCTCATAAATCTTTTCTGCACACTTTCCAACTTAACCACATTTTTCCCATAACAAAGTGACCCAAACTACATCCCAGCTCAATGCCTCGACTGGTAAAGGCAGTTAAGAAGGCAAACGGCATGCTTGACTTCAGTCAGACAGAGCACAGAGTCAGCGTTGCAGTGTCATGGTGCAGCTCTACAGGGCATTGGTAAGATAGTCTGGGAAAATGCCAGCATTTTGGACTCCACTCAACAGTTCAAGCTTGAGTTTATTGCTATCTGGCTGTACACATATATAACCGAACAAAACAATGTCCCTCCAGACCACGAGGAACATATATCACATACAAAATATTACCATAAACAAGTTCATAAAATATATTTCAAAATGCACATCACAGACAAACAGCAAACTGTAAACAGCTCGCTACCCTGCCCCAGTGACCAACTCCTCTCTCATGCCTCTGTAATTCCCTTTACTCCACTGTAATACTGATACTGTAGCGATGTAACCTGCTTGCGAAGTCCATGCCACGCGAACTTGCTGGAGACCAGCCGGACGGTTGTCCTGATAGATAGGTGCGCCAAACCGTGTATGGAATCAAAAACTCACCGCCTCCAGGCTGCCGGGACGATGGGGCGAGGTTGGCCGGTAGCCACGTCGCACAGGAGGATCCTATCACCTGGGCCTACGAGAAAGTCCTGCAGCTGCAAACCCGAGACTGCGGTCCTGTAGCTGGGCATCTCGTCGACTGCCTGCTGTGCCTCCGCCAGTGCTGCATAGTCCACCCCCAGGGACGGGGCCTGGACAGCTGGTTTGGAGAGTGCGTCCGCCACGACGTTGTCCTTTCCCGAGACATGCTGGATGTCCGTCGTGTACTCGGAGATGTAGGACAGATGTCGCTGCTGGCGAGCCGACCAGGGATCGGACACCTTCATGAATGCGAAGGTCAACGGTTTGTGGTCTGTGAACGCGGTGAATGGCCTGCCTTCTAAGAAGTACCTGAAATGCCGGATTGCCAGATACAGTGCTAACAGCTCCCGGTCGAAAGTACTGTATTTGAGTTCGGGTGGTCGTAGGTGCTTGTTGAAGAATGCCAGGGGTTGCCAGCGCCCCTCGATGAGCTGCTCCAGCACCCCACCGACTGCTGTGTCGGATGCGTCCACCGTGAGGGCAGTCGGAACGTCCATTCTGGGGTGCACCAGCATCGTGGCATCTGCCAAGGCTTCCTTGGCTTTAACGAAAGCAGCCGCGGCCTCCTCATCCCAAGTAATGTCCTTGCCTTTACCCAACATCAGGGTGTACAAAGGGCGCATGATACAGGCTGCTGAGGGGAGGAAACGGTGGTTGAAGTTCACCATACCAACGAACTCCTGTAGGCCTTTGACCGTGTTGGGCCGGGCAAAGTGGAGGATCGCGTCTACCTTGGCGGGCAGAGGTGTTGCCCCGTCTTTGGTCATCCTGTGGCCCAGGAAGTCAATGGTATCGAGACCAAACTGGCATTTGGCCGGGTTGATCGTGAGGCCGAAATCACTCAGGCGGGAGTAGAGCCGGCGGAGGTGGGACAGATTCTCCTGACGACAACTGCTGGCTATAAGGATGTCGTCCAAATAGATGAACGCAAAGTCCAGGTCATGTCCCACCGCATCCATTAGCTGCTGGAACGTCTGTGTAGCATTCTTCAGGCCGAACGGCATTCGGAGGAACTCGAACAGGCCGAACGGGGTGATGAGTGCTGTTTTGGGGATGTCTTCAGGGTGCACCGGGATTTGATGGTATCCCCGGACGAGGTCTACTTTGGAAAAGATTCTTGCTCCGTGCAGGTTTGCTGCAAAGTCCTGTATGTGCGGCACGGAGTAGCGGTCTGGAATGGTAGCCTCGTTCAGTCTGCGGTAGTCGCCGCATGGTCTCCAACTCCCGGCTGCTTTGGGCACCATGTGCAGGGGGGAGGCCCATGGGCTGTTGGACCTCCGTGCGATCCCCAATTCCTCCCTCCTCTTGAACTCCTCCTTCGCCAGGCAGAGCTTTCCCGGGGGGAGCCTTCGTGCGCGGGCGTGGAGGGGTGCACCCTGGGTCGGAATGTGGTGCTGTACCCCGTGTCTGGGCATGGCTGCCGTGAACTGCAGTGCCAGAATCGATGGAAAGTCCACCAGGATTCTGGTGAATTCGTTGTCCGACAGCATGATGGAGTCCAGGCGTGGGGCCGGCAACTTGGCTTCACCCAGGGAGAACGTCTGGAAAGTCTCGGCATGTACCAGTCTTTTCCCTTGCAAGTCGTCCAGCAGGCTGTGAGCTCGCAAGAAGTCCGCCCCCAGGGGTGGTTGGGCCACCGCGGTCAGTGTGAAGTCTCACGTGAACCGGCTGGCGCCGAACTACAGCTGCACTGTGAGGGTGCCGTAGGTCCGTATCATGCTGCCGTTTGTGGCCCTCAGGGTGGGTCCTGGCTTCCTGTTGCGGGTGTCGTACCCCGTCGGGGGCAAGACGCTGATTTCCACTCCAGTGTCGACCAAGAAGCGGCGTCCCGACTGTTTGTCCCAGACGTACAAGAGGCTGTCCTGGTGGCCAATTGCCATAGTCATTAGCAGCAGCTGGCACTGGCCCTGGCTCTTGCAGGGCGGGCGACCACGGTGGGCTTTTGTGCCCCACCGCTGGTGGTAGAAACACCACTGTTCACTGGCCTCCTCACTCCTGCCTCTGTGTTGTGTGCGCTCCCCTGCCGGGCCTGGTCTGGTCTGCTGTTGGGCGCGTGGCCTGGTAATCTGACTGACGGACGCCACGCTCTCCCTCTTGGCTTTCCACAGCACGTCTGCCCGGGCCATCACCCTTAGGAGGGGTGACGGGCTTCAGAAGAAATAGAAGGTGCATGTGGTGACATCAGGTGGGGGTGGATCAGTGCTTCACACAATTTATATGCTCTGAGACTTTTACCCCACCCCTCACACTAAACTAATAGCATAAACATTAGAAATACACAGAAAAAATATACATTTCCAGCAATAAACATTGCATTTGGAGGCGATTCCAATGAAACTCCATTTTCCTCTAATATCATGTTATCACTATAACACCTTTCCCAACCTGTTTCCGGACATGTTTTTGTCTTTGAAGTAGCCTCTCCCTGTTTCAAACCCCAACTTCCAATTTCTCTGGACAACACACACAAAATGCTAGAGGAGCTCAGCAGGCCAGGCAGCATCAGGACTGATGGACTTCATGAGGATGAGTCCTGACAAAGAATCTCAGCCCAAAACATTGACTGTTTACTCTTTTCCATAGATGCTGCCTGGCCTGCTGAGTTCCTCCAGCATTTTTTGTGTGTTGCTTGGATTTCCAGCAACTGCAGAATCTCCTGTGCTTGTGGTACGATTTCTCCATCACTTTTGCTTAGAACTTGCTTGTTAGATTGTAAGACCATAAGATACAGGAGCAGAATTAGGCCATTCGGCCCATCGAGTCCACTCCACCATTGCACCATGGCTGATTTATTATGTCTCTAAACCCATTCTCCTGCTTTCTCCAAGAAACCTTTGACACCCTGAATAATCAACAACCTATCAACCTCTTCTTGGCCTCCACAGCTGTCTGTGATAAAGCATTCCACAGTTTGACTGCCCTCTGGCTAAAGAAATTCCTCCTCATCTCTGTTTGAAATGGATGTCCCTCCATTCTGAGGCCTTGCCGTCTGGTCCTAAACTCCCCCACTATATGAAACATCCTCTCCACACCCACTCTATCTGTGACCTCTGGTCCTAGACTCCCCCACTATAGGAGGCATCTTCTCCACACCCACTCTATCTGTGACCTCTGGTCCTAGACTCCCCCACTATAGGAAACATCCTCTCCACACCCACTCTATCT